>NC_087352.1:83451038-84064788 GCF_030014295.1 Loxodonta africana
GTCTTTTCTTCCAAAGCCCCTCTGGGTGAACTCGAACCTTCAACCTTTTGGTTATCAGCTGAGCATGTTAAAAGTTTACACTGTAATGGGTGAAAAAGAGAAGTTGGCTGGCTAGAAAGGGAAAACAATATGTTCTTGAAGAATGTTATGAAAGTTGTTTAGCTGGCTGTGTCTAGTAAATTAGGCTTACTGCTCAAATCCAATTATTTTTTCTTAACTGGGAGAAGAACGTACTGAGGCAACAGGCTGTTGATCCATGAAGCACATCACACATTTTTTCATTATAAGCAGTTGGGTTTTCAACACCTTCCCTGTCAAATGTCAGGTTGCTGTGTTTAGTTTCCATGACATATTTCACTCCTCCTAGGCCCTAAGTCAGAAGGCAGAGAGTAGGTAAATGGTCTTAGCTACCCACAAAACTTCTTTTCTTTTTTTTTTTTTTTGCTTGGGGTAGTTTTTATTTCTGACAGTTCAGACAGTTTGTCACATAAATCAGTGGAAAAAATCTCTCGTTTTAGCAGTCAGTGAAAGGTTTAAATCATTTTCTGTGAAGTCACTTATGTTGCTACATCGTTGATGCTTTATCACTTCTTTTTTGCTTTTTCTTTGGCGAGGCAAGGATATCTATATTAGGCAAATGAAAAATGAACTGCTCTCTTATCCTCTTGTTGATACAGCTGGTACTCTTCCAAAAATCATACTCTACTGCTGACAAATCACTGTAATAATCACAACCCTAAGCTTTAATTTCTTGGGCCATTTTTACAAAGCATTCATTTTTAAGCTATTAAGACAGACAAAATTGATTGTTTTGAAAAAACGTCTACGGTTTATAACGGTTTCTTAGTTGGGGTGTGGAATTTATTGTTAGTAGCCTCGGTGCTATTGCTCGCGCTAATGCACGGCCCCAGGAGCGTCTCTCTATTGTGTTGGGCCTTAGTTTCCTCATCTATGACCTCTCTCATCTCCAGTTTCTGGGAGTGATGAAATGACAGAGAAGTGTGTCAGTCTCTAAAAGGGGATTTTAATGCAAGGTATTATTATTTTTTAAAGTGAACACATATTAAGGATTTTATTCAACTTATTATTAATGAAGGAACAAGGCAGATGTTACAACTGGTTGAAAGGAGAATCCCAAAGAACGGACACATTTATAGCCCAGGAATATTGAAATGAATGAACAAATGTAAACAAAATTGTCTTTTAATCGTAGAGGAGGGAAGTCCACTGAACTGCCTGCCACGGACAGATTTTATTTGCATACGCATGGAGAAAAATTATTTGCATTGCTACCAGTTACCAAAAACTTACAGTTCTAAAATGTCAATGAAAGGTTAGAATCAGAAAACCCTGATCGTGTGCATTAGGTTTCCATTGAAGACAACCAGTAATCTTTTTAAGGCAAGGTATTATTGACACCCAGCTACTGACTTTTAAATTCAGAATATGTTTTCTTTCTTTCAGAAGACATCTTTGAGAATTTAAGAATTCAAAATTATAGTCTTAAAAATAACACACTTAGAGGGTTGTCTGAGAGGAACTACTTGGGCACTAACACGAACAGCTTCTTCCTATAAGCAAATACCTGAGAAAGAGAATGAACACTACCTAGTAACCAAAAAAACTAGAAGAGGAAACAAGGTCTCAAGCGGTCTGAGGGGAACATTATCCTTTGTTCTATCTCCCAAAGAGGCAACTTAGTTACTCTCATCAAGGGGAGCCCAAGCTGAATCGTTGAAGGAGGCAAGTTTTATTTCTGAAAATTCTTTGTTTCTTTTCTTCTTTATGTGGCACATCCATTCTTCTCATGGATCCCCTCCCCCATCACTGGGCAGCCAATGCCTTCATGGTGCTTCCCAGCTCTTTCTAAGTGTCTTGTCAAAGCCTTTTATTCCAGGCAGCATCTCTGGACACAGACTAACTTTATTTTCAAGCAAAACTCACCCCTCCTTTGTCGCTTTCCTTCATGGTCCATATTTGCTTGCCAAATAATAGCTACTGTAATAATAGCTGAAAGCATCTCCATTTTATGAGAGAACATCAGTGTCTTAATCTGAAGGAGAATGATTGCTGGGCATAACAGACACGGTGATAGAAGATCTTTTTGTTATCAAATAACTCCTGACCCAATTTCATGTAGTCCCTGGGTGGTGCAAATGGTTAGTGTGCTCATCTGCTAACTGAAATGTTGGAGGTTCAAGTTCTCCCAGAGGTGCCTAGGAAGAAAGACCTGGTGACCTACTTCCCAAAAATAAGCCATTAAAAACCCTATGGAGCACAGTTTTACTCTGATACACATGGGGTTGTGAGGAGTTGGAGTTGATTCTATGGCAACTGGTTTTACTTGTATCCTCAGCAGACATGGAAGTTCAGCGATGAAAGGCCTGCTTCCAGGTTCCAGGAGGATCTGGCACTCTACATTCATCTCAGCACCTCAAAATGGGACAAACTTGTGCTACCGATAACCAGTATATTCCTGTTTTACTTTTGCATGTCTCCAAACAAAGAGGCAAAGCCAACGACCTTCAGGCCCAAGCCAGTCATGAATCTCCAGGCAATGACTGACCCAGAAGCCACAGGTGCTTTCAGAAGCCCCGGAGTTAGAAATGGTAACGAACTCATAAACGGGTGAGGGGAGAGGAGTAACATGTGAGTTGCCCATTTCCATGGATACAAGGCTTCTTTCATTTATTTTTACTGGGCTTTTAAAGGGAGTTAGAGCTCCAAATCTGATAGGACATCTGTGCTTCATTAGCCATGTTTCATTAGGTTTATAATGTGATTTAAACGGACCCCTCAAAGCTGCAGCAAGGGAGGCTCCTGAGAGTTCTAAGTCCCAGGCCTTGCTTGCGGGGTGGGGGGTGGGGGAGGACAAAATGGCTACCTGAATGGAGACCAGGGTATACTTAGGCCGTGGGGCCACTGGAAGACAGATCTCAGGCTAGGGTGAGGTCAACAATATTGTTTTCTCTATGATTAAGATCTTAAAATGGGGGGCCTGCTGAATCTGAGAGCATCTCTATAGGGAAAAAGAAGAATTTGGCTGTGAAAGGCTGGGTACCTGTTCTAATTCTAGCAGTTTGGGTCCTCTACTCACCACTGGAGCCTTTTCTCTTCCTCACATAATTAACACATGTTTTCTAGGTTGAAGGAGGAAATGTAAAACATGACGGCAGTTGGGTGGACTGCAACAGGAAGCAGGAAGCAGCCACTTTTGAGTGTTCCCTCCAGCAATGATTAAAGTGGAAGCAGGTAGTCAGTCACATGATAGGGCTGAAATGTATAAACTGGGTATCACACTGCTCTGAGAATAGTTGCTATGGTAACCCAGACAGAGATGGAACAGCAGTAAAGGAGAGCTGCCCTGGAAGCAAATGTTATTGATTAAATGAGATTTTTTTTAAGGGTGGGGGGAGTGAGAATGGGGGTAGGAGGCAGGTGAACCCACTATAATGACCCTATGGAGAGTGTGGTTTGGTTTTATATTGACAAACTGTGTCAGGAGTCCTCACAGAAAGTTGAAGTTAAATGAGCATCGGCACAAGCAACTGTTTTCATGGTTGAACTTTGTGATTTCAACATTCCAAAGTAAACTCATTGTTTCTGAAGAAAACCCAGGCTGTTGGAGTCAGGTGGTATTGTTAGCCTTGAGTTCAAAACCCCATTGGCTGATGCAGGGTGATTCTCCTGCAGAGTTTGTGACTGTGTCCACTAAGCAGCTGATTACTTCTAATTGGGTCTTTCATTCCGCCTGAGGTTGTTCACATCACCCTTCCAGAGGCAGCTATTTGCTTTAGGAGATAGGGCATCCCTCTAAATGTGTCTGTATTCCAGCTTCAGAATACACACGCCCCATTGACGTTCTCCCATTGTAACCCATCGACACTTCTTTTCCCTTAACTGTCACGCAGAGAAGAGAACCTTGTCCTACTTTTCAGGATAACTGTGAGAAATAACTTATTAATGATTATAAAGCAGCTTGAAAATACAAGCTCTTCACAAATGCAAGATGATAAAAGATTCATAGGAGTAACAATAGCAACAGTCACGTCAAGGCCACAGAGAAGGTAGCTGGAGTGTGACCCCGAGGTCCAAAGAGAGACTCAGGACCTCACACAGGAAACCTCCCTTGATGTGCACCAAGTAAGAAATGAGAATAGCCAGAGACCCTGGACTTTCTGACCTGATCGCCATTCTGCACGTGCAACTCACTTTCATCTATGGGGACAAGTTGCGGATTTGGCAAGGGTTTTTTTTTTTTTTTGAAAGGAATTCCTGGCCTAATATTCATTATCCTCAGCAGGCCCTTACCACGAGCTGGTTGTAATGACCTTCTGAAATAACCAATACCCCTTGCTGCTGAGGCTGATGACCTTCCCTTTGTCCCCTTGCCTCCCCCTCTTGCAGCAAAGCCGTACAATACAATACAGCGCTCTGCCAGCAGATCTGTTACTAAAGGAATTCATGCATCTTGCATCTTGAAGATACATTATTAATGCCTGGACAAATCACATCAGGTGAAACCCAGCAAGGCCCTGGCACTGAAAAAAAGGAACAAAGGCTGGTTCTACAAGAGAGCGATGGATGAGACAAATTATAACAGCTGGGAGCTTCTTGTAAGTAAGATGGCATAAAAACCAGAAATGCTAAAATTGTGTGCACAGACAGCAACTTTGTATTTTCATGGTAAAAACCGAGTACACATGGTGCTGGAAGAAAGCCACTCTAATTGTGGCTTTGTTAAAGTCATAGTGCTGGGACTCTTTGAATTTCACAACAAAAGGGGCCAGCTTGCCGGTGACCAAATGACTTCCGAGCAGAATCCGGGGCTCTTGTACATGATTTCTGAGATGGTCTTGGAAGGATGGATTTTTCTAATGGGCTAGTAATCAACTCTGGCTGCACAGGGGAAAAAGTAAAATCCGGCTTGGCAAGTCCACCAGGGAACTCTGGGGAGGGAGAGACCCCTTGGGAGGGGGGCGTGAAGTCCTTTGGACAGTTCAGTGTGAGGTAGCATTTGCATGTGTGTGATTCATCCTCCCGAGTGAGAACTTACCGTTCTTTCTGACTTCTAACGTGGGTGATTGGAGACAGACAAATATTGGGCTGATTTGAAATGGATTAGAGAAGGCCACAAGTGCACAGTCATTTTGCCGGGAGATCCATGATTGTACCAACTCCCAGTGGCCACTAATGACGCACGAGCTGCTAGAGCACCAAGGAGCTTCCTCTCTTTTCCTGTGGTGGCCGTGGCAGGGAGGATTTGTTCTAAATTGCAGGCAACAGCTGAAGTGTACGATGACGTTAAAGAGAGGCATTTTTCAAACCTACTCCTATGTAATCGATTTGTTAAATAAGATTTCTGTTGGCATCTTGAAAGGTGAGATATTCTGTTTAAATATGAGAGCTGCTGACGTGGAAGACAAGGGCCAGTGGCTCCCTCCTGGCCCTGCCACTCTGCCCCCCTCCCCCCGCCCCTCGTTTGTGCCTCCTGCACTCAGTTCTCATGTGGTTTCTGGGCAATATTGCCCACATTTTCTATTTGGAGAATCACTTTTCCCTACTCATACACAACAACAAACATGAAACCACCTAATTATATTTTCATAATCATGATTAAGAACCATCTAAATTATCCTGCTTGATGTACTCAAAGAGTTTGTTGATTGCTTTTCGATGTGTACTAGAGCTCTATGCAAAGCCACATCAAATGATTTGCTTCACAATAAAAAAAGGCAAAAATCCTTTAATATACACATACACTTATTTAAAACATACATATATAATGCATATTTGGCTAACTAACCAGCATCAGCACTAAATCTATGACTATGAAATAATTGCGGAAAGGCTGCTTACCTTCCAATAGTACATTGGTCTGGATATACATAATAATAAAAAAATAGTGAATATTAAATATATATATACAGCACAATATTGATTCTACCTTTCATAGAAGCAATTCAATATTTTGGGCCACCAAATGCTTCAAAGTATTTTTCCACACTCTAGGAAGGAGCTGTGAGAGTAAGACTTGAACTTCAGAATTAAATTTTATGACAGGAATTGTATGTAAATGCTCCCCCCTAACTTATGTTCCTTTCTGACACTAGAAGGGTTATGGGCCAGTTCACATGAAGGAACAGGAATAAAAAGCAGGCTCCAGTGTGATCTCTCCTGGCTGCTTCTCTGCAGATTGAACTAGTGTCTCTCTCTCATCCTCCTGGGGGAACAACAGAGCAAAGACTCATCATGATCTTCCTGTTTATGTACATTATTTTACCCCAGGGCAAAAATACCTTACTTTGAGGCCTTTCTCTCAAGGCATCTTTTTTGGTTTGTGGTAACATGGTATCCTGTGCCTTCAAACTAGTAAACTTCATTTTCACATTCAAATTTTTTCAGATGTTTAAAACATGTGTAGTTATTTCTACCAAAGTTATTTGTAACTGTGTACTAGAAGGACATTTAGCAGTGTTTATGAGTCCTCAGTGGTTAAGAGCTGCTGCTGTTAACCAAAAGGTCGGCAGTTCGAATCTACCAGGTACTCCTCGGAAACACTATGGGGCAGCTCTACTCTGTCCTATAGGGTCGCTATAAGTCAGGGTTGACGTGATGGCAGTGGGAGCAGGGTATGAGTCCTCAGAGAGTTGAGGGTCCGTTTGTTGCTTTTGGAGATGGTGGTTTGGAATAAAGGGACAGGTGAGGCAGTGTGTGCAACAGGTGAAAATCCAAGGATAAAGATGAAACATGGTTTCCTTGTTCAGGCACACCACGATGACAGGTCTAAATAAAAGACAAACTAATGAGGGCTTTGATTTTAAATATGAAGAAAGAGTCACCCATTTATTTATTCAACACACATTGAGCACCTGTGGTTTTCCACGCACTGGATAAATTGAAAGGGTGATGGGAAATCAAAGATAAGTGAGACATGGTTACTCCCCCTGATGGGGAAGTTACAGAAAAAGAGACTCAATCCAAGGTGCAAATTGATATAGTAGAGATATGTGCAAAAGACTATGAGAAGATAGGAGTAACTTCCTAGAAATGTTGGGAAAAGCTTTACTGATGAACATCTTGCAAGATGAATTGGAGCTCTCCCCATATTAAAAGGTCTTCTAGGCAGAGGAAATACTCTATACAAAGGCCAGATGTGTGTGTGAGGGCACAACAAATAAGGAAATGTTGAGAACTTACCTGCAGCTGCATTTTAAGTTGTGAGGTGAGAGAGGCAGGAGATCAAGGTAAGAAAGAAAGTGCCCAGGGCATAAAACATTTATATGATGTGCTGAGAAATTTGTGTTTTATCTTATAGGCAAAGACAAAACTGGAGAATAATATGATCAGACTTGTGATTTGGAAAGTGAAATCTCTTGAAGTGTGGAGGATTAATTGGAAAGTGGAAAGAAAGACTGGAAGAAGAGAGAATAGTTAGAAGGTATTGTGATACTCCAGAAGAGTGTCAATAGCAGCTTGAAATAAGGTAATGGCAATGAGAATAAAGAAGGGGAGAAGTCCTGATATCAGTCCCTGTCTATATTAAAATGGCCAGAATAGTTAGAGTCACTCCTTTTCATGGACCACAAACTTGAGCCACACCAGAGTATTTGCAGTTCCCACCCTGATCGTGCTTTTGCAAAAGCAGCTCCTTAAGCCTGAAACACTGCTGAGCAGCCAAGATTTTCTTCAAGATTCACTTCTAGACTTCTCTTTTCTGGCAAGCCTTGTTTCCCCAGGCTGAGCTATGTGCTCCCTGTCTAAACTCCCGTAGAGCCTGACATAGCTCTGATACAGCAACTACCACAGTGCCTGGGACTTTTTTATGGTCTCTTTGAGGGTGGGGGCTATACCTTGTCATATATGGAATCAATGTGGCCACCACTTGATGGGCACTCTACAAATACCCTTTGAATGGACCAGGGCAGCAGTTTAACTGTCAGTTCATCAAATAGTTCAACCAAAGAAACAAAATGCCTATTATTCTGGATTAGCCATTCCTATTAATTCTACATCTACAGAGTGCAAAGTAGCATGAAGATTTGACAATTTTGTGGTGATTTAGATCAATTTAGACCATCTATAGAAATAACATACTACATAACCAAGATAACCAAGTAATGGATGTCCACTTTTCATTGTGGAATTACAGACATAGATTTGTAATGAGATAGCCTTAAGACCCCATGCGTGTCGGTTTGTTGTACTGTGGTGGCTTGCGTGTTACTGTGATGCTGGAAGTTATGTCACTGGTATTTCAAATACCTGCAGGGTCACCCATGGTGGACAGGTTTCAACATAGCTTCCAGACTAAGACACACTAGGAAGAAGGACCTGATAGTCTACTTCTGAAAAAACTGGTCGGTGAAAACCTTATGAACAGCAATGGAAGATTGTCTGATATAGTGCTGGAAGATGAGCCCTTAAGGTTGGAAGGCACTCAAAACAGCACTGGGGAAAAGCTGCCTCCAAAAATTAGAGTGGACCTTAATGACCTGGATAGAGTAAAGCTTTCAGGACCTTCATTTACTGAGGTGGCATGACTCAAAATTATAAGAAACAGCTGCAAACACCGATTAATAATCAGAACATGGAATGTACTGAGTATGAATCGGGGAAAGTTGGAAGTTATCAAAAATGAAATGGAATGCATAAAGATCAATATCCTAGGCATTAGTGACCTGAATTGGACTGATGTTAGCCATTTTGAATAGGGCAATCATATGGTCTACTGTGCCAGGAAGGACAAATTGCAGAGGAATGGTATAACATTCATTATCAAAAAGAGCATTTCAAGATCTATCCTGAAGTACAGCACTGTCAGTGATAGGATAATATCCATATGTCTGCAAAGAAGACCTGTTAATAGGACTATTATTCAAATTTACACACCAACTACTATTGCCAAACATAAGGAAACTGAAGATGTTTACCAGCTTCTGCAGTCTGAGATTGATCAAATATGCAATCAAGATATATTGATAATTACTGGTGATTGAAACGAGAAAGTTGGAAACAAGAAGGATTGGTAGTTGGGAAATATGGCTGTGGTGATAAAAATGATGCCGGAGATTGCATGATAGAATTTTCAAGGCCAACAACTTCTTCATTGCAAATACCTTTTTCCAGCAACATAAATGGTGACTGTACACATGGACCTTACTAGATGGAAAACATAGGAATCAAATCAACCACATCTGTGGAAAGAGATAATGGAGTAGCTCAATATCATCAGGCAGAACAAGGCCAGGGGCTGACTGCAGAGAAGACTATTGCTCATAGGTAAGTTCAAGTTGAAGCTGAAGAAAATTAGAGCAAGTTCACGAGGGCCAAAATATGACATTGAGAATATTATACCTGAATTTAGAGACTATCTAGAGAATAGATTTGATGCAATGAACACTAGTGACTGGAGACCAGACAAGTTGTGGAATGACATCAAGGATATCACACACGGAGAAAGCAAAAGGTCATGAAAAATACAGGAAAGAAAGTAAAGACTGAAATGGATGATGGGAGAGACTCTGGAACTTGCTCTTGAATGTCCAGTAACTAAAGAGAACAGAAGAAATGATGAAGTAAAAGAACTGAGCAGAAGACTTCAAAGGGCAGCTGAAGAAGACAAAGTATTATAATGACATATGCAAAGACCTGAAGTTAGAAAACCAAAAAGGAAGAACATGCTCAACATTTCTTAAGCTGAAAGAACTGAAGAAAAAATTCAAGCCTTGAGTTGCAATATTGAAGGATTCTATGAGGGAACATATTGAACAGTGTAGGAAACATCAAAAGAAGATGGAAAGAATACACAGAGTCATCATACCAAAAAGAATTGGTTGACATTCAGCCATTTCAGGCTGATAACATTCAGCCTCATCATAGCATATGATAAGGAGCCAATGGTACTGAAGGAAGAAGTCCAAGCTGTGCTGAAGGGAATGGCAAAAAACAAGGCTGCAGGAACTGATGGAGTACCAATTGAGATGTTTCAACAAACAGATGCAACGCTGGAGGTGTTCACTCTACGCCAAGAAATTTGGAAGACAGCTTCCTGGGCAACTGATTAGAAGAGATCCATGTTTCTGCCCATTCTAAAGAACAGTGAGCCAATAGAACATGGAAATTATCAAACAATACCATTAATATCATGCACAAGTAAAATTTTGTTGAAGATCATTCATAAGCAGTTGCAGCAGTACTTCAACAGGGAACTACCAGAAGTTCAAGCTGGATTCAGAAGAGGACTTGGAATGAGGGCTATCAATGCTGATGTCAAATGGATCTTAGCTCAAAGCAGAGAATACCAAAAAGAGGTCTACTTGTGTTTTATTGACTATGCAAAGGCAGTTGACTATGTGGATCATAACAAATTATGGATGAAACTATGAAGAATAGGAATCCCAGAACACTTCATTGTGTCCACGAGAAATCTGTACATAGACCAAGATGCAGTAATTCTAACAGCACAAGGAGATAATACATGGTTTAGAGTCAGGAAGGCTGTGCATCAAGGTTTTATCCTTTCACCATATTTATTCAATCTGTATGCTGAACAAATACTCTGAGAAGCTGAACTATATCCAGAAGAACATGGTGTCAAGACTGGAGGAAGACTTATTAATAACCTGCAGTATGCAAATGATACAACTTTGCTTGCTCAAAATGAAGAGGATTTGAGGCACTTACTGATGAAGATCAAATCTACAGCCTCCAGGGTGGATTACACCTTAATATAAAGAAAACAAAAATCCTCACAACTGTACCAATAAGCAACATCATGATAAATGGAGAAAATATTAAAGTTGTCAAGCATTTCGTTTTACTTGGATTCACAATCAATGCCCATGGAAGCAACAGTCAAGAAATCAAATGATCTATTGCACTGGGCAAATGAGCTGCAAAAGACCTCTTTAAAGTATTAAAAAAGCAAAGATGTCACTTTGAGGACTATGGTGTGTGCCTGACCCAAGCCATGGTATTTTCAGTTTTTCATATGCACATGAAAGCTGGACAATGAAAAAGGAAGACTGAAGAAGAATTGATGTCTTTGAATTATTGTGTTGGCAAAGAATATTCAATGTACCGTGCACTGCCAGAAGAAGGAACAAATCTGTATTGGACAGACAGCCAGAATGCTCCTTAGAAGTGAGGATGGTGAGACTTTGTCTCACGTATTTTGGACATGTTATCAGAAGGGAAAAGTCCTTGGAGAAGCACATCATGCTTGGTAAAGTAGAGGGTCAGCGAGAAAGAGGAAGACCCTCAAGGAGATGACCGACACAGTGACTGCAACAACAGTTGTGCATAGCACAGGACCGGGCAGTATTTCGTTCTGTTGTACATAGTGTCACTATGAGCTGAAACTGGCTGGACGGCACCTTACAACAAAAGCCTTTAAGGACACATAGGGCTATGTTCTTGGTTACATACTGCCACAGAGCCTTAAAATGTGATGTTATTATTAATTTGTCTTTCTTAATTTGTGTTAGGAGTTGAGATGACAGATTTTCAGTGAATGAGATGAAAGGCAATTTACTTCTTCTCTGGTGCTATCTGCTATCTCTTGTAGTCCTGCCCAACAGCCCTCTTGGAATTACTACAGTTTATGACTTGATCCCTTGGCTGTTTATTATAGAGGTGCTTACAGTGTCCCCAAAAGACCCACTTGTTCTGAGACACAGGGTTTTTTGAATTCATTTGTTTCTGAAAAGAGTTCTCAATGCAATTTAGAGTAGTAGAAACAGTGGTAAACTGGTTCAAGTCTTGGCTTTGCTCTCAAATAGCTTTGTGTCTTTTGAGAAGTCACAGAATATTTTAAGATCAAGCCTTCTTTCTGTGAAACCAGGTGGTTAAAATGAATATTTTAATTGTTGTTTTCACTTCAAAAACAATCTACACTAATTGTAGGCATTTATTTATCAATCATTTCTTAACTGTTAGTTTGGGCAAAGGCCTGTTCTGTGTAAGATGTTGTCGTTAGGTACTGTTGAGTCAGTTCTGACTCATAGTGACCCTGTGTACAACAGAACAAAACACTGCCTGGTCCTGTGCCATCCTCACAATCTTTGTTATATTTGAGCCCATTGTTGCAGCCACTGTGTCAATCCATCTCACTGAGGGTCTTCCTCTTTTTTGCTGAACTTCTACTTTACCAAGCATGATGTCCTTCTCCAGGGACTGGTCCCTCCTGATAACATGTCCATAGTATGTGAGACTAAGTCTGACCATCTTTGCTTTTAAGGAGCATTCTAGCTGTCCTTCTTCCCAGACAGATTTGTTCGTTCTTCTGGCAGTCCACGGTATATTCAGTATTCTTTGCCAACGGTATACTTTAAAGGCATCACTCCTTCTTTGGTCTTCCTTATCCATTGTCCAGCTTTCACATGCACGTGAGGTGATTGAAGATAACATGGCTTAGGTCACACATACTTTAGTCCTCAAAGAGACATTTTTGCTTTTTAACACATTGAAATGGCCTTTTCAGCAGATTTGTCCAATATAATGTGTCATTTGATTTCTTGACTGCTATTTCCATGGGCATCGATTGTGGATCCAAGTAAAATGAAATCCTTGACAACTTCAACATTTTCTCCCTTTATCGTGATGTTGCTTATTGGTCCAATTGTGAGGATTTTTGTTTTCTTTATGTTGAGGAGTAATCCATACTGAAGGCTGTGATCTTTGATCTTCATCAGTAAGTGCTTCAAGGCCTTTCAGCAAGCAAGGCGGTATCATCTGCATGTCACAGGTTGGAGTCTTCCTCCAATCCTGATGCTGCATTCTTCTTTATACAGTCCAGACTCCAAAGCTCTTCCCAATGCATCCTACTACCATTCCTTGGCAATCTGTATTCTCTTTCATATTCCACAGAATCTGGATTATTAGAACTTCTTCAGAAAGTCTGGCTTCATCCATGGAAAGTAAATTGAATTCCATAAGCACCAGTGCTATATAGTTTCTTCTGTGTATCACATTGTTTCACTCAATGATATCTTGACATACAATTTGGATTTTGTGACTTCTTTGTGATATTTTCTTCTTTACTTCTTTGTAACACATGTGATTGATGACCACTTTATAAAAATGAGGAGGCCTTAGGGATGAAAAAATCTAGTCAAGGCCTTTGGCATCTGTCTTAGTTATCTAGTAATTGCTATAACAGAAATACCAAAAGTGGGCAACTTTAACAAACAAAAATTTGTTTCCTCACAGTTTAGGAGGCTAGAAGTCTGAATTCAGGTGCCAGTTCTGGGGGAAGGTTTTCTCACTCTGTCAGTTCTAGAGGAAGGTCCTTGTCTCTTCTGAGCTTCCGCTCCTGGGCGATCTTCACGTGGCTCAGCATCTATCTTCCTTTGCCTTCTGTTTCTCTGGCTTGCTTGTTTAATCTCTTTCATATCTCAAAAGAGATTGATTTAAGACACACCCTACAATAATCCTGTTCACTAACATAATAAAGAAAATCCATCCTCAAATGGGATTATAACCACAGATATAGGGGATAGGATCTACAATACATATTTTGGGGGGACACAATTTAATCTATAACAGGATCTGTGTTAGTTATTGCTGTGTAACAATATGGCCACAAACTTAGTTGCTCAAAACAGTGCAGATTTATTACCTCAGTTTCTGTAGTTTGGGCATGGCTTAGCTGGGTCCTTTGGTTCAGGGTTTTACAAGGCTGTAATCAAGTTGTCAACCAAGTCTATAGAATCATCTGAGGCTTAACTACGGAAGAATCAACTTCCAGCATTTAATTCCTTGCAGGTTGCTGAACATAGGGCCTCATTTTCTTGCTTCCTATCAGCTGGAGGCTGCTTCCAGTTTCTTGTCACATGGGTCTTCCCAACATGGATTCTTGCTTCCTCAGATGTTGCAAAGGATGAATGCTCCTCACAAGACAGGCATTACAGTCTTAAGTAATGTAAACACATACATGCAATCGCATACATCCCATCACCATTGCCACATTCTGTTGGTTAGAAGGAAGTTACAGGTCCTACCCTCGTTGAATGGGAGGGATCATAAAAGGGCAAGAATACCAGGAGGTGGTGATAATGGAGGGGGGGCAGGAAGGGGTCCACTTTACAGTCTCTCTGCCATAGCATTCATTCTTCTGGATATCAAAATGAATTTTACAGTTCTCTGGGGATTTTCCTTGTCAACATTCCCTTTAAATAACATGGAAATATCTGTTTTTTTTAAAAAATATTTTTTGCCCTACCTTTCTTTAGCATTTAATTTGCTATCTTTCTGTGAATATTTGCCATACAACAACTTCTTTTAGTTATAACTCTTTGGTTATAATTCTTTAGTATCACTATTTTAGGACACAGACACACACATAGACATGCAGACAAAAACACAGACACAGACACAGACACAGCACTTTACAGCGTCTCCCCACAGTCCTTCATGAAGATTGGTCACCAGTCTGATTCCTATGGTCACATGCAACATTCTGCCCCCGACCTATTGCTACTGCTCATAGGGCACTTCTCAGATTTGAATTCTTTTCTTCCCATAAATATTGAAAAAAAGGAATGTACTTCATTCACCATGACCTTTCTAGTCTCCAAGGCTTGTTCATGTGTTTTAAAGAATTCATGTCAACGTTATATCTCTTGCAGGAACTTTGGCCAATTTCTTCATTATACTCCACAAGAAATAGCCTGTGGTCAAGTTAATTCAAGGGCGAATGCGTGAAGTCTGCAGTGCTGGCAGGCGGGAATGACAGTATTGACCCAAGTCTTCGCTGTTATCAGCCAAGTGGACCACTTATGTCATAAAGAAAATCAGCTCGGCTGGAACCTCAGCCGTTAGGGCTTGAGTTGGTATTTGCCTCTTTGGTCTCTTTTTTTCCACCCAATACATTTTATTTTATTACAGGAAAAATAATTTAGGACTATGGCAAAAACAGTTAAATAATTTAAAGACTGGTGATTTATTTATTTATTTATTTCAAATTTGTAGCTGGATCAAATATTCATAAGATGTGGATCTGTAGGTACATTTCGTAGTTGGGAAGTGCATGGGACATTCAATGCTTTATCACTGTGTGGGTGACAGATTTAAAGTCGGGCTGCCCTGGGCTGGGTATTCATGGAAAAAAAAAAGCCCTCTGCCCCATTGTCTTCAAATCCATCCTCCCCCCATTTAGACCTCTGTTGTGCTGTCACTTGATGTGGTGTCCTTGACAATGACTGGGGCTTCAAACACAACTTTTGTCCTCTACAGTGCTTCCAATATCCCTTCCCAGTAAATTTTTTATGACCCTTTCAACTATGGGCTTTACAGCATTTGACAGAATGCACCCTTGTCTAATCTAGCACTTAGACTGGAGTGGGTTTTCAGATAGCAATTAGTATCCACAACACTGTCATGATACTTGTGAACATACTTTAGTGTTGATCTTAATGATCCCATTACAATATACTCTGCTTTTTTTTCACAAATGCGATGGTCTTGTTTTTATGATATTGTGGAGATGCTCCAGATTTGGGTTTTGATTTGGAAGAACTAAACTATGTGATTCTTCCTTTTGCACCTGTAAGAGGCTGAAGCCAGATCAGCTGAAGGCCTTTGGTGGGTCCCAGTGAAGCCCTGCAGGGCAGCGTGGCAGGAGCTGTAGCCATTAAATGTGAAATCATAGGACAGTGGAGACATGAGCTCGAAGTCCTGTGTGAACCATCAGGTGGAGGAAAGGTCCTGTAGAAGTTTCCAAAAACTTTTAGAGGATGACAGAACGTCCCTGCCAATGTTTACCTTATCCAGGAAGCAATTTTGAATGCCTTCAACAATGTGTAAGGTCTTTCTAAACGTATATTGGCTGTCATTGTTGACTTGAATGGGTTAAATGCACAGAGGCAAGTTGAGACTTGATCAATTATTTAGAAACACAGACCAAAATACTCTCAGAATTTAGAGAAATGGAAATTTTTGATGTCGTTATTCATAATTATTTTGGTTGGGATTATAAAATTCTTATATTAGGGCTTGGTTTTTATGTGTATAAAAGGCTTTAGGTAATGGTTTATAGATTGCATAACCAGGCCCCACTAGAAGTCAGGTATTGAAGATAACGGAGGGGAACCATCAGCCTAAAAGAACCAGAATAAATGCATAACCTCCTTCTGGGTCTAGCTAGGAAAATGCTGTTATAGTTAAATGCTTATGAAAACAAAAACATAGTCTTCTGTAGTATGTTTATATTGCCATCTAGCTATGACCTTGAAGTCTATCTCTGAGGTGGATTTCTGACTTCTCTGTTAGGAACACGCCTTTGCAGAGCTGTAAAGAGTTCAATAGCAGTCGATAAAGTTCTTCTTGCTTTTATCTGTTCTGTCTCTAAACCATACTTGTGTTCCCTTTCCGTTTTTATTTCCCCCGCTTCCTCATGAACTTGGGAACATTTGGCATGTTTACACACATTTCTGCTTGTTGCACTGGCTTTCTTTTAATTCCTGGAGTATTATATCATCCCTTCTGCCACAGGATTCTTACACATGCTATTCCTTCTGCCTGGAACGCTCTTTGTCTCTTTTTGACTGGTTAATTAATTTTTAAAAGTTACCTCAAAGTAGGTTTTCATAGAATCTTCCATGAAACCTTCTACTCTTCCCCTGAACTAGGTCTGTTTCTCCAATTAAAGTTCTCTCTTCTTGGTGGCCTTTCTCCCAATTAAAATTAAATAATATATTGTGCTACCAGTTGTTTAACCTCTGACTCCCCACTTAGAATATAAATGTTTTAAAGAGCAACACTGTCTGCCTTAGTCACAGTTCTACCCCAAGCCCCTCCCTCAAGTCCTTGCACTAGAATATAGTTAGTTATTACTTCTTGATTGGTTGAGTGAATATTATTTGAAGAATTCGATTTCGGTAAAATCTGGCATAATAATAAACAATAGCAAAGTGCATGTTAGGTCTAGTTTGTGACTTCAACTACCAGCCGTTCTCTCATGTCTCCCAAATCTCTATCCCAGAATTCTCTTTTGAGCTTTAGATCCATTTAACCATAGGTTCCCTTGAGAACATCCCGAACCTAGAGAACATCCCATCTGAATATAAAAGAGGCCTCTAAATGTCAAGTTGCCCCAATTAAAATTTGTGATAGCTAATTTTCCTTCTCTCCCAAGTCTATTCCTTTTCCTGTATGCCTTGTCTTGATAATAGCACCTATTCACCCAGTTGATTCTAAGGGTTACATGGTTTTGACTTCTGTCTTCCTAGCTTTCCACTTTTCTTTTCATCCATGCCCTGCTTTGTTCTCCAGGTTGACTGGTTACAAAGAATGAGCTTTCCAGATTAACAGGAACATTTTCCCATCAACAATAGTGTCTTAGTCGTCTAGCGCAGCTATAACAGAAATTACCACAAGTGGATGGCTTTAACAAAGAGAAATGTATTTTCTCACAGTCTAGTAGGCTGGAAGTCCAAATTCAGGGTGCCAGCTACAGGGGAAGGCTTTCTCTGTCTGTCGGCTCTGAAGGAAGGTCCTTCTCGTCAGTCTTCCCCTGGACTAGGAGCTTCTCTGCATAGGGACTTTGGGTCCAAAGGACACACTCTGTTGCCAGCACTGCTGTCTTGGTGGTATGAGGTCCCCAACTCTCAGCTTGCTTGCTTTTACTTTTATCTTTTTAGAGATAAAAGGTGGTGCAGGCCACACCCCAGGGAAACTCCTTTTACACTGGATCAGGGATGTGGCCTGAGCAAGGGTGTTACACCCCTCTCTAATTGTCTTTAACCACAGGCAGAGATTATGATTCGTAACACATAAAAAAATCACAAAATGGAGGACAACCACACATGGCCTAGCCAAGTTGATGCATATTTTGGGGGGACACAATTCAATGCATTACAAATAGTAAGAAACAGAAATCCCATTAGAGAACCTCTAAACAAGAGCTCAAGATTCATCAAGAAATGTGGGAATCAGCTTCATGTCTTTTCTCTCTCCTTGCTTCCATATCTAAGACACTGAGTCCTGTCAATTCTACTTCCTAAGTGTCTCTCAGGTGCCTTCTTTCCACTATAGTACTTGGTTCAGACCCTTGTTAACTCAGCTAGGACACTTCATAGGCTCCCAATTGCTCTCCATGCTGCTGGTCTTACTTCCCTCCAGTCTAGCCTCCCGAGAGCTATAGGAACACTTTCTAAAATATAAATTGATCATGGCAGTATCTGAGGTAAAACCCTTCCTGAGAGAGGCACTGCTCTATGTCCATCATGACCCGCTCTTTGCCTATATTTGTAACCTCATGTCCTACTCTTCCCTTCATGAACCCAGTGCTCCAGCATATTGAACCACATGCAGTTTCTCATGTAAGACACGCTTTTTTTCCAGCCTCTTGGCATTTACATTTGGAGCCCTTTGCTAGAACACCCTTTCTCAGTAATCCCTCAAAAAAAAAAAAAAAAAAAGATTTAGATCAAGTTTAATATCCTCTGTTAAATCTTTCTTGGTTCTCCAGGCATTCTTCTCACCTCTATTAGCCCCTGTAAGAATTACAATCCTACTTTATTGTATTTATTTATTTACATGTCTTTCTCCTGCAGTGTGAGTCCCCGCATGGTGCAAATGGTTAATGTGCTTAGCTGCTAACCAAAAGGTTGGAGGTTTGAGTCTACCCAGAGGCACCTTAGAAGAAAGGTCTGGCAATCTACTTCCAAAAAATTGTCTATTGAGAATCCTATGGAGTGCAGTTTTACTCTGACACACTTTGGGTTACCATGAGTTGAAATTGACTCTATGGCAACTCTTTTTTCTGGTTTCCTGCTATAGATCAGGGGTTCTTTGAGATCAGTGGCTATGTCTTATTTGTCCTAGTGCCTAGCATAGTGCCTGATACCAATAGGTATTATATAAACATCCCTTGATAAGTAGAATGAATGAAAATGTAGCCAATAAAATGTTTCAATTGGGTATATCTTTTATACATGTTAACAGAATTTAATAACACTCTCAGTGTGGCTGGAAGTTATAAGGTCAGGGGACTCCATAGATAGGGGTTTTATAGTCATGGATCCATTAGAATTTTGTGGTCTGAAGGGAATTATATAAAATAAAATTAAAATACATTCAACTGTGCATTTTGAATTCATAGTAATGGGAATATGATTTTAATTTGAATTAAAACAGAGATGAGAGCAGCTATTTGGAGATGCATCTCATATACTTTTGTTTGGAATATAAAAATATGTTTGGATTCTTTCTTGTATCTGAGGAGATGTTCAATAATATTTAATATGTGACAAGTAAACAGTGACTAATCTGATAGAAAGGAAATACTATAAATTTTGAGATATGTTTTTGAACTTGACCAAGAAACTAAGGTTGGATAATCATCTTCCATGCTGACATTTGGGGGGCATTGTGTAAAAATGGCATGAAGGCATAGTTGTCTGACCTCCTCTGACTTCACAAGGCGGAAGGAGGACCTAGGTCAACAGCTCAAGACTGATTCCTATGAGGCGAAGGTCAGGCATGCCTCATCTCTCTGCCATCTTTACCAATTCTGACACCAACTGTCGCTCCCATGACACTCTCTACTTCTCTGCTGGGTTTGATAATTCATTATAACAGCCACACAGACCACACAGACAATAGGACTATGGGGAAGTAATAGGTTACAATTCAGGTTCAGGGACACTCAGGATACAGTTTTTCCATCAGGACAGCTTGTTCCCAGCCATGCTGCAGGCACCCATCTCTCTTATACTTCAGCCCCTGTCCTGCTCAAGCAGGTGTTACAAAGCTCTTTTAGCTCTGCCAATAAGTGCCCAGAGGCACCCCGCTCCACCAGTGAGCCTCGCCCTGAGGGCATTCAGCTTTCTCAATCCACAGGCCGGGAAACCCATTATGCTGGCTCCTGCCAGTTTCTCCTGCCACTGCTTCTTGGCATCTTTAGTGTTACAACTCTCTCTCTCTCCCCGTCTCCTGATTCCAGAAAGATCTCAGTGCAGGGATCTCAGGTCCAAAGAATGTGCTCTGCTCCTGGCTCTCCATCCTTGGCTGTGATGAAGTCCTCTCCCTGCTCTGGAACTGGCTCTCTCTTAAGTCCAGCAAGATGGCAAAACTGACCAATCCCCTTGGTGGGCCACAATTACCCCATTTGGACAGTCCCGCACAATCACCTGAGTGGGAGTTACGAGACCATGGTGAGAAGGACCACATAAAAGCAATCCATTGCACTTCACATTGCTATTGATGAAAGGTTTGATCTTACTAATCTTGGTGGAAAAACCTGTTGAATAAGTGTCCCATGTAGCTCCATTTTAATGAAGTTCACTCTAGAAGTTGATCCGATCTCATGTGACTTAAATTATATCAAAACAGTTCACTCTTTGAGGCTTTTCCATGAACGAACTATCAAATCACTGTCTACAGCTCATACTTTCTCAACATCTACACTGGAGAGTATTCACTTGAGCAGTGAGAAAAGATTATGATATTTTAAGTCTTGCAGGGTATATGCTGATTATTAGTTTTTGCTAAGAATACCTGAAAAATGAGTGCGTTTAGAGCAGTGCATTACAGTCCTGGGGAAAGTACTGGAGAATGAGTCACCCAACTATGTCATAATGGATGGCATCATCCTAGATTTATTCTCTATCCCCAAATTGGTTATGTTGGATTTCAAGTTTAGAAAACTTAAAGGCTCTTTAATAAAAGTGTGTTTCTGTAGCACGTCTATGGCAGAGGTCCCCTCTGGTAAGCTTCTGTTTATCCTTCAATGCTGTATCAGCTTCTGCTCCCCTTAAGTGCTTTGCCCAGGACATGGTGCACGAGGCCCTCAATGAATGAAAGAGGACCCCAGAAGTTAGAAAGAAATCATACTATTTCAAGGCCCACATGTAGGTGCGATTAGGTGATGAACGAGCTGATCAGAAACACACAGTTAAAGTAATTCACATTTGTACTTAGCAATAATAATGTAAACCTTCCTTTCCTTTGTGTCTATTTATTTATTTTGCTTTGCCTTGAGGAGGAGAGAAAATGCAAGGACTCATAGTTGTGGACTTTAAAGAGAAAAAGCTTTTCTGTATGGCTTGAGAAGTAGCCAACGATGAATGAATCCTACCTTCATAGACTTTAGATGCCAAGTTCTTGGAGTCCGAAATAATCAGTGTTGGTGCACGATGCATATATTCAACTTGGAAGGCTTTTTTTGAAAATAATTTTTATTGTGCTTTAAGTGAAAGTTTACAAATCAAGTCAGTCTGTCACACATAAGCCTATATACACCTTACTACATACTCCCATTTACTCTCCCCCTAATGAGTCAGCCCACTCCCTCCCTCCAGTCTCTCCTTTTGTGATGGTTTTGCCAGTTTCTAACCCTCTCTACCCTCCCATCTCCCCTCCAGACAGGAGTTGCCAACACAGTCTCAAGTGTCCACCCAATAGAAGTAGCTCACTCTTCATCAGCATCTATCTCCAACACATTGTCCAGTCCCTTCCATGTCTGATGAGTTGTCTTCGGGAATGGTTCCTGTCCTGGGCCAACAGAAGGTTTAGGGACCATGATTGCCAGGATTCCTCTAGTCTCATTCAGACCATTAAGTCTGGTCTTTTTATGAGAATTTAGGGTTTAGATCCCACTGTTCTCTTGCTCCCTCAGGGGTTCTCTGTTGTGCTCCCTGTCAGGGCAGTCATTGGTTGTGGCCGGGCACCATCTAGTTCTTCTGGTCTCAGGATGATGTAGGTCTCTAGTTCATGTGGCCCTTTCTATCTCTTGGGCTTATAGTTATCATGTGACCTTGGTGTTCTTCATTCTCCTTTGATCCAGGTGGGTTGAGACCAATTGATGCATCTTAGATGGCCACTTGTTAGCATTTAAGACCCCAGACGCCACACTTCAAAGTGGGATGCAGAATATTTTCATAATAGAATTTATTTTGCCAATTGACTTAGAAGTCCCCTTAAGCCATGGTCCCCAAACCCCCGCCCTTGCTCTGCTGACCTTCGAAGCATTCAGTTTATCCTGGAAACCTCTTTGCTTTTGGTCCAGTCCAGTTGAGCTGACCTTCCCTATATTAAGTATTGTTCTTCCCTTCACCTAAAGTAGTTCTTATCTACTAACTAATCAGTGAATAACCCTCTCCCACCCTCCCTCCCTCCCCCCTCTCGTAACCACAAAAGAATGTGTTCTTCTCAGTTTATACTGTTTCTCAAGATCTTATAATAGTGGTCTTATACAATATTTGTCCTTTTGCATCTGACTAATTTCACTCAGCGTAATGCCTTCCAGGTTCCTCCATGTTATGAAATGTTTCACAGATTCGTCACTGTTCTTTACTGATGTGTAGTATTCCATTGTGTGAATATACCATAATTTATTTAATCATTCTTCCATTGATGGACATCTTGGTTGCTTCCATCTTTTTGCTATTGTAAACAGTGCTGCAATAAACATGGGTGTGCATACATCTGTTCTTGTAAAGGCTCTTATTTCTCTGGGGTATATTCCGAGGAGTGGGATTTCTGGGTTGTATGGTAGTTCTATTTCTAACTTTTTAAGAAAACTCCAGATAGATTTCCAAAGTGGTTGTACCATTTTACATTCCCACGAGCAGTGTATAAGAGTTCCAATCTCTCCGCAGCCTCTCCAACATTTAGTATTTTGTGTTTTTTGGATTAATGCCAGCCTTGTTGGAGTAAGATGGAATCTCATCCTAGTTTTAATCTGCATTTCTCTAATGGCTAATGATCGAGAGCATTTTCTCATGTATCTGTTAGCTGCCTGAATATCTTCTTTAGAGAAGGGCCATGTTCATATCCTTTGCCCACTTTTTGATTGGGTTGTTTGTCTTTTTGTGGTTGAGTTTTAACAGAATCATATAGATTTTAGAGATCAGGCGCTGGTCGGAGATGTCATAGCTGAAAATTTTTTCCCAGTCTGTAGGTGGTCTTTTTACTCTTTTGGTGAAGTCTTTAGATGAGCATAGGTGTTTGATTTTTAGGAGCTCTCAGTTACCTGGTTTCTCTTCATCATTTTTAGTAATGTTTTATATTCTGTTTATGCCTTGTATTAAGGCTCCTAACGTTGTCCCTATTTTTTCTTCCATGATCTTTATCGTTTTAGTCTTTATGTTTAGGTCTTTGATCCACTTGGAGTTAGTTTTTGTGCATGGTGTGAGGTATGGGCCCTGTTTCATTTTTTTGCAAATGGATATCCAGTTATGCCAGCACCATTTGTTAAAAAGACCATCTTTTCCCCAATTAACTGACACTGGGCCTTTGTCAAATATCAGCTGCTCATATGTGGGTAGATTTATATCCAGGTTCTCAATTCTGTTCCATTGGTCTACGTGCCTGTTGTTGTACCAGTACCAGGCTGTTTTGACTACTGTGGCTGTATAATAGGTTCTAAAACCAGGTAGAGTGAGGCCTCCCACTTTGTTCTTCTTTTTCAGTAATGCTTTACTTATCCGGGGCTTCTTTCCCTTCCATATGAAGTTGGTGATTTGTTTCTCCATTACATTAAAAAATGTCATTGGAATTTGGATCGGAAGTGCATTGTATGTATAGATGGCTTTTGGTAGAATAGACATTTTTGCTGTTAAGCCTTCCTATCCATGAGCAAGGTACGTTTTTCCACTTATGTAGGTCCCTTTTAGTTTCTTGCACTAGTACTTTGTAGTTTTCTTTGTATAGGTCTTTTACATCTTTGGTAAGATTTATTCCTAAGTATTTTATCTTCTTGGGGGCTACTGTGAATGGTATTGATTTGGTGATTTCCTCTTCGATGTTCTTTTTGTTGTTGTAGAGGAATCCAAGTGATTTTTGTATGTTTATCTTGTAACCTGAGACTCTGCCAAACTCTTCTATTAGTTTCAGTAGTTTTCTGGAGGATTCCTTAGGGTTTTCTGTGTATAAGATCATGTCATCTGCAAATAGAGATACTTTTACTTCTTCCTTGCCAATCCGGATGCCCTTTCTTTCTTTGTCTAGCCTAATTGCTCTGGGTAGGACCTCTAGCACAATGTTGAATAAGAGCGGTGATAAAGGGCATCCTTGTCTGGTTCCCGTTCTCAAGGGAAATGCTTTCAGGCTCTCTCCATTTAGAATGATATTGGCTGTTGGCTTTGTGTAGATGCCCTTTATTATGTTGAGGAATTTTCCTTCAATTCCTATTTTGGTGAGAGTTTTTATCATGAATGGGTGTTGGACTTTGTCAAATGCCTTTTTTGCATCAATTGATAAGCTCATGTGGTTTTTGTCTTTTGTTTTATTTATGTGGTGGATTACATTAATGGTTAACCTTGCATACCTGGTATAAATCCCACTTGATTGTGGTGGATTATTTTTTTGATATGTTGTTGAATTCTATTGGCTAGAATTTTGTTGAGGATCTTTGCATCTATGTTCATGAGGGATATAGGTCTGTAGTTTTCTTTTTTTGTGGTGTCTTTACCTGGTTTTGGTATCAGGGATATGGTGGCTTCATAGAATGAATTAGGTAGTATTCCATCATTTTCTATGCTTTGAAATACCTGTAGTAGTAGTGGTGTTAACTCTTCTCTGAAAGTTTGGTAGAACTCTGCAGCAAAGCTGTCCGGTCCAGGGCTTTTTTTTTGTTGGGAGTTTTTTGATTACCTTTTCAATCTCTTTTTTTGTTATGGGTCTATTTAGTTGTTCTACTTCTGATCGTGTTAGTTTAGGCAGGTAGTGGTTTTCTAGGAATTCACCCATTTGTTCTAGGTTTGCAAATTTGTTAGAGTACAATTTTTCATAATAATCTGATATGATTCTTTTAATTTCAGTTGGGTCTGTTGTGATATGGCCCATCTCGTTTCTTATTCAGGTCATTTGTTTCCTGTATTTCTTTAGTCAGTCTGGCCAATGGTTTATCAATTTTGTTAATTTTTTCAAAGAACCTGCTTTTGGCTTTGTTAATTCTTTCAATTGTTTTTCTGTTCTCTAATTCAATTAGTTCTAATTTTTATTATTTGTTTTCTTCTGGTGCCTGATGGATTCTTTTGTTGCTCGCTTTCTATTTGTTCAGGTTGTAGGGACAGTTCTCTGATTTTGGCTCTTTCTTCTTTATGTATGTGTGCATTTTTCAATATAAATTGACCTCTGAGCACTACTTTTGCTGTGTCCCAGTGGTTTTGATAGGAAGTGTTTTCATTCTCATTGCATTCTATGAATTTCTTTATTCCCTCCTTAATGTCTTCTATAACCCAGTCTTTTTTCAGCAGGGTATTGTTCAGTTTCCAAGTATTTGATTTCTTTTCCCTGATTTTTCTGTTATTGATTTCCACTTTTCTGGCCTTGTGATCTGAGAAATGCTTTGTAATAGCTGGAAGTTTTGGATTCTGCAAAGGTTTGTTTTATGACCTAATATGTGATCTATTCTAGAGAGTGTTCCATGTGCAGTAGAAAAAAAAGTATACTTTGCAGCCGTTGGGTGGAGTTTTCTGTATAAGTCTATGAGGTCAAGTTGGTTGATTGTAGCAATTAGGTCTTCCGTGTCTCTATTGAGCTTCTTACTGGAAGTCCTATCCTTCTCCGAAAGTGGTGTGTTGAAGTCTCCTACTATAATTGCGGAGGTGTCTATCTCACTTTTCAGTTCTGTTAAAGTTTGTTTTATGTATCTTGCAGCCCTGTCATTGGGTGCGTAAATATTTAATATGGCTATATCTTCCTGGTCAATTGTCCCTTTAATCATTACGTAGTATCCTTTATCCTTTGTGGTGGATTTAACTTTACGGTCTATTTTGTCAGAAATTAATATTGCCACTCCTGCTTTTTTTTGATTGTTGTTTGCTTGATATATTTTTCCCATGCTTTGAGTTTTAGTTTGTTTGTGACTCTAAGTCTAAGGTGTGTCTCTTGTAGGCGGCATATAGACAGATCGTGTTTCTTTATCCAATTTGAGACGCTCTGTCTTTTTATTGGTGCATTTAGTCCATTTACATTCAGCGTAATTATAGATAAGTATGTGTTTATTGCTGTCATTTTGATGCCTTTTTGTGTGTGTTGTTGACAATTTCATTTTCCCACTTACTTTTTTGTGCTGAGACGTTTTTCTTTGTAATTTGTGTGTTCCTCATTTTCATTTTCATAGTAATTGAATTTGTTTGCTGAGTCATTATGTTTTTCTTGGTTTTCATTTTGAGTTATGGATTAGTGCTGTCATTTTGATGCCTTTTTGTGTGTGTTGTTGACAATTTCATTTTTCCACTTACTTTTTTGTGCTGAGACATTTTTCTTTGTAAATTGTGTGTTCCTCATTTTCATTGTAATTGAATTTATGTTTGCTGAGTCATTATGTTTTTCTTGGTTTTTATTTTGAGTTATGGAATTGTTAGACCTCTTTGTGGTTACCTTAATATTTACCCCTATTTTTCTAAGTAAAAACCTAACTTGTATCATCCTATATCGCCTTGTTTTCCTCTCCATATGGCAGTTCTATGCCTCCCTCTTTTTGATTATTGTGATCTTTTACATAATGGCTTCAATGATTCCCTGTTTTGAGCATTTTTTTTTTCTTTTGAAAATTAATCTTAATTTGTTTTTGTGATTTCCCTATTTGAGATGATATCAGGATGTTCTGTTCTGTGACCTTGTGTTGTGTTGGTATCTGATATTATTGATTTTCTGACCAAGCAATTTTCTTTAGTATTTCTTGTAGCTTGGTTTGGTTTTTGCAAATTCTCTAAGCTTGTGTTTATCTGTAAATGTTTTAATTTCACCTTCATATTTGAGAGAGAGTTTTGCTGGATATATGATCCTTGGCTGGCAGTTTTTCTCCTTCAGTGCTCTATATATGTCATCCCATTGCCTTCTTGGCTGCATGGTTTCTGCTGAGTAGTCTGAACTTATTCTTATTGATTCCCCTTTGTAGGAGACCTTTCTTTTAGCCCTGGTTGCTTTTTAAATGTTCTCTTTATCTTTGGTTTTGGCAAGTTTGATGCTAATATGTCTTGGTGATTTTCTTTTTGGATCAATCTTATATGGGGTTCGATGAGCATCTTGGATAGATATCCTTTCATCTTTCATGATGGGAAGTTTTCTGCCAACAGATCTTCAACTATTCTCTCTGTATTTTCTGTTATCCCTCCCTGTTCTGGAACTCCAATCACATGCAAGTTATTCTTCTTGATAGAGTCCCACATGATTCTTATGGTTTCTTCATTTTTTAAAATTCTTTTATCTGATTTTTCTTCAACTATATTGGTGTCAATTGCTTTATCCTCCATCTCCACCACTCTGCATTCCAATTGCTTGATTCTGCTCCTCTGACTTCCTATTGGGTTGTCTAATTCTGTAATTTTATTGTTAATCTTTTGGATTTCTGAATGCTGTCTCTCTATGGATCCTTGCAGCTTATTAATTTTTCCACTATGTTCTTGAATAATCTTTTTGATTTCTTCAACTGCTTTATCAGTGTGTTCCTTAGCTTTTTCTGTAGATTGCCTTATTTCATTTTTGAGGTCATCCCTGATGTCTTGAAGCACTCTGTAAATTAGTTTTTTGTATTCTGCATCTGGCAGTTCCAGGATTGTATCTTCATTTGGGAACGATTTTGATTCTTTAATCTGGGGAGTTGTAGAAGCAATCATGGTCTGCTTCTTTACATGGTTTGATATCGACTGCTGTCTCCGAGCCATCTATAAGATATTGTAATGATTTATTTTATATTTGCTCACTGAGTCTTATCTTGTTTTGTTTTCTTTCAATGTATGTAGATGGGCTACTAGATTGTGCTGTCTTGATTGTTGTAGCCTTTGAATCACTTGTATCCTATTACCAGCTGGTTTGGGCTGTTACCAGATATATAAGCCTAAGAATCTATTCACTATTCTTGAGTAGAGTCTGATTTTCAGTCACCAAGTGTGTGGTGTAGACTGTCACCTATTCACTTAGAGGAGTAGTGGTGATAGTTGTGTGCACCAGATTCTACTAGCAGCAGGGGGTCACACTCCAGGGAGGGGGGCAGAATGCTGACAGGCTTCCCCCAAGTGCCAGTGAAGTAGGTTTGTCTCTATTCCTAAAGCACTTTGGTGGGTGGGCTCTGCAGCTGTACCTTGGGCACCCAATGCATGTACCTCTACAGATTGGTAGGTGTCACTATCCTCAGACCCCTATGGCAGGAGGCTAGGTGGTTTGGGTGGAGCTTCAGCCCTCAGTACCGTGTTGTGGGTCAGTGAGGGCTCTGCTTAATAGGTAGAGATATCAGACCTGGGAAACTTGTCTTTCCAGTAATCCGCTAAAACAATTACAGTCAGATCACTATCAGAATTGCCTTTGCATTATAATAGCCACCTTGCTGCCTGTAGGGATGAAAGCCCAAGACTTTGGATCTCATATGCTTGGCTGGAGCTGGTTCTGTGTTTTTAGTCCAATTTTGGGAAGTCAGGGAAGGATTTTTGGTCCCTGAGTTTTTTGTAGCTGCTTCTCTCAGCCCAGGAGAATGGGTTAGGAAAAGACAAAAAACAAAACAAAAAAACCCACAGAGCACTTCAATCTCTGGCCCAGGAAATTCCAATGTTAATGATGCCGCGTGGGAAGGGGAGGGGAGGGATCAGATAGATAGGAGAGAGTATCTTGCTTGGTGATGACTGTTTTATCTGAGATTCCCGAGGAGTGTGTAGCCTGTGTGCATTGGCTGGATGAAGATCGCCCCTGAGGGTCAGGCTCGCATCCTGTGCTTGTGCTGTCTCAAAAGCCATGGTCAGTTCCTCCACTCCTAGTCCAAAGCCCAGCGCCAAGGTTTCCTGGCTGGGACGCCTCACTCCAGGCTCCAAAACCAGCCACTGCCTCCCGGTGACTTCTCCTCCTGTCATCCGCGTCGCTGAGCTGCCTGCGTGCACTGGCTGGGCTTCCCCCGAGGTCACTTCTGGGGCCTAGGGCTGCGTCCTGTGTTTGCGCCATCTCAGGGTGCCATGCTCAGCTCACCTGCAGCCAGTCCAAAACCCGGCGCCAAGGTTTTCTGACTGGGACACTGGCTCCAGGCTCCGAAAACAGTCGCTGCTTCCCTGTGGTTGCTCATTCTCTCGTTAGCCCCATCAGTGTGCAGCCTGCTTGCACAGGCTGAGTCTCTACAGAGGTTACCCAGGGGACTAGGGGTTAGGGCTGTGTCCTATGCCTGTCTCACCTCAGCAAGCCGCAATCAGCCCCGCCACTCGGCACCCGGAAACCGCGAGGGCTCAAGGCTGTGGTGCGGGTCGCCGGTTCCAGAAGCAGTTGGTTCTTCAGGGTGCACCTTTTTGCTCCCCTGTCACTCAGGTCAACTCTTTAGATCTGTGTTTGATGGTCAGAGTTCGTAGATTGTCATGTATGTGATAGATTCACTTGTTTTTCCGCGTCTTTGTTGCAAGAGGGATCTGAGGTAGCTTCTACCTAGTCAGCCATCTTGACCCCGCCTCCTTGGAAGACTTTTTAAAGTAAGCAAAAATTTTTTTCTTTTTTTCTCTCCTAGTATAAAACAGTATATAGTCATGTAGAAGTGGTAAGACAAAATTTTGCACATTAGAGGGCTGTGGGGACCATGGTCTCAGGGAATATCTAGCTCAAATGGCATAAGACAGTTTATAATGGAAATGTTGTACATTCTACTTTGGTAAGAAGTGCCTGGGGTCTTAAAAACTTGTAAGTGGCCATCTAAGATACTCCACTGGTCCCACCCTTTTGGGAGCAAGGAAGAATGAAGAAAACTAAAGATACAAGGGAAAGATTAGTCCAAAGGACTAATGGACCACAACAACCATGGCCTCTACCAGACTCAGTCTAGCATATCTAGATGGTGCCAGGCTACCACCACCGACTCCTCTGATAGGGATCAAAATAGAGGGTCCCAGACAGAGCTGGAAAAAAACGTAGAACAAAATTCTAACTCGCAAAAAAGACCAGACTTACTGGTCTGACAGAGACTGGAAAAACCCTGAGAGTATGGCCCCTAGACACCCTTTTAGCTCAGTAATGAAGTCACTCCTGAGGTTCACCCTTCAGCCCAAGATTAGACAGGCCCATAAAACAAAACAAGACTAAAGGGGCACATCAGCCCAGGGGCAAGAGCTTGAAGGCAGGAGGAGACAAGAAAGCTGGTAATAGGGAACCCAAGGTCGAGAAGGAAGAGTGTTGACGTGTAATGGGGTTGGTAAACAATGTCACAGAAAAAAGAAAAGGGAAATTTTTACTCTCTAATTGCATTGAACTATAATGCAATCAGTTTTTAATTTTGTGTTGCCTCCCCTCTTGGAGTGAGAGATTTCTCAAGGCAGAAGCTTTATATTAATCATCTCTTTATCTTAGTGTCTTTATATCCCATTCATACAGGATTGTGGACTAAATAAGTAGGTGAAGATACACAACCATCACATCAGATCTACAGCTATACAGCTAATAACAACACATGATCACACAGGAGGTTTTGGACTATTTTGTAAAATCAGCAAAGATTTTTTCCTTCTAGAACCAGAGAAAATGAATAGGCAGCTGTAAGTTTCCATATTGGTTTCAGTTTGATAAATGATTCATTGACCAGGAAAAAAAAAAAAAAAAGGAAGAGTAAAATAAAACAGCATAAAGAAACTCAACATATTTTTTGGAACAGTTAAGAGAATATGGCCCCTATATGACCTCATATTCCAGAACAAGCTGTTTAAAAACTGGAAAATGGTAGTTCAGTCACAGATGTCACATCCAGTTTTGTGATCATTTTACCAGCATTATCTAAATGCCATAATTGATATCAAAAGGCAAGACCAGAGGTTGAGCAGTAGAACATTGCAACTTATCTCTCCCTACATGGCATATGGGGAAGATTGATGACAGCTGGATACTGGAAAACCTTTGCATATTCATCTAAACAGCTGAAAGGCTGGGCAAAAGAATTTCTATTAATATATGGGAAAGAACTTCAAACTATATATCCTAGGCCTAAGGTTCTGGGAAGTGGCAAACAGACCAATGAAATACAAAGAAATCATACCAAGAATTAACTCATTTGAAGCAAAAGCCCTGAGGCTGGGAAGGAGCCTCAAAATGAGACCTATGGAGAATGACTAGGGGCTGGGATGACTGTCTACAGATGCAGCAAGGAGAGGACAATGAGACTTGGATATGGCATGACAGTCCCATTTGGAAATAGAAGGTAGGTCAGTCTATGTATAATAGCTCTCAATTCTCAAATGAATTATTTTGCGGGTGTCCACTTACAAACAAATTAAAGAGTGCTATTTCTATATCATGGAAACCCTGGTGGTGTAGTGGTTAAGAGCTGCGGCTACTAACCAAAAGTCGGCAGTTCCAATCCAGCAGGTGCTCCTTGGAAACCCTATGGGACAGTTCTACTCTGTCCTATAGGGTCGCTACCAGTTGGAATTGGCTTGACAGCCATGGGTTTATTTCTATATCATGACTCCACCTCTTAAGAACTGCACAGTGCGAATAAGTTTCTTAACGTTTTTTTTTTAAATATTTTTTATTGTGCTTTAAGTGAAAGTTTACAAATCAAGTCAGCCTCTCACACAAAAACCCATATATATCTTGCTACACACTCCCAATTACTCTCCCTGCTCTCTCCCTCCACTCTCTGTTTTCGTGTCCTTTTCGCCAGCTTCTAACCCCCTCCACCCTCTCATCTCCCCTCCAGGCAGGAGATGCCAACATAGTCTCAAGTGTCCACCTGATCCAAGAAGCTCACTCCTCACCAGCATCCCTCTCCAACCCATTGTCCAGTCCAATCCATGTCTGAAGAGTTGGCTTCAGGAATGGTTCATGTCCTGGGCCAACAGAAGGTCTGGGGGCCATGACCACTGGGGTCCTTCCAGTCTCAGTCAGACCATTAAGTCTGGTCTTAAGAGAATTTGGGGTCTGCATCCCACTGCTCTCCTGCTCCCTCAGGGGTTCTCTGTTGTGTTCCCAGTCAGGGCAGTCATCGGTTGTAGCCGGGCACCATCTAGTTCTTCTGGCCTCAGGATGATGTAGTCACTGGTTCATGTGGCCCTTTCTGTCTCTTGGGCTCGTAATCACTGGGTTGAGACCAATTAATGCATCTTAGATGGCTGCTTGCTAGCGTTTAAGACCCCAGACGCCACTCTTCAAAGTGGGATGCAGAATGTTTTCTTAATAGATTTTATTATGCCAATTGACTTAGATGTCCCCTGACGATGGTCCCCAGACCCCTGCCCCTGCTATGCTGGGCTTCGAAGCATTCAGTTTATTCAGGAAACTGCTTTTGGTTTAGTCCAATTGTGCTGACCTCCCCTGTATTGTGTGCTGTCTTTCCCTTCACCTAAAGTAGTTCTTATCTACTATCTAATTAGTGAATAGTCCTCTCCCACCCTCCCTCCCTCACCCCCTCGTAACCACAAAAGAATGTTTTCTTCTCAGTTTAAACTATTTCTCAAGTTCTTATAATAGTGGTCTTATACAATATTTGTCCTTTTGCAACTGACTAATTTCACTCAACATAATGCCTTCCAGGTTCCTCCATGTTATGAAATGTTTCACAGATTCCTCACTGTTCTTTATCGATGTGTAGTATTCCATTGTGTGAATATACCATAATTTATTTATCCATTCATCCATTGATGGGCACCTTGGTTGCTTCCATCTTTTTGCTATTGTAAACAGTGCTGCAATAAACATGGGTGTGCATATATCTGTTTGTGTAAAGGCTCTTATTCCTCTAGGATATATTCCGAGGAGTGGGATTCCTGGATCCTATGGTAGTTCTATTTCTAGCTATTTAAGGAAGCGCCAAATAGATTTCCCACCCAAACTGATTTTACATTCCCACCAGCAGTGTAGAAGTGTTCCAATCTTTCCACAGCCTAACATTTATTATTTTGTGTTTTTTGGATTAATGCCAGCCTTGTTGGACTAAGATGAAATCTCATTGTAGTTTTGATCTGCGTTTCTCTAATGGCTAATGATCGTGAACATTTCCTCATATATCTGTTAGCTACCTGAGTGTCTTCTTTAGCGAAGTGTCTATTCATATCTTTTGCCCATTTTTTAATTGGGTTATTTGTGTTTTTGCAGTTGAGTTTTCGCAGTGTCATGTAGACTTTAGAGATCAGATGCTGATCAGAAATGTCATAGCTAAAAACTTTTTCCCAGTCTGTAGGTAGTCTTTTTACTCTTTTGGTGAAGTCTTTGGTTGAGCATAAGTGTTTGATTTTTAGGAGCTCCTGGTTATCTAGTTTTTTTTTCTACGTTCTTTATAATGTTTTCTATTTTGATTTATGCCATGTATTAGGGCTCCTAATGTTGTCCCTATTTTTTCTTCCATGATCTTTATCGTTTTAGTCTTTATGTTTAGGTCTTTGATCCACTTGGAGTTAGTTTTTGTGCATGGTGTGAGGTATGGGCCCTGTTTCATTTTTTTGCAGATGGATATCCAGTTATGCCAGCACCGTTTGTTGAAAAGACTGTCTTTTCCCCATTTAACTGTTTTGGGGCCTTTGTCAAATATCATCTGCTTATATGTGGATGGATTTATGTCTGGATTCTCAATTCTGTTCCATTGGTCCATGTATCTGTTGCTGTACCAGTACCAGGCTGTTTTGAACACTGTGGCAGTATAATAGGTTCTAAAATCAGGTAAAGTAAGGCCTCCCACTTTGTTCTTCTTTTTCAGTAATGCCTTATTTATCCAGGGCCTCTTTCCCTTCCATATGAAGTTGGTGATTTGTTTCTCCATCTCATTAAGGAATGTCATTGGGATTTGGATCGGAATTGCATTAAATGTATAGATGCCTTTTGGTAGAATAGACATTTTTATAATGTTAAGTCTTCCTATCCACGAGCAAGGTATGTTCTTCCACTTATGTGAGTCTCTTTTGGTTTCTTGCAGAAGTGTACTGTAGTTTTCTTTGTATAAGTCTTTTACATCTCTGGTAAGATTTATTCCTAAGTATTTTATCTTCTTGGGGGCTACTGTAAATGGCATTGATTTGGTGATTTCCTCTTCGATGTTCTTTTTGTTGGTGTAGAGATATCCAACCGATTTTTGTATGTTTATCTTATATCCCGATACTCTGCTGAACTCTTATATTAGTTTCAGTAGTTTTCTTGATTCCTTAGGGTTTTCTGTGTATAAGATCATGTCATCTGCAAATAGAGATACTTTTACTTCTTTCTTGCCAATCTGGATGCTCTTTATTTCTTTATCTAGCCTAATTGCTCTGGCTAGGACTTCCAGCACGATGTTGGATAAGAGTGGTGATAAAGGGCATCCTTGTCTGGTTCCCAATCTCAAGGGGAATGTTTTCAGGCTCTCTCCAGTGAGGGTGATGTTGGCTGTTGGCTTTGTATAAATGTCCTTTATTGAGAAATTTTCCTTCTATTCCTATTTTGCTGAGAGATTTTATCATGAATGAGTGTTGAACTTTGTCAAATGCCTTTTCTGCATAAATTGATAAAATCATGTGATCCTTGTCTTTTGTTTTATTTATGTGGTGGATTACATTGTTTTTCTAGTGTTGAACCATCCCTGCATACCTGGTATGAATCCCACTTGGTCATGGTGAATTATTTTTTGGATATGTTGTTGAATTGTATTGGCTAGAATTTTGCTGAGGATTTTTACATTTAAGTTCATGAGGGATATAGGTCTATAATTTTCTTTTCTTGTGGTGTCTTACCTGGTTTTGGTATCAGTGATACGGTGGCTACATAGAATGAGTTTGGTAGTATTCCGTCTTTTTCTATGCTCTGAAATACCTTTAGTAGTGGTGGTGTTAACTCTTCTCTGAAAGTTTGGTAGAACTCTGCAGCAAAGCCGTCTGGACCAGGGCTTTTTTTGTTGGGAGTTTTTTGATTACCTTTTAAATCTCTTCTTTTATTATGGGTCTATTTAGTTGTTCTACCTGTGTTTGTGTTAGTTTAGGTAGGTAGTGTGTTTCTAGGAATTCATCCATTTCTTCTAGGTTTTCAAATTTGAGTATAGTTTTTCATAGTAATCTGATATGATTCTTTTAATTTCAGTTGGGTCTGTTGTAATATCGCCCATCTCATTCCTTATTTGGGTTATTTGCTTCCTCTCCTGTTTTTCTTTTGTCAGTTTGGCCAATGGTTTATCAATTTTGTTGATTTTTTCAAAAAACCAGCTTTTGGTCTTGTTAATTTTTTCAATTGTTTTTCTGTTTTCTATTTGATTCAGCTCTAAGTTTTATTATTTGTTTTCTTCTGGTGCCTGTGGGTTTCTTTTGTTGCCCTCTTTCTATTTGTTCAAGTTGTAGGGATAGTTCTTTGATTTTGGCCCTTTCTTCTTTTTGGATGTGTGCATTTATTGATATAAACTGGCCTCTCAGCACCGCTTTTGCTGTGTCCCAAAGGTTCTGATAGGAAGTGTTTTCATTCTCATTGGATTCTATGAATTTTTTTATTCCATCATTAATGTCTTCTATAATCCAGTCTTTTTTGAGTAGGGTATTGTTCAGTTTCCAAGTGTTTGATTTCTTTTCCCTGCTTTTCCTGTTATTGATTTCCACTTTTATGGCCTTATGGTCAGAGAAGATACTTTGTAATATTTCAATGTTTTGGATTCTGCTAAGGCTTGCTTTATGACCTAATATGTGGTGTATTCTAGAGAATGTTCCATGTGCACTAGAAAAGAAAGTATACTTGGTTGCTGTTGGGTGGAGTGTTCTGTATATGTCTACGAGGTCAAGTTGGTAGATTGTGGAATTTAGATCTTCTGTGTCTTTATTGAGTTTCTTTCTGGATGTCCTGTCCTTCACCAAAAGTGGTGTGTTGAAGTCTCCTACTATTATTGTGGAGCTGTCTATCTCACTTTTCAATGCTGATAGAGTTTTTTTTATGTATCTTGCAGCCCTGTCATTGGGTGCATAAATATTTAATATGGTTATATCTTCTTGGTGTATTGTCCCTTTAATCATTATATAGTGTCCTTCCTTGACCTTTCTGATGGATTTAACTTTAAAGTCTATTTTGCCAGAAATTAATATTGCCACTCCTGCTCTTTTTTGATTGTTGTTTGCTTGATATATTTTTTTCCATCCTTTTGAGTTTTAGTTTGTTTGTGTCTGTAAGTCTAAGGTGCGTCTCTTGTAGGCAGCATATAGACGGATCTTGTTTTCTAATCCATTCTGCCACTCTCTCTTTATTGGTGCATTTAGTCCATTTACATTCAGGGTAATTATGGATAGGTATGAATTTAGTGCTATCATTTTGATGTCTTTTTTTGTGTGTTGACAGCTTCTTTTTCCCACTTGATTTTATGTGCTGAGTAGATTTTCTTTATATATTGTCCTTTCCTCATATTTGTTGTTGTTGATTTTGTTTCTGCTGAGTCTGTATTTTTCCCTTGTATTTTATTTTGATGAGTAGGATAGTTTGTCTCCTTTGTAGTTACCTTATTATTTACCCTTATTTTTCTAAATTTATAACTAGCTTTTATTTCTTTGTATCACCGTATCTTCCTCTCCATATGGAAGGTGTATGATTACATTTCTTAGTCCCTCTTTATTATTTTAATGTTGTCTTCTTTTATATAACAACATTGCCGTTACCCTGTGTTGGGCTTTTTTGTTTTTTTTAATATTGCTTTTTTTTTTTGGATTTCCCTGTCTGGGTTGACTTCTGGTTGCTCTGCCCAGTGTTCTAGTCTTGGGTTGATACCTGATATTATTGATTTTCTAACCAAAGAATTCCCTTTAGTATTTCTTTTAGTTTTGGTTTGGTTTTTACAAATTCACTCAACTTGTGTTTATCAGGAAATGTCTTAATTTCACCTTCATATTTAAGAGACAGTTTTGATGGATATATGACTCTTGGCAGGCAATTTTTTTCCTTCAGTTTTTTTAAAATATGTCATCCCATTGCCTTCTTGCATGCTTGGTTTCTGCCGAGTAGTCCGAGCTTATTCTTATTGGCTCTCCCTTGTAGGTGACTTTTCTTTTATCCCTCGCTGGTCTTATAATTGTGTTTGTATTTTTGGTTTTGACAAACTTGATTATAATATGTCTTGGTGACTTTCTTTTCAGATCTACCTTATGTGGAGTTCGATGAGCATCTTGAATAGATATCGTCTCATCTTTCACAATATCGGGGAAGTTTCCTGCCAACAAATCCTCAACAATTTTCTCTGTATTTTCTGTTATCCTGCCCTGTGGTGGTACTCCAATCACTCGTAGGTTATTTCTCTTGATAGAGTCCCACATGATTCTGAAGGTTTCTTCATTTTTTAAATTCTTTTATCTGATTTTTCTCCAAATGTATTAGTGCCAAGTGATTTATCTTCGAGTTCAGAAATTCTAGCTTCCACTTGCTCAATTCTGCTCCTCTGACTTTCTATTATCTAATTCTGTAATTTTATTTTTAATCTTGTGAATTTCTGATTACTGTCTATGGATTTTTCCAGCTTATTAAACTTTTCATTATGTTCCTGAATAATCTTTCTGATTTCTTCAGTTGGTTTATCTGTATGTTCCTTGGCTTGTTCTGCATATTGCCTCATTTCCTTCCTGATGTCTTGAAGGGTTCTGTATATTAAACTTTTGTATTCTGCATCTGGTAATTCCAGGAATGCACTTTCATCCAAAAAATCCCTGGATTCTTTGTTTTGAGAGCCTATTGAGGTGATCATGGCCTCTTTCTTTATGTGACTTGATATTGACTGTTGTCTCCGAGCCATCTATAAGTTATTGTATTAGTTTATGCTTGCTTACTGTATCATAGCTGCTTGCTTTGTTTTGTTTGGTATACCCCTATGGGCTGCTTGAGTGAGCTAGCTTGATTATTTTCACCTTTGGAGCTCCGGTGTCCTGTCCCCAGCTGGCTAGAGCTGTTATCAGGTATATCAGTCTAGGAGTCTGTTCAGTTTTCTTGTATGAATTCAGCTCAGGTTTCCAGGTAGCTGATATCAATTGTGTGGTATAGGCTCTGTCCTACAGTCTTAGAGGGACAGGGTGATTGGCATATATACCGGTATCTGATTTCAGCAGGGGGTCATGTTCTGAACAAGGCAGGGGGCTGAGAACCGACCCCCAAGTGTCTCTGAGGAAAACGCATCTCTGTTCCCTAAAGCGCGCTGGTGGGTGGGCTCTGCAGAGGGAACATGGGCACCCAAAGTTTCTGCTGTAAGGACTAGGAGGTACCAGTTATCCATGGACCCCTGTTGTGGGTGGCTGGGCAACCCGAGTGGAGCCACCAGTCCTTAAGTCCCTATTGTGGGTAGGTGAGGACCTTGTTTAATAGGCAAAGCAATGTCAAATGTCAAACACCCACCTCTCCACCATACCGCTGAAATGGTTGGAGTTTGCTAACAAGGGCCCATTCTCCTAAAATAGGCCCACACAGGTCCAAGCAGAAGGGAAAGGTGCTCAAGGTCCATGGCCGGTTTATGCCTGGACAGGAGCCGCTTCTGTCCTGAGCTCCCCCAGTTAATGGAGCTAGCAAATGATCTTTTCCCCCCAGTTGCAAATTTTTTCATTCCCCAAGGCTGGGGGAATGGCTCCAGGTGCTCACTAGGGTCTATCTCAGGCCTAGGGATTCAGCCACTGAAGCTGGCTGGTGGGTGGGAGGGGTGCGGTAAAATATACGCAAGTACTTAGCTTTTGCAGAGAGCGCCGTTCTCCTCAGGTTCTGGAGGTGTTGGTGGGCTGTGTGTCTGGCTGTTTCTCCCTGAGGAAACTGCAGCCAAATGCTAGGACCAGCCCCCGTCTGCCGCCGCTCGGGGAATGGTGCCTGAGGGCTCCCCGTGATTCAGGTCCAGTAACTCCTCTCCGCTTCTGAATGGCCTCTTCCTCCCCTGTCCCTTAGTTCATTGTCTAAGCATGCCTTTAATGCTCAGGGCTCCCAGCTTGTCACAAATACACTCATTTCACTTGTTTTTTTGTTGTAAATAGGGCTCGACGGAAGCATCTGTCTATTCCGCCATCTTGGCTCCGCCTAGTTCTTAACCTTTTTATGCCTTACTTTTCCCATCTGTAACGGGAGAAATAATGGTATCTACCCCATATTTTTAACCTCATGGGGTTGTTAAGAGGATTGAATGAGATACACATCTAAAAAAAAAAAAATCTAAGGGGCTTAGAAATATACCTGGCACAAAGAAGCCATTCAACTAAAGTCAGCTATCATTATCTCTAGATTTTGATTAATAGGATATACTTTTTCCAAACTGGAAGAATTTTGTAAATTTTATATCATAAAACATAAAGAAAGAAGTTCAGTATTTCTCCTCTAATATCAATAAGATTACACAAGTATTATTTAAAAAATTTGATCCGTATACTCAACAAACATTTACTGATAAATTTCTGTGTGCAAAGCTCTGCTGAGTGCTGATGGTGGTATACAATCAAATCAGCCTTCTACCCAGTAGAAGGAGAAGTCTCATGGCTATAAAGCTGGCGTTCCTTCTCTCTTGCTCTTTGTTATAACTCTCATATATAAAATGTCCTCTCTTCTTTTCGGGTGGGGCAGCACCAGATAACAGAGCTGATCATGGAGCAGCACTTGTCTGGGATTATTTGGAATCTGTTACGATAGTTCGTATCTTGGCATACTAGGCATTTTTCTAGAGCTGTCCTTCCCCTCAGCCCCATACCTCAGCCCCCAAACGCTTCAGTAGCATACAGTAGGTTTATGGCAGATACACTGTAAGTATAATAAATAGGAAGTCTTACTAATGGGAACTCACAAGAGGGCTTTTTTTTTTTTTTTCCTTTCCTTTACACACAGAGTGAAGGCATTCTTTTGATGAAGGGGATTCAAGATTGATAATAATAACACCATGGAGCTGCATTCTGAGGTGAGCATTTAAGGGAAAACAGATTGTTCCCTACATGAAATATGGAGCTGGCGCTTATAAAAAGGCTCTGGGATACTGATTCCACATTGGCAAAATCTAAAATATTGACATCCAAGTCTCATTGTCCTCCCCTTTTGGTGAGCTAGGGGGTGGGGAAGGCATTCCTCTACATTGTTGGTGGGAAGGCAGAGTGGTCTAACCCCAATGGAGAGGATTTGGCAACAGCTAGCTAAGAGACATACACACGTATCCACTGACTAGCAATCACTTATCTAGGAATCTATACCAAAGAGAACCTGGTGAAAATATAAAAGCATATACATAGGCTATTTCTTGCAGGACTACTTGTAATTTTAAGAGTGCAGAAATAACCCACTGGTTATCAATATGAGTTTAGATGGATGAACTGTGGTACGATTACACCATGGAGTACCATACAGCTATACAAAGGAGTGCAGAATATCTACATCTACTGCTCTGGAGCCATTTCCAGGATAAGTGAGAAAATCTAAGTATATAGGGTAAGCTATGTTTTATCTAAGAAAGGTGTGGGATAAGAATGTATGAATATATTTGCTCTTACTTAAATAAAGGAAGGATAAACCAAACTAATAAAAAGGATTACCTCTCTGGGAAAGGAAGGATAGGGACAGAAGGGAACATTGCTTTGTAGGATTTTGAGATATGTGTATGTCTTACATACTTACAAAACGATACTAAATGAAAACCAGCAAGCCCTCCAAAACAAAAGCAAAATGAAATAAATATTTAAAAATGTGCTCCTGAGGATGCAGGTGAACTCAGCCAGCAGGTGGTATTACAATCTTTAATTTCTTCAGACCCAGAAACCCAGGCCCTAAACTCTGTGATGAGAAGAATCCTGTTGGGACGCTGGCCTGCTGGCTTGCCTTCCTCGGGTTCATCACCCTCCTCCCATCCGCCCACTGTCTTCATTTGGAAGATAGGCATCCCACAGGAATGTAATATGAATCCCTAAAAGAGCCAGTGATGACGCACTTTATAAAAGGGACACTGCCATATGTCATCTGGCCAGACTTACCAGTGATGGGAAAAAGCCGGAGGCTTCTGAAACCGGTCCCTGCATTGCACGGAACAGGGGTACACACATAGCATTAAGTTCTGCGGTGCATTAGCGCTGGCATCCCTTGGACAGTGCCTTTGGAGTCCTTGTTCCCCTCAAGCATTTACCGCTCAGGAAAAGGGCATCTGGCTCCTTGGTGGAGCCAGCCGAAGAACTCAGTCCCAACTTTCAAGGCAACTTTCCTCAGAGTCGTTCTGGACGAAGATTCTAAACCAGGGCTCCTAGCACTTTCAGAAAGTTTCTTCAGCCTCGGAAAGAGAGAGGATGGGGCTGCAAAGTTGCCAAATCAGTATTCAAGTTTCCCTCTTGGAGCAGCAAGAGGAGCCAGCTTCTTGGGAAGCAGCCTGCTGCTGCGGGGTGACACCAGACCCCGGCAGCGCCGAGAAGGCTCCGACTACCCCAAAGTTGGAGGCTGTCCCGGGGAAGTCTTTGTGGTGCAGGCTCCGGCGCGCCAAATGACTACTTAGAGCTGCCGAAGGCTGCCTGGATCGCTGGTTCACAGAAGCGTGGGCTCAGCAGGCTAAGCTGCTGGCATTTGTTCTGCGGGGGAAAAACAAAATAAACTTTGTGTGGAAAGTGATAACCCTGACATTTCAATATATTTACCATGATGATGTTTCCTAGAGTCACAGAGTAAAACAAATTAGAATTATAAATACCATCCAATTTTCCTAACAGCTCTTGTGAGTTATTAGTGGAAATCAAATCACCTTAGTCAATCAAAGGCAGCTTAAATGCCACTATGCTGCCCTCCCTGAAGACCTGAAAGCACCTATCATTCCAACGTAGCGCCGCAGCTCCCTTGGCAGTGTGAGAGGCTAGACACTTCTGCATGAATATGGAAATCAAGCTGATGATTTGTACTTCTACTGAGTACTGTACTTAAACTTGGTTATCTTTCTGAGCTGAGGCCTAAAATCCGATGCAATGCTTAAGGCTTCTCAGGAGCTCTGGGAAAGAATAAAAACATATAATTATCTTTTTCACATGGGGAACCGTTCCATTAGCATCAAACTATCTGTATGCATAGAGGAATTTAAAATCGATATTAAAACATGATGGTTTTACATGAGATGTTGAATTGGGGGCCTATTACTGTGTGGTGAGGAAACCCTTCTTGGCAATGAGCATGACACTCAGAAGGCTGTTTGAGGTAAATATTTCATTCCAGACAGCCTTCACCTGGGAAGGAAAGAGAGAGGCCCACGTTACTCTCATGGCCACGGGTTGTGGTAATTGCTGAATATTTGGATAAGTTGTCAACATGATAGCTGTTTGTCATGTCCTATGTAATTGGAGCCCCATAGAACAATAATGAAGTATCCCCTCCATGCATATGGCTCTGTGATTGATGACCCAGCTGAGGAAATCATTTACAAACACAGGCCAAAATTCAGCCTTGTGATGGATCTCATCTGATATTCTCTCGGCCCTCTGAGTGTGGCTCTTTGATTGACACCCCCAGTATTATGATAACCCAAGAGAAAAATCTTGCCTCTAGACACAACAAAGGCCCCTAAATTGACTCACTCTTACTGAAATAGAGTGAAACTTCGTTAGGCTATCTTCTAGCTGACGGAAGGTTTAGTGCATATATATTTTTAATGCTGTGTGAGTGAAAATATGATATTGGAGGTAATATCAGTTGATTGACATTTAAAAAAACTGAGTTCCATTTTTGCGTGGTCGTTTTCTCAGTTAGATGTGCAGAAGCAAAAGGGTGCTGGAGGCCCTGGCAGTCCCGACCTAGAGCGGCCTCCTCTGGGAGGAGGCCTTGGAAAGGGCACACAGGATATGTTGATTTAATGATCAATTTACCCTCGCACAAGCTCTCCCATCTCCTTTAAACAACAAATTAAGTCACATAGCAACACAGTTTTTTTGCTGTTCAAGATACCCAACTCACCATTAGAAATAATTGGGTTAATTTAAAAATCATAAATGAGAGAATATTCCAAGAACGTATGACCTAATAACCTACAGCAATCATTTGTAGAGAAAGATGCTGTTAGTCCGAAGGAAGGGGATTGAGTGATTATTTTTCAAAAAGAGTCAAATGACTAGTATTTACCAAGGGCTGTTCTCAAAGGAAGACAAAGGAATCAAGTCAGGGAAAATGGCTCAGTAAACAATTAAAAGAAGTATAAGAATTTCAAATTACATGAAGGATATGTATTATACGAAGGAATTATATGTAGAAGCCCGGGTGGTGCAGTGTTTAAAGTGTCGGCTGCTAACCACAAGATCAGTGGTTCAAACCCACCAGCTGCTCTGCGGGAAAGAGATGTGGAAGTTGGCTTCTGTAAAGGTTTACAGGCTTGGAAATCATAAGGGGCAGTTCAACTCTGTCCTATAGAGTTGCTATGAATTGGAATGGACTTGATGGCAGTGAGTTTATTGCTATGTAAAGTGCAGTGCATTTATATACGTGCAGATTCTTGCACTTATATTTTCCCATTAGAACCATATTAAATATGATTAATGCTCTCAGAACATGTAAATGTGCTTCTCTTCCACTACTTGTCTGTCAATTTGTCATAGTGTGGTAGCTTACTTGTTGCCATAATGCTGGAAGCTATGCCACCCGTGTTTCAAATACCATCAGGGTCACCCATGGTGGACAGGTTTCAGTGGGCCTTCCAGACTAAGACAGGCTGGGAAGAAAGGCCTGACAATCTATTTTCGAAAATTAGCCAATGAAAATCTTATGGATCATAACAGAATATTACCCGACCTGCTAGCTTTGGACACGTCATCAAGAGAGATCAGTTGCTAGAGGAGGACATTATATTTGGTGAAGGTGAGGGCCAGCAGGGGCATGGGAGACACTCAGTGAGATGGATTGGCACAGTGACTGCAACAGTGAACTGGAACATGTTGGTGATTGTGAGGAAGCTGCAGAGCCAGGCAATGCTTCGTTCTGTCGTACATAAGGTTACCATGAGTCAGAGCTGACTCCGCTGCAGCCAGCACCAACATGATTCTCTTTAGCTATAGAATGAGAATGGGAAATCCAGCCATCCACCCAACCATCCATTTCCACAATTACGTACTGAAAGCCTAGTAGGTGACAGAAGCTCAGAGTTACAATTAGATCTACATCAAATGTATGATTATGAATGTACAGTCATCCGTCACTTAGCATTGGTGCTGCATTCCGTGAAATAGGGTGTTATGTGATTCGGGCATTGTTGGGACGCCATACAGTCGTGCGCCACATAACTTCCCTTTGGGCAATGTTCGACCACTGAGAGAAGACTGTGGGCCAGCCCCCCCTCCCTGCCACCCAAGAGCAAGGGAAGGAGAAAGGCTCACAGGGAAGGAGGGAGGGAAGCATGGGGAGGGGGTGACTGGCTGGGCCTAAGCACCGGTGGATGGCGAGCCGAAGGGAAAGGAGCTTGGAAGGAGGCGAGCATGTATATAATATGGTGTTCAGGCAACATACAAATCACGTGTTTCCCAGAACGTATGGTAGACGTTAAGCAATGCCTTTCTCCTTCCCTCACTCCTGCCGGGGGTGGGGGGGGAGGGGCTCAGAGTCCTCCTCCTCCCAGTGCTGTATAACCTCATGGGACCATGAACATACATGTGTTCCAATGTTGCCCCACTGAATGTTATGTGGTGCCTGGCTGTACATACGATTTTTATTGTTGTTAGGTGCCATTCAGTTGGTTCTGACTCATCGTGACCCCATTTACAACAGAATGAAACACTGCCTGGTCCCACTCCATGCTCACAATCATTGCTATGTTTGAGCCCATTCTTGCAGCCACTGTGTAAATCCATCTCCTTGGTGGTATTCCTCTTTTTCACTGACTCCCTACTTAACCAAGCATGATGTCCTCCTCCTGGGACTGATCTCTCCTTATAACATGTGCAAAATATGTGAGATGAAGTCTCATCATCCTTGCTTCTAAGGAGCATTCTGGCCATACTTCTTCCAAGACAGGTTTATTCATTCTTCTGGTAGTCCTTGGTGTATTCTATATTCTTCACCAACATCATAATTCAAAGGCATCAATTCTTCTTTGATTTTCCTTATTCGTTGTCCAGCTTTCACATCCATACAAGGCTATTGAAATTACCATGGCTTGAGTCAGGCATTACTTTAGTTCTTAAAATGACATCTTTGCTTTTTAACACTTTAGAGAGGGCTTTTGCATCAGATTTGCCTAATGCAGTGTGTTGGATTTCTTGACTGCTGCTTCCATGGGCATTGATTGTGGATCCGAGTAAAATGAAATCCTTGACAACTTCAGAATTTTCTCTGTTTATCAAGATGTTGCTTATTGGTCCAGTCATGACAAGTTTTGTCTGCTTTATGTTGAGGTGTAATCCATATTGAAGGCTGTAGTCTTTGATCGTCATAAGTAAGTGCTTCCAGTCCTCTTCACTTTCAGCAAGGTTGTGTCATCTTCATATCACAGGTTGTTACTGAGTCTTCCTCCAATCCTGATGCCACCTTCTTCTTCATATAGTCCAGCTTTTCGGATTATTTGCTCAGCATACAGATTGAATAAGTTTGGTGAAAGAATACAATCCTGACGCACACCTTTCCTGGTTTTAAACCAATCAGTATCCCCTTGTTCGGTTCCAATGACTGCCGCTTTGCCTATGTACAGATTCCCCATGAGCACAATTAAGTGTTGTGGAATTCCCATTGTTTGAAATGTTATTCACAATTTGTTGTGATCCATACAGTCAAATGGCTTTGCCTAGTCAATAAAACACAGGTAAACATCTTTCTGCTAGTCTCTGCTTTTAGCTAAGATCCATCTGACATCAGCAATAATATCCCTTGTTCCACATCTTCTTCTGAATCCAGTTTGAATTTCTAGCAGTTCCCTGTCAATGTACTGCTGCAACTGTTTTTGAATTATCTTCAGCAAAATTTTACTTGTATGTCATTTAATGATACTGTTTGATAATTTCCACATTCCATTTGATCACCTTTCTTTGGAAGGAGCACAAATATGGATCTCTTGCAGTTGACTGGCAAGCTAGCTGTCTTCCAAATTTGTTGTCATAGATGAGCGAGCACTTCTAGCTTTGCATCCATTTGTTGAAAATCTCAACTGGTTTTCTATCAGTTCCTGGAGCCTTGTGTTTTGCTAATGCCTTCTGTGCAGCTTGGACTTCTTCCTTCAGTACCAATGTTCTTAATAACATGCTCCCTTCTGAAATGGTTGAATATTGACCAATTATTTTAGGTACAGTGACTCTGTGTATTCCTTCCATCCTCTTTTGATGCTTCCTGTGTCGTTTAGTATTTTTTCCATAGAATCCTTCAAAATTGCAACTCAAAGCTTGAATTTTTTTCCTCAGCTCTTTTGGCTTGAGAAATGTCGAGCATGTTCTTTCCTTTTGGTTTTCCAACTCCAGGTCTTTGTACATTTCATTGTAAAAATTTACTTTGTCTTCTCGAGCCACTCTTTGAAATATTCTGTTCAGCTCTTTTACTTCATCATTTCTTCCTTTGCTTTAGCTTTTCTACACTCAAGAACAAGTTTTAGTCTCTTCTGACATCATTTTTTTTTTATCTTTTCTGCTTTTTTAATGACCTTTTGCTTTCCTCATGCATGATGTCCTTGATGTCATCGCACAACTCATCTCATCTTTGGTCATTAGTGTTCAATGTGTCAAAGCTATTATTGAGATGGTCTCTAAATTCAGATGGGATAAACTCAAGGCTATACTTTGACTCTAGTGGACTTGCTTTAATCTTCTTCAGCTTCAACTTGAGTAGGAGCAACTGAAGATCTGTTCCACAGTCAGCCCCTGGCCTTGTTCTGACTGATGCTATTGAAGTTCCCCATGGTCTCTTTTCATAGATGTAGTTGATTTGATTTCTGTGTATTCCATTTGGTGAGGTCCATGTGTATAGTCACCATTTATGTTGTTGAAAAAAGATATTTCCAATGAATAAGTTGTTGGTCTGGCCAAATTCTATCATCCAATCTCCAGCATGATTTCTGTCACTAAGGACATATTCTCCAAGTACTGAACCTTCTTTGTTTTTGACTTTTGGATTCCAATCACCAGTAATTGTCAGTACATCCTGATTGCATATTCGATTAATTTCAGACTGCAGAAAGTGGTAAAAATCTTCAATTTCCACAACTTTGGCATTAGTCGTTGGTATGTAAATTTGAATAATAGCTGCATTAACCGGTCTTCCTTCTAGGCATATGGATATTTTCCTATCAACGACAGTGTTGTACCTCAGGCTAGATCTTGAAATGCTCTTTTTGACAATGAATGCAATGCTGTTCCTCTTCAGTTTGCCATTCCCAGTGTACTAGACCAAAAACCAAATCAAACCTTTTGCTATTGAGTCAATTCTGACTCATAGTGACCCTATAGGACAGAGTAGAACTGCTCCATAGGGTTTCCAAGGAGCAGCTGGTGGATTTGAAATGCCGACCTTTTGGTTAGCTGCCAAGCTCTTAGCCAAGTAGACCACATGATTGGCAGATTCAAAATACCAGTCCATTTCAGCTCATTAATGCCTATGATATTGATCTTCAAGTATTCAAATTCATTTTTGACAACTCCCAATTTTCCTGAATTCATACTTTGTATAGTCAATGTTCCAATTATTAATTGATGTTTGCAACTGTCTCTTCTCATTTGGATCATGCCACATCAGCAAATGAAGGTTCAGAAAGCTTTAATCCATCCAAGTCATTAAGACCGACTCTACTTTGAGGAGGCAGCTCTTCCCCAGTTGTATTTTGAGTGCCTTCCTTCCTGTATGACACCACAGTATGGCAAACTGACAGACCAGTTGTGGCATGTGATTTTAGGTAGTGCATATATAAACATATGTTTACATACATTTATTTAAGTATCCATGAGGACTTATTATATGTATGGTACCATGCTAAGCATGACAGAAAACAGCAATGAATTGGAAATGATACTCTGCCCTTTCATGATTTATAATCTAGTAGAATAACTCTAAGGAGGTGAGAGCTTGCTTCAGGTAAACCTCTATGGAGTAGATTGCATTTTAGTGGGATCTTGAAGGCCCAATTGGACTACCCCAGGTGGAGATCAGGAAACAGAAAGTAGAGGGAACTTTCTAAATATAGTAAATGTCCAGAAGTGGAAGGTGGTAGGTGATGATTAAGAATGACCATTTAACCAAGGCACAGGATGAGTGTATAAGTTATGGTAGAATAAGCCGTAAGGAGCAACTTTGGAGCAGATGAAAATGGTCATTGAATGCTCGAATGGAGAATTTGAGCTCTGTTTTTAGACATTGGCATACCATTAATGCTTTCTGAGGAAAAGTGTAAGGTCAGAGCTGGATTATAACAAAATTCATCAGATGGTAGTGTAGAGAATGGCTTCAAGGCAGAGCAGCCCCAGGTGTGGAGACCGATTAGATTGTTACAACTGCCCAGACAAGAGGTAGGAACACAAGTACAATATGAGAAGGAGCAAACTGACGGTACTCAATAACTGATTGAATGAAGAGGCAAGGACAGCATCACACTTCCAGTGGCTGAGTGGGGAGAGGGAAAGCCAGAGATGGAAGTGTTTGGGGCTGAAGAAGGGAAGTTCTACTTTATACTGTGAACAAAATATATAGTAATTTCTTCTGAAAGTAAAAATTGCTCTACTTCCTGGAGTTAAATAGTCAATAGTTTCCTGAAATAGACACTGCTCAGGCAGTGACTTATACAGGAAGTAAAAGCACTGTCCTTAGGATTGCTAAGAGGTGTCCCTCATTTAAGTTTCAGGATCATAGAAAAGACCGCCCTGAAGTCTGGGTAGGTAAACAAAGCTTGCCCCCTGCCTTCCCCAAGAACTAATAGAGATCCTGCTGTTGGGAGCAATGAGAGCAGAGGTGGTGTTACTGGGATCAATGCAACCCTGGATTCTTTAACCACCAGCCCTGTCTCCTGGGGAGCGATTGAGTTAGTGGTATCAGCAGTGGAAGAGCAAATGAAATGGTATCAGCATGTCTTCATTCCCTCAGACATTAGCCAGCCTTTTGTCCATTTTCTGCTCACCTTCAATCGTTCGTTTTGCTCTTCTTTCCTTACCTTCTCACATTTTTTCCCTCTCTTTATTTTCACATAATTCTAACCTTGTTTGCTTCTCCCATCTCTTTATTTAGTCCTTGCATTGCTATTTTCCTGACTCCAGTTTTATTTTTATTCTGAAATATTCCAAATATATACAAAAAATCATTGACAATAAGTAATATAACAAAACCAGTTTATCTACCATGAAACTTATCATTTTGTTTCATATTATAACAAATCTTAACATTTTGCTTTATTTTTATTCTTTTGCCTTATCCTTATTCTTTTTTTAGGAAGGTATATGTTTTTTTTTTTTTATATGTGTACCTATAATGAAAGCCCTTTGTGTATACCTTCATACTGTAACACTCCCTCCTTCCCAAATGTTAGCACTATCTTGAATTTGTCCTTTTGATTCCTCTGCATGTTTTTATATGTTATTAGGATTACTACATGTATACCACATGCAAACATTAAATAGAGTTGTTATGCATGTTTTCCACCTTTATATTGATGATACATTGTATATATTCTGCAGCTGGCCTTTTTTGTTTTTGTTCAACCTAATGTTTTTGAGGTTTATCCATGTTGATAAACACAGCTCTAATTCATTCATTTTAACCACTCTAAAAAGTCCTTTGTATGAATATACCACAATTTATTTACCCAATTTGCTCTTAATGAGCACTTAAATTGTTTCCAATTTTTTTTTCCTGCTGCAGCAAAGATTGCTGCAGTGATTGTTCTTATGCATGTTTTCTTGGGCACATGTGCCAGAGAATTTCTCTGGATTATGAACCAAGAAGTGGAATTATTGGGTTGTCAGGCATGCTATTTTTATTGATTGTTGCCACCTTGATCTCCAAAGTTGTGGAACCAGATTATATGGTCACCAGCAGTGTTTAGGAGCTTGCTTTTTCTTGACATTCTCCTCAACATGGGGTATTATGAGGCTTTTAGATTTGCCAATATGTTGGGAATGAAATGGCGTCTCATCGTTGTTTCATTTGCATTCCTGTGATTCCTGCATTTCTTCATAAGTTTATTGTCAGTTCTAGTCTCCTCTTTTGTGAACAGTTTGTATATATACTTTGCCTATTTTTTCTACTAGTTTGTCCTTTTCTTTCTGATTTTGTAAGTTTTCCACATAATCCTTTGTTATATACACGCAAATAACTTCTCTCAATCTGGACCTAGACTTTTCACTTTGTTTATGGTATCTTTTGATAAAAAGAAAAGATTTTCATTTTAATAAGTCAAATGTATCAATCCCTTCCTATGTATTTTTGGTCTTTCTACTTTTTCTTCTACTCTCCTTATTCTCTTTGGGTATATATTATAGTAACCGAATACACTTAATTGCTTGTCTTCCCACTTTTAGTTTTCCAAAATAGTTTTTGTTTAAGACAGGGATTATCAATTCCTTGAAGGTTTGTTAAGATTCATCTGGAAAACTCTGCCAATTTTTCTAAGGGTCAGGTTTTGGGCTGTGGAGGGGATTTTGGCTGCTGGTTTTACTGACGTGTAGCTTAAATTAGTTTATTCAGGTTTTTAATTATTTCTTCAGTGAATTTTGGTAAATTATACTTTTGTAGAAAATTGTTCTTTTATCAGCAAAGTTCTTCAGAGATTTTGTCCTTTTGTATCTGTAGTTACATCATTTTTATTTGTAATATTATTTATTAAGTCCTCATTTTTTCAAAGTCCAACTTTTAGTTTTATTGATCCTCCCTATTGTTTGTTTCTATTTTGTAAAGTTTTTTTTTCCATTTCACTTTCTTGCTCATCTATTTTTACGGTGTAATCTTGTTATTTTTCTAGTGCCTTGATTTGAATACTTAACTCAAGTTTAGAAACTATTGATTATTGTATAACAAATTCATTTAAGTCCATGCATTTAACTCCAAGCAATACTTTAGATGCATATTACAAGATTCAAAATGTGATATTTTTTAGCATAATTCAGTAATTTCTGTTCTGAATTCTTTTTAATCATGGATGTTTAGAGCTCTAATTTTTAGTTTCCAAGTGTATATTCTTTAACTTACTGTATTTTTATTGCTGAATTTGATTTCCATTGTACTGTGGTCTGTGTGATACAGATCATTAAAATTTTTTAGGGCTTTCACCCTGGTGACGTAGTGGTTAAGAGCTACGGCTGCTAACCAAAAGGTCGGCAGTTTGAATCCACCAGGCGCTCCTTGGAAACACCATGGGGCAGTTCTACTCTGTCCTATAGGGTCACTATGAGTCGGAATCAACTCGACGGCAGTGGGTTTTTGGTTCGGGTATGGGTTCTTTTTTGATTTAGTACTGCACCAGTTCTTAATAACTTATAAAGGATGTATATTCTCTATTTTGTGGATATAGGGTTTTATATATATCTTAGCTCAGACTTATTAATTTGTTGTGCAAACATTATATATTCTTAATATTTTTAAAAATCTGATTTAATCAGTACACTTGATAGAAAGAAGGGCATAACTTGAGGATTATCAATTTTTCCTTTAATTCTTTGTTTTCGTTTATGTATTTCAAGACCTTATTGACTAGCAGGGTGTCTTATTTATGTGGTGCTCCTATAACAGAAATATCATGAATGGATGGCTTTAACAAACAGAAATTTAGTTTTTCTCTGTTTAGGAGGCTAGAAGTCCTAATTCAGAACATCGGCTCTAGGGGAAGGCTATCTCTCTGTTGGCTCTGGAGGAAGGTCCTTGTCTCTTCAGCTTCTGCTTCCTGATTCCTTGGAAATCCCCATGTGTCTTGGCATCTTTCTTACCCTGTCTCTGCTCTAGTTGCTTGTGTAATCTCTTTTATATCTCAAAAGAGATTCACTCTAAACTAAGATTACACCCTAAACTAATCCTGTCTTATTAATATAACAAAGACAACCCATTCCCAAATGGAATTATAATCATAGACATAGAGGTCAGGATTTATAACACATATTTTTGGGGGGACACAATTCGATCCATAACACAGGGGTTCAAAAGTGAAAGACTGCATGACTTCTTGTTATTAGATGCATACAATTTTGTGATTAACTCACTGATTTATGTTTTCATTCTCTCAACAAGTATTTCTTGAGTACTTAGGATGTGCTCAGGACTGTTCCAGGTAGTGTGAATATGACAGTGAACTAAGCCAGAAAAGTCCACACTTTCAGAGAGCTTATACTCTAGTCGGGGAGACGGACAATTCATAGAGTATTGGGTTAGGGTAGAACAGAGAGTATTGGGTTAGGGTAGAATTCTTGCCTTTCTTGTGGAAGGTGCAGGTTAGACTCCCAGCCAATACACTTCATGAGCAGCCACGACCGTCTATCTGTGGAGGCTTGTGTTTTGCTATGATGTGGAACTGGTTTCAGCGGAGCTTACAGACTAAAACAGACTAATAAGGAAGGTGTAGGCCTGGTGATCTACTTATGAAAATTAGTTAGTGAAAACCCTATGAATCACAATGGTCTGATCATGGGGTTGGTGCAGAACCAATAGCATTTTGTTCCATTGTGCATGGGGTTGCTATGAGTTGAGGCCAACACAACTGCAGCCAATAACAACAACAGAATATCAGGTAGCTGCAAGTGCTGTGAAGAAGAAAAAGCAGGATAAGGAGAGAGGCTGACAGGGAGGGGTGGTCTGGGGAGGTGACATTTGAGAAGAGACTGAATGAAGCAAGGAGGTAAGTCATATGCATGTGTAGAGAGATCATTCCAGTTGGAGGCAACCACAGAGACCCTATGGCCAAGCATGTTGGAGGAGCACAATTGGCATGGTTGAAAAACAGCAAGAAGGCCAGAGGGGCAGGAGCTAACTTCCATTGAAAAGGATACCTCTGTCTGCTGTGTGCAGAACTAATTGTTGTGAAGCAAAAGGGAGACTGAGGACCAGTATGGAGGCTATGGAGCCCTGGTGGCGCAATGGTTAAGAGCTTGGTTGCTAACCAAAAGCCTGGCAGTTCGAATCTACCAGCTGCTCCTTGGAAACTCTATGGGGCAGTTCCTATCGCTGAATTGGAATTGACTCAATGGCAATTTTTTCTTTTCTTCTTTTTTTTTTTTTTAAGGAGGTTATTGTAGCAGTCAAGGCAAGAGAGCTGACAATAGTTTAGACTAAACAGGTGTGATCAGAAGTGAGCAGATTTGAAATATATTTTGGAAATTCAGCTTGTGAAAAATTGAGTGTGGGATAGAATAGCAAAAGAGAAATCAAGAATGGTGCCTAAGTTTTTGCCTGAGCAAATGGATGAACGGTATTGCCATTTACTGAGATGGGAAAGACTTGGGAGGATCAGGCATAGAGGTAAAAATAAAGAGTTCTGCCTTACAATATTAACCATGGAAAAAAAACCCAAAAAACCAAACCCATTGCTGTCGAGTCAATTCCAACTCATAGCAACCCTATAGATCAGAGTAGAACTGCCTCATAGAGTTTCCAAGGAGCGCCTGGTGGATTTGAACTGCCGACCTTTTGGTTAGCAGCCGTAGCACTTAACTACTATGCCACCAGGGTTTCCGTTAATGCCTGTTAATTGCTTCTGACAGTTGTATGCCCGTTTGCTCTCATATCCATTCCCTGCTCTTCTCTTGCTCTGTCCCGTATCAAGGAACTCCAATTATACTCCCGCTGCCCACTCAGGTAGTATCTCTGGAAGCAACTAGCAGCCTCTGCCATGGACGAGGAGAAGAGAAGATGTGCAAAGTCCGAGCTCTGGGCTAAGGTATTGGTTAAGGATGGGGAAAGAAGGAGCAGCCAGTAAGGCGAAAACAAAGCAAAGAGTGTGGGGTCGCAGGAGGGAAGTGAAGGAAGTCTCTTTAGAAGAACATTGACAACTCTGTCAAATATGAAATATTGTGTAGAATGAAGATTGAAGACTGACCATCAGTTTTTGATAACGTGAAGGTCTTTTGTGACATTGACAGGAGTGATTTCTTGGAGGGGTAGAAAAAAAGTGTGACTGGAGTGGGTTCAAGAGAGAATGATTTTATGTCTTCTTGTGTGGATTTTTTTTTTATGGTTGACGTTCCTCTTTAAAGCTATTAATGCTTTTTGACTTAAATTTTGTTTCATCTGATACTAACATTTCTACACAAGCTTTCTTTTGATTAGTATTCGGCTGTTGTATCTTTTTCCATTTCTTTTTGTGTGGCGTTGTGTTAAAAAAAAAAAAAGAAAAACAAAAAAACCCACACCAAACCAGTCGCTGTTGAGTCGATTCCAACTGACAGTGATGCAATAGAAGAGAATAGAACTGCCCCATAGGGTTTCCAAGGAGTGGCTGATGGATTCGAACTGCTGACCTTCCGGCTAGCAGCTGAGCTCTTAGCCGCTGTACCGCCAGGGCTTTGGCTTTGTGTTAGGTTTGTTTTTTTTAAAATAAAGCAGCAAATAGCTGGATTAAAAAAAATTCAACCTGGGTGGTCTTTTAAGATATAAGTTAACTCCATTATTTTATTTTGATTTTAATATATTTAGAATTATTTCTACCATATTCTCTTGTGATGTCTGTTTATCATCATTTTTCTTTACTTCTTTCTTCCTCCTCACTCCTTCTAATTTCTCATGAATGGCTTGAGTTTTCATTATTCTCCCTCTGTCACCCTGCTGGTTTGAAAGCTTTAGATTGTATTTCTATTCTTCTGGTGAGTATCTTTAATTCTAAACATATATACTTACCTATACATTTTTTAACAAAGCTTAATATTGTTCCGTATTTCTATTGTCTTCCAGAATATGCATGCTTTAACTCTCCTGTGAACATATTCCACTTATTGTTGCCTCGACAGTTAGATTTTCCTTAAAACTTAGCTAATATTTCTACATTTGGTTGTTAACTAACTTCTTCAGCATCTTCTATCAATCTCTGCAATTCCTCTAATTTTGTGAAATTTTTGTCTGTACTTTGTGTAATTGCTCTTTGTACGGAAGTCCCTGGGTGGTGCAAATGGTTAACACTTGGCTGCTACTTGAAAGGTTGGCGGTTTGAGTTCACTCAGAGGCATCTTGGAAGAGTGGCCTGGCAATCTACTCCTGAAAAATCAGCCACTGAAAACCTCTATGATAACTGTGCTAACAAATAAATTTATTAAAAAAGAAGTGGCTTACACAATATAGTTTTATTTCTTGCCCACATTCCAGGTTGGCCAGGGGCTTAGCTCCTGTATCCTGAAGCCCAGCTGAAGGAGTAACCCCTATCCGGATGAGCGCTGGGAGCTGGGCAGGGGGAAAGGGCACAGCCATGCACGTGCTGACTCTTACAGTGTCCACGCCGCAGAATTACACACCAGTTTTGCTCAAATTTCCTTGGCCAAAGGAAGTCATGTGGTCAAGTCTGACCTCAAGGTGGGTGAGTGGGGAATATAATTCTTCCACAGGGAGGGGCATCATACGTATATCATGCACCCTGCAGGTCACCACATCTACCCTCACTCTGGTGCCACTTTCCTTCTTGCTGAAACGTATTTTTTTCCATCATTCTTTTAATGAGCATCTGTGGGTTGGTAAACACTCTAATTTTTTAAGTGTAAAGAAAACTATTTTGCCCTCACTCTTAATTAAATGTTTAGCTGTGTATAAAATTTGAGACTTATTGTTTCTTTCCCTTAGCACATTAAAAGAAAGAAATTATTCCGTTGTCTTTTGGTTTATGGAAGTTCTGTTGCCGGCTTAATTGTCATTATTGTGTAGGTAATCTGTCATTTTTGGCATCTTTAGTTTTTTTTTTTTTTCAGTCTGGGTGTGAATTTCTTCTTCTTCATTCTGCTGAGAACTTGGAGTAATCATTTCATATAATGACTCATGCCTCTCTTCCACTCTGTAAAGCTTTCAGCTATTATTTCTTCACTTCTCTTCTTCTGCAACTCTTATATAACTCATGTTGGAGCCACTCAGATTTACTAATTCTTTCTTTGGTACAGTCTAGAATTGATCCTATTGTTTATTCTTCCATTAAAAAAATAATCTTTCTTTTTTTTCAAAATTAGTAATTATTTCTCATATGCATCTTGCTTCATTTCTGTGGTTTTATTTATTTATTATTATATGTTTCTGAACGTTGTTTCATTAGTCCTTTTAACCATGCCGCACACATATATTTTAAGGTCTTTGTTAGGTTATTTGATGACATTAATATCATTTGGAGTGAATTTATTTAGTTTTGCTTATTATTATTATTATTTGGCTCTCTTTGTTAGCATTAGATTTCTCTGTGTTTGGGGATTTGAGTTTACAGGGTGGTCTTAAGTGTAAAGACTTTTTTTCCCTTGCTCTTTTCTTTCGTGCTTCTCTCTTCCTGTCTGGAAGTTCTGCTTTTGCTTTGACCCAAGCAAGCACTCAGGGTCCCAGTTAAGAACAAAGTTTTGTAACTGTACGGTATTTCTGATGGTATTGGGATATAGCTGACCCATTCACAGAGCTAGAAGGCAGCTTGGTTCCTCCCGTTCTGCTAGACTTGGATTTCCAATAGCTGAAGCCTTAGGCCTCCTTCAGAAGCATTTTTTTCACACTTTCTTCAGAAGCAGTAGAAAGCCACACTGTAGCCTCTGGCTCTAGCAGTGAACTTGGTTTTGAAAGTTCTTCAGGCACAGAACACTTTTTTTTTTTAACTTTTATTGAGCTTCAAGTGAACGTTTACAAATCAAGTCAGACCGTCACGTATAAGTTTATATACACCTTACTCCGTACTCCCACTTGCTCTCCCCCTAATGAGTCAGCCCTTCCAGTCTCTCCTTTCGTGACAATTTTGCCAGCTTCCAACTCTCTCTATCCTCCCATCCCCCCTCCAGACAGGAGATGCCAACACAGTCTCAAGTGACCACTTGATATAATTAGCTCACTGTTCATCAGCATCTCTCACCTACCCACTGTCCAGTCCCTTTCATGTCTGATGAGTTGTCTTCGGGAATGGTTTCTGTCCTGGGCCAACAGAAGGTTTGGGGACCATGACTGCCGGGACTCCTCTAGTCTCAGTCAGACCATTAAGTCTGGTCTTTTTATGAGAATTTGGGGTCTGCATCCCACTGATCTCCTGCTCCCTCAGGGGTTCTCTGTTGTGCTCCCTGTCAGGGCAGTCATCGATTGTGGCCGGGCACCAACTAGTTCTTCTGATCTCAGGATGATGTAGGTCTCTGGTTCATGTGGCCCTTTCTGTCTCTTGGGCTCTTAGTTGTCATGTGTCCTTGTGTTCTTCATTCTCCTTTGGTCCAGGTGGGTTGAGACCAATTGATGCATCTTAGATGGCCGCTTGTTAGCATTTAAGACCCCAGACGCCACATTTCAAAGTGGGATGCAGAATGTTTTCATAATAGAATTATTTTGCCAATTGACTTAGAAGTCCCCTCAAACCATGGTCCCAAAACCCCCGCCCGTGCTCCGCTGACCTTTGAAGCATTCATTTTATCCCGGAAACTTCTTTGCTTTTGGTCCAGTCCAATTGAGCTGACCTTCCATGTATTGAGTATTGTCTTTCCCTTCATGCAAAGCAGTTCTTAGCTACTAATTAATCAGTAAAAAACCCTCTCCCACCCTCCCTCCCTCCCCCCCTCGTAACCACAGAAGTATGTGTTCTTCTCAGTTTATACTATTTCTCAAGATCTTATAATAGTGGTCTTATACAATGTTTGTCCTTTTGCCTCTGACTAATTTCGCTCAGCATAATGCCTTCCAGGCTCCTCCATGTTATGAAATGCTTCACAGATTCGTCACTGTTCTTTATCGATGTGTAGTATTCCATTGTGTGAATATACCACAATTTATTTACCCATTCATCCGTTGATGGACACCTTGGTTGCTTCCAGCTTTTTGCTATTGTAAACAGAGCTGCAATAAACATGGGTGTGCATATATCTGTTTGTGTGAAGGCTGTTATTTCTCTAGGGTATATTCCGAGGAGTGGGATTTCTGGGTTGTATGGTAGTTCTATTTCTGACTGTTTAAGATATCGCCAGATAGATTTCCAAAGTGGTTGTACCATTTTACATTCCCACCAGCAGTGTATAAGAGTTCCAATCGCTCCGCAGCCTCTCCAACATTTATTATTTTGTGTTTTTTGGATTAATGCCAGCCTTGTTGGAGTGAGATGGAATCTCATCGTAGTTTTAATTTGCATTTCTCTAATGGCTAATGATCGAGAGCATTTTCTCATGTATCTGTTAGCTGCCTGAATATCTTCTTTAGTGAAGTGTGTGTTCATATCCTTTGCCCACTTCTTGATTGGGTTGTTTGTCTTTTTGTGGATGAGTTTTGACAGAATCATGTAGATTTTAGAGATCAGGCGCTGGTCGGAGATGTCATAGCTGAAAATTCTTTCCCAGTCTGTAGGTGGTCTTTTTACTCTTTAGTCGGTCTAGCCAATGGTTTATCAATTTTGTTAATTTTTTCAAAGAACCAGCTTTTGTCTTTGTTAATTCTTTCAATTGTTTTTCTGTTCTCTAATTCATTTAGTTCAGCTCTAATTTTTATTATTTGTTTTCTTCGGGTGCCTGATGGATTCTTTTGTTGCTCACTTTCTATTTGTTCAAGTTGTAGGGACAGTTCTCTGATTTTGGCTCTTTCTTCTTTTTGTATGTGTGCATTTATCGATATAAATTGGCCTCTGAGCACTGCTTTTGCTGTGTCCCAGAGGTTTTGATAGGAAGTATTTTCATTCTCGTTGCTTTCTATGAATTTCCTTATTCCCTCCTTGATGTCTTCTATAACCCAGTCTTTTTTCAGGAGGGTATTGTTCATTTTCCAAGTATTTGATTTCTTTTCCCTAGTTTTTCTGTTATTGATTTCTAGCTTCATTGCCTTGTGGTCTGAGAAGATGCTTTGTAATATTTCGATGTTTTGGATTCTGGAAAGATTTGTTTTATGCCCTAATATGTGGTCTATTCTAGAGAATGTTCCATGTGCGCTAGAAAAAAAAGTATATTTTGCAGCAGTTGGGTGGAGAGTTCTGTATAAGTCAATGAGGTCAAGTTGGTTGATTGTTGTAAGTAGGTCTTCCGTGTCTCTATTGAGCTTCTTACTGGATGTCCTGTCCTTCTCCGAAAGTGGTGTGTTGAAGTCTCCTACTATATATGTGGTGGTGTCTATCTCACTTTTCAATTCTGTTAAAATTTGATTTATGTATCTTGCAGCCCTGTCATTAGGTGCGTAAATATTTAATATGGTTATGTCTTCCTGATCAATTGTCCCTTTTATCATTATATAGTGTCCTTCTTTATCCTTTGTGGCGGATTTAAGTGTAAAGTCTATTTTGTCAGAAATTAATATTGCTACTCCTCTTCTTTTTTGCTTATTGTTTGCTTGATATATTTTTTTCCATCCTTTGAGTTTTAGTTTGTTTGTGTCTCTAAGTCTAAGGTGTGTCTCTTGTAGGCAGCATATAGATGGATCGTGTTTTTTTATCCAGTCCGTGACTCTCTGTCTCTTTATTGGTGCATTTAGTCCATTTACATTCAGCGTAATTATAGATAAGTAAGTTTTTAGTGCTGTCATTTTGATGCCTTTTCATGTGTGTTGTTGGCCATTTCATTTTTCCACATGCTTTTTTGTGCTGAGACATTTTTCTTAGTAGCTTGTGAGATCCTCATTTTCATAATGTTTAACTTTGTGTTTATTGAGTCATTACGTTTTTCTTGAGTTATGGGATTGATATTCCTTTTTGTGGTTACCTTTTTATTTACCCCTATTTTTCTAAGTAAAACCCTAACTTGTATCCTTCTATTTCGCCTTGTATCACTCTCCATCTGGCAGTTCAATGCCTCCTATATTTAGTCCCTCTTTTTGATTATTTTGATCGTTTATCTATTGATTTCCATGATTTCCTGTTGTGTGTATGATTTTGTTTATTTATTTATTTTTTAGAATTAGTCTTAATTTGTTTGTTTTTGTGCTTTCCCTGTTTGAGTTGCGTTGATATCAGGACGTTCTGTTTTGTGACCTTGTATTGTGCTGGTACCTAATATTATTGGTCATCCGGCCAAACAATCTCCTTTAGCATTTCTTGCAGTCTTGGTTTAGTTTTTGCAAATTCTCTAAACTTGTGTTTATCTGTAAATATCTTAATTTCTCCTTCATATTTCAGAGAGAGTTTTGCTGGATATATGATCCTTGGTTGGCAGTTTTTCTCGTTCAGTGCTCTGTATATGTCGTCCCATTCCCTTCTTGCCTGCATGGTTTCTGCTGAGTAGTCTGAACTTATTCTTATTGATTCTCCCTTGAAGGAAACCTTTCTTTTCTCCCTGGCTGCTTTTAAAATTTTCTGTTTGTCTTTGGTTTTGGCAAGTTTGATAATGATATGTCTTGGTGTTTTTCTTTTTGGATCAATCTTAAATGGGGTTCGATGAGCATCTTGGATAGATATCCTTTCGTCTTTCATGATGTCAGGGAAGTTTTGTGTCAGGAGTTCTTCAACTATTTTCTCTGTGTTTTCTGTCCCCCCTCCCTGTTCTGGGACTCCAATCACTCGCAAGTTATCCTTCTTGATAGAGTCCCACATGATTCTTAGGGTTTCTTCATTTTTTTTTAATTCTTTTATCTGATTTTTTTTCAGCTATGTTGGTGTTGTTTCCCTGGTCCTCCAGAAGTCCCAGTCTACATTCTAATTGCTCGAGGCTGCTCCTCTGACTTTCCATTGCGTTGTCAAATTCTGTAATTTTATTGTTAATCTTTTGGATTTCTACATTCTGTCTCTCTATGGATTCTTGCAACTTGTTAATTTTTCCACTATGTTCTTGAATAATCTTTTTGAGTTCTTCAACAGTTTTATCAGTGTGTTCCTTGGCTTTTTCTGCATTTATCCGAATTTCATTTGTGATATCTTTAAGCATTCTGTAAATTAGTTTTTTATATTCTGTATCTGATAATTCCAGGATTGTATCTTCATTTGGGAAAGATTTTGATTCTTTTGTTTGGGGGGTTGGAGAAGCTGTCATGGTCTGTTTCTTTATGTGGTTTGATATGGACTGCTGTCTCCGAGCCATCACTGGGAAACTAGATTTTCCAAGTAGTCGGCTGGTGCGCTGGCTCCTAGTTCTGAAAACAGTCGCTGTCTGCCCGTATTTGTTCGTTTTCCTTTTCTAAGTCTGTGCTTGTTGTTCAGAGTTCGTAGATTGTTATGTATGTGATCGATTCCCTTGTTTTTCCGAGTCTTTGTTGCAAGAGGGATCCGCGGTAGCGTCCACCTAGTCCGCCGTCTTGGCCCCGGCTCCTTTTTACTCTTTTGGTGAAGTCTTTACATGAGCATAGGTGTTTGATTTTTAGGAGCTCCCAGTCATCTGGTTTCTCTTCGTCATTTTTGGTAATGTTTTGTATTCTGTTTATGCCTTGTAGGGCTCCTAAGGTTGTCCCTATTTTTTCTTCCATGATCTTTATCGTTTTAGTCTTTATGTTTAGGTCTTTGATCCACTTGGAGTTAGTTTTTGTGCTTTGTGTGAGGTATGGGTCCTGTTTCATTTTTTTGCAAATGGATATCCAGTTATGCCAGCACCATTTGTTAAAAGACTATCTTTTCCCCAATTAACTGACTCTGAGCCTTTGTCAAATATCAGCTGCTCGTATGTGGATGGATTTATATCTGGGTTCTCAATTCTGTTCCACTGTGCCTGTTGTTGTACCAGTACCAGGCTGTTTTGACTACTGTGGCTGTATAATAGGTTCTGAAATCAGGGAGAGTGAGGTCTCCCACTTTCTTCTTCTTTTTCAGTAATGCATTGCTTATCCGAGGCTTCTTTCCCTTCCATATGAAGTTGGTGATTTGTTTCTCTATCACCTTAAAAAATGACATTGGAATTTGGATCAGAAGTGCATTGTATGTATAGATGGCTTTTGGTAGAATAGACATTTTTACTATGTTAAGTCTTCCTATCCATGAGCAAGGTATGTTGTTCCACTTAAGTATGTCCTTTTTAATTTCTTGTAGTAGAGCTTTGCAGTTTTCTTTGTATAGATCTTTTACATCCTTGGTAGGATTTATTCCTAAGTATTTTATCTTCTTGGGGGCTACTGTGAATGGTATTGATTTGGTGATTTCCTATTCGTTGTTCTTTTTGTTGATGTAGAGGAATCCAAGTGATTTTTGTATGTTTATCTTATAACCTGAGACTCTGCCAAACTCTTCTATTAGTTTCAGTAGTTTTCTGGTGGATTCGTTGGGGTTTTCTGTGTATAAGATCATGTCATCTTCAAATAGAGATAATTTTACTTACTCTTTGCCAATCCGGATGCCCTTTATTTCTTTGTCTAGCCTAATTGCTCTGGCTAGGATTTCCAGCACAATGTTGAATAAGAGCGGTGATAAAGGGCATCCTTGTCTGGTTCCCGTTCTCAAGGGAAATGCTTTCAGGTTCTCTCCATTTAGAGTGATATTGGCTGTTGGCTTTGCATAGATGCCCTTTTTTATGTTGAGGAATTTTCCTTCAATTCCTATTTTGGTGAGAGTTTTTATCATAAATGGGTGTTGGGCTTTGTCAAATGCCTTTTCTGCATCAATTGATAAGATCATGTGGTTTTTGTCTTTTGTTTTATTTATGTGGTGGATTACATTAATGGTTTTTCTGATATTAAACCAGCCTTGCATACCTGGTATAAATCCCACTTGGTCGTGGTGAATTATTTTTTTGATATGTTGTTGAATTCTATTGGCTAGAATTTTGTTGAGGATTTTTGCATCTATGTTCATGAGGGATATAGGTCTGTAATTTTCTTTTTTTGTAATGTCTTTACCTGGTTTTGGTATCAGGGAGATGGTGGCTTCATAGAATGAGTTGGGTAGTATTCCGTCATTTTCTATGCTTTGAAATACCTTTAGTAGTAGCGGTGTTAACTCTTCTCTGAAAGTTTGGTAGAACTCTGCAGTGAAGGCGTCCGGGCCAGGGCTTTTTTTTTGTTGGGAGTTTTTTGATTACCGTTTCAATCTCTTTTTTTGTTATGGGTCTATTTAATTGTTCTACTTCTGAATGTGTTAGTTTAGGTAGGTAGTATTTTTCCAGGAATTCATCCATTTCTTCTCGGTTTGCAAATTTGTTAGAGTACAATTTTTCATAATAATCTGATATGATTCTTTTAATTTCAGTTGGGTCTGTTGTGATGTGGCCCATCTCATTTCTTATTTGCGTTATTTGTTTCCTTTCCTGTATTTCTTTAGTCAGTCTAGCCAATGGTTTATCAATTTTGTTAATTTTTTCAAAGAACCAGCTTTTGGCTTTGTTAATCCTTTCAATTGTTTTTCTGTTCTCTAATTCATTTAGTTCAGCTCTAATTTTTATTATTTGTTTTCTTCTGGTGCCTGATGGGTTCTTTTGTTGCTCACTTTCTGTTTGTTCAAGTTGTCGGGACAGTTCTCTGATTTTGGCTCTTTCTTCTTTTTGTATGTGTGCATTTATCGATATAAATTGGCCTCTGAGCACGGGTTTTGCTGTGTCCCAGAGGTTTTGATAGGAAGTATTTTCATTCTCGTTGCATTCTATGAATTTCCTTATTCCCTCCTTGATGTCTTCTATAACCCAGTCTTTTTTCATGAGGGTATTGTTCGGTTTCCAAGTATTTGATTTCTTTTCCCTAGTTTTTCTGTTATTGATTTCTAGCTTCATTGCCTTGTGGTCTGAGAAGATGCTTTGTAATATTTCGATGTTTTGGATTCTGCAAAGGTTTGTTTTATGACCTAATATGTGGTCTATTCTAGAGAATGTTCCATGTGCGCTAGAAAAAAAAGTATACTTTGCAGCAGTTGGGTGGAGAGTTCTGTATAAGTCAATGAGGTCAAGTTGGTTGATTGTTGTAATTAGGTCTTCTGTGACTCTATTGAGCTTCTTACTGGATGTCCTGTCCTCCTCCGAAAGTGGTGTGTTGAAGTCTCCTACTATAATTGTGGAGGTGTCTATCTCACTTTTCATTTCTGTTAAAATTTGATTTATGTATCTTGCAGCCCTGTCATTGGGTGCATAAATATTTAATATGGTTATATCTTCCTGATCAATTGTCCCTTTTATCATTATGTAGTGTCCTTCTTTATCCTTTGTGGTGGATTTAAGTGTAAAGTCTATTTTGTCAGAAATTAATATTGCTACTCCTCTTCTCTTTTGCTTATTGTTTGCTTGATATATTTTTTTCCATCCTTTGAGTTTTAGTTTGTTTGTGTCTCTAAGTCTAAGGTGTGTCTCTTGTAGGCAGCATATAGACGGATCGTGTTTCTTTATCCAGTCTGAGACTCTCTGTCTCTTTATTGGTGCATTTAGTCCATTTACATTCAGCGTAATTATAGATAAATAAGTGTTCAGTGCTGTCATTTTGATGGCTTTTTATGTGTGTTGTTGACAATTTCATTTTTCCACTTACTTTTTTGTGCTGAGACGTTTTTCTTAGTAAATTGTGAGATCCTCATTTTCATAGTGTTTGACTTTATGTTTGTTGAGTCGTTACATTTTTCTTGGCTTTTATCTTGAGTTATGGAGTTGTTATACCTCTTTAGGGTTACCTTAATATTCACCCCTATTTTTCTAAGTAAAAATCTAACTTGTATTGTCCTATATTGCCTTGTATCACTCTCCATATGGCAGTTCAATGCCACCTATGTTTAGTCCCTCTTTTTGATTATTGTGATCTTTTACGTATTGACTTCAATGATTCCCTGTTATGAGCATTTTTTTTTGTTTAATTAATCTTAATTTGTTTTTGTGATTTCCCTATTTGAGTTGATATCAGGATGTTCTGTTTTGTGTCCTTGTGTTGTGCTGGTATCTGATATTATTGGTTTTCTGACCAATTTCCTTTAGTATTTCTTGTAACTTTGGTTTCGTTTTTGCAAATTCTCTAAGCTTGTGTTTATCTGTAAGTATCTTAATTTCGCCTTCATATTTCAGAGAGAGTTTTGCTGGATATATGATCCTTGGCTGGCAGTTTTTCTCCTTCAGTGCTCTGTATATGTCATCCCATTGTCTTCTTGCTTGCATGGTTTCTGCTGAGTAGTCTGAACTTATTCTTATTGATTCTCCCTTGAAGGAGACCTTTCTTTTCTCCCTGGCTGCTTTTAAAATTTTCTCTTTATCTTTGGTTTTGGCAAGTTTGATGATAATATGTCTTGGTGTTTTTCTTTTTGGATGAATCCTAAACGGGGTTCGATGAGCATCTTGGATAGATATCCTTTCGTCTTTCATGATGTCAGGGAAGTTTTCTGTCAGCAGATCTTCAACTATTTTCTCTGTGTTTTCTGTCCTCCCTCCCTGTTCCGGAACTCTAATCACATGCAAGTTATCTTTCTTGGTAGAGTCCCACAAGATTCTTAGGGTTTCTTCATTTTTTAAAATTCTTTTATCTGAATTTTTTTCAGCTATGTTGCTGTTAATTCTCTGGTCCTCCAGATTTCCCAATCTGCATTCTAATTGCTTGAGTCTGCTCCTCTGACTTCCTATTGCGTTGTCTAATTCTGTAATTTTATTGTTAATCTTTTGGATTTCTGCATGCTGTCTCTCTATGGATTCTTGCAACTTATTAATTTTTCCACTGTGTTCTTGAATGATCTTTTTGAGTTCTTCAACTGTTTTATCAGTGTGTTCCTTGGCTTTTTGTGCAGTTTGCCTTATTTCGTTTCTGAGGTCATCCCTGATGTCTTGAAGCATTCTGAAAACTAGTTTCTTATATTCCGTATCTGGTAATTCCAGGTAGTTTCTTCATTTGGGAAAGATTTTGATTCTTTTGTTTGGGGGATTGTAGAAGCTGTCATGGTCTGCTTCTTTATGTGGTTTGATATCGACTGCTGTCTCTGAGCCATCACTAAGATATAAAAAAAAAGTAGTGGTTTATTCTGTAATTGCTCACTGAGTCTTATCTTGTTTTGTTTTCTTTCAGTATACATGGATGGGCTACTAGATTGTGTTGTCTTGTTTGTTGTAGCCCTTGACTTACTTATGACCTATTACCAGCTGGTTTGGGCTGTTGCCAGATATATATGCCTGAGTCTATTCACTATTCTTGAGTAGAATCTGATTTTGGGTCATCGAGTGTGTGTTGCACCCTAACACCTATCCACCTCGAGAAGTAGTGGTGATAGTTGTGTGCACCAGATTCTATTAGCAGCTGGGGTTCACCCTCCAGGGGGAGCAGGATGCTGACAGGCTTCCCCCAAGTGTCAGTGAGGTAGGTGTGTCTCTATTCCTGTAGCACCTTGGTGGGAGGGCACTGCAGCTGTACCTTAGGGCCCCAATGCTAGTACCTCTACTGATTGGTAGGTATCACCCTCCTTAGACCCCTAAGGCAAGAGGCTAGGTGGTCTGGGGGGAGCTTCAGCCCTCAGTTCCCTGTTGTGGGTCAGTTAGGGCTCTGTTGAATAAGCAGAGATATCAGACCTGGGAAACTTGTTTTTCCAGAAAATCTGCTTTAAAAAAAAATGCAGTCAGATCCCTATCAGAACTGACTTTGGATTATAACCGCCACCTTGTTCCCTGTAAGGATGAAATTCCGAGATTTGGATCGTATATACTTGGCTGTAGCTGTTTCTGTGTTTTTAGTCCAATTAGGGATGGATTTTTGGTCCCTGGGTTTTTGTGGTTCCTTTTCTCAGGCCGGAAGAATGGGTTAGGAAAAGACCCCCCCCAAAAAAAAAGGGAAAAGCAAAGCCGCTGCGGAGCCAGAGGCATTCTCCCACTGGCTCAGGAAATTCCAATGTTAATGAAGCCGCCTGGGAAGGGTGGGGGAGGGTTCAGAGAAACAGGAGAGTAAGCACCCTGGAATATAGCCAAAGTTGCTTGTCTTGCTTGGAATGACTATTTTATCTGAGATTCCTGAGGGGCATGTCGCCTATGTGTGCTGGCTGTGTGGAGATTGTCCCCGAGGGTCTGGCCTGCTGAATCCGTGATCAGATCCTCTGCTGCCAGTCCAAAGGCCAGCGTCAAGGTTCCCCTGCTGGGACGCTGCACTCCCGGCTCCAAAATCAGTTGCTGCCTCCTGGGGACTTCTTGTCCTGCCAGCCGCGTCGCTGCGCCGCCTCCGCGGACCAGCTGGACCCCCTCCCAGGGTTCGTTCAGGGGAGTACGGCTGCGCTCCGTGCTTGCGCCGTGACAGCACCCAGTCAAAAGCCCAGCGCCGAGGTTCCCCGGCTGGGACGCTACACTCCCGGTTCCAAATCCAGTCACTGCCTCCCGGGGACTTCTCCCACCAACCGCGTCGCCATGCTGCTTGCGCAGACTGGCTGGGCCCCCTCCCGGGGTCAGTTCAGGGGGGTAGGGCTGCGCCCCTTGTTTGCACGTCACAAGAATTTGAGTTCAGCTCCCCTGGGCCCAGACCTAAGCCTGGCGCCAAGGTTACCTGACTGGGACGCTGGCTCCAGGCTCTGAAAACAGTCGCTGCTTCCCCGTATTTGTTCGTTCTCCGTCTCTAAGTCTGTGTTTGTTGTTCAGGGTTTGTAGATTGTTACGTATGTGATCGATTCACTTGTTTTTCCGAGTCTTTGTTGCAAGAGGGATCCGAGGTAGCGTCTACCTAGTCCGCCATCTTGGCCCCACCTGCCACAAAACACTTTTAAAACCAGTTGCTGTCAAGTTGTTTCTGACGCATGGTGACCCCGTGTGTGTCAAAGTAGAACTGTGCTCCATAATGTTTTCAGTGGCTGATTTCTCAAAAGCGGATTGCGAGACTTTCCTTCTGAGGACTCCAACCTCCGATCTTTAGATTAGTATCTGAGCATGTTAACCATTTGCACCACCCAGGGACTCCAGAACATTCTTAGTTCTCATTACCTTGTAGGATCAAACTTTGTGACCACCACCAGAATCTGATAGGTCATGGTTTTAGCACCCATACTTCAGCCCCCACCTGCACCAATGCTTTGGTTTTATGTTTCTTTTTTTTTTTTTTGGATCCACAGCCTTGCTTTGGAGCCTAGGTACACCTTTCTGCTTTGCTGTTATTTTATTTGTTTTCTTTCTTATTTAATATTTTTAAGTGTTCGAAGCAGAGGAGGTGGCTCAACTTTGGATTTTGTACTTACTAAGCCAGTCTAATGAGAAGTATCTGCCTCTATTTTCCCCTTTATTATAATTGCCATATAAAAGATTACATTATAGATCGTAAAGTAAAAAGTAAGCAAGATATTAGCAAATCCACAATGATGCTTTATTTTCCCTTGACTATGAGAATAAAGAGTGCATTGGTGTCACTGTTATACAGCATATTAGTTACAAACATGGGCTCTGCCACTCACCAGCCACATGACCTTGTACCTCAATGTACTTATCTGTAGTATGGGGATAAGTCATACTTATTGTATTGATCAATTGAAGAGATTATATGAGGTAATGCATAGGAAGTACTTTGCACATAGTGAATAATTGAAAGTATGCCTAGTTCGTTACAGCTAAAATATAATCACTAGATTTATGCTTTGAAGGTTTTTTTTTTCCCCCTATTGTGGTAGGAAGAGGTATTTGGTAAGTACTTAACGTAGTTTTAGAAGTACTGAAATGTCCCTCCTTTCCCCAAAAACACTTTTTTGAAATCCCATTATTAGAGAAGGTTTTATTTGGATGAATACACTTCTCTTTAAATCAGAGATTCCCATGGCAAAATTATGCATCAAGTGGGCACCAGAGGTTCCCTCACACCTTCATATATGTCATTTGGACAAGCTGGGTTTCCTGATTGCTATTTGAAAACAAAGAAACAAACAAAATAACAACGCCTGAAAGCAAATAGCCAGGAATGAAAGTTTGACTTGGGCAGGGAGAACTTGTGACACTGCCCAGAGTGGGCAGAAGGATCTGTGTGGTACATGCTAGTGGAGTTTTAAGGGAACTGATAAACAGCACAAGAATATAGATGGGCAGAGCCTCAGGGGCAAGGATAAGAACGTAAGGCGTGCCATTCAGCTTCAGCTAAATCACACTATGGTAACAAACAACTCCAAAGTCTTGGCAGCCAATGATGACAAAAGCTTGTACTGTGAATGTGTGCCGTTTCCAGACCCAGCCTGAAGAATCCCCTATCTGTGACATTTATGGTCTCATGGCCAATGGAAAAGAGAACATGATGGAATCATGTGATAGCTCTTTGAGCTTCTGCTTGGAAATGGCACACCTCACTTCCACTCACATTTTATTGACCAAAACAAGTCACATGGTCAAGCTTGAACTCTAATGCTGCCCTCCATTGCTTAGTGTCAAGGTAGCTGGTAACTGCATAAGTGAAACTGACAGGTTCATTTTCAGACCAAGAAGTGTCAAGTCCTCTATTGGCTTATTTAACACCATGTTCTTACCATATCAAGCAGAACAAAACAAAACAAAACAAAACAAAACAAAACAAAACAAAACAAAACAACCAAACCCATTGCTGTCGAGTTCGTTCCCACTCATAGAAACCCTATAGGACACTGTGGAATTGCTCCCATAGGGTTTCCTAGGAGCAGCTGGTGGATTTTTAACCACTCTTAACCGCTGTGCCACCAGAACTCCAAAGGTATGAGGAAATAAACTCAGGAGAGATGTAATAACACAATTAATGCCAACATCTAGGCTTTGCCTTGTTGTTGTTAGGTGCCGTGGAGTTGATTCCAACTCATAGTGACTGTATGCATGACAGAGAGAGACACTTCCCGGTCCTGCACCATCCTTAAAATCATTGTTATGCCTGAGCCCGTTGTTGCAGCTACCGTGTCAATCCACTTGTTGAGGGTCTTCCTCTTTTCCACTGACCCTGTACTTTGCCAAGCATGATGTCCGTCTCCAGAGACTGATCCCTCCTGACAACATGTACAAAGTATGTAAGATGCAGTCTTGCCATCCTTGCTTCTAAGGAGTATTCTGGTTGTACTTCCTCCAAGACAGGTTTTTTCGTGCTTTTGGCAGTCCATGGTATATTCAATATTCTTCGCCAACACCGCAATTCAAAGACATCAATTCTTCGTTCTTCCTTATTCATTGTTCAGCTTTCACATGCATATGATGTGACTGAAAGTGCCATGGCTTGGGTCAGGTGCAACTCAGTCTTCAAGGTGACATCTTTGCTTTTTAATACTTTAAAGAGGTCCTTTGCAGCAGATTTACCCAATGGAATCGTTGTTTGATTTCTTGTCTGCTGCTTCCATGGCTGTTGATTGTGGATCCAAGTAAAATGAAATCCTTCACAACTTCAATCTTTTCTCCATTGGTCATGATGTGGCTTATTGGTCCAGTTGTGAGGATTTTTGTTTTCTTTATGTTGAGGTGCAATCCATACTGAAGGCTGTGGTCTTTGATCTTCATTAGTAAGTGCTTCAAGTCCTCTTCACTTTCAGCAAGCAAGGTTGTGTCATCTGCATGACGCAGGTTGTTAATGAGTCTTCCTCCAGTCCTGATGCCCCATTCTTCTTCATATAGTCCAGCTTCTTGGATTGTTTGCTCAGCATACAGATTAAATAGGTATGGTGAAAGGATACAACCCTGATGCACACCTTTCCTGACTTTAAACCACACGGTATCCCCTTGTTCTGTTCGAACAACTGCCTCTTGGCTTACGTAAAAGTCCCTCATGAGCACAATTAAGTGTTCTGAAATTCCCATTCTTCGCAATGTTATCCATAATTTGTTATGATCCACACAGTAAAATGTCTTTGCATAGTCAATAAAACACAGGTGAATATCCTTCTGGTATTCTCTGCTTTCAGCCAGGATCCATCTGACATCAGCAATGATATCCCTAGTTCCACGTCCTCTTCTGAAACCAGCCTGAATTTCTGGCAGTTCCCTGTTGATATACTGCTGCAGCTGTTTTTGAATGATCTTCAGCAAAATTTTGCTTGCGTGTGATATCAGTGATATTGCTCTACAATTTTCGCATTTGGTTGGACCACCTTTCTTGGGAATAGGCATAAATATGGATCTTTTCCAGTCAGTTGGCCAGGAAGCTGTCTTCAATGTTTCTTGGCATAGACGAGTGAGTACCTCCAGCACTGCATCCGTTTGTTGAAACATCTCAATATTCTGTCAATTCCTGGAGCCTTGTTTTTTGCCAGTGCCTTCAGAGCAGCTTGGACTTCTTTCTTTAATACTATCCGTTCCTGATCATATGCTACCTCTTGAAATGGTTGAACATCAACTAATTTTTTTCGGTATAATGACTCTGTGTATTTCTTCCATCTTCTTTTGAGGCTTCCTGCGTCGTTTAATATTTTCCCCATAGAATCCTTCACTATTGCAACTCGAGGCTTGCATTTTTTCCTCAGTTCTTTCAGCTTGAGAAATGCCGAGTGTGTTCTTCCCTTTTGGTTTTCCACCTCCAGCTCTTTGCACATGTCATTATAATACTTTACTTTGTCTTCTCGAGAGGCCCTTGAAATCTTCTATTCAGTTCTTTTACTTCATCAATTCTTCCTTTTGCTTTAGCTGATCGGCACTCAAGAGCAAGTTTCAGAATCTCCTCTGACATCCATCTTGGTCTTTTCTTTCTTTCCTGTCTTTTCAATGACCTCTTGCTTTCTTCATGTATGATGTCCTTGATGCCATTCCACAACTCGTCTGGTCTTCGGTCACTAGTGTTCAATGCGTCAAATCTGTTCTTCAGATGGTCTCTAAATTCAGGTGGGATATACTTAAGGTCTTATTTTGGCTCTCATAGACTTGCTCTGATTTTCTTCAGTTTCAGCTTGAACTTGCATAGGAGCAATTGATGGTCTGTTCCACAGTCGGCCCCTGGCCTTGTTCTGACTGATGATATTGAGCTTTTCCATTGTCCCTTTGCACAGATGTAGTCAATTTGATTCCTGTATTTTCCATCTGGTGGGGTCCATGTGTATAGTTTCCATTTATGTTGGTGAAAGAAGATATTTGCAATAAAGAAATTGTTGGTTTTGCAAAATTCTATCATTTGATCTCCGGCATTGTTTCTATCACCAAGGCCATATTTTCCAACTACCGATCCTTCTTCTTTGTTTCCAACTTTCGCGTTCCAAACGCCAGTAATTATTAATGCATCTGGATTGCACGTTCGATCAATTTCAGACTGCAGCTGCTGATAAAAATCTTCTGTTTCTTCATCTTTGCCCTTGGTAGTTGGTGAGTAAATTTGAATAATAGTTGTATTAACTGGTCTTCCTTGTAGGCGTATGGATATTATCCTATCACTGACAGCACTGTACTTCAGGATAGATCTCAAAATGTTCTTTTTTACGATGAATGCAACACCTTTCCTTTTCAAGTTGTCACTCCCAGCATAGTAGAGTGTATGATTGTCCAAAGCAAAATGGCCGTTACCAGTCCATTTCAGCTCACTAATGCCTAGAATATCGATTTTTATGTGTTCCATCTCCTTGGAAACTCTATGGGGCAGTTCTACTCTGTCCTGTAGGGTCGCTATGAGTCGGAATTGACTCGATGGCACTGGGTATTTCATTTTTGACAATTTCCATTTTTACTCAATTCATACTTCATACATTCCAGGTTCTGACTTTAAATGGATGTTTGCAGCTGTTTCTTCTCATTTTGAGTCGTGCCACATCAGCAAATGAAGGTCCTGAAAGCTTGACTCCATCCATGTTGTTAAGGTTGAATCTACTTTGAGGAGGCAGCTCTTCCCCAGTCATCTTTTGAGTGCCTTCCAACCTGGGGGGCTTATCTTTCAGTACTGTATCAGACAATGTTCCTCTGCTATTCATAAGGTTTTCACTAGCTAGTGATTTTTGGAAGTAGACTGCCAGGTCCTTCTTCCTAGTCTGTCTTAGTCTGGAAGCTCAGCTGAAACCTGTCCTCCATGGGTGATCCTGCTGGTATCTGAATACTGGTCACATAGCTTCCAGCATCACAGCAACACACAAGCCTCCACAGTACAACAAACTGACAGACATGTGGGGGTAAAAAAAAAAAAAGGCTTTACCTTACAACATGGGAAATGGCTACTGACCTCCCATGGGATACAGGTATGCCATCTATAACATGATGAAGAGCAGCAAATTGCCCTAGCCTATACTGATCTAAGGAGCCCTGGTGGCACAGCAATTAAGTGCTTGGCAGCAATGGGTATCTATGATCTAGGGGTTAGTGTTGAGGAATTATCTTGGGACCTTCAAAGAACAAGGACCTTGTTCAACGCCACCAAATAAATAAATAAATAAATATGCCTCTTTGTTTCTCAACCCTAAATGTCTTCTTGATGGCCATTGTGTTCAGTTAACAATGGCTCAAATCAAGCCCCCTGAGAATGTTCCTTCTCAGTACTGGTGATAGCATACTGATTAGCGTAGCTCGCTATGGTTATTTACTTTTTTCCCTCAAGTTAGATACAGGCACTTAAACTTGAGATTTGTTTATGATGAATTTATTCGCCAATTCTAAACAAGTATGCTTTATAGATGCGTTGTATTTTAAACAATAATTAAAATGTGTTATAACTGTATTGGTTCAACAGCCATATTGCACACTTGTTTCCACTTTGGCTATTGTAGAAATAGTTGTCAATGGCTTTACTTCTCTCTCTGTATTAGTACAACTAGGAGTTCTTTTTCAATAAAGACATTGAAAGCAAATGATGAGATATGCCTTGCTCTCTCTTCCTGTAGGAAAATGCCTAATATACACAGACCATTTAAAGTTGTGATCAGTTGACATTCCCAGTCACATTTTCCAAGAATGAAATTTTTCTCAGAGCCACCCTGTCTGCAGAGTCTTACAGGGTCTTGGTAGTTAAAGCAAAGATGCCTGTATTATGAACACATGGGGTTTAAAAAATCTAATTTACCCTGAAATCCCTTCTGCATTTTAAAAATTGTGTCTGAATTCTCAATGCAGTCAGAGTGACTGTTTGGTAGACAAAATGTATCCCCAAACCATTAAGGAATTTTCATAAGCAATTGGGATTACTCCAAAATACATTGCAGATTGGTATCAACTATCATATTTGAATTCTAGTGCTGAGAGCAATTTGTAGCACATTATAAATCATGGCTCCTCCCTCACAATTTCAGAATGCTCCTGTCTGTGATAAGCACTAAATACGCCATTGCTAGAGTAGCAACATCAGAAATTGCCCAGAGATACCCCTACAAAACTGAATGACAGGAGAAAATTTCATAATCACTTTATAAGCACAGCCCTTCAGTGTAACCCAATCTCCTTCAACCCGAGAAAATGTGAGGAGAGTTTGGATTGAGAATGTTAATTGGAACCTGATATGCTTGGCTTTCTGGCACAGTATTTAAATGTTGTCAGGGCTGTCTTCCCATCCAAGAAGGCTACAGAAAGTTTACTTTTTTTATCTTCCAGAATGAAAGCTGAGATTCCAGAGAGTCCAAGGAAAATCCATAGAGAAAATTCTAAAATTGCAAGCTCTATAGCTATGAATTGACCCTAATAATGGGCTTTTATTATTTAGATATAATAAAACTTTTAATGATCTGAGGAACAGTGAAATCTCTAGTTTAGCAGGAGATTGAAGTGTTTTTGGACTGTGCTATATGAAAGCCATCAGAGACAATATTGTCTTGATAGATAGCTACTCTAACATTTGCAGAAAGCATTAACAATATATCACACTTCACTGCCAGCTGCAAACCCATAATGTTATTCACAAATTATGTATTTAAGTTTGGGGAGCTGGAGACATTTTTGTAATGCTAATATTAAGACATCCCCTCCAGAGAGATTCTATAGAACCTCTGCCTGCATTTTTCATATTCACCTTACTGCTTGACCATGTGATGGTTTTGAAATTGTTGCCTGGCTACACAGATCGCTATTTCCTGGAGTGCTAGCTGCCAGTGTTCAAAAGGTTTATGTTCAGAAGTGTTACTTCTAAAAACTGGACCATCATTTATATAATTTATCTAAAGAAGTTTCTAAAATCTTTAAAAAATACATTTAATTATAAGTCAATTCAATCTGAGGAAAGAGAAAATTTACTTTGCGTAATGAATTGTTAATGAGATCAGAAAATTAAAATGGAAATATCATGCAAATAACAAGGGCATGGGGATTATTACTTAAGATATACCTTTATTCTAGTTATTTTGATTAACAAAGGATACAAAAAAAAACCTGTAGAATAGAAAAAAATAAGTAAATTTATGGCAGATGCTTTTATAAAGGCCCAAAACTTATAGATATCATAGAGGAAGTAGAATTAATTTATAATGAGATTGGAATCTTTGATATCTCTATTAAGATTAACAAGAAACAGGCATATGGTGGGAAAATATCAGTAAGGTAGACATGTCTGGCTAAATGATGTAAAATTAAAGCATTAATTAAGACATATGACCAATAATAATAACAACTACAGCAGCAGTAACAATGACAGTAAGAATAATTAAAAGCATAGGTGAGGGGGAGAAGAAACTGAAGATGGGTCAAGATCATGCTATGATAAGTTATGATTTTATCCAAGGAGTAATCAATCACTAAATGAAACCCAATAGACCTAGTCTTGACAGCTGATTGGATTAACACAGTTCCTTTAATTAGAAACTGGGCTGTTGGACTGTAAGTGATCAAATTAGGTCACCAGGCACTGAAGAGGAAGCAAGAAAGTAGGGACAGAAAGGCTATCTCAGTGAAAGAGTAGTGATGGGAAGGGATCATGAGGGTCACTTTTTTACATTCCTGTTGGACAGAGATGACAGAAAATTGTGATCCTCAGGTAATATCAGAAATTCATTTTAGCTGCAAACTTTTCTCCACAGCCAACATTTATTGGAGCCTTTGACAAGTGGTAGGTCACTATGAGTCAGAATTGACTCAACAGCAATGGGTAGACAAGAGATAGAATTGACAGATTTGACTTGCACTTCTCTGCCTTTACCTGTCTATCCATCTAATGAAATCTGGAAAGGAGCAAGGAATAGGTACCTATCAAGTTGGAAATCTATACATCGGCTTTCATTTATCCTCAGAGACAGCATACTGTTGTGGTTAAGAGCACATTAACTTTGGAATGAAACAGACCTGTGTATGAACCCATGCTCAGTTTCCTCATTTGTAAAGGTGGGTCAAGAATATCTGCAAGAGAGCTATTGAGATCTTTCAATGAGACCAGACTTGTAAAGCAGTAAACACTGCATCTGACATGTAGAATGCATTTAATCATCTTTAGACCATATTGCAGGCGTCCCTGGGTGGCTCAAACAGTTAAGTGCTCGGCTACTAACTGAAAGGTCGGCAGTTTGAATCTAACCAGAATTACCATGGAACAAAGACCTGGTGATTTGCTTTCAAAAGGTCACAGCCTTGAAAACCCAGTGGAATGAAGTTCTACTCTACACAAGGGTTGCCATGAGTTGGAATCGACTGGATGGCAACTGTTTTTTTTAAAGACATTATTATTATTTTATTGCTGTTGATTATGTATTATTGATTATAAGATTCATTACACATCTTTAAATGTTTGAAGGAAAAGATTATTTCTCTATTAAAAATATGATAAGTAATAAGTTCAAAATAACCTCCTCAGAGAGATAAATTTCATATGAATAAGTATTTTACTCCATGTAATTTTCATAGAAAATTTCATAATGAAATTCAGATCAGAATTAATCTATAATGAAAAAGGAGTTTTTATGAATAACTAACTCCTGTTGTAGAGAAAGCTGGCAGATGACAAGTGTGGTATTGTTAAGAAGCCTATGGCGTTCTCAATCACTCCACGCAACATTTAATGAATGCTACAGAAGGTTTGTACCTGACAGGGAGAAGGGAACATTACAGAAGTCACCATGCTCTGCAGATTTCTTGCCAGTTTTCTTTCTGTTCATTTAAGTGGTTGCTTTTTCTAATTATCTTATGCCTGGCTAGATTTAAAAATACAAAAAGAACATACAACTTTGGTATTCCATGTTGCCCTCAGCCTTTAGGCAAGCGTGGTTTTCTAAATGAACATTGGCCTAAAGTAACCCTTTCTCCATAAAACAAAGAAGGAAAAGAAAAACTCTTTAGATGGAATTTAGGAGTTAAAAACCATTTCAAAGTAGTGAGTAATTAAGACTGTTGCTTCCATTACCCCCAAACAGAGACTAAGGATTTCCAGTACTGGACAGAAGGAAACAGTTTGTGTCAAAGCTACTTTCTTGCTGAGAATAACTAAAACATGATAAAATACCCCCCAAATAAATACATTTAAGGACATTAAAGAGATGTAGAGACAATGGGCACCACAAATACATCCTGAGATGAGCTAACAACCTTTTCTTTGTCTCTCTTGGTCTCTTTCTGGAAGATTTTACCACTTATGGACACAGGCACAAACTAAAAAAAAAAAAAAAAAGACCAAACCCAGTGCTGTCGAGTTGACTCCGACTCATAGCAACCCTATAGGACAGAGTAGAACTGCCCCATAGAGTTTCCAAGGAGCGTCTGGTGGATTTGAACTGCCGACCCTTTCGTTAACAGCCGTAGCACTTAACCACTACGCCACCAGGGTTTCCAGGCACAAACTAGAGAATGAAAATTACAACTTGGCCCAAGGAGAGGGTTGCTGCCAGAAAGCAAATTAACCAGCAGAGTGTTTGCAGTTGCTGAAGACTAGTTGACAAAAAATAAACACCTTAGGCCCTCAAGTACTTGGTTGCTTTTCCCTCAAAATATTTGCCAAATTCTAAAGGTATCTGTGAAGATAACAAATCTAAGTTAAAAAACAGTAGGGAATTCCCCACAGTCTCTTAGCTCTGGGGAAACAAAGACTTATCAGGTTCGCAGTTAAAATTCCCGGAGGGCTTTGCACTAGAAACAGGGTTAAATTAGAGGTAGGCTGCTACCAAGGATGGGGGCAGTGCTGGTTCAGTGGTAGAATTCTTGCCTTCCATGTGGAAGATCCAGGTTTGATTCCTGGCAAACGTACCTCATGGGTAGCCACCACTCTCAGCTTAGCCCCTGATTGAATAAAGGGGATCGCCACCATTCCCTTTCCTCCCTGCCCAGTCTATTATGCCTAACAGGTAAAAGGATGAACCTTTCCTGGTGAAAGGCGACATAATCTTGAGTCTTCAAGTCTGGCATTCAAACAAACATTACTGGATATGACAAGAAACATGATCATATAATGAAAACTAAGAGAAAAACAAGACAATAGAAAGAACTAACAGGCAATTCAGATAATATGGTTAAAAGATATGAAAGAGGGGCCAAGATGGCAGAATAGCCAAATGTTTCCTATGATCCCTTTTACAACAAACTCCCAAAACAACAAGTGAAACTATTATATTTATGACAAGCTAGGTGCCCTGACTATCAAAGGCAAAGTTAGAAAACAGGCTGAGCTGCAGGGGGAGGGAGAGACGGTTCAGAAGTGGAGAGGAGTTACCAGACCTGAATTGCAGGATCCCTCAGGCACCATTCCCGGAAGCTGCTGCAGTGTGCTGGTGGTAGCTTTCGGTCACAGTTTCCTCAGGGAGAAGCAGCCAGCTACACAGCCTACTCACATCTCCGCAACCAGAGAAGAAAGATGCTCTCAGCAAAAGCTAAGCACTTGCATATATTTTACCGTGCCCCCAGCCCCAAGCTGGCTTTGGTGGCTGTTGATTTTCCTGGGCCTGAGATAGGCTGTGTTGAGCACCCGGAGTCATCCTCCCAGCCTTGGAGTAGGAATAAATTCACAATTGGGGGAAAAAATAATTTGCCAGCTCCACTAAGTGGGGGAGCTTAGGAGAGAAGCAGCTCCTGTCCAGGCATAAACCGTCAGTGGACTTTGAATACCTTTCCCTTCTGCATGGACCTGTGTAGGCCTATTTCAGGAGAATAGCCCCTTGTTGGCAGACTGCAACAGTTTCAGCTGTGCGGTGAAGAGGAGGGTGTTTGATATTTGACACCACTTTGCCTATTAAATAAGGTCCTCACCTACCCGCATCAGGGGCATAAGGACTGGTGGCTCCACTCAGGTCACCCAACCATCAGCAACAGAGGTCCAAGGGTAACTGATACCTCCCAATCCTTAAAATCAAAAGCATTGGGTGCCCATGGTCCATCTGCAGAACCCACCCACCTGTATGCTGTAGGGAACAGGGACAATTCTAAGCCCCCTGCCTTGTTCAGAGCATGACCCCCTGCTGCAACCATATACCAGTACTTACACCAACCACCCCTGCTCCTCTAAGACGGTAGGACAGAGCCTGTACCACACACTCGATGATCAGCTACCTGGACACCTGAGTTGAATTCATACAAGAAAAGTGAATGGACTCCTAGACTGATATACCTGATAATAACTCTAGCCATCTGGTGACAGGACATCAGTGCTTCAAAGGCAAAAATAAACAAGCTAGCTCATTCAAGCAACCCATTTGGGCATAATCAAAACAAAACAAAGCAAGAAGCTAGGATACAGTAAGCAAGCATAAAATAAACTAATACAATAACTTATAGATGGCTCGGAGACAACAGTCAATATGAAATCACATAAAGAAACAGACTATGATTGCCTCAACAAGCTCTCAAAACAAAGAATCAATGGATCTTCTGGATGAAGGTGCCTTCCTGGAATTACCGGATGCAGAATTCAAAAGATTAATATACAGAACACTTCAAGACATCAGGAACGAAATCAGGAAGGAGATCAGGCAATACTCAGAACAAGCCAAGGAACACACAGGTAAAGAAGTTGAAGAAATTCAAAAGATCATTCAAGAACATAATGAAAAATTTTATAAGCTACAAGAATCCATAGAGAGACAACAATCAGAAATTCAGAAGAGTAACAATAAAATTACAGAATTATAGAACTCAATAGAAAGTCAGAGGAGCAGAATTGAGCAAGTGGAAGGCAGAATTGGTGAGACTGAAGATAAAGCACTTGGCACCAATATATTTGAAGAAAATCAGATAAAAGAATTAAAAAAAATGAAGAAACCTTAAGAATCACGTAGGACTCTATCAAGAGAAATAACCTACGTGTGATTGGAGTAGCAGAATAGGGAGGGATAACAGAAAATACAGAGAGAATTGTTGAAGATTTGTTGGCAGAAAACTTCCCTTATATTGTGAAAGATGAGAAGATATCTATCCAAGATGTTCATCAAACTGCACATAAAGTAGATTCTAAAAGAAAGTCACCAAGACATGTTATTATCAAATTTGCCAAAACCAAAGATAAAGAGAGAATTTTAAGAGCAGCTAGTGATAAACAAAAAGTCACCTACAAAGGAGAGTCAATAAGAATAAGCTCGGACTACTCGGCAGAAAGCACGCAGGCAAGAAGGCAATGGGATGACTTATATAAAGCATTGAAAGGAAAAAATTGTCAGCCAAGAATCATATATCCAGCAAAACTGTCTCTCAAATATGAAGGTGAAATTAGGGCATTTCCAGATAAATAGAAGTTTAGGAAATTCATAAAAACCAAACCAAAACTATGTCTATTTATAATTACGCTGAATGTAATTGGGCTAAATGCACCGATAAAGAGACAGTAGCAGAACGGATAAAAAAACATGATCCGTCTATATGCTGCCTACAAGAGACACACCTTAGACTTAGAGACACAAACAAACTAAAACTCAAAGGATGGAAAAAAAATATATCAAGCAAACAACAATCAAAAGAGAACAGGAGTGGCAGTATTAATTTCCGACAAAATAGACTTTAAAGTTAAATCCACCACAAAGGACAAGGAAGGACACTATATAATGATTAAAGGGACAATATACCAGGAGGATATAACCATACTATTTATGGACCCAATGACAGGGCTGCAAGATACATAAAACAAACTCTATCAGCACTGAAAAGTAAGATATACAGCTCCACAACTACAGTAGGAGACTTCAACACACCACTTTTGGTGAAGGACAGGACATCCAGAAAGAAGCTCAATAAAGACACAGAAGAGCTAATGTCACAATAAACCAACTTGAACTCATAGAGATATTTAGAATACTCCACCCAACAGCAGCCAAGTATACTTTCTTTTCTAGTGCACATGGAACATTCTCTAGAATAGACCACATATTAGGTCACAAAGCAAGTGTTAGCAGAATCTAAAACATCAAATATTACAAAGCATCTTCTCTGACCATAAGGCCATAAAAGTAGAAGTCAATAACAGAAAAAGCAGGGAAAAGAAATCAAACACTTGGAAACTGAACAATACCCTGCTCAAAAATGACTGGGTCATACAAGACATTAAGGCTGGAATAAAGAAATTCATAGAATCTGATGAGAATGAAAACACTTCCTATCAGAACCTTTGGACACAGCAAAAGCAGTGCTCAGAGGTCAATTTACATCGATAGATGTACATATCCAAAAAGAACAAAGGGCCAAAATCAAAGAATTATCCCTACAACTTGGATAAATAGAAAGAGAGCAACAAAAGAAACCCTCAGGCACCAGAAGAAAACAAATAATAAAAATTAGAGCACAATTAAATAAAACAGAAAACAGAAAAACAATTGAAAGAGTTAACAAGACCAAAAGCTGGTCCTAGAAAAAATTAACAAAATTGATAAATCAATGGCCAAACTGACAAAAGAAAAACAGGAGAGGAAGCAAATAACCCTAATAAGAAATGTGACAGGGGCTATTACTACAGACCCAACTGAAATTAAAAGAAGCATATCAGATTACTATGAAAAATTGTATTTTAATAAATTTGAAAACCTAGAAGAAATGCATGAATTCCTAGAAACACACTAACTACCTACCTAAACTGATACAAATAGAGATAGAACAACTAAATAGACCTATAACAAAAGAAGAGATTGAAAAGGTAATCAAAAAACTCCCAACAACAAAAAAAAAGCCCTGGCCAGGACAGCTTCGCTGCAGAATTCTACCAACTTTCAGAGAAGAGTTGACACCACTACTACTAAAGGTATTTCAGAGCATAGAAAAGGACGGAGCACTACCAAACTCATTCTATGAAGGCAGCATATCCCTGATACCAAAACCAGGTAAAGACGCTACAAAAAAAACAAAAAAAAAAGAGAAGAAAATTACAGACCTATATCCCTCACGAACTTAAACGCTAAAATCCTCAACAAAATTCTAGCCAAAAGAATTCAACAACATATCAAAAAAATAATTCCCCACGACCAAGTGGGATTCATACCAGGTATGCAGGGATGGTTCAACATTAGAAAAACAATTAATGTAATCCATCATATAAATAAAACAAAAGACAAAAGTCACATGATTTTATCAATTGATGCAGAAAAGGCATTTGACTATGTTCAACACCCATTCATGATAAAAACTCCTAGCAAAATAGGAGTAGAAGGAAAATTCCTCAACATAATAAAGGGCATTTATACAAAGCCAACAGCCAACATCATCCTAAATGGAGAGAGCCTGAAAGCATTCCTCTTGTGATCAGGAACCAGATAAGGATGCCCTTTATCAGCACTCTTATTCAGCATTGAGCTGGAGGTCCTAGCCAGTGCAATTAGGCTAGATAAAGAAATAAAGGGCATCCAGATTAGCAAGGAAGAAGTAAAAGTATCTCTATTTGCAGATGACATGAACTTATACACAGAAAACTCTAAAGAATCCTCATGAAAACTACTGAAACTAATAGAAGAGTTCAGCAGAGTATCAGGTTACAAGATAAATACAGAAAAATCAGTTGGATTCCTCTACACTAACATTCAGGTAACTAACAGATACATGAGGAAATGCTCACGATCATTAGCATTTTGACCCCTTTCCATTTCACATCTGTTTATGTACTCAGCTTTTGCTCACAGAGGCTTGCTTTTCTGCAAGAGTTCCTGACACTTGTGCTTCAAGATTTTGCTATTTCATTTAAAAACTGAGCTGGTAGCTAACAGATATATGAGGAAATGTTCACAATCATTAGCCATTAGAGAAATGCAAATCAAAACTACAATGAGATTCCATCTCACTCAAACAAGGCTGGCATTAATCTGAAAAACACAACATAATAAATGCTGGAGAGGTTGTGGAGAGACTGGAACACTTATACACTGCTAGTGGTAATGTAAAATGGTACAACCACTTTGGAAATTGATTTGGTGCTTCCTTAAAAAACTAGAAATAGAATTACTATATGATCCAGCTATCCCACTCCTTGGAAAATATCTTGGGGAATCAAGACCCTTTACATGAACAGATATATGCACACCCATGTTCACTGTAGCTCTGTTTACAGCATCCAAAAGACGGAAGCAACCAAGGTGCCCATCAACGGATGAATGGGTAAATAACTTATATTTGTGCAATGGAATACTATGCATCGATAAAGAACAATGATGAATCCATGAAACATTTCCTAACATGGAGGAATCTGGAAGGCATTATGCTGAGTGAAATTAGTCAGTTGCAAAAGGACAAATATTGTATAAGACCACTATTATAATAACTGGAGAAATAGTTTAAACAGAGAAGAAAATATTCTTTGATGGTTATGAGAGGGGGGAGGGAAGGAGGGAGAGAGGTTTTCACTAATTAGATAGTAGATAGGGATTATTTCAGGTGAAGGGGAGGACAACACAATACAGGCGAGGTCAGTACAACTGGACTAAACTAAAAGTAAAGAAGTTTTCTGAATAAACTGAACGCTTCGAACGCCGGGTAGCAGCGGTGGGGGTTTGGGAACCATGGTTTCAGGGGACATCTAAGTCAATTGGCATAATAGAATCTATTAACAAATTCTGCATCCCACTTTGTAGAGTGGCTTCTGGGGTTTTAAACGCTAGCAAGCAGCCATCTAAGATGCATCAATAGGTCTCAACCCACCTGGAGCAAAGGAGAATGAAGAACACCAAAGACAGAAGGTAATTATGAATCCAAGAGACAGAAAGGACCACGTAAACCAGAGGCTACATCAACCTGAGACTGGAAGAACTAGATGGTGCCCGGCTACAACTGATGACTGCCCTGACAGGGAACACAACAGGGAACCCCTGAGGGAGCAGGAGAGCAGGGGGATGCAGACCCCAAATTCTCGTAAAAAGACCAGACTTAATGGTCTGACTGAGACTGGAAGGACGCTGGAGGTCATGGTTCCCAGACCTTCTGTTAGCACAGGACAGGAACCATTCCTAAAGCCAACTCTGCAGACAGGGGTTGGACTGGACTATGGGATAGAAAATGATACTGGTGAAGGGTGAGATTTTTGGATCAAGTAGACACATGGCATCTTCTGTCTGGTGGGGAGATGAAAGGGCAGAGGGGGTCAGAAGCTGGCCAAATGGACATGAGGAGAGAGAGTGGAGGGAAGTACTGTACTGTTTCATTGGGGGGAGAGCAATTAGGAGTATATAGCAAGGTATATATAAATTGTTGTGTGAGGGACGGACTTGATTTATAAACTTTCACTTAAAGCACACACACACAAAAGATATGGTATAGTGCCTGCATCTGCCAGGGAGCTTTTAATGATGGCCATCAGATGCTAGATGGCTAGTCGGTCAACAAGCATCTTACAAGGCTGTTTTTGCTGCATGCCCGTTATGGGCACCATATGGACATAGGGAATAGTATCTCCTTTTAGGACACAGATAACAAGCTGCTGTAGTAAGCAGCCAACAGGTCATAAAGTGTCTCAAAGGTCTTTGCACTACGTCTCCTTGGAGGAGCTTAACCCCAGGGGCCGTTACCCTGGCAACCCAAGGGTACGCTATCTCAGCACAGATGTAACTTTCAGGTTTTAGCTAAAGAATAATGCTTACCCTTGCAAGAACAGCTTAGAACACAGAGATATAAAACTAGCAACTGGGCTTTACTAAGGCATAGAACTTAATCCCAGAGACCACCCAGTTAGGACCCATCCTTGGATGGACAGCATCTCAATCAGTTGGTTTCAAGACTCCCTGACTATAGAGGGCCCAGCTATCAACACTTTGCTTGTAACCTTGCACATGCACCACTTTATAAGCTGTTCCGGCATCAACAACTGCACCTCCAGGCTCATCTCTGGCAACCTTGAACTCTGGGGACTGCATTGCCCCTGGGGATTCTCCACTACTCTCAAGACCCTAAACGTGACACATGTGCTTTCAAATAACTCCAATTATTAAGCTCAAGAAAATAGAATAAAAGAAACATGTGTTGAAAAAAACAGGAAATTTCACCAGAGGACTGAAATCTAGAAAAAAACAAATGGAAGTTCTAGAAATAAAAAATACAACATGTGAAATTAAGAAGCCAAGGGATGGATTTATCGTAGGTTAACACAAAAGAAGACATGGTAAATGAACTAAAAAAAATAGCATGTATAGAAAAAAAAGTGAAAATAAAGAGTGTAAAGACATGGAGCACAGTGAAAATATTTAACACACATATAATTAGAGTCCAAATGAATAAAAGAAAAAAAAAACCCATAAATCAGGAAGGTTTTATATATATTTAGCCTAACAATATTAGTTATTAAGATGTCCTGGTTGCACAGTGGTTAAGCCTTTGGCTGATAACCAAAAGATTGGCAGTTGGAACCAACAGTTGCTCAGAGGAGAAAGATGTAGCAGTCTGCTTCTGTAAAAAGTTACAGCTTTGGAAACCCTATGGGGCAGTTCTGCTATGTCCTATAGGGTCGCTAGGAGTCAGAATCAACTAGATGGCAAATGAGTTTGGTTTGGGGGGTTTATATCAGTTATTATAAGGAGCTCTGGTGATGCAGTTGTTAAACGCATGGCTGCTAACAAAAAGATGGGTGGTTTGAACCTCCAGTGGCTCTGTGGGGGAAACAAAGACCTGGCAATCTGCTCCTGTAAAGATTATAGCCTAGGAAACATTATGGGCAGTTCTACTCTGTCACATAGGGTCAATATGAGTTAGAATCAACTGGACCAAACGTAACAACAAATCAGCTGTTGCATTAAATGTCAAGGGACAAAATACTATGAATAAAAGACTAAGATTGTGAGATTGATTAAAAATAACAAAAACTCCTAAGAATATACTGTTTACAAGAGACACAAGATTTGAATAGCCTTATATTGATTAGAATATTTGATTCTGTTAAAAAAAAAACGCTTAGTATAAAAAAAAATGACTTATAAGTAGTCTTACGAATATGAAGAAAGAAATAAGATGAATCTCATGTAAACTCTTCCAGAGAATAGAAAAATGAGAAATAGTTTCCAATTCATTTTATGAGGCAGTATGACCTTGATCCTTAAACTGACAGGAGCATTAAAAGAAATAAAATAATAAACCAACATCTTTCATCAGCTTAGGTACAGAAATTCTAAACAAAACATTAGCCAGTTGAATCTGACACATGACAAACAGATAACACTTCACAACTTTATTCCAGGAATGCAAGTGTTTATAATGAACCGAAAAAACCCCTTTGTTGTCAAGTTGATCCTGACTCATAGTGGCCGTATGGGACAGAGTAGCACTGCCCCATAGGGTTTCCAAGGAGTGGCTGGTAGATTCAAACTGCTGACCTCTTGGTTAGCAGCCGAGAGCTCTTAACCACTACACCACCAGAGCTCCTTATAATAAACAAAAGTCAATAAATATAATTCACCATATAAATAGGTGCAGGAAAGCATATGATAAAATGCATCACTGATTTACCATAACACTTTAATAAAATAGGCATAGAAGGTAACTTTCTTAATCTGATAAAGACAATCTACAAACAAAACAAAAACCTCAACTATAGCAAGCATCATAGTTAATGGTGAAATATTGAAAGATTTCCTGTGAGACAGAGAATGAGACATGAAAGCCTACCATCACTACTTCTATTCAGCATTGAATTGAAGGTCTTAACTGGTACATTAACGGCAAGAAAAATAAATACAAAACATATGTATTGAAAGGAAGAAATAAAATGCCTGTATTATAGATAACATGATTTCATCAAAAATTTAAATGAGTTTAGAGATAAATATCTAATTAATAAGTAAATTTAGCAAGATTGCATGATAAAGAAATGATTTGAATTAGTAAGTGAATTGGCATGATATCTGGATAAAAGATTATTTACTAATACTGATTTTTATTTCTATATACCAGCAACAAATAATTAGAAAATGGTATTTTGAAAATGATACCATTTACAATGGCAACAGGAAACATCTAATACCTGAGAATAAATTTAATGAAAGGTATGAAAATTAAAATTTACTTTCTATGCTAAAAAACAGAATTCATTACTAGGAGAAAATTAAAGGTCTAATTGAATGGAGCAATATAGCATTGTCATTGATAGTATATTGGAAGACTGAACGTTGTAAAGATGCCAGTTCTCCTCAAATTAAGCCATATATTCATGTGATGACAGTTAATATAGCCCAGCATTTTTATATGGAAATTGACAAGCTGATCCTAAAATTTACATGTAAATAAAAAGGACCTAGAATGTCAAAACAATCTTGGAGAAGAAGCAGAAAGATGAAGGACTTACCTACCAGATAGAAGATCTATTTTAAAACTATAGTGATTAAAAGAGTGTGATATTGAAACAAAGATAGATAATAGACTAATGGGGCAGAATAGAGAATTTAGAAGCAGATCTGAGTGTAAGCAGTCACAATTTAATGAAAAAAGAAACACTGTAGCACAGTGGGATAAGGATAATAGTTTTAAATAAATGGTGCTGCTTAATTGGCATATATCCATACAAAAATCTGAATATTGACCACTACCTCATACCATACCAAAAATTGTTGGTTCCAGATAGATTTCAAACCTAAATTTAAAGGCAAAATAAGAAAACTTTAAAAATTAAACAAAGGAGGACATCCCTGTGACTTTGGAATAAGCAAACATTTCTTAAATAGGTTATTAGTGCTCCAACTATTAAGGAAAATGATAGATAAATTGGACTATATTACTATTAAGAATTTCTATTCCTCAAAAGACACCATTAAGAAAGTGAAAGGCAAGCCAAGCCACAGAGTGGAAGATAATATTTTTCAATACATATCAATACATAAAACCAAAAAACCCAGTGCCGTCGAGTCGATTCCGACTGATAGCGACCCTATAGGACAGAGTAGAACTGCCCCATAGAGTTTCCAAGGAGCGCCTGGTGGATTCGAACTGCCAACCCTTTGGTTAGCAGTCGTAGCATTTAACCACTACTTATATATATATTTTTTAATGTTATCAATACAAAGGACTTGCATCCAGAAGGTATAAAGAACTCTTACAAATCGATAAGAAAAAAAAGAAAGTTTTAAAAATGGGTGAAAGACTTGAATAGGCACTGAGAAGTATACTCAAACGGCCCATAAACAAACAAACAAAGGGAAATGCAAATTAGAACCACATTTTGATACACTCAGTACTCACCAGAGTTGAAAACCAGACTGGTAACACCAAGCATTGGCAAACACGTAGAGCAAATGGAGTTCTCATACACAGCAGGTGGAATGTAAATTGATACAGCCACTCTGGAAAACTATTTGGCAGTGTCACCTAAATCTGACCATATGCATATGCAATAGTCCAACATATTAACACTGCTTGTTGTTGTTAGGTGTTGTCCAATTGGTTCTGACTCATAGTGTCCTCGTGCACAACAGAATGAAACACTGCCTAGTCCTGCACCATCCTCACAATCATCGCTGTTTGAACCCATTGTTGCAGCCCCTGTGTCGATACATCTCATCGAGAGTCTTCCTCTTTTTCCCTGACCCTCTACACTCCTAAACCAACCAAACCAAACCCATTGCCATCCAATCAATTTCAACTCGTATTGACCCTATAGGACAGAGTAGCACTGCCCCATAGGGTTTCCAAGGAGCAGCTGGTGGATTGGAACTGCTGACTTTTTGGTTAGCAGCTGAACTTTCAACCACTTGCGCCACCAGGGCTCCTCTACACTCCTATTATTTTAGTGAATATATTATGTGTTTCTGTTTTATATGTACCTCCATACTTCCAAAAAAATCCGTATAAAACAGAAACGCATAATATATTCACTAAAATACATGTGCTAGAATGTCCTGCACAGTAATATTTATCAGAGCCCCAAACTGAAGCAACTCAAATACTCAACAGCATTTGAATGGGTAAATAATTATACAACACTTGTACTCTACACAATGAAATATTATATAAAAATAAGAAAGAGTAAACTATGAGTCTGCTCAACAGCATGGATGAATCTGACAAGAACAATGCTGAACAGAAGAAATCAGTCACAAAAGGCACACCCTGTGTGATTCCATTCACGTACCATTCAAAAACGAGCATAACTAAGCTATGGAGGTAGAAACTGAGTCATTATTACTCTCGGCTGAGTGAGTGACTGGAAGAGGCCGTGAGGGGAGCTCCTGGAGTCCTGGAATTGTTCTATTTCCTGATCTGGGTATTGGATACATGGATGCATTCACCTTGAAAAAATCCATTGTGCTATATATTTATGATTTGTAAAGCTTTTGTACAAATCGTAAATATGTCGGGCTTCAATAAAAAGCTAAAAATAATACCAAAAAAAAAAAAAAACAAAAAAACCCAAAAAACAGTGCCCCCAAAGACAAATCTTCTACAGGATACCAGAAAGCACTGGAAGAAAGGAGGGCAGTTGCCTGTGGGAAGATACCTCACCTGTTCTATGCCTGTTGTGAATCCTGGAGTCAATGGCCACCAAACTTTTCAGATCATATAAAAAGTCAGCAAAAAATAGTTTGAGCAAGAATTTACAATATTTGTGTGTTTATTTACACATGTAGTCATTATGAACATTGGAAAACATGGGTTTGGTACATTACAGCACCCTATGTACATGTTTTGTACATGATGAACACGTAAATACAATATAAATGCATGAAGAATGAAATGAAGTATAACATATTTTAAAATCAAGTTTTGTTTTTTTTCAACGGTATATAATTCTATGGATTTTTGCTCCTCAGGAAAAAAAAAGAGCATGAGGGGAATGCGATTCAATATGTCAGATGTAATTAGGTCATCATTGCTTTTACCTTATATTGTGTCAGACGATGAGCTTACACTAGGAATAAAAGTATTAGGCTCAGCCATTTTCTTATTTACTTATGCTTGTATTATTTATGCTATCTTCAATCTGCAGTTTCTTTGAAAGAATCTTTGAAAGCTATTTGTCCATTTTGAAAGGGGTAGTTTAGTTCGAGCTAGATAATATAAACCATAAATTCATTTAACCAGGCACATGATGTAAACTGTAATTCACAGAGATACTTCAAAGTGTCTCTCTAGGGAGCTTCTGTTCTGCCCAAAGTGACACATGACATCCGACTAGTGTCAATCCATACACGTAATGCAGCTAAAGTAATTTGTGTCTTACTTTTAAGATAATGAAGATAATATAGAAGTTCTAATAGTTTCTTTCCACCCCAGTGGTAGGTCTTGAGGGCACCTGGAATGCATGCACTCCACATGGAGACCCTTGGGAGGCAAGTGAAGTCATAGAGTCTTGCTCATAAATCAAGACCAGAAGTCATATCTGAAATTATGAGGAAGTGAGAGGAGGTTGATAGCTCCAATGTGATCTTCATTGTGTACCGCCCATAGATCAACAATTATCAAGGAACTACTAAAATACTTTTTATACTACAACTCCACAGAACATAAAGCAAGGGTTTCATGGAACCATTTTTTTCTCTCTAAAATTTTAGAGAAAGAGCAATGGACTTTTGTTCTGATAGTAGTTCTCTCCCTATCTCATTTTGTCCTTACCCCAAATTTCTTCTTAGACATGTCACTTCACCTCTCTTGATTCAATTTTCCCAATTATAAAATGAGGAATTGGCATAAGTGAACATGGAGGCCCCTTCCAGTTATAATAAGCAAACTTGAAGTCCCCAGAATATTCTGTGCTTCTAGTTGACCTTCACTTTAAAAACACTACTCTTGGCATAATGTTTTCAAGGTTCATCCAATTCCACTTATATGAAATATCTAGAATTGGTAAATGCATAGAGAACAAAGTTTATTAGTATTTACCAGATGTGGAAGGAGGGCAGAAAAAGGAACTCATTGCTTAGGGGACACTGAGCTTCTGTTAAGGGTAATGGGAAAATTTGGAAGTGGATAGTTGTGATGGTTGCACAGCATGATGAATGTAATTAATTTCACTGAACTGTACAGGTAAAAAGTATTGAAATGACAAGTGTTTTGTTATATATATATGTGTATATATAAGTATATATATTCATACTCACCACAATTAAAAAAAAAAAAAAAAACCCTGAGCCTAAGTTATTTCCATCAAGTAACTGAGCATAAACCAAAACCAAACCAAACCAAACCCACTGCCATCGAGTAGATTCCGACTCATAGCAACCCTATAGGAGAGAGTAGAACTGTCCCATAGAGTTTCCAAGGAGCGCCTGGCAGATGTGAACTGCTGACCTCTTGGTTAGCACTTAACCACTACGCCACCAGGGTTTCCTAACTGAGCATAGGAGTGACTAAATTTATTATCAAAATCTGGAAATAAATACTGAATTTTTCAGCTTCTTTGACAAGTCATGCTTCTTTCTCCTACTAAGTACAAAATTAGACTATCAGTTTACAGGTTTTCCCCTTACAAACCTCATATCTTTAGACAGGCTGGACAGTGTTCACGAGAAGCCAAGAGAATCCAGGGGTGTTGCGGGTCATGGCCATGGTGGTTTCGTTGTTGCCGTTCAATATTTATGGAGGGCCAAAGCTGTGTGAGAAGGTGGCACAGAGCTTGCTCACGCGACGGTCAAGTTTCACCTGATGAAAATACTTTGCTTGCTCAGTTGTCAAAGATTTTCTCAAACAAGCTACCTTATTTGAATTTATAAAAACCTGATAAGTGTTCATTCCATTTATATTCTGGTAACTATTTTCAAATAAAACATCTGGTGTCCAGATAGGACAGCACTAAATCACATTTATACCCGAGAAACTGAAAGAATGTAAACACCCAATAGCTTGTTTGATTAAGGAGAATGGACTAAGGTAGGTAATCGGATTCTCTCCTTGTCTCTCTGATGGCCAAAGACTGTTTCAGGAAGTTAGCAAAAGGCACATGTGAAGAAAGGCGTCAAAGATGAGAAAACTTTTGGGATAAAACATTTCAACATATCTCTTCTTTTAAACTAAGTTATACTGTCAAAGAAAGGAAATACCTTTCTTTAACAGTATAAATTTCATCTCTTGGTTCTTTTTGTAGAACAGCAACCCTGTAAAACAGGTGATAGTGAAGGGGGGTGCATTTGAGGCTCGAGGCTTGGGCTGAACTGTTAAGCCTCCTGCTTGGGGCTAACCTGCCATTCTGCTGCTGGGAAATGAGTAAAGGAATGAATATTTCTGTACACTATGGATTTCTTTGGAAACCCTGGTGGCATAGTGGTTAAGTGCTACAGCTGCTAACCAAAAGGCTGGCAGTTCAAATCCACCAGGTGCTCCTTGGAAACTCTATGGGGCAGTTCTACTCTGTCCTATATGGTTGCTATGAGTTGGAATTGACTCGATGGCAACGGGTTTTGTTTTCAAAGGGTTTTGTGGATTTATTTATAGGCGAAACAAGGAGACAGTCTTGACCAGTTTTCAAACTGTGTTTTCTCCACCCAGTGCAATGTGGGGGTGAGGACAGATAAAGAGTAGGGAGCAGGCAGACATTGTATTCTCACCCTCCCTTCAGGTAAGTTCCACTTTCATTATTTAATGTACTGGGCTTTAAGATTTTCTTTAATGGTTTCAAGACCAAAACCACTTTGGGGATGGTGTTAGAATCACGCTTGCTAACGAGTAACCTGAGCAGAATGTTGTGCTTGGACACAGGCGTGGCATGATCCTAACATCTCTCAATGAAATCGTAAAGACTCCCCAAACACTGTATGCTTTTTCATGCCACCATGTTTTTTTTCCTTTGGCAGAAACGCTTTTCTTCGTCTCTGACTAATTTCTCACGCAGCAAGCCTCTTCTCATAAAATTGCTAAGTAATTTTCCTGCAGATCTAAGTGTGGATTTTTTTCCTCCATCATAAAGGGAGGCAGTGATTCCTATCATCACAGGAATGTTAAAATGATTAATCAATAGTTCAATCAATGCCACCTTTTCCAAGTAGAATATCTCCCTCTTCACCTGAATGGAGTTTAGGCATCTGAATAGTCTGCTCCTAAAAACTCCGGACCCTAGGAATTCATTCATTCATTCATTCAATATCCACCTGTGGAGTGCTTATCACTTGGAGACACAATGATTATTATGACTGTCTTAGCCCTGAAGGAACTCACAGTCTTTAGGGAGAAACAGACACGTGAACAAAGACTTTTAATGCAATAAGCCATGGTAGCAGTATTCACAGGGACTAATCGTATCTCCCTTATGGGCCACATACACTTGGAGTCATAGGTGCTTAGAACTAAATGGAATGCTTGCTTCTTCTGCTGGGGTAGAGGGATGCTGGGTTTAAGTGCCTGTTACAAACCTGAAATTCTCTTGATGCCACAGTCCCATGTAGAGTTTCCAAGGGTAGCTGGCCATTTCTCAATCTGAGATTTTTCTTTTTTAATTTGGTGAGTGAAGGCAGTAAAATATCTCAAAATGCTTTTCTTACTCCCAAAGACTTCTGAAGAAATGTGGGGTTTGGACTGTCTTTTTCTAGAAGTAGAGCATTTTATACCACCTAGAAATCGTAATCGGCAGTGAACACCATCATCCTGATCAACAATAGCGTAAAGAGATAAAGGGCGTTTCGGGGCAGGGCTTTCCTGGGACTAATATGATGACACGATGAAGTGATCTGGGACCCAGGATCCTTCTAATCTAATGTTCTTCCATTCTTAGTCCTAACTTCCATCCTCAAAGTCAAAAAACGATTCCTGAAGATACAGCTATTATGTCCACATTCCAGAGAGATAGAAGTGTGGAAGGCAAGGAGAACAGAGGTTTTATATGTCTGTTGTCCTTTTAAGGATTCTCCTTGGAAAGCACACCCAACAGCTTCTGCTGTCATCTTACTGTCCAGAACTTAATCTCAGGGCCTTTCCTAGCTACAAGCCCCCCAAAAACAAACCCATTGCTGTCCAGTCGATTCCAATGCATAGTGACCCTATAGGACAAAGTAGAACTACCCCATAGGGTTTCCAAGGGGCACCTCATAGATTCCAACTGTTGATCTGTTGATTAGCAGCCAAATTCTTAGTCACTAAGCCATCAGGGTTTCCCTAGCTACAAGGGAGAATGAAAAATGCTTGTATATGTATTTTTTAACCAGGACTTTTGCAGCTCAGAATAAAATTGGGGTTTTGTATGCAGGAAAGAAGGGGAGAATGGATATTGGGCAGGTAACTGATAGTCTTGGGCACAGGTGTCTTGGCTATTTTAGTGGTGTCTTTTTCCCTTCATCTTCCTTCTTTCCCTGCATAAACTATAGAAACAGGCAATGTGCCAACGGCAGATTTTCCAGTTACTAGAAATGAAGAAGCTATACAATTCCATTCTGATACTGAATCAGACTCTCATTAAAAATAACCATTCAACAGACAAACTATTACATTTAAATGTGAATATTTTCTTCTCAAGCATTACCAAATTTGATAATACCCAAATTTTGTCTTTATTCCTTAATTTAGTCAAATTATGGAAAAGATCACCTCTCCATTGAACTGGAGTAATTTTATGGGCTCTGACTCTTTCAATATTAAAGAATTCTTTTGTATCAATAAAAAGTTATATGTCTTGGTGTTAAAGGTGGTAGCTTTTCAATAAGCTTCCGAGGTTCATCTATAATATGAAATTATAACTAAATATGCAACACTGAAAATACAAGTTTTTATATGGATAGTATTAGTTGAAAAGGGATACGAGAACACTTTAATGAAAAGATTATTGCCTCTATCTTAAGTATATAGAACTGAAGCACCAATTGGTTAAGTAACTTGTTCAAAGGCAAAGATGTGTCAATGATAGAGCCAAAAATAAAACTCGGATTCCCGAATCCTGGCTACATAAGGTAATAATGGAAGAATTCAATATATTAACATATAGTCTTTAGAGTCTGTAGATTATAAATTAGTAAAGCCAATATAAGTTAAAATTTAATTGTGATACATGATTGTTGTCTCAGAAATCATAGCTATTAAACTCTAATAGGAAAAATAACTAAGGTCTTAAAAATCAACGATTTGTTCAGAATTAATGATTACTCATTGCAAATATTAAGCACTTCATTCATACAGTGACTCATTCTATTATAGAACATTTATGGCACACCTCACTGGGGACCAGGCGTTATGTTAGTGTTGAATACTCTTAGATGAACAAGACACATTCTTAACTCTAGAAGGCACCATCAATTTGGCAACACAGATGTGTGAACAGATAATGACAACTCAATTCTACGAATGACATAATGTAGGTACAAACAATGCTGAGAGAGGGACTGCGAAGGAGGGGGTAGGAACTCACTTGATGGAGCACTTCGGAAAAACCTCAGGAAGGTTGGTCAATGAAGATGAGCATGCCAAGGGGAGAAGTGGTGGGAAGGCTCTCTAGGCATGGGGGGCAGGGCAGGAATTACTAGGGCATTGAGGGACCAAGGAAAAGCATCCTTCTTTCTTGAAGAATTCTGAATCCTCTGAGACAAAGAACTCAGGCTGATTGACATAAAACTGTTAGCTTTATAAAACCTGCAGTAGAGGACAAGACTTACATGTGCAGCAACAATGAACTTTCTTATAATACTTCACAAGAGAATTGGCCTTACCTTCCTGGTTACAGAGCACTAAAAAGCCTCCTCTTATGGGGTCTGCCACAAGTTTGGGGGGTAGACCAGGTGTGCTTTCTGTGGGCAGACTGGCTCCTAAAAGGAGATAGCGGAAGAAGATGAGCTGTGCATACCAATTTCCCTATCCCAAACTCACCTATCAGATAAGCCCTTCCACTTTTCCAGGGGAAGTTAGAGCCAGGGGTCATAGAGACGAGGGGTGTTGTACTAGCGGAGCTCTTTCTATGTGTAAAGGCACAATTAAGAGAAAACGTGTGTTAAATAAAGTGTTGGCCTTGAATAGGACTAAATATAGTTGGAAGACATGTGTTAGATGAAAAATAAGAACTTTTTAGTATGGAAAATATCAAACATGCATAAAAGTAGAGACAATAGTGTAATCAATTCCAGTGTACCCATTGTTCAGCTTCAACAATTATCTACAATTTGCCATGTTGCTGTTAGGTACCATCGAGTTGGTTCAGACTCACGACGACCCTATGTGACAGAGTAGAACTGCCCCATAGGGTTTTCTTGGCTGTAATCTTTACAGAAACAGATCACCAGGTCTTTTTCTGCTGCAGAGCTGCTGGGTGGGTTTGGACCATCAACCTTTTGGTTAGCAGATGAACACTTAATGTTTTGCACCACCAGGGCTCCTTCAATTTGTCACAGGTGGGTATTTTTATGTTTCAATTATTGGAAAATTCAAGAAGAGGCATGAGAATGAATGTACTGCCTGTTAATGTGGGGAAACTGAGTGCAGCCACCTGTTGGTTTATAGAGCTATAGACCTATCCCAGTCTATGGAAAGGCCTGGGTTGCTTCTTTAGTGTTCTCCCTGTCTCCTGACACAGAGCACTTTTGTACTTCCTTTCTTCTCCCATTAGCCCTTCTTTCCCATCCACCTCCACCACAAGAGATTTTCTAAGGTGGTAAAATTTGAAGTTGATTAACCTCTAGTAGCAAAAGCACTGCTCTGTGGTAGAAGATATGACAAGGATCTGGTCAGTAGTGACAGTAAAACAATGCTGACTAAAGATTTTCAGTCATGACCTAGGGGGAGGTAAAAATGTTTATTTCATTCCAGTGGCACTAAGGAATCAAGGATTCATAGAGTTGGAAGGGAAATAGAATTCCTAAGTAGTCTTAAAACATTCTCCTCAAAATATTTTTAAACAGAATACATGTTGAATAAGTCCAGTGCTTGCAGCCTCTTTTTATAAAAAGATGCTATTCCAATGTTAGATCAAAACCTCTTTTCCTGTAACTTACCTCCCCAATTGTAGTTTTCTCTTCTAGAACAATACAGAACAACCTGACAACCTCATCAAATATTTGCTAACCCTTCGAATATTTGAAGATAGTCAACATTTCTCTCCCTAGCTTTATCTTCTTTGGTTTGAAAATGAAATGCTTTCAAATATTTCTATATTGGGATACTTTCCAGAATCATCAGGATGCTGGGTTCTCCATTGTGGATGTACTCTAGCTGGTCAATGTATCTCTTAAAAGAAGATGCCTGAAACTGAACACAATTTATTGTACAAATGCATACTGACCTTTTTAAAGCACTGTGAGGATACATTAATAAGTAAAACAAAGTCCCTGCCCTCAGGGAGAAGAAAGCAGGATTACTGCATTTGGCAAAAAGTTTGTTGTTGTTGTTGTTAGGTGCCGTTGAGTCAGTTCCGACTCATAGTGACCCTATATACAACAGAACAAAACACTGCCGGGTCCTGCGCCATCCTCACGATCATTGTTATGCTTGAGCCCATTGCAGCCACTTTGTTAATCCATCTGGTGGAGGGTTTTCCTATTTTTCACTGATCCTCTACTTTACCAAGCATGATGTCCTTCTCCAGGAACTGATCCCTCCCAATAACATGTCCAAAGTATGTGAGATGTAGTCATATCATCCTAGCTTCTAAGGAGCATTCTGATTATACTTCTTACAAGATGAATTTGTTCGTTCTTTTGGCAGTCCATGGTACATTCAATATTCTTCTCGAACACCACAATTTAAAGGCGTCAATTCTTTTTCAGTCTTCCTTATTCATCATCCAGCTTTCGCATGCCGATGAGACAATTGAAAACATTGTGGCTTGGGTCAGGCTCACTTTAGTCTTCAAGGCAACATCTTTACTTTTCAATACTTTAAAGAGGTCTTTTGCAGCAGATTTGCCCAGTGCAATGTGTCTTTTGATTTCTTGACTGCTGCTTCCATGGGTGTTGTTTGTGGATCCAAGTAAAATGAAATCCTTGACAATTTCAATCTTTTCTCCATTTATCATTACGCGGTTTGTTGGTCCAGTTGTGAGGATTTTTGTTTTCTTTATGTTGGGGCGTAATCCATACTGAAGGCTGTAGTCTTTGATCTTCATCAGTAAGTGCTTCAAGTCCTTTTCCCTTTTGGCAAGCAAGGCTATGTCATCTGCATAATGTGGGTTGTTAATGAGTCTTCCTCCAAACCTGATGCCCCATTCTTCTTCATGCAGTCCATCTACTCAGATTATTTGTTCAGCATACAGATTGAACAGGTATGGTAAAAGAAACGACCCCGACACGTACCTTTCCAGTCTTTAAACCAAGTAGTATCCTCTTAGTCTGTTTGAATGACTGCCTCTTGATCTATGTACAGGATCCTCATGAACACAGTAAAGTATTCTGGAATTCCCATTCTTTGCAATGTTATCCATAATTTGTTATGATCCACACAGCTGAATGCCTTTGAATAGTCAATGAATCACAGGTAAATATCTTTCTGGTATTCTGTGCTTTCAGCCAGAATCCATCTGACATTAGCAGTGATATCCCTGGTTCCACATCCTCTTTTGAATCCAGCTTGGATTTCTGGCAGTTCCATGTTGATATACTGCTGCACCACTTTTGAATGATCTTCAGCAAAATTTTACTTGCGTGTGATATTAATGATATTGTTCGATAATTTCCACATTCAGTTGCATCACCTTTTGGCTGTAGTTTATTTTCTTTTAATTTATTTTTAATTCCATTTTTTCTCCCCTCCTCTTGTTTTTCTTCCCTTTCTCTTTTTTTAAAATAAATAATAGGGCAATTCACATTAAGCTTGTGGCCAAATAACATGATAGACATTTCTCATGTAAATTGTATAAAACTACCTTTATTTCTCTTTTGTATTTGTGTCACTGGTCTTTTAAACCTAATTTTGAAAAGTTTTTAAAATTTATTTATTTTTATTAAACTTCTGCCTGTCCCAGCTATTGAAAACTTTCTGAATCCACTCAGAAGATATACTTTAATAGACTTGTTGAGTTTAAGTCATAAAAATGTTGAGGATAGAGGCCTATGATTTTCCTTTAGAAGTATCCCTCCAAATGGACACGGTACTATTAATTAATACTTCCTGGCACTCTATGAGTCAGAATTGACACAACGGCACTCGGTTTTTTTGGGGGGGGGCACTCGTCTGTTAAAACGCACAAGCACCAATACACTATGATCCCGCCTCACTGTGTGTTGCCTTGTCCATTTGATTGGCACTATTCATCATAGAAGAGTTGGCTTTATTTCCTCAGCGTTTCCAATCCTTGAATTCTGTTTCTGGCCATGAGGGAGTAGTAAGGAGTGGACTTACTCTCCTATAGTAAATTAGAAAAGTGTATAAAATAACTAAAACAATTGTTCCAAGACAATAGACAATAGGCAGTACAAGACTGTATGGTCTGTCAGTGAAGGGAAAGAATGAGGTAAATCTTACAGTCTCCTCACTTTCTGCCTGGAAACAATTTCCAGATTATAGGCATAGAAAGGCGAACCCAAACAGAGCCCGGCAGTCTTACTGAATCATGGAGAAGGGGATCAGAATGTGGGAAGGCTAAGATGCTGGAATTTGCAGAGCAGAGTTTTAGGTAGAAGAGAGCTATGCAGAACAAGAGCTTCAGAAATCTTCAAGGGGTCCCCTTGGGTCTTCGTTGAATACTAGGCTGTCTGTGAGTGGAGTGCATCACCACAAGGCTAAGTAAAGAACACTGAAAGACTTGTAACCTGAACAATGTCCAGCAGCCACAGATGGTGGGGAGACATCTAAGCTCCAATCAGTGGAGTGGAGAGCCCTCATGATTACTTGTGGCATTCAGTGTAGACTGCAGACAGATTACACTTTAGTCGTAGCTTTGAATTCCTGCAGTGAAAGGTACACAAGACTCATCCAAGGAAATCTTAAGAGGCTAAACTTATCTGCAAGTAATATAACTGCCAAAACAAATTCCTGTACTCATTAAAGGAACACATCAAAATCCGGTATGCAACAATGTGAAAATTAAAAATGTCAAGCATCCAGTAAAAAGTTAATAGATGTGCCAAGAATCAAGAAAATGCTTTCCATAATGATAAGAAAAAACAATCAATAAAAATAGGCCAGAAATGACAGAGATTATGGAACTAGCAGATAAGAATGTTAAAGCAGCTGTTAAAATTATGCTAAACTGTTTAGAGAAAAACATGAACATTATGATGAAAGGAGTAGAAGGTACAAAAAGATCAACTGGAACTTTTTGAGACAAAAATCATAATATCAGAAAACTACAACGTACTAGTGCAAGAAACTAAAAAGGACCTACGTAAGTGGAAAAACATACCTTGCTCATGGATAGCAAGACTTAACATAGTAAAAATGTCTATTCTACCAAAAGCCATCTATACATACAATGCACTTCCGATCCAAATTCCAATGCCTTTTTTTAATGTGATGGAGAAACAAATCACCAACTTCATATGGAAGGGAAAGAAGCCCCGGATAAGTAAAGCATTACTGAAAAAGAAGAACAAAGTGGGAGGCCTCACTCTACCTGATTTTAGAACCTATTATACAGCCACAGTAGTCAAAACAGCCTGGAACTGGTACAACAACAGGCACATAGACCAATGGAACAGAATTGAGAACCTGGATATAAATCCATCCACATATGAGCAGCTGATATTTGACAAAGGCCCAGTGTCAGTTAATTGGGGAAAAGATAGTCTTTTTAACAAATGGTGCTGGCATAACTGGATATCCATTTACAAAAAAATGAAACAGGACCCATACCTCACACCATGCACAAAAACTAACTCCAAGTGGATCAAAGACCTAAACATAAAGACTAAAACGATAAAGATCATGGAAGAAAAAATAGGGACAACCCTAGGAGCCCTAATACAAGGCATAAACAGAATACAAAACATTACCAAAAATGATGAAGAGAAACCAGATAACTGGGAGCTCCTAAAAATCAAACACCTATCCTCATCTAAAGACTTCACCAAAAGAGTAAAAAGACCACCTACAGACTGGGAAAAAATTTTCAGCTATGACATCTCCGACCAGCGCCTGATCTCTAAAATCTATATGATTCTGTCAAAACTCAACCACAAAAAGACAAACAACCCAATCAAAAATTGGGCAAAGGATATGAACACGCACTTCACTAAAGAAGATATTCAGACAGCTAACAGATACATGAGAAAATGCTCTCGATCATTAGCCATTAGAGAAATGCAAATTAAAACTACGATGAGATTCCATCTCACTCAAACAAGGCTGGCATTAATCCAAAAAACACAAAATAATAAATGTTGGAGAGGCTGTGGAGAGATTGGAACTCTTATACACTGCTGGTGGGAATGTAAAATGGTACAACCACTTTGGAAATCTATCTGGAGTTTTCTTAAAAAGTTAGAAATAGAACTACCATACAACCCAGAAATCCCACTACTCAGAATATACCCTAGAGAAGTAAGAGCCTTTACAAGAACAGATATATGCACACCCATGTTTATTGCAGCACTGTTTACAATAGCAAAAAGCTGGAAGCAACCAAGGTGTCCATCAACGGAAGAATGGTTAAATAAATTATGGTATATTCACACAATGGAATACTACGCATCGATAAAGAACAGTAACGAATCTGTGAAACATTTCATAACATGGAGGAACCTGGAAGGCATTATGCTGAGTGAAATTAGTCAGATGCAAAAGGACAAATATTGTATAAGACCACTATTATAAGATCTTGAGAAATAGTATAAACTGAGAAGAACACATACTTTTGTGGTTACGAGCGGGGGAGGAAGGGAGGGTGGGAGAGGGTTATTTACTGATTAGTTAGTAGATAAGAACTACTTTAGGTGAAGGGAAGGACAATACTCAATACACAGAAGGTCAGGTCAACTGGACTGGACCAAAAGCAAAGAGGTTTCCGGGATAAACTGAATGCTTCAAAGGTAAGCGGAGCAGGGGCGGGGGTTTGGGGACTATGGCTTAAGGGGACTACTAAGTCAATTGGCAAAATAATTCTATTATGAAAACATTCTGCATCCCACTTTGAAGTGTGGCATCTGGGGTCTTAAATGCTAACAAGCGGCTATCTAAGATGCATCAATTGGTCTCAACCCACCTGGATCATAGGAGAATGAAGAACACCAAGGTCACACGATAACTATGAGCCCAAGAGACAGAAAGGGCCACATCAACCAGAGACTTGCATCATCCTGAGACCAGAAGAACTAGTTGGTGCCCAGCCACAACCGATGACTGCCCTGACAGAGAGCACAACAGAGAACCCCTGAGGGAGCAGGAGATCAGTGGGATGCAGACCCCAAATTCTCAAAAAAAGACCATACTTAATGGTCTGACTGAGACTAGAAGAATCCCAGCGGTCATGGTCCCCAAACCTTCTGTTGGCCCAGGACAGGAACCATTCCCGAAGACAACTCATCAGACATGGAAGGGACTGGACCATGGGTTGGAGGGAGATGCTAATGAAGAGTGAGCTACTTGTATCAGGTGGACACTTGAAACTGTTGGCATCTCCTGTCTGGAGGAGAGATGGGAGGGTAGAGAGGGTTGGAAACTGGCAAAATCGTCACGAAAGGAGAGACTGGAAGGAGGGAGTCGGCTGGCTTATTTGGGGGGGAGTAAGTGGGAGTATGGAGTAAGGTGTATATAAGCTTATATGTGACAGACTGACTTGATTTGTAAACTTCCACTTAAAGCACAATAAAAATTATTTAAAACAATCATAATATCAGAAATGAAAATTTCACTGGATGGAATTAACAGCAGAATAGACACCGCAGAAGAGGAGATTAATGAATTTGAGGACGTAGGAATAGAATCTACACAAGTGAAACAAAGTTAGAAAATTACTTAATGAACAGAGCCTCAGTGATCTGTGGAACAATGTGAAGTAGTCCAGTCTGTGTAAATGGAGCCCCAGTGGAATGAGGTGGTGGTTATTTGAATAATAATGACATACTTTTTCAAATTTGATGAAAATTTTCAATCAAATTTTTGATAAAAATAAGATATGAGATGTTCAACAACCACAAGCAGGGTAAACATATGCACAAACATACAAGACACACAAAGGCACATCATAAATTGCTGAGACCCAATGAAAAAGAAATCTCAAAAAAGCTAGAGAAAAAAGACATATTGCATACAAAGGGAAAAATTAAAAATATATTGCTGAGTCCCCATTGGAAATATGCAAACCCAAAGCAGTGCATAACATTTTAAAAGTGCTGAAATAAAAACCAAACAAAATTAAAAGCCTGTCAATCGATATTTCTATGACCAGAGAAAATATCCTTAAAAATGGAGGTAAAATAAGAACCTTTTCAGACATGCAAAAGCTTATATATTTTCATTACCAGCAGACCTGCACTTTTAAAGAAAGTTCTTTAGGTAGAAGTAAAATAATACCAGATGAAAACAAACAAAAAATGAAGTCCAGAATGTAAATATAAAAGATGTTTCTCCCTCATTTTTATATCTCTTTAAAAGATAATTGTTTAAAGGAAAGGTAATAATGATCATGTGTTGTGGGTTTATAAAATACGTGTAAGTAAAATGCATGACAGCAATAATGTAAAGGACAGGAGGAGAGAACTACATTTGAAGGGTATAATAATAATTTGAAGGTAGACTGCGATAGAATGAGGTTGCATATTGTCAATCCTAAAGGAACCACGGAAAAAAGTTGAAAAAGAACTATAGTTAATAAGCCAATCGTTGAGACAAAATGAAATATTACAATAATCCTCAATGCACAATCTCTTATTCCTCATATTCCAATCCATAGACCTCAGTGACTGTCCGTTGATATATTTCATTCTTCTTCCCATTGAATCGTTCCTCTCTAAATAACCTATTCATTAATTAGTGGACATGTTCTACTCTCCTCCTGTCCCTGTGTCCCCTCTCACCTATGATTCCTTCTAGTTCACTGCACTTTGGAGTTGGCACCCGTACTCACAGTGGCCCCCACCCACTTGCACTCGTGGAGATCCATCCTCCCCTGAAGCACAAAAATCATAGACCTTACCATTTCTATTGGTCAAAACATACTCATTCTGTTCAGGTAGCTCTCTTAAATTAACAAATGTTTATTGTGAATGAAAGAAAGAATGAATGAACTAAATCCTGATCGAGTATTCAGGTGCTTGCTACTTTTCTAGAAATATTTGCTCAGACCTCAAGATACAGCTCAAATATGACCTCTTTTCTTAAACTTTTATGGATCCCTACTTCTGGAAGCCATCTTTTAATTTTTTTCTTCTTAACTACTCTTTCTACTTTGTATTATAGTTATGTATGTATATACCTCGTCTCCCCTGTTTCACTTTATATCCCTTGAGACAGTGTGACTAATAATAGTAACAGCAGCAACGGCTACAATTATAGAACATTTAGTATGTGCTAGGAACTGTCCTAAGTTCCTTCCATATATTTGCTTAGTTAACCATGATCCAACTTTGGGATATGGATATTATCATCCTTATTTTTCACATGAGGAAAACTGAAACTTAGTCTTGTCCATGACCCTATAGTTATAAGGTTTGGATCTAGATTTTTCTGTCTCTAAATTGCTTCTTAGTGTGTCTGAAGCCCTATAGCTCATACATCTCTGCATTCTTCATAGTACTTAGAACAAAGCTGGTACTTAGTAAATCTTTGTTGAACCCATATATTCAGTTATGAGTGGGATGAATTTTAACAGAGGCTCTGGCAGATGCAGCTCTGATACACAGGGATTTATCTTTTTAAATAAAATAACAAATACTATTCAGGTCAAGGGTAGAACAGGAAACATTTTTTGAAATCACACAACTGGGGTCACAGCATCTTCTGACTAGACCTTATTCTGAGCCTGCTGATGAGGTGGCTGCAAACCATCTCTTACAAGGCTAGAGCGTCTCAGGAATCTTGGAAGTTCTTGCTTCTGAAATCTTACAAACCTCAGACAGCATGTTAATTTTAGCGCACAGATTTCTGCTTTATGAATTCAAATGTTGAAAAAACAAAACAAGAGCTGTGTAAATTTGGAAGAAAAAATAAAAACCCTTGAACATCAAGTCATAAGGATTGTTCCTAACATAATATAAATGTGGTGTAATATAAATGCAATGTAATGTATCATCATTAGCTGAATGTCAGAGTTGAAAGTAATGAGTCATCCTAAAAAGTCTTTGATTCCATTGAGTATATTTGTTTATTCTGCTTAAAAACTCAACTTTGGTAATTAAATAGACACAGTTTATGGATCTATTATTACTGATACTATTAAAGTTTTCAAGCTGACCGGATTCAACCTTCTGTTTTGATTTTGTTCTTATTTACGATTGACAGATGTTACAGCCATGTACTTTTTTTTTCTTTTTCTTAACCAGCACGGTTAAGCATTTAGCCAGTTTCACTAAAGAGTGTCAAGGTTTTCATTTTTTGTTCCTTCTAAACAGATGATGCTGTTCAGAAATGTATTTATTGGTTTTTCATCATTTTCCACATTCTACTTTTAAATTCAAAACTAGGTTGTATTTTCAAAGACTTAAACTACGGCTCAATAGTAGATTTTCATAAAAATGTATTTCAGTGTTTAAAAATATCACCAATAATATATTCTAATAAGTACATCGCAGCAAGAATCAAAATTTCTTCTTCCAAATGGTCTTTCAGAGCTCTAGAGCCTGAACTGAAGTCTTCAATGAACATGAACTATGGGTGATCTTAAGAAGCCTTCTTTCTCTAATTGGAAAATTTAATTTGATTAAAATGACATTTCTACACGTATAGTCATATTTATTTTCATTTGAACCTATAAATGGTCTAAAAAACGTTTTCAGAATGTTAAATGAGGCCATAATGAGTTTCCTATGGTTGAGTAAGGATGCACAAATTAGTATTATAACATTGCAATTAACTTTCATCTTGTCTGGGTTAAACTTTGCCGAATTTTTCCTTTTTTGATTTTAAACAATGCAAAAATAATTCTGCTATAAAATAGTACTGGGGGAAAAAACACTGGCAACTAGAGAGATTGCATTGCTCATGGCTTTTTTTTTTTTTTTTTTCCCTTCTTTTTTAAATTAAGTAACATACTCTCCCTAGGGAAATAAAATACACGGAAGAATCACTTTGCATCTTTTGACCCTAAGTGGAAACAAGGTCAATATGTCCCTTTCATCACGCATCTCTAACAAGTCCTTCACGTCTTCCCCAGCAATGCCTATACGGACATCCTTTGCTGACTTCCACATTCTGGCGTGTAGCCTTGGTTCCCTGAGCGTTTCTGTACCCAGCAATGGAGGTAAATTGCTATCCCTTTTGGATGGTAGCTCAGGTTATTATAGAAAATGAATCATAGCTCTTCAATTATAACATTAAATCAAGCATCCTTTCGCATATTTAATATTATTAATTTGGCGAGGATGACTAAGGTAAAGACCTCCAAAAATTTTGGGTGGCTTTATTAAATATGTGGCCAAATTTTACTATAACAATAAATAACGTTTCCTGAGAAGCACTAAGGATTGTGGTCTTTTGTTTAAGTTTAAACTCTTCTATTCACTTACCTTGGATAAAACCCTTATTTGCTATGATTGTCTGCTTTCTCATTTGTAAAATTGAAAGGCTCAGCTTTATTATTTCTTCGTTCCTCCCCAGCCCAGATTACGAGATTCATCTGGTTAAAAAACCACAGACATGAAGTACAGAATAGTTAAGTTTTATAAATCCCATCTATTGGTCTTTAAAAATTATGGTAATGGAGAATCAAAATGGTTTAAATGATTCCTTTTAAGGATGTACTTTTAATATAGGTCTCCAACATACTTATTTTTATTATTGATCTAGTGCTTTTACCAGGCAATTTTGCTACCATAAGGAATATTATAAGAGTGGTTTGTGAGATACAGAGTGGCCACAAAGTTCCTATGTTTGAAATTATGTCCTCTACTAGTAATTAATAATTAAAGTTTTCAGAAAACAATGTAAAGTTTTTCAGCCACTCACATATAGGGAGACTGCTACCTGATTTTGCCCACTGTGGATACCAGAATCCTGATATTGATACTCAAGTAGTGTTGACCTGGTTCAGGTAGCTGTATTTCTGCAGCCAAATTCTCTGTAGGAGGATAATGGAAGCAATGATAATAATAAGAGCAGAATAATCACAAAAGTTTGATTTAAGAATTATACGACACATTGCAAATCACTTTTCACAGACAGTAATTCATTTAATTCTCACTGCTACTCTATGATATGTATGTATACGTCATCAGTGTAGTATCTTCTTAGACCAGAACTAGTTCTCAGATCAGAGGAATTTGATGTTCTTAACCTGCTTAATTTGTGTCTTCCAAGGATTTATTGAATCTTCATAAGTTGATAAAGAAATTGTTATATAGACATCTCTAAATTATCTATGAGGAGGCCTGGTGGGTCAATGGTTAAGCACCTGACTGCTAACTGAAAGGTTGGCAGTTCGAACCCACCAGCCACTCCCCGGGAGAAAGATGTAGCAGTCTGCTTCCGTAAAGATTGTTGTTGTTGTTAGGTGGTATCCAGTTGGTTCCAACTCATAGTGACCCTGTGTAAGACAGAATGAAACATTGCCCAGTCCTGTGCCATCCTTACAATCTTTGCTATGTTTGAGGCCATTGTTGCAGGCACTGTGTCAATCGATCTCATTGAGGGTCTTCGTCTTTTTCTCTGACCCTCTACTAAGCATGATGTCCTTCTCCAGTGATTGGTTCCTCCTGATAACATGATAACATGCGCCATCCTCGCGTCTAAGGAGCATCCTGGCTGTACTTCATTCAAGACAGATATGTTCGTTTTTTTGGCAGTCCATGGTATATTCATTATTTTTCGCCAACACCATAACTCAAAGGCATCAATCCTTCCGTCTTTTTATTGGTTGTTCAGCTTTCGCATGCACGTGAGGCGATTGAAAATACCATGGCTTGGGTCAGGCACTCCTTAGTCTTTGCTTTTTAACATTTTGGAGAGATCTTCTGCAGCAGATTTGCCCAATGCAATGTGCTGTTTGATTTCTTCTCTGCTGCTCCCATGGGTGTTGATTGTGGATCCAAGTAAAGTGAAATCTATGACAACTTCAGTATTTTCTTCATTTATCATGATGTTGCTTATGGTCCAGTTCTGAGGATTTTTGTCTACTATATGTTGAGGTGTAATCCATAAGGAAGGCTATAGCCTTTGATTTTCAGTAAATGCTTCAAGCTCTCTTCACTTTTAGCAAGCAAGGTTGTGTCATCTGTATATTGAAGGTTGTTAATGAGTCTTCCACCAATCCTTATGCCACTTTCTTCTTCGTATAGTCCCTTGTTTATGGTATGCATAGTTACCGATTTTGGCTTTAAGGTTACAACAGTTAAACATTAGAACATCCACAAGAGAGTAGAAACATATAGAATCACTTGATGGGATTACAAAAAATTATTACCTGTTGATTATTAGCAAACCACGACCACTCACTAATAAATAGACAGCATCTGAAAGCAGAATGTCGAACTCCTTCTTCAAGTGTTTTTCTTTTTTTGGCAGAGAAAATTTTTTAACAGAGCAATACGTAGTATCAGTGCTAAAAGTTGGGTTTTTTTTTTTTTCTTATGAGAAACTACAAGGAGTTTTTTTTTTTTTTTTTTTTTGACTAACCAGGGAACTGGTTTTCCTGAGAACTATGCTATTTGATTTAGGACAGGAATAGAAAAATAAAAGAATATGGCCAGAGACAGAAAGCATCTTTTAAATTAACCTTTATTTTTTTTAAACGATGAAAGAGTAAACATTTTGTTTTTCTCAAAAAACAAACAGATTATTTTCTTAGTATCCATAAAGATTACAGCTCCTGTCCAAAAGCAGGATGAGAAGGCAGAAAGGGACAGGAACTGGTCAAATGGACACAGGGAACCTGGGCTGGAAAAGGGGAGTGTGTTGTCACATTGTGGAGATTGCAACTAACGTCACAAAATAATATGTGTATACATTTTTTATGAGAAATTAACTTCAGCTGTAAACTTTCACCAAAAGTACAATAAAACAAACAAACAAACAAAAAGATTACAGCCTCGGAAGCCCTATGGAGCAGTTCTACTCCATGCTATAGGGTAGCTATCTGTCAAAATCAACACGGTGGCAATGGGGTTGGTCTGATTTTTTGTAAGTTATCTATGGATTCCCTGGGTAGAGCAAATAGTTAATGCACTCGGCTGGTAACCTAGATTTGAGTCCACCAAGAAGTGCCTTGAAGGAAAGATCTGGCAATCTACTGCTGAAAAATCAACCATTGAAAACTCTATGGAGCACAGCTGTATTCTGACACACATAGAGTTGCTATGAGTTGGAATCAGCTCAACGGCAACTGGATTAAGTTAATCTATGCTATGGTGGAGTGAATAATAATTGCAATAATCTCTTACATGTATATATTGCTTAACAATTTATAAAACACTTTCAGATAGTTTATTACATTTTTATATTTGATGCTCTGTTACAGCTGTATTGTAAAATAACATGGATAACGAAATCCAAAGATGATCAAAATAATTTTAATAGCAACTTCAACCATTTCCCTCAAGAAAAAAATATGAATGCTGATCAGATAGTGATGTTCTAATTAATTTAGAAAACACATTGAGCTCTGACTAATGCATAAAGGTGATAAGTGAGCCATTTGCCCTTGTCCTCATCATCCTTGGTGTCTTGTATTCCACGATCCTTCCACATAGTGTTTACTTGCACATGGCATTGAACTTCTTCCAACCAGCCAGAGTGATGAATTTCCCTGGTCATATTTCAGATAACAGACCCAGAAGTCTTGAAAATACAGAAATGGTGCCCATCTTCTGTTAACTTGCTCACAATGGAGATGTTAACAAATATTCATGCAATAATTGGATCATAGCTTTAAGAGTTGGGAGAGGTCTTAGGAGTTACTAGTTCCCAACATAATCCTACAACATTCCTGATAATTACATTTGAGGGACGCTTGCTTCATCTCAAGGGAGCCAATTATTTTGCTGGACAGTACTACTTGTTATACAACCAAAATCTTTTCTTTATTTTCGTTGCTGGTGTTAGTTCTTCCCATTGAAGTAGCACAGTTTAAGCCAGCCCTATGTCCATATGAAGGCTTTTCAAATATTTAAACATTGCTATATGGTTTCTTTTCCAGGATGGCATGGAAATCTCCAGCTTCTTGAGCTCTTCCCCTAAAATGATTTTTAGTTTTTTATCCTAGTCAGCCTCCTCTGGATGTACTGTACCGTGTGAGTGTCCTTCTAGAATGTAACATTTCACTATGGTCAGACCAATGAAGAAAACAGTGGGACCATAACCTCTCACATTGGGTTACCCTTTCTCTATTATGGCAACCTAAAGTTGAATTAGTTCTTCCAGTTTCTATAACACATTGTTGATTCACGATGAGCTTATCGTCTAACAAAACCTCTACATCTTTTTCATATGAGCTGCTTGTTGACAAATGTGGTCTTTCCTCATCTTTAATTTATGAAATTGATTGTTTTAAACCAAGCTCAGGACTTCTAGTTTATTACTTAATATATATTTTTTAAACCATTAATTTTAGCCTATTATTTTAGGTGTAACAGGTCACTATTTTTTGCCTGCCCAGAATCCCTGCAGAGAAAAACCTCTTTCTTAGTTCTTGGGCTTTGAGTGAACTATACAACCCAAGCCTAGACAAAACATGAAATCACTGTGGTTGGCTCAGCGATGAGCACAGGTCCCAAGCCAAGGCTATGAGTCTCAAAACCTGGATTTTTACTGGAACTTTTGGGCAAGAGGGATATTCTTTTCATTTTGGTTGCTGAGCTGCTGGAACATAGACCTGGAGATGTTAATGACATATTTGACCTCACTAGGGAGAACTTGCCTTAAAATGAAGTAAGCACAGAGAACAGAGAGAGAATGATGCTTGATAACATTATTGGAGCAACTGGACCCAACTATGCCTGAAGTGATGAACCACCTAGACAATTTGTTTTCTGAGGTTAATTTAAATTGGGCTCTGTCTCTTGTAAATAAGAGTCTTGACAAATATATCTGGCTTTAGTTAACTCTCCCTGCATTGAGTCTTCTTTAAATTGAATAAGTAGGCTTTCCGTGTCTTAATTATGGTTACTAATAAAGATATTAGGCAGGACTGGATTTTTTTCCATGCAATCAATTAACGATTTTGATGTTATGATTATTTAAATAATGTGAATTAATCCATTGTCTATCTTTTTCCATCCACACTTCATCTTTTTATCTACAAGGGAAATTAGAGCACCTTTTCAAGTGCTTTACTAAAATCTATATACTTTTTGCCTTCGAAGTACTCATAATCAATCTATTCTCTGTGCAAATCTATTAATAAGCAATAAAGTCAGATTGGCTCAATATGTTCTTGGTGATTCCATGCTGGTTCCTAAAACAAACAAACAAACAAACAGACATATTTTTTTTTCCTCAAAATTTACACACCATACATTTATTAAGAGCCCTAGTGGAACAGTGTTAAGATCTATGGCTGCAAACCAAAAAGGTCAGCAGTTCGAATTTCCCAGCCGCTCATTGGAAACCCTATGGGGCAGTTCTTTCAAGCTAGGTTTCCCTGGGACTCATTTCTCATCCAGTGAAAACACCTTTTCATCCTTCTTTTGGAAAATTAGCACACTAATTTTCTACCTATTAGCTTTTCTCCTTTTTTTTTTTTTAAATAATTCCTCAAAGATGGCTTAGTGGAAACAGTTGAGTGTTCTTTGAGCACACAGGATGGAATTCTTGAAACTTGAAATTTTATGATTTTTAACTATCTAACACTTTATATTTCTTTTTATTGTGATTATTCTACCCTTTCCAGATATAATATTATGTTCTCTCATGGAGAAGGAAAGGCAACCAGGAACTTCAATATCTCTGCTTCTCTACCACAGTGTTAGCCTTATATCATCTTCCCCAAGCAATGTCCTCTCCTTTGCTTGTTCTACTTGCTTCAAACCAAGCTAAGAAAAAACACTTGCTGCTTATGTTCAAATTTTTTTTTTTTTTGCAAGCTGCCAAAAGAATGAACAGATCTGTCTTGGGAGAAGTGCCACCAGAATGCTCATTAGAAGCGAGGATGGGGAGACTTGGTCTCACATACTTTGGACATGTTATCAGGAGGGATCAGTCCGTTTAGAAGGACATCATTCTTGATAGAGAAGAGGGACAGTGAAAAAAAGAAAGACCCTCAATGAGATGGATTGGCACAGTGGCTACAACAATGGGCTCAAGCATAACAATGATGGTGAGGATGGCGCAGTGCTGGGCAGTGTTTCATTCTGTTGTACGTAAGATCGCTATGAGTTGAAACTGACTCGATGGCATTTAACAACAGTCCACCCTAGGTTCTGGCCTCCCTTATTGCCGTGGGCCACTTTAATATTTCACCTTGATTGGGAGCCTTTCCACCCATTTCTTTTGGTGACACTATTGAAACCCAACCTTACTCAGAAAATCTCTGTGTAGCTATGCTGATATTTTTAGATGTCCATGCACACATTTTTTCTTTATCGTTGGTATAATTTGTAATGGTACATTCAGGTTTCACATGGAAATAAGAATATGTTCTGACTCTTGAGCATTATGGCAGCCACAACAGAGTTAATGAGGCTAAAAAATGTAGGGTATGAAATACTAATGCCATCAAGAGCCAACTCTGCTGGCTAGGAGTATTTGTAAGTTATTCACTCAACTCATGTTTATTAAGCACCTACAGTGTGCTTCCTCATTCCAGCATAGATTTGAATTAATTCTAAAATTAGGAATAATAACACTAGAGGTATTAATAATACTCTAATCAAGTTAAATGAGCATGCCCTAACCTCTATTTATTTTTCAGCAGTTTTCATTAATTTTATAAATCTTCACTGTATCCGTGAGACCTGATCATACTCAAATTGATTCAATATGCAAATAAGATATTTCTGCCTTATCTATAGAGTCAGGTTATTGAACCGCTTTCTAAACTTGAATGTTAAGGCTATCTCCAAATCTACCATCTACTCGTGGTAGATGGCTAGTACTCAAGTCGTGGACACAAGGGATTATGTCACTGGAAGAAACCTTAAAACCATCTCGTTCAATTCCCTTGTTTGGAGAATGAGCAAACTGAAGGTCTGAGCAGTTGAATAATTTGTTCAGGAATATGCAACTGTGTGAGCAAATGACTAGAGAAGTTAATATTTATCCAGTATGTAGCAAAGATGTCCAGACTTCCTATACACTATGATACAAAATGTAGCCACAATTATTTTCAATGTCTACATTACAATAATTGAGCACCCGTTATTCTTGGAGTTGAGTTCCTTTAATTGGATAATCCTCTCTGAAATTTTTGGGATCCCCCAGGGGATGCTTTGATTCCTCCTCATCTGTCATGGCTGATTTTTGCCTTCAGCCCGCTACCTTCATCTGTTGTCTGCTGCTCTCTGCTCCACCCCAGGCCATTGCTATCAGCTCCCATGTCCCAGTACTGCTCTTGTTAGGAATGAGTTCAGTCCCTCCCTTTAACAACCCACACTGACAGCTGAAACCATACTCTAATATTTAACAGATTTTATCGACATTGTGGGGAGATGAGAAAGAAATTTAAAAGTGAATTGTGGGTAAGATACCTCCCAGGATCCCTAGGTTTTTGATGTTTCAAGAAAACTTGAAAAGACTTTGTTTTGCTAAGGTGGTCTTAACTCTGAGAAGAGAGGAAAGAATCAGGATTCCATGAAGATTCAGTTTAACTCAGGCTCGCTAGAGTGATCAAAGCCAGTCAGGAATCAAGGTGAGACCATTATTCCAGAGTTGTGGTTAAGAAAGATACCTCTGTCCCAACTCATCGTTCTTTCCCGGGACTGTAGAAGGTGTGCGTGAGTCTGATTCTTAGGAGTATTTTCCCAACTTCAAATTAAGTTGGCATTTATATGCCCGAGAGTTACAGACACCTGAACAGCAGCGAAACACCCAGTCCCGACTTGTCTTTGTCAGCAGTGACTTCCCAAAGAAGAGGATCATCACCTACACAGCTTGTCAGACTCCACTGAATAAAGGTGAAAAGAATATCTACTTTTTTCTTCCTTACACCCTGGCCTTCAAAATCTTGCACAGCTTTTTCTTGTTCCAGTAGCTGCTCAAGCGTGTAATAAGTTGAGTTCCAATGAATTGGAACCTCCTGCTTTAGGTGATGTTTCAGCAAGTTGCTTTTCAGCTGGAGCTGGGTCAGGAATAATTCTTTCCTCAAACATTGACAGAATGGCTGAAGTGTTCAGATTTTCTGTGTCATCATCGAGATATTTGTAAGAGTTCTTGTTATGATGCAGAAAATCATTTTTGAGGATGTTTAAGGAGTAAGTGAAGCACAAAATAAAACCATAATCTTCCACAGTGCAAGCTGCTTTATGTGAACATACAGAGTGGTGGAAGCTGAAGAGAAGAGAATAGAAGAACATGAGGGGAGCTATGCCACTGGCTTCCCATTTCCTCAATGCACTATGGTTGCTGGTGTATTCTAATGGAGTTATACCTTGTGTCATGGATTGAATTGTGTCCCCCCAAAATATGTGTCAACTTGGTTAAGCCGATTCCCTCCCTTTTGTGATTGATGTAGTTTTCCTACGTGTTGTAAATCCTAATCCCTGCTGTAGCTAATGAGGCAAGACTAGATTATGTTAAAGAGGATTAGGGTGGAATGTAACACCCTTCCTCAGGTTGCAGCCCTGATCCAATACAAAGGAAGTTTCCCTGGGGTGTGGTCTGTACCACTTTTTATCTTGCAAGAGATAAAAGGAAAGGGAAATGAGCAGAGAGTTAGGGGTCTCATACCACCAAGAATGGAGCAGAGTGCATCATTTAGACCCAGAGATCCTGGTTGAAGAAGCTCCTAGATCAAGGGAAGATTGATGACAAGGACCTCCTTCCAGAGCTGACAGAGAGAGAAATCCTTCCCCTGGAGCTGGCACCTTGAATTCAGACTTCTAGCCTACTAGACTGTGGGAGAACAAACTTCTCTTTGTTAAAGCCATCCACTTGTTGTACTTCTGTTATAGCAGCACTAGGTGACTAAGGCAGCCTGCATGCAAAAATCCCTACAGTAATACCAGTAGCTGCTGAGGAGAAATTGATTTTGTTTGCAAAATCTGCATGAGGTTTAGTTTTCCTCACAAATGCGTTCATACTGACTGTTCCAGTGTTTGGTTCTGTTGGTAAAATTTACCCAATACTTTTCCTGAATTAACCTATTTAGTAAGACCTCACCAGACTCAAAGGGAGTTACCACCTTGCTTAGAGGAGCACAGCGTGTTACATGTAATCCATTCATTATAGGGTTGCTGTGAGTTGAAATGGACTCAAAGGCAATGGGTAATCCATTCATTTACTTTATTTTTTAAAAAAATGTTACAGTGAAGGTATTCAAAGGTCCTTCATATATGGTTAGACAATCTGTAGTAAAAGTGTTAAACGAAAACCAAACCAGTTGCCCTCCAAATGATTCCAACTCATGGCGATCCCATGTGTGTCAGGGTAGAACTATGCTCCATAGGGCTTTCAATGGCTTTTTTTTTTAAGTAGATCATCAGGTGTTTCTCCATAGGTGCTTCTGGGAGGACTCAAACCACTGTCCTTTTGGTTAGTAGCTGAGCTCTTTGCACCACCAGGGACTCCAGCAAAATTCTGAAGACAGTTAATTAAAGTCTGGTGTCCCGACCACAGTAGGTTTGGGTAGAGTATAAGCAAGGGACAGGCAAAAAGCAGTGGAGATAAAAAGATCAAAGGAGGGAAGAAGGCTACAGAGAGGGGAAAGGAGACTCAAAGTATGAAAAATAAATCAAAGGGAAATAACGAAAAAAGAAGAGAAAAGCAGGAGCTATTGAATGAGGAAAGGCAGAAAGAAAAAAAAAAGTGAAGGAAAAGTAATAAATGCAAACAGAATGAAAGGAAAAATAAAGAAAGCGTGTGGTTTCAAAACAGCCAGGCACTAGGACTGCCAGCTGTGGGCTTTATTTTTCCACTCATCAGAGCAGGCCCTCTGTGGGTCTGAACCTGTAGTGCCAGTTCCCACAGGGCGTGGTGCTGGCTTGTCTGAGGCTCCTGGAGACTTGGGTGTGTGTTCATGAGTCTGAATGTTCCTGTCTCTGTTTTTGAGAGAAGCCTGTTCCAGATGCAATTCTTATACACAGGGCCAGGGCCAGCAGAACAGAAGGGGCCTCAGCACTTCCCTGCCCCCTGTGCGTGGGTGAGCCACTCACCACACTCCAGCTGGTTCCTTGAATCCTAGGCACAGCTGTTGAGACAGCAGTTTATAATCCACCCAGAAGGCTGCCTATGTGTGACCTAACTAGGTGATGACCTAATCTACCCGGGGACAGCTGCCAGTTCTGGGACCACATATGAAGGGAGCTACTGTGGACACTGTATCTTCTTAGTGGCAGAGAAGTATTTTTTCTCGCCCACACATGAAAACATACTCTTGCTTGCATGCCCCAACATCTAGAGAGCCACACTGGCAAATTGCATCAATTCTTGGGTGTCAGAAGAACATGTTTAGGAGGTTAAGGCTGTGTAGTTGTGTGTGTGTGTGTGTGTGTGTGTGTGTGTGTGTGTGCATTCCTTTAAGAGCAAGTGCTTCCTACATGAGTCTACAGTGGATCATCGCCAAGGAAGCAATTGCTACTGACCGGTTGATTTTGGTTATTCTACAGCAGGCAGCAGCCATTGCCGTAGTGTTTACTTTGCTTCCCTCCTGAATAAGGGGGAAATGGCTGAATTCTGTACTAACATGTGATGCTGTCTTTATTTCCCTCTGGTGCCCTTTCGCTGACTGGCTGCCACAGCTATGTCCCTTGTGTCTGGCTTGCTTGGGTTCTCGGTAGGGTAGAAAACATGTTAATGTTGGTGGCTACTTACTTCACTCCACTATCACTACTGGTCATCCAGCGATGTTCAGATTTCATAGAAATTACAAATGGCATCAGTGGTAGGCAGAATTCTATGACCCACACCATATAGTGTGGGTGCAACCTGTAACTTTCTTCTAATCAATACAATATGGCAAAGGTGATGGGATATTACACCCACGACTACATTATATGGCAAACATGAAGGAGTTTTGCAGATGTAATTGAGGTCCCTATTCAGCTGACTTGTTGGCTTTGTATTAATCAAAAGGGAGATTATCCTGGGTGGGCCTGACCTAATCAGGGGAGCCCTTTGAAAGATGATCTAGATATTAGAGATGGAAGAAGTCAGAGACTCTCTCTTCTAGGCCTTGAAGAAGCAAGATTCCATGAGTTACAGCTGTACAAGGAAATGAATGTTATTAACAACTATGAAAGCTTAGAAGATGATCTTGATCCTCAGATGAGACTCCAGCCCCAGCTGACATCTTGAGACCCCAGGGACAGCACCCAGCAAAGTTGTGTACAGATACCTGAGCCATGGACACTGTGAGATAATAAACATGTGTTGTTTTAAGCTGCTTAGTGTGTGGTAATTTGTTATGCAGCAATAGAAAATGAGTAGAGTGTCTCTTGTGGAAAGTTGTGGAGCCTTCCTTAGTATTACCTATAAAAAAAATAACTATTAATTGTGAGTTGTAATGATAACTAATATACTGAGCACTCACTCTGTGTTGGACACGATGTGCTTCGTATACATCATCTCTGATTTCAGCAAGGCAGATCTTAACTTTACAGGTGAAGAAACTGAGACTTCACAACGTTCAGCAATTTTTTCCAAAATGGTGGAGGCTTAACTCGAACACAGCGCTGTCTGAGAAGCTTGGCCTTTCCCTGCTCACTGCTCTAGACCATGCCAGCCTATATTTGGCAACTGATGAATGGTTCTTTCTTTGTAGAGCCCATCTACCATTATTTATCATTGAAACCTAGAGATTATTCCCAAATCAATGCTTCCTTGAGAACTCTTCTTGGGAGGAGACATTTCAAATGGGTATGAGCCTTGACTGTGGTTGTGCAAGGTAGTTAATAATTGTCAAAGCCTCAGGATACACTTGACCATCCCCTGAGGGTTGGCTATTCATTCATGCATTCACTCATTCATTCATTTGTTCATCTTTCAAAGAATAAATCAAAGCATACCCTCCAAAAAAAACCCCACTGCCGTCGAGTCGATTCTGATTCATAGCGACCCTATAGGACAGAGTAGAACTGCACCATAGCGTTTCCAAGTACAGCCTGGTGGATTTGAACTGCTGACCTCTTGGTTAGCAGCCATTGCACTTAACCAGTACGCCACCAGGGTTTCCCAAAGCATACCAGAGTTAAAAAAAACAAAGCTTAATTTATTTTCTTGCCAGATAAAGAAACACACCTCAACGAGGAAATTCACTGAGCAGTTTGTTGAGGGAGGAAAGTCAGTTTTTTAAGTGATAGAAAGAGGGTTTCTTGGTGGTTACACTCCTTAAGGAAAACAATCCTGTTCTGGATAGTATAGAATGAATCCATAAGTGTGAAAATACTGATTAAAACAAGTCGCCCATTTATTGGTCAGGAAAATATTTTCCTTTAGATAAGAAACTCTGGCGGTGCAAGGGTTAACAGCATGGCTGCCAACCAAAAGTTTGGCAGTTCAAACTCAAGCAGTGGCAGAGGTGGGAGAAAGACCTGGCAATCTGCTCTCCAAATGATTACAGCCTAGAAACCCCTATAGGGCAGTTCTACTCTGTCACAAGGGGTCACTAGGAGTTGAAATTCACTCGATGGCACACAACAACGAAGGATCTGAGGTACGTGTCTCTCAAAGTTCACTGTCCTTTAACAGATTTAGTTCGATAGGAAAGTGGTTGTAAAACAGCACCCAATTTTCGCATTGCCCTGGAAAATATGGGCACAAGTAGAACATTTCTCTCAACACCACAGATCCTTATTGGATGGCTATAGTGTGTTCGACGCTGTTCCAAGTGCTGACCATACAGCAGAGACAAAAGAAACCTCCTGGCCTCGTGGTGCTTTCGTTCTAACCAGGGATAGAGAGAAAAGCAGAAATATACCACTCCACGTTGGGATTAGTGTGTCTGCTTTGCAGAACCGCAGGTGAACGTGGTGCTGGCTCAGGCAGAATGCAGTGGAAGTTTCTGCAATGATCCTCTCCAGCTGAGAGATGGTGGTGGCTTCGGGGAGACACACGGTGGTGCATGCAGAAATACTTGGGAATGACTGATCTAGAGTAACTCATGGCAGTTGCTGAGGAAAGTTGGCTCAAGTAGCTTCAAGTAACCTGCCAAAGTGGCAGAGCAGTTTGTGGATGAGAGGAAAGGGTCCTGGATGAAGTCAAACCAGATGCAGCTCCCCTCCCCCTGGCCAGACACAAACTGGGCTTCTCACTTCCTGCCGGGCTGTGCCCTCAGACGGGGCTCTGCCAGCCGCCTACCTCCAGGTGTTTGCTTGGTGGAAACTGTTTAAGTCTTAAAATTCAGTTTGAATGGAAACAATTTCTCAGTAGCAGAAATCACGGTGGAGTTTTCTTTTCTGGCAATAGAACAACAAGTGTTACACCCTGCTACTTAGAGTAAAGTTTCCTAACGGATATTTAATGAAAACAAGAAATCATAATAATCCTGCCACGTACCACTGTAACCAGGTTCCAAATTATAGCTATGACTCTGTATTCTTAGTGAGAACCCAAAGAAAGGGAAGGCTGACCCAAGGTGACCCTTGGACACCTGGCTTTGCTATTATCCTTCTGTGCCTTCACTTTAAAACTAATGACAGTCAGCTTGTCTTTTTATCATGGGCTCTGCAGGCTCTTCCTACTCTTTGTACTGTGGATATTCTGTTGCTAAAAGTCCACTTTATTGTAAACAAAAAGTGTATTCCTTCCTTAATTCATAACCAGATAAAATATCATGAAGGACCTCTAGACAGGTTGCCGTGGAGTCAAACTCGTGGTGGAACTATGCTCCATGGGGTTTTCAAGGTTGTGACTTTTCTGAAGCAGATCAATGCACCTCTGATGAGTTCGAACTGCCAACCTTTTGGCAAGTGTTAATCGAGTGCTTGACCATTTGCCTTACTCAGGGACTCCTGATGGACCTCAGAGGTTATGCAGGCCCACCCACAGAACATTCCACCCAAGTTTCTGCTTGATCCTCTCGCACCTGTGTCTGGGACGTTTCTACGGTCTGTGGCATGCCTTCCATTTGCAGTAGATTTAATTGTTAGAAAGTGCTTGCTTATGTTGAGCCCTCTCCTACCTTTCTACAATTTCTACTCATTTCTCCTGGTTCCTTCTTCGGAAGATAACTGTTACTTACAAACTAGAAAGCATAAAAACAAAGCACTATTATTGCTCTCACATCTGATTCTACTTTTTATTTACAAACCAGGAAACCTTTGAAAATGAGTGGAAGAGGAATGATCAGGGTTGGTGTTAAATGCTTAAGTTTCTAAACTGGCTTAGAAGTCTCATCAAATTAAATCAAATCTGCGGTGTTAAATGACAGCAAAAGGAGCTTAGATCAGTCAAAGGGAGCTGGAAGGGGATTTTACTTTTCATTCCCAAGGTGGTTGTCAGATGGCGTTGCTACTGAGGGGAGCTGAGCTCAGTGCTGTGCGACTACATTCAGGGCTCCCAAGCCAAAAGTTTTTTTTGAAAGAAACCTTTTCCCTCTTGTTAAATACAAAATAAACAAATGTTCCACTGAGATGGGCCTCTCCCTTCCATAGGCCCCCTACGTACAGAAGCTGCTAGGACACAATTGCTCCAATGGCTCAGAGAGGTATCTCTGAGAAACGTGTAGATTTTATATGAAGGAAGTTGATGGAAGCAAAGCTGGTGAGGGGTACAGAAAAACAGCCTATTGCAGCAGGTTGCAAATTGCAAACATTCCCCTCCCTTCCCCAGCCCTAATCCAATCATGTTTATGACATACATATTCTTTTTTGAAAACGTAAGAAGACTAGCACTTTGTTGATAAATGTCATAAGAAACACCTCATTGAAAAGAAACCAATAACATGAGGGTTTTGCATGTGTGTGAACACGTATTTACAGAGAGGGAGAAGAGAAGAGAGGAAGAGAGGACTGAAGAGAAGGGGAAGATGTGAAGGAAGGGGAGGGGAGAGGAGAGAAAAGGAGCCAAAGAACCATATTTATAAAGATTTTTCCCCCCTCTTAATTTATTGTGCTTTGCAAGAAATTCATTTTGTACCAATAGAAAATTGGTCAGATAATATTATATATGCTTATATATGTGTATATAAATATACACCTATGTATGTGTGTATGTGTCTGTAGGTGTGTGTGTATGTGTACATGGTATATATACATGTATATATTAGCTACATTGGTGGGGATGGTAGGGTGGTGGTATATTTAGGACTAGGTTTTTTTTTTTTCTCATAGCTATATGACTGTTTTTGCAAAACAGGCTTAATGTTTTTTGTTTAATCTTTTAGGAAAATTCTAGCTATTGAGTCACAACGTACCGTCACACGTTTTATTTACTTTTTTTTTTTTAATGATATTGTGTTTTAGGTGGAAGTTAATAGCACAAATTAGTTTTTCATTCAAAAATTTATACATAAATTGTTTTGTGACATGGATTGAAATCCTCTCAATGTGTCAGCCCTCTCGCACTTTCCCTTTTTACCCTGGGTTCTCCGTGTCCATTCGTCCAATTTTCCTATCCCTTTTTGCCTTCTTGTCTTTGTTTTTGATTAGGTATTGCCCATTTGGTCTTGTATACTTGATTGAACTAAGAAGCACATTCCTCCTGTGTGTTATTGTTTGTTTTATAGGCCTGTCTAACCTTTGGCTGAAAGGTGGGGTTTGGGAGTGGTTTCAGTTCTGAGTTGGCAGGATGTCTGGGGGCCATACTCTTTGGGGGTCCTCCAGTTTCTGGCAGACCAGTAAGTCTGGTCTTTTCATGAATTTGAATTTTGTACTACATTTTTCGCCCACTCTGTCCAGGACCCTCTACTGTGATCCTTCTTAGAGCTATCGGCAATGATAGCCAGGCACCATCTAGTTATTCTGGGCTCAAGCTGGTGGAGGCTGTGGTTCATGTGGCCCATTATCTCTTTGGACTTATATTTTCCTTGTGTCTTTGGTTTTCTTCATTCTCCTTTGCTACAGATGAGATGGGACCAATAGATGTATCTAAATGGTTACTCGCTAGCTTTTAAAACCCCAGACTCTACTCCCCAAAGTAGGATATAAAACATTGTCTTTATGAACTATGTTGTGCCAATTGACTTAGATGCCCCCTGAGACCATGGTCCCCAGCTGTCAGCCCCAGTAAGTTGTTCTCTCAAGGTGTTTGGATATGTCTAGGAAGTTTCTATGACTTTGCCTTGGTCAAGTTGTGCTGATTTCCACTATATTGTGTGTTGTCTTTCCCTTCACCAAAGTTAACACTTGTCTACTATCTAGTTAGTTATTTCCCCTCCCTAACACTTCCCTTCCTCATAACCACCAAAGACTGATTTTTTTCTCTGTGTAAACCTTTTCTTGGGTTTTTATGATAGTGGTCTCATACAATACTTGTCCTTTTACTTCACTCAGCATAATGTCCTCCAGATTCATGCATGCTGTGAGATGTTTTGCAGATTCATCATTGTTCTTTATTGCTGAGTAGTATTCCATTGTGTGTATGTACCATAATTTGTTTATCCATTCATCTGTTGATGGACGCTTAGGTTATTTCCGGTTCCTTCCTGCCTTCTCGTCTTTGCTTTTGGCAGGTGTTGCCTATTTGGTCTTGTATACTTGATTGAATTAAGAAGCACGTTCCTCACCTGTGTGTTGTTTGTTTTATAGCCAGCCTAATCCTTGGCTTAAAGGTGGACTTCGGGAGTGGCTTCACTTCGGAGTTAGCACGGTATCCGGAGGCCATAGTCTTTCCAACTTTTTGCTTTTGTGAATAATGCTGCAAAGAACATGGGTGTGCATTTGTCTATTTGTGTGACAGCTCTTTTTTCTCTAGGATATATTCCTAGGAGTGGGTTTGCTGGATTGTATGGTATTTCTATTTCTAGTTTTTAAGGAGGTACCATATCATTTTTCATAGTGGTGATACCACTTTACACTCCTGCTAGCAGTGCATAAGAGTTCCAATTTGCCTGCAACCTCTCCAACATTTGTTATTTTCTGCTTTTTTAAAAAAAATTAATTAACACCAGTAATGTTGGGGTGAGATGGTATCTCATTGTAGTTTTGATTTGCATCTAATGGGTAGTGATTGTGAGCATTTCCTCATGTGTCTATTAGCTGCCTGAATGTCTTCTTTGGTGAGGTGTCTGTTCATATCCTTTGTCCGTTTTTTAGTTGCATCATTTGTCTTTTTGTTATTGAGGTGTTGAAGTATTCTATAGGTTTCACAGATTAGACCCTTGTCGGATATGTTATACCCCAAAATTTTTTCCCAGTCTGTAGGTTCTCTTTTTACTTTTTTGGTGAGGTCTTTTCATGTGCATAAGTGTTTAATTTTTAGGAGCTCCCAGTTATCTAGTTTATCATCTGGTGTTTATGCATTGTTAGTTATGGCTTGTATTCTATTTATGCCATGTATTAGGGTCTTGTCACACATTTGAAACCACATACTTGTTTGTATGGGTTCAGAAGACCAGAGAAATTGTGACTGAGCAATGTCAATTCTCCTCAAAGCTGCTGTCTACAGAATAGAGGCATTCTCCCTTCAAGGATAATTGGTATGTATGTCAATTGTCCTACTTACCTTGACCCTGATGTTAGGTGAGGCTTTTATTGCCATTTAAGCAAAGATGCTGTGGATAAACCATTTTGTCTTCAAGGATCTTAGGAGGAACCATAAGGCAAAGTATTTTGCCCCCGATATAAATGCATCTCTGGTACGATTTATTGACAGATGTATCTAGGTGACAATAGATTTCTAAATTGAATATTCTGCCTGAGGAATGGCCTCTGATGTGCATTAGGACCTGTATTGTAATCACCACACCTCTCCATTTGTGCGGATGTACTCTCCTGATTGTGTTATGCATTAATCTTTAGGACAATTGTCAGACTGTAGCTTGCTAGCTGAGCAGTCAGAGTAAATGGATATTTCTTGGCATAGACCTGACTGGTTAGTCAAGGAAAATCTTTGAAGGCATCTGTGAGAGAGGCATCTGGTCCTTTTAGGATTAGTACTCTGGCCTTTTTCTTAAAGTGCCATACTCATTGAAGACACGTATTCCTCCCCAGCTCTTGTTTCTGGGTTTTATTGCTGTTGTCATTGTGTGTAAAAAATTTCAGAGACTCATAGATTTCTTGTGGTGACATATTTCCCCAAGAACTTCCTCCCTCTGCCATTGGCCATACTGGATCCATTTCTCTCCCCACTTTCCTCTCCTCCTTCCTTCTTTCAAAAAATTTTTATTGAATGACTAATATGTCCTAGGTGCTGTGGTAGGTGATGACATCCAATGAACAAAGAAAATACAGTTGCTGCCCTCTTTGAGCTGACAAAAAAGTAGGATACTGGCTTGACTTGCTAGCCCTTATCTCTCTCTGTCAGATTCTAAACTTTGAGCATTTGGCCTCACAGCTGTAAAAAACTGTCATGGGACCCAGTTGGATGATCTCAGACATCTGTATCCTAGTGTGATAATAGGGGTGTGTGTGTTACTCTCTCAGGGATCACATTTGTATTTCTATCAAGGCCAGTCCTGCCCTAAAAGTGTGGTTAGACTGACTGTAGGGCTTTAGAGGGTTAGTTTTGAAAGCCTAGTATTTCAGCAGAGTCTACAGTACTTGGTTAAAAGCAACAACATTGCATTCAAATCCCAAGAAAATGCTTAACAGTGTTTGAAATTTGTTCCATTTTTTGATTAATTTTTTAAAAAATGATTCCCTTTTATCTCCATGATTGACTTATTGGCCATATCTTTCTGTTTCTCTTTTTACATGGTTGCTATAGAGTTTATGGAGCTCTGGTAGCACAGTGGTTAAGGGCTCGGCTGCTAACCAAAAGTTTGGCAGTTCAAATCCACCAACTGCTCCTTTGAAACCCTATGGGGCAATTCTACTCTGTCCTATAGGGTCTCTATGGGTTGGAATCGACTTGACAGCAACGAGTATAGAGTCTAGAGCCTATATCTTTAATTTATCACAGTTTACCTTCATATAGAGAGTCCCTGGGTGGTGCAAATGGTTAAAATGCTGGCTGCTAACCAAATGTTGGTGGTTTGAGTCTACCCTGAAGTTCCTGGAAAGAAAGGCCTGGCAATATACTTCTGAAAAATCAGTCATTAAAAACCCTATGGAGCACAACTCTGCTCTGACACGTGGGGTCACCGTGAGTTGGCATCAACTCATGACAACTGGTACCAATATATTACAAGCCCTCCTCCCATGTCTTTTGTGCTGTTGTTGCTATATATTTTATTTCTACGTATATTATAAATCCTATAACATAAGGCCATTATTTGTGGCTTAAACAGTTAATTATCTTTTAAAGAGATTAAAAAATGAGACATTTCTCTTTTGTAAGTTGTCTTTTGTATTTGCCCACAAATTAATCATTTCAGGTGTTCTTCATTGCTTTGTGTAGATCCAAATTTCAATCTAGTTTAATTTCCTTCTGACTGAAAAATTTCCTCACTTTTTTTTTTTTTTTTTGTAGTGCAGGTCTAAAAGAAAATACCTATGATGAATTCTCATAGCTTTTGTTTGTCTGATAAATTCTTTATTTTGCCTTTATTTTTTTTAAAGATATTTTTACAAGGTATAAAAGTCTATGTTGACAGCGTTTTCCTGTCAGCACTTAAAAGATGTCTTTCCATTGCCTTCTTATTTGCATTGTTTCCAACAAGCCTACTCTAAATCTTATTCTTGTTTCTCTGTAGGTAATTTTTTTTTCCTTTGCTTGATTTAATTTTTTTTTTCTCTTTATTACTGGTTTTCAGTTATTTGATTATGATACTGTCGTTATGTTGTTGTTAGGTGCCATGGAGTTGGTTCTAACTCATACTGACCCCAGGTACAAAAGAACAAAACACTTCCAGGTCCTACACCATCCTCACAATCATTGCTATGTTTGAGGCTATTGTTGCAGCCACCATGCCAATCTATCTCGTTGACAGTCTTCCTCTTTTCCAATAACCCTCTACTTTACAAAGCATGATATCCTTCTCCAAGGACTGGTCCCTCCTGATAACAAGTCCAAAGTACATAAGATGAAGTCTTGCCACCCTCACTTTAAAGAGCATCCTGGTTGTACTTCTTCCAAGACAGGTTTGTTTGTTGTTCTGGCAGTCTATGGTGTACCTCGGTGTAACTTTCTTTGTTCATTCTCCTTGGAGATCATTGTACTTCTTGTATCTATAAGTTTATAGTTGTTCATTGTTGTTATAGATTCAATTGTGCCCCTCAAAAATATGTGTTGTAAGTCCCAACCTCTAAATTTATGGGTAAAATCCCATTTGGGAATGGGTTTTCTTTGTTATGTTAATTAGGCAGTATTAGTATAGGGTGTCTCTTAAATCAATTTCTCTTGAGATATAAAAGAGCAGATTAAGCAAGGAAGTAAGCAGAGATGGGGGCAAATAGATGCGTGCCACTTGGAGATCACCAAGGATCTGAGAATAAAAGCTGAGAAGAGACAGGGACTTTTCCCAAGAGCCGATAGAGAGAGAAAGCCTTCTTGTAGAGCTGGTGACCTGAATTCAGACTTCTAGACTGCTAAACAGTGAGAAAACTTGTGATATTTCTGTTACAGCATCATTAGATAACCAAGACAGTCACATTTGGAAAAACTTTGGCCATTATTTCTTCTCTTCTCTTCAAATGTTTTTCTCATTTTTCTCCCTTCTCTCCTTTTTTTCTGTGACTCCAATTACATTTAGGTTAAACCATTTGAAACTGTCCCATGGGTTGCTGAGGTCTTTTTTTTTTTTTTTTCCTTCTCTCCTGTATACTTCATTTTGGATAGTATCTCTCACTATATCTTGAAGCTCACTAATCTTTTTTCTGCAGTAGCTAATCTGTTTTCTTTCAGTCTATTTTTTAATTTCATAATCCTATTTTTCATCATTAAGAAGTTCCACTTGAATTTTTTCACATCTTTCATTTCTGTCATTATGTTCATGTTTTTCTTTATCTACTTGAGCCTATGGAGCATTTTTGAACAGCTATTTTAATATCGTTGTCTGCTAATTCCCTCGTGTATGTTGTTTCTGGGTCCATTTCTATTGAAAGATTTTTCTTGTGGTTGTGGTTCATTTTTCCTTGCTTGTATATCTAGTTATTTTTATTGGATGCTGAACATTGTATGTTAATGTTACTATGTTGTATTCTTTTAAAGAGTGATAGCCTATGTTCTAGAGCACAGTTAAGTTAGTTGGGATCATTTGGTATTTTCAAGATTCACTTTTAAGCTTTGTTAGGGTGAGTCCAGAATAGCTTTTATTAATTTAGCCCCACTTCTATGGTGTGACCTTTCTCATGGAAAGGCAAAAAATTATTCTCAGCTCTGTGTGAACTCTGGGCTTTATTCTTCTTATAGCTCCCTAACACTTGTTTTCTTAGAAGTTGTTCTTTGCTGGTCTTGTGGAGTATTGGCCTATGCATAAGCAGATCAACCAGACTTTCAGGGAGATTCCTATGCAGGTTTCTGGAATTATTTCTCTGCATAGGTTTTTATTTTGCCATGCAAGTTCTAGCTGTCTTGACTTTCCTGAGTTCTGTTCAATGTTTCTCAACTCAGTAAGACGGTCATGCTCTGTTTAAGTTCCTGATCACTAATCCGTGGCCTGGAAACTGCCTCTGGGTTGTAAGCTGGGCTAAACATAGGACTAATCTTGTTTTTATTTATTTGGTTATTTTTTTTAATCAGTTTCGCCTTGTCTCTGTTAAATGTCTGAAGGCAGTCATTTCATATATTTTGTTTGGATTTCTTTTGTTTATGGCAGGAGGACGATCCATGTAATCTATGTAGCAATGGGGGAGTTGGATTAATATGTTCCATTTTAAAACCTGTGGCAGATGCAGTGAGTTGTTTACCAAATAACCATTTCACTTTCCTCTGTGTGTAACAGGACATTATCATAGAAGCTTTACTAAAGGCCCTAAGAAAATAGGTATCAGATGTCAAAGTAAGTTGGAAGACATATCTACCTGTGGTATTCAATGAAAATGAAGTGACCAGAAATCAGTTTCATGACTCTTAAGACCGTCACCCATGTGGTGGGTATATAGGAATCTGTAGTAAAGGTTGAGAGAGGTTTTTTGAGAGGTCTCTCTGGAGGGTGCTGATGGTATGCTGTAAGCCCCAACTCCACCACAGAGAAAGGCAGAAGTTATTCCCCCTTCATTCAGCCTCGTGAGAAGGACATTAGTGTGACTAGTTGTCTAGTGTGATATGTATCTCCTAAACTTTCAGGATCTCGTGGACCATCCAAAAAATCTAAAGCATGAGGGAAGAAGGGCTTTGTAGCTGCCGATAGACAAGCCAAAGGACAGGTAGCTGTACTACAAGGCCTGTTTTCTCAGAATTTCCCATGGTAAAGAATGCATGCCTGCTTTCTATGGGCCAGATCGGGCACAGTCATGAGAGAATGGAGAGGAAGCAGAATTTAAAGCAAAAATAAAGTTATGACTAAATTGTGGGACTAGGCATTTGAATTACAAATTGAGATGGTGTGACATGAGTGAAAAGAAAAGCCTGTTTGAGTTTTTATTATGTTTAGGAGTGGAACTAGCACAGTGAACAAATTTAAGACATCACTGGGAAGTAAAATGAAGTTCTTTATTATTCCATCAATGGCTTGTGCTTATTCTACATGTTTGACAATAGAATCCTATTTTTGTGAAGACTGTTAATGGGCCCAGCCCTCAGAGGTGACTCAAGCTCATTTCCTTTGCCAGACATCCTCTTTTCCTGAGTCTCTTGACGTATGAGAGAGATCAGGGAGTGTCACTCAGTTCTAAACAATGAGATGTAAAAGAAAGTTGGCTTGAATGTTACTGGAAAATTATTGCTTCCTGATAAATGCATCATATGAGAGAGGAAAATTCATCAGCAACACTCTTGTCTTTTCTTCTTGTTTTGCACATCATTGAGTGTAGAGTAGTGGTAGCCATCTTGTGACTATGAGGCAACAAGTCTAAGTATAAAAAATTAGCATGTTGAAGTGGGCAGGAGTGGTGACTGCAAGGTTGAGTTCTTGGTACAGGAGTGGCATTGGTACTGGTAAACTCAACTCCCTTGTGCAGAAGAGGGCTCAGGGCAAACCTGAGGTCTTTTGCTCGTTGACCGTTGCAGTGGAGGTGATTTTCTTACCAGACCAGTTCAGGGTTTTGTTTGGGGTGTTTTTCCTGGAACGTAGCCTTAGGCCTCATTTTCTACTACTTCCACGATTTGGTAAGCTTTCTAAAATCCTCATAGCAGTATTATTTTCAAATTAATCAGTGAGAGTGTTAACTTCTCTCACTTGTATCTTAGAGCCATCAATTATACAAAACATATATAATATTTTTGTTAATTTAGTCATTTGGATCAGGTGCCTTCTTAGTTATCTACTGCTGCTATAACAGAAATACCACAAGCGGATGGCTTTAACAAAGAGAAATTTATTTTGTCACAGTCTAGTAGGCTACAAGTCCAAATTCAAGGCATCAGTTCCAGGGGAAGGGTTTCTGTCATTGTCAGCTCTGGAGGAAGGTCCTTTTCATCAGTCTTCCCCTGGACTAGGAGCTTCTCCACGCAGGAACCCCAGGTCCAAAGGATGCTCTCTGCTCCTGGTGCTGCTTTCTTGGTGGTATGAAGTCCCCCCACTCTCTGCTTGCTTCCCTTTCTTTTATCTCTTGTAAGATAAAAGGTGATGCTTGGAGGGGAGATGAGAGGGTGGAGGGGTTTAGAAGCTCGTGAAATGGACACGAGAAAAGAGAGTGGAGGGAGAGTGGGCTGTCTCATTGCGGGAGAGTAATTGGGAGTGTGTAGCAAGGTGTATACGGGTTTTTGTGTGAGAGACTGACTTGATTCATAAACTTTCACTTAAAGCACAATAAAAATTGTATGTATAAAAAAAAGGTGATGTAGGCCACACCCCGAAACTCTTTTTATTTTGGATCAGGAATGTGATCTTAGTAAGGGTGTTACAACCCCACTCTAATCCTCTCTAACAAAATCTAATCTTGCCTCATTAACCACAGGCAGAGATTAGCATTTATAACACATAGGAAAATTACAATCACGAAATGGAGGACAATCGCACAATACTGGAAATCATGGCCTAACCAAGTTGACACAAAGTTTTGGGGGACACGATTCAATCCATGACAGGTGCCAAGTATAATGCCTTGTGCTAAGAAGTCCTAGGACTCAGGACCAGAATTCTGGCTAAACTTCTTTGTGTGTAGGGAGTTTTGGTAGCATACTAAATCAGCAGCAGCAGTAGTATCAGGGAAACCATCTTTTTGAGATGTCTCAAGGGACACAAAGTGATAAATGGCTTTTCTGCTTACCATTTTGCTAGTTTTGAATTTGTGCTGCTTATAAGCAGCTGTTGTGGTGGCCTCAGGTTCTAAACAAAGCAAGTGTCTAGTACGGCGCTGAGACTGTGTCCTCTTTCCCAGTATAGTACATTGCAATGTGGAATTTTAACCTTTTATGCTTGTAGCTTTCCATGGTATATGGTAATATGATTAACATAACTCTTGTGGTAGTTGCCCACGGAGTAACTGACTTTGCCATTCTTGTGAATTTTTCTTTTTTGGCGTGTGAGTTTATTTGTAAATCTTCCTTTTTATAAGGTAGTAGAAATAGCTTAACTGTCCTGATATTTATGAGTTGGAGCCAAGAGGTGTTCTCTTGGCAGTTGCCCAGTAGTCAGATCATCACTGTCCTGGATGGTAATTAGTGACGGGCATCAGATGGCCATGGGGCTGAAGATGGGGAAAGGAAGGCCAATACTGAGGGAAGCAACTGGATGACGTCAAGGAAAACCAAATCTCCTGATCAGATTAGCTTTTCTGATCATGGACCTGAGGGTGCCACCTGTAACTAGTACTTTCTATACTTTTGGACCTGTTGGCTCTGGCACTTGGCTCTGAGGAGACAGATCTGGAAATAGAGTGTGATATTATGGAGAGAGGTTGTTGATGCAGTGGTCTCACAAAGCCACCCCACCTGAATGGTATCAGGGCCACATCCTGTGCTTCATCAGTGATTGCCCATTCATTTTATTGTTTATTGTTGTTGCCAAAGTGGTTTGCTTTCTTTTCTTTCACATGTTTCTGAATTGACTGAGCATGGCATTTGGAATAAAGCCCTCAATATACATCCTGTTAGCGAGAGAGCTTCATTTTTTAAAAAATGCTGTTGAAATTATAGCTCTGAGCAATAGGATAACATTCATACACAGAGGCCCCATTAAATTATTATTTTTTAATAGTGAAAATGCTTCTGAAATTGACTGGTACAATGTATACATGCTGAGTGTTCGCTGTATTATTACTTTGTGGCAGTGGGAGGGGCTGAGAAAATGGAATAAAACGGTTCCAAAATCTCAGCAGCACATGAAGGGGCACTAAACACACACTTAGACTTTTTTTTTGAAAGATCTGGAAGATATGGTGGTGAGGGAGGTTTATCTGAGAAAGTTCACTTTGGAAGTAACATGGAGGCTAAATTATTATTATTGACATAAAGGTATTTTTTTTTTTTTAAAGAAATCATATACTTAGTGCTTATGATATGTTAGTTGATTTTTTCCCAGAGTTATCCTTTTTCCATCTTCGCCCACGTTTAAGAGTTTGCTTGTTCTGCTTAATGGCTTTAAAATATTAAAATCTTCTTGAATAGGTACCCGAGGGTCATGGGCACCTGGTTAATTAAGATGGGAAGAAAATTGACAAAGAGCACATCTCTGACCTAAACTCTCAAGATTGTCAGCTGTATTTCCCAGCCTCCTTTGCTTTCCCCGGTCAGTGCATTGCTCCCAAGTGGGAGGACTCAGCCTGATAAATCACATGCTATGCCTCCAATCACCAGAGTGGAGAAAGGGAGAACAGATGGAAGGAAACTGTGGATAGCCCTCTGTCACCACTGGCTGGGTGCCATCACCTGGACACTCTGTTCTCTTTGCAGAGGGACTGTTATCATCCTGCCTGCGTAACAGGCTGGTCATCCTCTGAGCTCTCCAAAGCAAGATGCAGCATTGAGCCATGTTGTCATGGTTACTTAGCCATCTCCCCAGAGTTGTGACATCAGTGTCTCCAAGGGGCAAGAGCTCTACTTCATGCATATGCATGTACTCGGCAGGTGCCTGGCCACATCTGAGCATCTTACCATATTTTTAATATAAAATGGAGAGTGAAGGAGGGAAAGGTGACATAGAAAATGGAAGTAAATACGACGGGAGGGCACATTATTAAATGAATGAATGAATGGACTTGCTGGCCAATTGGGAGGCACTTGAAGGGTTAATGCTGAACTCAAGTTCCCAGTTTTAAATTAGCCATCTGTTTAGTCACACTAGTCTCTCACATTTTCAGAGCTTTATACTTTTTAGATGACTTTCACATATAATATCTTACCTGACTCTGTCAACAACCCTATGGTAAAATGTAGCAGGAAATAGCGTCAACGTACATCATATGAGAAAACCGAGACCCAGAGAAGTTAGGCCACTTGGAAAATTCGTACAATTAATAACAGGGATAACACTAACCAAAAAGCAAAACAGACGAACAAACAACAACAAAAAAAAAGCCAGTTGCCACCAAGTAAATTTTGACTCATGGTGACTCCTTGCATGTCACAGTAGAAGCTTACATAGTAGGGTTTCCAGTGGCTGAGTTACATGGCCAGGCCTTTGTTCTGAGGTGCCTCTGGGTGACTCGAACAGCCAACCTTTTGGTTAGCAGCTGAGTGCATTACCCATTTGTACCACCCAAGGACTCCAACAAGAATAACACTAGAAGTCAATTATGTGAACTCCCAGCCCAAGGCTCTTCTGTTTCTACCATCTCTGACCTTTTGGGAACTGCTGTTTCCAAAAGCATAGACTTCTCAGGGAACGGTATTAAGTGATGACCTCCTCAGCCAGACTGTGAGTTCTTCAAGAGTAAGAACAGTGTCTTAACCATGTTTGTATTTACAGTACCTCACACACAGTAGGCATCTCATGACTGTCCAACTGAGCAACAGCTCATGTCTGAGGGGCCCTGGGGTTTCATAAAATGTCAGGCAATTTATTGTTCTGCATTGCAAGTGTGCCAATGCCAAGTTAAAAGTTAACATTTTCCAGAATAAACCTGTGATGTGTAAAGAATAGGTGATTTAGGGGGTAATCTCCAGTTAATGCAATACAATTTTAAGGGGACACATCCCCCAGCCCCAGACTGATAATCTGTTTCAGAGTCTTCCTGTGAGCATGTCAGTTGCCAAAACCCTACCCATCTGTATAGAACAGTGCGGAAGCCATGCGCTCAGGTGTAGGCGGCGACAAAGGGAGCCGAAAACCCCGTTGATAGAAGATGGCTTAGTGCCACATAATTGTTACATAAAGGAATTCCTGCAGCTTGTCACACGTTATTTAACAGCTGAAGTGACTAAACTGGAACCATGAAGGGTAGGCTAAACCAGGGACATTTCCTAAGTTTATGGCAGACAGGGAATTATTCACTGGAGAATTCACTCCTCTTACATGAGGGCAGCGGTGGCATCTGTCTGCCCACCAACCCTGTGCTGTGAGGATCAGGTTTCCAATTCAGGTAATGCTCTGTTCCTGGGTTGGTTTTTTAACAGACAGGTCTCATTTGTTGCCATTAGGTCTCTGAGTTAGTAAGACCATTAGCAGGTATTTGTGGCAGGGGTTCTGAGGGCTAAGAGGAGCTCTATGGAATCTTTTCTTCCTCACATTCCCTGTAGGACTATCCACACTAACGGAGAAATGATTCATATTTTCTGTTTCTCTTCTGTGAAGGGTGGCTGGTTTCATATGACCTTTATATCTAAATCTCAAATGAAGCTACAGTGAGGTAGGGCCTGCCCTATTATTCTAGCTACCTATTGTTGCGTAACAACTACCCCAAAATTTGATAGCTTAAAACGACAAATTTGTTATACCTCATGATTTCATTGGCCAAGAATTCAGGCAAGGCTCAGCTGGGTGATTCTTCTGCTCATGTGACATCGATTAGCTGGTGGAGACAGCTTCACCCACATGCCTTGTGCCTTGGTGAGGATGGCTGAAGGGCAGGGCTCAGCTAGGAGTGTTCAATGAAGCCCCTTCATGTTGCTCCTCCAGGTTGACCATGTCAGGGTTGCCTGACTTTTTTTCACGGTGGTTCAGGGCTGCAAGAGCAAGTGTTTCAAAAGACTGAGGAGGATGCTGCAAGTTCTGAAAATCTTGCATCAGAAGTCCCAGATCATCACTTCTGCCATGTTCTGTTGATTAAGCAAGTCACTAAGATAAGTCCACATTTAAGGGGAGGAGAGTTACATGCCATTTCTCCATAGGAGATGTAGCAAAACGTGTGACTTTCTTTATCACGAGTACCTGTTCACTTGCTTGGTACTTAAGAGAATTTGTATTTGCAGTTGGCATCAAGAGACATTGTGAAACAGTATTTTTTCCTCTCCTTGCAACAATAGATCTATGTCTCTTTTGGTTCCTTCACTTTTGTTCTTCTCCCCAGCCCTTTTCCTGTATCACATTGCCCAGAGCCCTTGCCACTTTTCCAGTTGCCGGACTGGAAAGCAACCCTGCCCAGGAGTTAGCAAATGCCCTCATCAGGTATGGTGTCTCCCATGATCCAAAGGAATTAGTCTCTAATGGTGGAGTTTTGTGCACTGTTTGATAAAATCTTTCAAGGCAGGAAGCACTTTGTGAACTCCTCAAATTCCATTGGGCATGTGGCCTCCAACAGTCCTGTCACACCATGGTGTTTTTAGCTGGAGAGGGGCAGGTAGGAGAGGATTTATTTAATGGCCAGTGTGTGTCTAAGTATTTATACCGAGCTTTCCTTTTAAGTTGATTTTTGCTCATTTGACATTTATTTAACATGTAAAAAATAAAAAAAAATTTTTTTTTTTTTTAATGTACCAGTCACAGTACTGAACTTGGGAAGGAGGAGGAGATGAGGGTGTCACCCTGGGAGGAGGGGAGAAGACACAGAGCTAGGGTGAACAGAGCCAATAAAACCAATCACTTTTCTTCCTTCTTTTTCTCACATTTTTCCTCTTTTGATGAAAGCAAGAAGTATCAATATCTCTTCCTGTGAATGCAACCCTATCATGTGTATCCTGAAAACCCTCATGTCATCTGAGCAGCAGAAGGCAGGTCAAGAACCAGGCAATCACCTGTGCTTTGGCAGGAGAGCTGTGATATCTACTTCCCCCCACCCCATGTTAGCTTTAATACCATTGCTAGACATCCAAGTAATGTCTGAAAATCAGTAGTGAGGTCAAAACTAGAGAGAAAGTTTGGAAGTCAGTGGTCTATCGATAATATTTAAAACCACGGACTGAATGAGCTCTTTTAAGGAGAGACTGTATCTATGTAAGTGTGGAAGTCTTCTTAAGCATTCTGATATGTAGGCTGAGCAAAGAGGAAGAGCAAATGAAGGTCAGGACAGTGAAGGAGGAGGACAGCCAAGAGACTGCATTGTCAATGAAGCAAGAGTAGTTCGCCTCAAGAAAGGTGTGGTCAGCTGTGCACCATTGTCACATATTGCCAGGAGCCAGAAGTTGGAGACAGAAAAGTTGACCCTGCTGGTTCTCCACAAGAGGAGAAGTGAGAACAAAAACCCAGCCAGATGGATGGAGAACCAAATGGGAGGTGAGGATATCAGGGCAGAGAGTCTTTCCAGAAGTTTTGCTATGAAGGGAGCAGAGAAATGAGGGCAGTAGTTGAAGGAAATGTGGAGCCAAAATGTAGTTGTTTTGGGGATTCTAGCACATATTGTTGGCTGATACAGGTGATCCAGTAGGAGAGAGAGACTGATGACTTAAGAGAGGGGAAGTAGAGATACTTTCAGTGAAATCTTTGAGAGGTGAGTGAGGATAGTGAACAAGGCGGGGGGCAGGGTCTGATGAAACAACATCACACCAGAAACCACCTCATGGTCATTGTTGGGGGCCACATTTTGAGGAATGTAAGAAGTACAGCCAGAACGCTCCTTAGAAGCAAGGATGGTGAGACTTTGTCTTATGTACTTTGAGCATGTTACCAGAAGGGACCAGGAGAAGGATGTCATACTTGGTAAAGCATAGGGTCACCAAAAAAGAGGAAGACCCTCAACAGGATGGATTGACACAGTGGCTGCAACAATGGGTTCAAACATGGCAACAATTGTGAGGATGGCGCAGGACCGGGCAGTGTTTTGTTCTGTTGCACATAGGGTCACTATGAGTCCAAACCAACTTGATGGCACCTAACAATAATAACAACAAGGCTTTATTGGTACTCGTGTCTCCTTTGCTTTTCCATAGCATAGAGTTGCTGTTCTGTTGCTGCAGGGCTACATAAAGACAAATGTTGACAGGTCCCTCACCTGGGACCAGGTTTACGAAGTCACCTCGGACCAGGTTTATGAAGGCTTTCCCTCATAAGAAATGGGTGTGAAGCAGTGCCATGGTCTCCTTGGGATTCATAACTACCAAAAGGCTTTAGTGGTTTTATTTTCCTTCGAAACATTTATTTAGCCCATGTGGTATACCTAGGGAGCCCTGGTGGCAAAGTGGTTAAGAGCTCAGCTGCTAACCAAAAGACAGGCAATTCAAATCCACCAGCTGCTGCTTGGAAACACAATGGGGGCAGTTCTCTTCTGTCCTATAGGGTCACTATGAGTCATAATCAACTCAATGGCAACAGGTTTGATTTTTTGGTTTTGGTATACCCAGAATCTTGCTAAGTGCTTTCACATGCCTGATCCAGTTTACTCATATAACCCTTGGAGACAGTGCCATTAGACCTGCTTTACAATCACAGTCCTGGGTGGCACAAATAGCTAAGTGCTCGACTACTAACTGAAGGTTGGTGGCTTAAAGCCACCCAGAAATTCCTCAGAAGAAATGCCTGGCAATCTACTTCCGAAAGGTCACAGCCATTGAAAACTCTATAGAGTGCAGTTCTCTGGCACTCACGGGGTTGCTGTGCATTGAAATCAACTTGATGGCACCTGGTTTTTTTAACAGCCATGGCAACTGAAGCTCACACATGGGAAGAGACTTGTCCAAGGTCACATTGTGGCAAACTAGCAGAGCTGGCAGGAATCAACCTTAGAGCTCGTTCCATGTCAACCTTGTTGTTGAAGCCAAACTTGCTGTGATACTTTCCTTTTGTATTTGTTTTCTATTGTTCCTGTAACAAATTACTATAAATTTAGCAGCTTAAAACAACACACATTTATTACCTTACAGTTCTGTAGATCAAAATTTTGGCATGAGTCTCACTGTGTTAATCAAGGTGTCTGCAGGGCTGCATTCCTCACTGGAGGCACTACGGGATAATCCATTTCCTTACTCATTCAAATTGTTGGCAGAATTCAGTTCCTTGCGGTTGTAGGACTGAGGTCCCAATGTTGTTGCTGGCTATCAGCTGAGGACCATTCACAGCTTCTGGAGGGTGCCCACATTCCTTAACTCAAGGCCCTTTTCTTTCATCTTCAAAGCCAGCAACAGCAGGCCTAAACCTTCTCAGGCCCTGAGTCTCTCCTACTTCTTCCATCACATCTGTCTTGTCTGCTTTCCTTTTCTACTTTTAAGAGACCATGTAATTAAATTGGGCCCACGTGGATAACCTAGGCTAATTTCCCTATCTTAATTCCATCTGCAAAGTTCCTTTTGCCACGTAATCTGACACATTCACAGGTTCTGGGATTTAGAACATGGATATCTTTAGAGGTTATTATTCTGCCTACCCCACCTTTCCTTTCACTACTGATGAAATAGTGGGAGATTAATCTATTTTTAAATATGCTTTTTTAGAAATGACAAAAGGAAAAATAACTTTGCCATATATTTTTTACCAATCAGAAGCAGTAGCATAAGAAAGACTGGGATGTTTTCAAATGATTGTGACACAATTTGGAGCCAGACTTAGGGAATACTCAGATGGTTTTCTTTCAATCTGGAAGGGTCAAAGGAAGCAATTTTTGAGAAGGGTGGGAAACCTTTCATAATTTAAACCATGATTAGCAGAAACTGCACACTCTTACCCAAGTCACAGATTTTTTCTTCAGGGAAAGTTTCCTGGAGCTCTCTAGATAGATTAAAGAGCTGCTCTCATTGTGCTTTGTTCGTAGGTCCTGTGGCAAGCACCCCATGGTTCTAACACAACTGTGTCTGGCTGTTTACTCCAACAAACAGTTGTATACATCTCTGTGTTCCTGACTCTTGGTGTGGTGCCTGGTGCATGCTTGTTGGTGTACAGGACAAAGTTCTATGGAAAGGTAGGCTTAGAGAGAACTTTGTCACACCTACCTATTCCTTGGAAGGGAGAAAGTATTCAGGAGAGCCAGTGACTGGTAACCACTTGCATGAATGCTTGGATTGTAAGGACATATATGTGGAGAAAGGAACAGGCAATTCTCACTGTATTGAGCTATGGCGAGGCCACAATGCACTTATTCAGCAAGACCAGGCTGGCCCATTACTGTGTGCCAGACCCTGTGTTAGACAATGGCGATAAACATGAACGAAACCCAGTCCCTGCCCTGAGCAAGGCAAGTGTGGTGGTTAAGGTTGTGTGTCAACTTGGCTGGGCCATGATTCTCAGTGGTTTGGCAGTTATGATGTAGTTTGGCAGTTGCGTAATGATGTAATCAACTCCATGACAAGATCTGCTATGTGCAGCCAATCAGTTGAAAAGGACTTTCCTTGGGGGTGTAGCCTGACCACGGTATATAAATGAATGTTCCAGCATTCTGGGTCCTATATCTGGCTTGTCAACATCTGACCTCTGGTTCTTGGGACTTGAGCTAGCAGCTTACCTGCTAATCTTTGGATTCATCAGCCTCTGCAGCCTGTGAGCCAGCAGCCTGCAGTCTTACTTACTGATCTTGGGAATTTGTCACCCTCCGCAGCTCTTGAGCCAGAGGCCTGACATCTGACCTGCCAGTCTTAGGCTTATCAGCCCCTGCACCTATGTGAGTCAGGAGAATCCTCCAGCCTGACGCCTGACCCATGGACTTGGGACTTGCCAGTCTCTACAACTGCGTGAGTCATTTACTTGAGATAAATGTAAAAGATTCATAGTCAATTGTTTATTTTTTTCCTTTTATTGAATAAAATATTATACAGAAAATTGCACAAACCTTAAGTGTAGAGTTCAATGAGTTTTCACAAATTGAACAGTCCATATAAGAAACAAACCAATCAGAAAACAACATTACCAGCACCGTAGTGTATTTATCTTTTCAATTCCCACTCCCACTATTTTATACTGCCCAGATAGTGCTGGACCTTGGTGTGGTAGGTGGATCTGGAGCCTGTAAGTGAACAAATGAAACAGTGGGTCCTTCCTGCCCTGGAAGCTACCTTGGTATCATTCTTTGCACACTGACATTCAGGTGTAGGTTCTGTTGGGAAAAGAATTTCCAGTTTTCTTACCTAGGAGTCATGATTATCCTAAAACATGGCAGAGATAGGCCAACAGATATTTATTTCACTCACTGTATGTGCAAAAATTCATTGTGGAATATAGATATTTAGGCACTGGTCTTTAAGAACAATGCCTCACAATAAGAACAATCTAGTTATAGGAACAGAATACATACAATAGGAGATAGCTAAAATTTTTTGTAGTACGTATACATAACCGGTATATGTATAAAACAAAAATTTTCCATGTCAATATTTTTTACATGTATAATTGTACAATTTAGTGACATTAGTTGCAGTCATCATATTGAGCAACAATCACCACAATCTGTTTCCAGATTTTTCCATCACCCTTAATGGAAGCTCAGTGTCCCCAAGCAATAACTTCCTCTTTTGCCTTCCCTTTCACCCATGGTAACCACTAATAAACTTTAGACTCTATACATTTCCCTATTCTAGATATTTCATGTAAGTGGCATCATATAATATTTGTCCTTTTGTTATTGACTTATTTCACTAAATGTAAAGTTTCTAAGATTCATCCATGCTGTAGCATGTATCAGGATATCATTCCTTTTTATGGCTGAATAATATTCTATTGTATGACTGTAACACATTTTGCTTTTCTATTTCAGTTGGTATTATGGAGCAGTATATAAAAGATATGAATAAAAGGCATAAACCATTGTTTTAGGGAATCCTGGAGTCCCTGGGCTATGCAAACGGTCAACGTGCTTGGCTGCTAACCTAAAAGTTGGAGGTTCGAGTCCACCCAGAGGCACTTCAGAGGAAAGGTTTGGTGATCTACTTTCAAAAAATCAGCCATTGAAAACCTTATGGAGCACACTTCTACTGTGACACACTCAGGGTGACAATGAGTCAGGATTGACTTGACAGCAGCTTTTTTTTTTGAGGGTTCCACTGAGGTACCTCAGGTGCTGTGTGAGGGCCATGAGTGTAGTGATCAAGGAGTTTGTACGGAGGAATGGCTCTGGTCCCCCACTCATGACACAGAATAGCTCTCTTTATCTGTTTAATATATTGGGATTATGAGTAAAGGGGTGAGGAAATCTGTAACCACACAGGTGTGAGCTGTGGGTGCCCTGGTACTCAGGAGGGAGAGCTCACTGTTCCTGGGGCTGGAGGGCCTGGAATGCCTGCAGTGCGTCTGGGAAGAAGAACTGTGTATCCTAAAAGGGAGGCTGGGAGACTTTGTGAGGCCTTTGAGGGCTAATGAATAGAAGCAGACTTCATAATCTCAAATATCCATGGGGCCAGCAAAACCAGTCAAAAAGTAACCAGTTGCCGTTGGTAACCCCATATGTGTCAGTTCAGCTGTGCTCCATAGGGTTTTCAATGGCTGATTTTTCAGGAGTAGATTGGCCTTTCTTCCGAGTATCTCTGGGTAAATTCAAACCTCCAACCTTTGGTTAGCAACCAAGTGCATTAACTGTTTGTACCACCCAGGGACTTCAGGCAGAGACTCCAGACAGGGAACGTTGATAAGTAAAGCATCGGGGATGAGGACTGCACCACGCTAAATGTGCTTGTCCTACTTTAAAGGGGAGCTGCCACTCAGCTTAGCTGATTGTAGTTCTGTGGGAATTTTGGCTCAGTGTGACTAGATCTTCAGATTTTTTGAAAGATTCTGGAAATTCAGATTATTACGGGCAAATATCCCGATTTTAAAACCTTTGGCTCATCGTGTCAAGAACATGGTGCCCAGAGCAAGCACAGCCCTTGGGTTGCTACCTTGTGAATGAGTGAGCAAACCAGGAGGGAGGTGGGAGGCTTCTGAGAAGGCTGTGACTAGGGAGAAACACTGAGCCACACCAAACTCCTCCAGAGCAGAGAACGAGGCTGTACCTTGTTTTGGGGAGAAATTTCTCCCTAAACTTTGAAACATAGACACATTTTGATTGGATCAAGATAGCATGAGTGACCATGGACAATAGCTGCCTTTCCTAACAATTAGAAACTGCTACGGAAAAAACAAGCCCCCTTCCCTTTCCTGAGTCTTATGTTCTTGTATTTGTAACTGCAACTAAGGGTAAGTGGCATTTTCCTCTGTGACGTGGTGTTTCATTCTTTGCCAGCTCGCCACATTGACATAACTTCCCAAAGTATTGTTTTCTTCCCCCCATGAATATTGATAACCTCTGGCAATTTACAAAAACATTACTGAGAATTTCTGATCACCAACATACCATTTTACCTGTCTGACCAAGAACAAACCAAGGTCTCAGAAGGTCTGTAGCTAAAAAGTGATACTTTTTGAGAAGTGATAAATGGCCACCTCTGCTTCTCCCAGCATGTTATTCGGTACAATCCAAATGAAATTTGAATGGTGGGTGCAACCATGTTGGAGAATAAAGTGCTAATTTCAGTTCTAGAATCCTCATTTCTGATGATGGTGCTTTTTAAAGACTGAAATTGCACAGAATGATGAAATCTGCTTTGGTTTTTCACGTGAGGTTGACTTAGATCTTATCTTACATGACCCCATTATCACATTGGTAAGCACACTGCAATATGGCTCCAGATCACAGAACCATAAGAATATCTACCCCTAACACATATACATATACAAAATGCCACCACCACCAAGAACTGGTCCCCCCACCAAACCCCACCAAACCTCTAAAATTTAATTTGCAAATGAGGTAGCACTTAAACAATGCTGCATTTAACTAATGTGTAGTCCCTTCCATTGTTTACCTCTGGTCATTACCTCTAATTGGAAAGTTGCTTCCATTTGTTGTTGTTAGTTGTTGCTGAGTTGGCTCTGACTCATGTGCCTTAGCTAGCTGGTGCTACCATAACAGAAATACCACAAATGGATGGCTTTAACAAAGAGTAATTTATCTTCTCACAGTCCAGTAGGCTAAAAGTCCAAATTCGGGGCGCCAGCTCTAGAGGAAGTCTTTCTTTCTCTGTTGGCTCTGGAGGAATGTCCTCGTCATCAATCTTCCCTTGGTCAAGGAGCACCTCAATGCAGGGACCCTGGATTCAAAGAACATGCTAAGCTTCCAGTGCTTCTTTCTTGGTGGTATGAGGTCCCCATGTCTTTCTGCTCGCTTCTCTCTTATATCTCAAAAAGACTGGTTTAAGACCCAACCTAATTTTGTAGATTAAGTCCAACTTCATTAACATAACTGCCTCTTCTCCTGCCTCATTAGTATCATAGAGGTAGGATTTACAACACGTAGGAAAATCACATCAGATGACAAAATGGTGGATAATCACACAATACTGGGAATCATGGCCTAGCCAAGTTGACACATATTTTGGGGGGACACCATTCAATCCATGACACTCGTGACACCCCCATGTACAACATAACAAAATAAAATGTTGCCTGGTCATGTGCCATCTTCAAAATCATTGGTATACTTGAGTCCATTATTGTGGCCACTGTGTATTTTGAGTGCCTTTCAACCTAGTGGGTTCATCTTCCAGCACTATATCAGATAATATTCTGCTGTAATCCATAGGGTTTTCGTTGGCTAATTTTAAATCACCAGGAGTTTTTTCTCAGCCTTAGTCTGGAAACTCCACTGAAACCTGTCCACCATGGGTGACTCTGATGGTATTTCAAATACTGATGGCATAGTTTCCAGCATCACAGCAACACACAAGATACCACAGTACAACAAACTATTGACGGGTGGTGGAGCTTCCATAGAGGCATAGTTTTCATTTGTGCCAATCCAATCCACCTCCATACCTCTTCTAGGCTGCTGTGGTGACTGGACCCTCAATAATGCCTGTGGGACTTGGTTGGTTTCACCTCTGACTAGCATATGGATAGAGTCGTACACAACCCTCATCACAGCTGTGATGGTGCTGTGTTTGCTAACACCCATCTAGGTCGGACCGCTCGTTTCTTTACCAGAGAAACCCCAGAACTGTGAGATATCATTAGGTAATAGCTCTTGATAAGAGGAATGCTTGAAGGCTGGGAAAGTAAAATATGTGAATTCATATTCAGTTTTAATAAACTGAGGTAATTAGTCAGTTGAAATGCAATAGAAAGTGACAGCCTGTGACACATAAAAGACTGCTGACTGACAAAGACAGAGCTGTTCTTCATCGTGCTAATATCCGTTTCTTCATCAACATTGAATTCTTCAATCTTTTGGCATTTCAATTACATTGGAAAATGGATTTATAAAATTTGCACATCTATGCTTTTCTCTCTCTTGTTCTCCTGAAAACTTGAAAAGAAACTTTTCATGCATGTCCCCTGTTTCTCCAACCTGCATGCATGCTAGCATTTAACGAGATTTCTAAGAGCTGTGTGTGTTTTGAATATCAACGGCACATAGTAGATGTTAAGGAAGTACGTATATCTGGAATAGAAGAACAAAATAAGTGGGGAAGGAGATTATAGAGTCTAAGCTCTATGAATATAAGCTGTTATATTCATCCCAACCTAAAATAATGCCTGAAATATAACTTGTTGCCACTGAGTAGATTCCAACTCATGGTGACCGCACATGCTTCAGAGCAGAACTTCGGCCCGTAAGGCTTTCAATGGCTGTAATTCCAGGCACCCCGGGGTGGATTCCAGCCACCAACCTTTTGGTTAGTAGCTGAGAACAAACCGTTTGCGCCACCCATGGACCTCCTTGAAATATAGTAGGGTTCAATAAAACTGGTTGCATAAATGTATTAATAGGAGAGGATATTTAGGGGACTAACACGAGGAACATGAGGAACATAGGCTGCTTTTGAATGTGGACCTGGGCAGGGCTGAACACTTTACAGCAGATTTTAGATAAGATTATGCTATCAGATCACCTTTTGTGTTCTACATTCCTTCTTGGTATCAACATGAGGCAACACGAGCATGATAGTGTCTAGCAATAGCTATTAGCTGCCTGTGGTTGTGGGAGATAGTATTCTCAGGGTGAGGACTGCCCAAATGTGGAACAATCGTGGTTGTTTAGTGAATGTCACATGACTTTTCACCACCCATCTTTTGGTTTGTTTTACTGTGGTGGCTTGCATGTTGCTATGATGTTAGAAGCTCTGCCATTGGTATTTCAAATATGAGCAGGGTCATCCATGGTAGACAGATTTCAGTGGACCTTCTAGACTAAGACAGATTGGAAGAAGGTCCTACTTCCAAAAATTAGTTAGTTAAAACCCTGTGGAGCACTAGTACAATGACAGATACGTAGGCCAGTGGAGCAGAATTGAGAACCCAGAAGTAAATCCATCCATCTATACATAGCTGATCTTCAACGAAGGGTCCAAGTCCATTCAATGGGGAAGAGACAGTCTCTTTAACAAATGGTGCTGCAAAACTAACTCAAAATGGATCAAAGGCCTAAATGTTAAAATAAAAAATTCCTGGAAGATAACACAGGGACAAAGCTAGGAGTCCTAATTTTTGACATAAATACACTGTCAAAAACAGTTAAAAATGCACAAACAACAGAGTGTAAACTAGATAATTGGAACCTCCTAAAAATTCAGTACTTATGCTCATCAAAAGACTTTACAAAAGAGTGAAAATAGAACTAACAGAGGGGGAAAATTTTTTGGAAGAACATATATGACAAGAGTTTAATCTCTAAAATATATAGAGAAATTCAGCAGCTCAACAACAAAATCCAATCAAAAAAGGGCAAAGGACATGAACAGACACTTCATCCAACAAGATATTCAGGCAGCTAACAAACACATAAAGACATACTTGCGATCATCAGCCATTAGAGAGATGACGATCAAAACTAAAATGGAATACCATCTCACCACTGCAAAAATGGCACTGATCAAAAAAGCAGGAAACAAAAAAAGAAAAGTACTGGTGAGGTTGTGGGGAGGTTGGAACTCTTATACACTGCTGGCAGGATAGTAAAATGGTACAATCATTATAGAAAATGGTATGGCGCATCTTCAAAAAGCTAGAAATAGAAATACCTTATGATCCAGTGATCTAACTCCAAGGTATATATCCTAGAGATGTAAGAGCTGTGACATGAATAGACATATGCACACCCATGTTCACTGCAGCATTATTCACAAGAGCAAAAAGAAGGAAACCATCTAAGTGCCCATCAACAGATGGATGGATAAACAAATTGTGGTACGCACACAATGGAATACTATGTGATGACAAAGAATAATGATGAGTCCTTGAAACATACATGGATGAATCTGGGGGATGTTATGCTGAATGAAATAAGTCAAACACAATAGGACAAATATTCCATGATACTACCTTTATAAAATGTCAAGAATAGGTATACACGCAGAAAGCAACATTTAAAAAAAATTTTTTTTATTGTACTTTAGATGTAGGTTTATAGAGCAAACTAGTTTCTAATTAAAAAATTAATACACATATTGTTTTCTGACATTGGTTGCTAACTCCACAACATGTCAACACTCCCCCCCCTTTTCAGCCTTGGGTTCCCCATTACCAGCTTTCCTGTCCTTTCCTGCCTTCTTGTCCCATTTAGTGGTGTGCCCATTTAGTCTTGTTTTGTTTTATGGGGTTGTCTAATCTTTGGCTGAAGGGTGAACCTCAGGAGTGACTTCATTACTGAGCTATAAGGGTGTCTGGGGGCCATAGTCTTGGGGTTTCTCCAGTCTCTGTCAGATCAGTAAGTCTGGTCTTTTTTGTGTGCGTGTGTGTGAGTTATTGTTTTACATTTTTCTCCAGCTCTGTCCTAGATACTGTATTGTGATCCCTGTCAGAGCAGTCAGTGGTGGTACCTAGGCACCATCTAGCGCTGCTGGATTCAGGCTGGTGGAGGCTGTGGTAGTTGTAGTCTATTAGGTCTTTGGACTAACCTTTCCCTTGTGTCTTTGGTTTTCTTCGTTCTCACTTGCTCCAGACAGGGTGAGACCAGTGGAGTATCTTAGATGGCCACAGAAAGCAAAATTCTTTGATATTTACCAGGGACGGGAGGGAAAGCAAGGAGGAATCACTTACTAGATAGGTGCCGTCCAGACAGTTCCGACTCATAGAGACCCTATTTTCAACAGAATGAAACAGTTGTCCTGCACCATCCTCACAATCATTGTTATGCTTCAGCCCATTCTTGCAGCCACTGTATCAGTCCATCTTGTTGAAGGTCTTCCCCTTTTTCGCTGACCCTCTATTTTACCAAGCGTGATGTCCTTCTCCAGGGACTGGTCCCTTCTTATAACATGTCCAAAGTATGTGAGATGAAATCTCGCCATCCTTGCTTCTAAGGAGCATTCTGGCTGTCCTTCTTCCAAGATAGATTTGTTTGTTCTTCTGGCAGTCTATGGTATATTCAATATTCTTTGCCAACACCGTAATTCAAAGGCATCAATTCTTCTTCAGTCTTCTTTATTTATTGTCCAACTTTTGCACACATATGAGGCAACTGGAAACACCATGGCTTGGGTCAGGCACACCTCAGTCCTTAAAGTGACATCTTTGCTTTTTAACACTTAAAAGAGGTGTCTTACAGCAGATTCACCCAATGCAATGCATCCTTTGATTTCTTGACTGCTTCTTCCGTGAGCATTGGTTGTGAATCCAAGTAAAATGATATCCTTGACAACTTTAATCTTTTCTCCATTTATCATGATTGTCCTTATTGGTCCAGTTGTGAGGATTTTTGTTTTCTTTATGTTGAGGTGTAATCCATACTGAAGGCTGTAGTCTTTGATCTTCATCAGTAAGTGCTTCAAGTCCTCTTTGCTTTCACAAAGCAAGGTTGTGCATATTGCAGGTTGTCAATGAGTCTTCCTCCAATCCTGATGCCATGTTCTTCTTCATATAGTCCAGCTTCTCAGATTATTTGCTCAGCATATAGATTGAATAAGTATGATGAGAGGATACAACCCTGACACACACCTTTCCTGACTTTAAGCAGTACCCTCCTGTTTTGTTCGAATGACTGCCTTTTGATCTAAGTACAAGCTCCTCATGAGCACATTTAAGTGTTCTGGGATTCCTATGCTTCGTAATGTTATCCATAATTTGTTATGATCCACACAGTTGAATGCTTTTTTATAGTGAATAAAACACAGGTAAACATCTTTCTGGTATTTTCTACTTTTAGCCAAGATCCATCTAACATCAGCAATGATATCCCTTGTTCCAAGTCCTCTTTTGAATTGACTTGAATTTCTGGCAGTTCTCTGTTGATGTACTGCTGCAACCATTTTATTTGTGTGTGATATTAGTGATATTGTTCCATAAATTCTGTTGGATCACCTTTCTCTGGCATGGGCACAAATATGGATCTCTTCCAGTCAGTTGGCCAGGTAGCTGTCTTCCAAATTTCTTGGCATAGACAAGTGAGTACCTCCAGCATGGTATCCATTTGTTGAAACATCTTGATTGATATTCCATCAAATCCTGGAGCCTTGTTTTTCACCAATGCCTTCGGTATAGCCTTGGACTTCTTCCTCCAGTACCACTGGTTCTTGATCATATGATACCTTCTGAAATGATTGAATGTCAACCAATTCCTTTTGGTACAGTGACTCTGTGTATTGCTTCTATCTTCTTTTGATGCTTCTCATGTCATTTAATATTTTTTCCCATAGAATCCTTCAATATTCAACTTGAAGCTTGAATTTTCTCTTCAGTTCTTTCATCTTGAAGAATACTGAATGTGTTCTTCCTTTTTGGTTTTCTAACTCTAGGTCTTTGCACATTTCATTATAATACTTTGCTTTGTCTTCTTGAGCAGGTCTTTGAAATCTTTGGTTCATCTTTTTTACTTCATTATTTCTTCCCTTCGCTTTAGCTATTCTGTGTTCAAGAGCAAGCTTCAGAGTATCTTTGGATATCTATTTGGTCTTTTCTTTTTTCCTGCCTTTTTAAGGTCCTCTTGCTTTCTTCATGTATGATGTCCTTGATATCACTCCACAACTCATCTGGTCTTCTGTCATTAGTGTTAAATGAGTAAAATCTGTTCTTGATATGGTCTCTAAATTAAGGTGGAATATACTCAAGGGCATACTTTGGCTCTCATAGACCTGTTCTAATTGTCTTCAGCTTTAACATGAACTTGTATATGAGCAATTGATGGTCTGTTCCACATTCGATCCCTGCCCTTGTTCTGATTGACGGATAGTGAGCCTTTCTATCCTCTCTTTCCACAGTTGTAGTCAGTTTGATTCCTCTGTATTCCATCTGGTGAGGTCCACATGGATAGTCACCATTCATGTTGTTGAAAAATGTATTTGTAATGAAGAAGTTGTTGGTCTTACAAATTCTATCATGTGATCCCCAGCATCGTTTCTAAGACCAAGGACATATTTTGCAACTACTGCAGTGGTTGACATGTGTTGATTCTGGTGATGGGAAAGGCAATACAGAATATGGGGGAAGTTAGCACAACCTGACCAAGGTAAATGAGAACAATGAGAGGTACACAAGAATAAAGGACAACTACAGCAAATGCTATAATGTGTACAGCTGCACGACAACAGTAATAACAATAAAATTTTGTGTGGTCATATAGGTAGATATGTAAGCCATATAAGGGCATATGGGAGTACATGAACATGCACAGGTAGGTATATTTGTAGGCATATGTATGTACGTGTTTGTATGTGCTGCATATATATTCATATATATAATAAAACACATAAGAGGCACAGTTATGGATATTTCCTAGACATACCTGAATACCTCAAGGGTTTGATTTACTGGGTTTGAAGGCTCAGGGCCATAGTCTCATAGGACAACTAGGTCAACTGATATAACTTAGTTCGTAAAGATAACATTCTACATCCTAATTTGGTGAGTAGTGTCTGGGGTCTTAAAAGCTTAAGAGTGGCCATCTAAGATACAACTATTGGTCTCTTACGGTCTGTAGCAAAGGGGAGTGAAGAAAACCAAAGACTCAAGGAACCATTTAGTCCACAGGACTAATGCGAATCACAGCCTTTTCTAACCTGAGACCAGAAGTACTAGATGGTGCCATTCTATGACTACGACTACTCTGTGACCAGGGATGGAACAGAAGGTCCCAGTTAGAATGAGAGAAAAATGTAGAACAAAACTTAAATTCATCAAAAAGACCAGACTTACTGGACTGATTAGAGACTAAAGGAACCCAGAGACTGTTGCCCTAAGATATTCTTTTAACCTGGAACTGCAGTCATTCCTGGACGTTACCTTTTAGCCAATAATAGATTAGCCTATAAAATAAACAATAACACCACGAGGAATTTGCTCCTTTAAAAAATCAACTATATGAGACCAAATAGTCAACATTTACCCAAAAGCAGAGAGGAGAAGGCAAGGAGGGGCAGAGAAACTGGATGGATGGATTATAACCCATGTCACAGAACAATTCGTGTATGAATTGTTGAGTGGGAATATAATTTTATATGTAAACTTTCACCTAAAACACAATAAAATATTCCAAAAAGAAAACAAACCCTATGGATTAGAACAGAAAATTTTCTGACTGGACTCACACATGGCAATAATCAGGAAGATGGTGCAGGATCTGGCAGTGTTTTGTCCTGTTGTACATGAGATCGCCATGAATTAGAGCGAACTTGACAGCAACTAACAACGTATGATTTTCGTTCCTAAAACTGTGACGTGAAGGATCTGAGAATACCACACTTTTCAAGCTGGAAAGTATCTTCAAAAAGATCATTTTAATATTTAGATAAGGAGAAGAGAAATCAGTGGAACAGGTACACATTCACTGTAATTCCAGGGAAGGGAACATGGGAGATGGTGAGATGATGCTCCAGGCTCCTCAGACACACAGGGAAGCTTCAGCCGTGGAAGTGAGACGGATGAGTTTCTGATGAAGGCCTCTTCATCATTGTTTGAGTTTAACCCCAGATACCTTCATGTTGCCATTCCAGCCAGATTTTCTCACTAGTTGATAATAACTGCATTTGAGCAAACAGAAAAAGGCAAATTGACAAAAAGGAATTTACTTTTTCTCCTTAAGCAATCAAGTGGCCAAAGCCTTGGCTTGTGACCAGTTTTGCCGTACCCATGGCCTGCTTCCGTGTCCAGTGGGACTCAGCTTTTATCCTGAGAGAGGCTGTGAGGGGTTGGTTTTTCACAGGGGCTTTAGCCTACAGTTAAGTGCAAACACCTGCTGAAGTACTGGTAATTAGTAGGTAATTAGTAGTTAATGTTCTTAGAATTTAAAAAGAAAGCTTACATAAGTAATTACTTACTATTTTTTATAATGTGCTGCTTTTCTTGAGACTTCATATCCCCAGAACATTTGCCAAGTTCCTAGGTTCCTCCACATACTAAATTGTTTATTAATTACACACGTATATTGCTTTCAGGAAAAAAAAAAGAGAAAATACATTAAATGTTGGAAATAGGCATGAGTTATCTTTTAAATCACAGCAAAGAACGCATTTAAAATCGCAAAATTTGCGACTGGTAACAGCTCTGGAAGGTGGCCTTGCTTTAAAAAAAAAAAAAAATTAGATGTCACTGGGAAGGAAGAGGAGAAAGAAAGAATGTCCAAGACCGTTTAATAAAACACGAAGTGTTAAATACATTTCACAGAAGGGTTCTTTTCATGTCAGCAGACACTTATCTGTGGCTTGGCTTGTCAGAAAGACCGCCAGGGCTCCCATTCTTATGGGTGAGCACTGCCAAGCTAGGCTAAGCGACTCTAACAATCTCAGCTCTCGAGGTGACTGAAATAGAGGGACACTGGAACACTTTAATTAGTGCACCGTAGCTATATTTTCAAAGGATTTCTGCTTTAGAATTTTAAAGCAGAATCCCGGCCCCTAAACCCTGGAGACTCTCTCTCCAAGCCAACTGGTAATAGGCATTCATTCGTTTAGTGTGTGCAGAGGCTAGAGCTTGGAGGACTGGATCTGAAATCTGGTCTTCACTTTGTGTCACCTCAGCATAGTCAGCTAAGTAACATTACAACTTCAGTTTTCTCATCTTTAAAGTGGTACTTACATTTATGTCCCTTTGTTCCTTCCTTGCCCCTGCCCCTGCCCCTATACACAAAAGTACCTTGCAGGAATGTCAATACGTGTTGTTTCTGTTAGTTGTTGGCGCTGACTCTTGGTGACCCCATGTATAACAGAACAAAACATTGCTTGGCCCTGCACCATCTTTACAATCCTTGGTGTGCTCGAGTCCACTGTTTCAGCCATTATGTATTCTAAGTGCCTTTTAAGTCTACGGGGCTCATCTTTCAGCACTATATCTGACAATATTCTGTTGTGATCCATAGGGTTTTCATTGACGAATTTCTGGAAGTAGATTGGTAAGCCTTTCTTCCTGGTCTGATTTAGCCCCATAAAAAAAAAATAATAATAAAAAAATTTTTTTTTTTTCCAGGGGTGATCCTGCTGGTATTTGAAATACTGATGGCATAGCTTCCAGCATCATAAAAACACACAAACCACCACCGTATGAGAACTGACAGATGAGCGGTAGATATCTTGGGATGTAAGTCCAAAAATCATGTTATGTAATCACTGCAGCCTTTATCTAATATACACACATAAGAATAAAAGCTAGGTGATAAATATATACGTTTCAGTTAATTTTTATTCCACAATATGGCTTCATTGCTTTTTCAGCTAATCGCTGGTTGTCTCTATAGAGTTCCAAACGAAAGGAATCCTTTGAGAAATTAAAGCAGGGTATAGAGGCGACGGAAAAGTTAAATCAGGATACTGGAACCCAGAGAGGTCAGAATAGAGCCACCAAGACCACATAATGCTTGAATAGGCTTTTTTCTGTTAAGGGACTACATGTAAAGCTGTGTGAAGAAGCAGAGGGAAAGAAGGAAAAACAGGGGAAACTTAGAGAAAATAGACTGTGAGTTGGCAGACATTTTAAAATCATTTGTTTCTGTCAACATTTGGGAGACTAATTCCAGATAAAAGAGAACCTCTCCTTTAAAATATTATCAGAGAAGAAATATTTTAACATTAGTCTTTTTGAAGATTTAAAAAAATGTAAATAATAAATCTAATATACTGTTTTTATCCCATTTTATCTTGTTGTTGAATGTCGTTTGAGTTGGTTCCAATTCAGAGAGACCCTATGTACAACAGAACAAAACACTGCCTGGTCCTGCACCATCCTCACAATCATTGTTATGCTTAAGCCCATTGTTGCAGCCACTGTATCAATCCATCTCCTTGAGGGTCGTTCTCTGTGTCACTGACCCTCTACCTTACGAAGTGTCTTAGTTATCTAAACCCTAGTGCTGCTATAACAGGAAGACTAGAAATGGTTGGCTTTAACAAACAGAAATTTATTTTCTCACAGTCTAGTAGGCTAGAAGTCTAAATTCAGGGCACCAGCTCCAGGGGAAGGCTTTCTCTGTTGACTCTGGAGGAAGGTCCTTGTCATCAATCTTCCCTGGTCTAGGGGCTTCTCAGAGTAGGACCCTGGGTCCAAAGGATGCGCTCTGCTCCTGGCACTACTTTCTTGTTGGTATGAAGTTCTCCTGCCTCTCTGCTTGATTCTTTCTTTTATATCTCAAAAGAGATTGACTCAAGATACAACCTAATCTTATAGATTGAGTCCTGCCTTGTTAACATAACTGCCTCTAACCCTGCCCATTAACATCAAAGAGATAGGATTTACAGCACATAGGAAAATCACATCAGATGACAAAATGGTGCATAATCACACAATACTGGGAATCATGACCAAACCAAGTCGACACACGTTTTGGGGGGACACAGTTCAATCCATAACACGAGGCATGATGTCTTTCTCCGGGGACTTGACCCTTCTCATAACATGTCTTAGACATCTTCGATAGAAAAAGATAACCTTCTAAATTCTTCAGGAGCATCTTTAGGAACACATCTCACCTACTTCTCCTCCAGGTAAAAGAATATTCCTTCCTTAGCCTTTCCTCATAAATCTTGTTTTCCAGCTCTTGGCATTATATGTGTTGTGTCTGTGCGTGTACACATACACGTGTGTGAACGTATGTGTGTGATTGTGTTATTTTTACCATTGTGCTCTGTTTCCTATTACTAATCACCACTTTCATTATGCATTTATTTATTTGTTGTCTGTGTGACTCCCACTAGATAGTAAGCCCCACGAGGCAGTAGTGTATCTAGGGTATTGCACTGGCCCTGGGTGTGTGGTGCCACTGAGCAGTTTCTATTAACCCAGCAGTATCCAACGTCCTTCCTCAAGTACAGTATTGTGTTAATAAAAAGATCAACAAGCTTGATTTGTATTTTTGAGCTGATATTACGGTAAAATTATCTAAAAGGGGGATATCAGATGTATAGACAGGCGCAATCTCAGTTCTCGCCGTAGGCGTAATTTTCCATAGATACTCTGTTGGTTGTGCCAGGCTAATAGAAACTGCTCAGTGGTGCCCTACACCCAAAGCCGGGGCAATACCCGACACATCTGCCCTACCCTAGTTAGGCCTCTGCCAGAGACGTTGACTATTACACAGATCAATATATACCCAATGCCTCGCTCCGGATCCGGTACACACTAACCTGTTGCCATTGAGTTGATTTTGACTAATGGAGACCCCATGTGTCACAGAGTAGAACTGCTCTGGGTTTTTCTTGGCTGTCATCTTCATGGGGAAACCCTGGCGGCATAGTGGTTAGGAGTTACAGCCGCTAACCAAAAGGCTGGCAGTTCAAATCCACGAGGCGCTCATTGGAAACTCTATGGGGGCAGTTCTACTCTGTCCTAAAGGGTTTGCTAGGAGTTGGAATCGACTCGATAGCAATGGTTTTTTTTTTTTATTTGGTTAATCTTTATGGAAGCAATTCTCCAGGGCTTTCTCCTGTGGAGCTGCTGGGTGGGTTTGAACGGCCAACCTTTACGTTAATAGTTTACTGCAAACCGCTTGCACCACCCAGGGATCTTGGCACATAGTAGCAGTTTAATAAATACTGGTTAAATAATAATAGAATGAATGAATGAACAAATAGGATTTAAGATTGTGCCTCAGCGCCAACTCTAATAAAATGATATTACAGGGATCCCATATTTAATGTTAGATTTTAACTGACAATGAAAATTCAGGATGAGGCTGTCAGGGACTGTGGCTCTCAACATTTCTCTGCTGTGTCTGAACCTTGTAAATCACTCTGTCTCCTCCATGCAGTGGCTTTTCTGATTACTGCACTTGTCCTAAATGACTCCATTTTGTTGTGTCTGACCATTTGTCAGCATACCAAGGACATTTACTAACTGATCCTTACTCTCCAGATGCTGACTACAGCCATCAACATATTTATTGTATCACATGAAACCTTTCTTGGTTGACCAATCTGAAAACTTTAGTTTCTAGAATATCAATTCCTAATTTATTGATGAGTATACAAAATAAGTCAGAATCAAAAGTCATTATTATTATACCTATCACTTTTTTTTTTTCTCTCCTAGGGTTATAACTCTGCCATTAAGTGGAGAATCTTCCAGGCACAATAAATATAACAGTCTTTATACAGACCTTAGACAAATTGATGAGTAAAGCAATAGATAATTGAGCATTAGTCATTAATAAACCATTTTCAAAAGAGGAAATAAAATACAAAATATGTGGGGAAAATGTTTAATTTCACAGGTAATTAAAGAGCTGCAAGTTAAAATGGCATGAGATATTTTTGCCTATCAAATTAGCAAAGATATAAAGATGTTCTGGTTTCTGCCTTCATTCCTTGTGAGTTTTCATTTTGTTTTTCAGTTTCTTTTAGTTCTCCTTTTTTAGTCAATAAATTTCCTCCTTTTCTCTTCTTATTTCATTTGCAATTAATTTTTATGGGGCTTAAAATCTTGTTTTTGGAATGTACCTTCCCTAAATGTTTTGGCCCCTAACATTTCTTCCTCCTTTAAAACTTTTTTTTTTTTTAATTTTTGCTATTTCTTTGAACCTGTTTAATCTGACTTTTTAAATGATTACTTTTCTAGTTTTCTTGGAATCCTTGATGATATATCTAGGCTGGGATATGTCCACAAGGAGAAGAGTAAGTCACTAGGCCGTACAGTCAGCATATGGTTCTTTAAAACCTGTGATTCATTCTGCAAGTGTGCATTGAGGCGTGGATATTTTTCCTTGCCCATGGTCAAGTTTTTGAATGAACTACTTGAGAATTGTATATTAGACATATACTGTAAATTTTATGCAAATAACTCGTGCATCATACATTTTTTGCCAACGGCACAATGCCGTTGTGTATTTTTTTCCTAGGCGCACTATGTGCGTTATATGTGCAGGCACGTTATTTGTGAAAAATAGGGTACTTGTTCTGGAACGGGAGACAGCTGAATTTCAATTTTTAATGTGTCATGTGGTGAAGGATTTGGCATGTTCAGTTTAGCCAGAAGATGTCAATAGGCAAAAATGGCAAATGCCTAATGCTGGAGCCCTGAGTAGATAGAATGTAGCCGTGAACAAAGGCACCAAGGAGTCGCCTTTCACCAGCAGAAGAGGGACAACGTGCCCTCTTGGTCTCCAACTTTTGCCTAACTGTAACGGTACAAATTCATGTTTCAAAGAAGGATCCTAGGCCTCTGGCTCTTTGGGATTGTAGCTATCTGTGGTTTTTACAGAACTGAGGCTGCCTGAGCTTACAACACTCGAGAGTGTAACAAGGACCAGAGGAGTTTCAGACTGTGGCTGGTGCTGTTTACTCAAAGCTATCTTAGGAGTTCATTGAAGCAGGGGTCAGATCTTTTATATACTGGGTGCCTTGGGGGGGTGATCACAAACATTGATTGGGATCAGATGAACCGCACGGATGTGAACGATATAGATACAATCATGTCTAGATTTAGAGTAAAATGCTGCATCATGTTCGTGCTCAAATTAATACACTAGGCTTCCTTCATTTCTTTTAATGGAGAACAACAGTAGCTCTTTTTGCTGCCTTGTTCCCAGTGAAATAGTCTGTGTATAGTTTCCCTTTTCAGCAGCAGTTGTGTCTACAAATGCTATTCTCAAAACGACAGCTATTCTCAGAGCCACCAGGCGTGCTATTGCCCGAACAAAGAGGTGCATTAAAAGAGTCTTGACAATTTCAGCTCCTAGAAACACAGGGGTCACAAATCTGCCAAGTTGAAAGAAAACAAATCACTAGGGCAAGACATTTTATTTAGTGCTAAACAGCACCTAGCACATGGACAGCATTCAAAAGCATTAATACAGCCATAATGCAAATCAACATGGGCCTGCAGGCCAGGAGCTGCAAGGTATGAGGCTAAACCCTAAAGAAATCAGACCATGGGCAAAAAAGAACTTCAATAAAATTATCAAACGTTATTCACTAATATGGCAGGCCGTCAACCCTGTATCCTTATACTGGGGTGAATTACAAAGGAAGTCAGTGCTTATAGGTAGAGACTTAAAATAATAAAGGAGACGGGACAAACACAAGTAAATATAAACAAAAGGGGCAGACACCATTACACCACAGGCAAAAACAATGTCATCTCAGCAGGGTTAGAGAACAGAATTCTATTTACGCAGGTAGGAGGGGTGCTGGAGGCTGGGGGGAAGATTTTTGTGTTCAAGGGAGCTAGTTATGCTTCTTTTGTTAATATACCACTAACAACATACATGTGATGCCAGACTCAGCTTAAAAAAAAAAAAAGCTTGAATTAAAGTGAAAAAGTAGTCATCTAAACTTATTACCATTACCTGTAGGTTCTGATCGCCACCCGTCTGCCAGCTTGTCATACTGTGGTGGCTTGTGTGTATGATACTGGAAGCTATGCTACCAATATTTCAAATACTAGCAGGGTCGCCTATTGATGGACAAGTTTTATCCGAGCTTCCAGACTAAGACCAACTAGAGAGAAAGGCCTGGCTATCTACTTCCAAAAATCAGTCAGAGAAATTCACAACAGAATGTTGTCTGATACAGTGCTGAAAGATGAGCCTTAACCTACAGGGCTCATAGGCCGGAAGGCACTCAAAATACGCAGTGGCCACAGCAATGGACCTGAGCATACTAATAATTATGAAGATGGTGCAGGACCAGACAATGCTTTGTTCTGTTGTACATGGGGTCACCATGAGTTAGTGCTAACTAACAATAGGTTTGGAAATTGATTCAAGGTTCTAGCTAAGCTAATAGAATCCTGGGTCTGCTTAGACTTGTTCATTCTTTCTTTCATTTTTAAAATTAATTCAACAAAAATATTGACAGCTTACTCTCCGTTGAAAATGAAGCTAAATGCTGGGGTGCACAGAAAAATAAGTGATGATCCCTGTTCTCAAGAAAGTCAAAGTCTAGTGGAAGAAAGAGACACAGAAAATAAATAGTCATAATGTAACACAGAAGTACTAGAGGTGGACAATATGTCGGTGAGGCCAGAGGAGGGAGTGACAGACTCTGCTGGGAGGGTTAGGGGAGGCTGGGTCCTGATGTCAACCAGATAAAGGGGAGTTAGAGGTGAGAGGCTGAAAGACCGTGGTGTTGTCCAGGAATGATTGACTTTCCCTGTGTCTGCCCAGAGTCTGGGGTGGGAAGAAGTCAGATAGGTAGGTTAGGGACACACTGTTAAAAGCTTTGGAAGTTGGCTAGGGGATTTGGCCTTGACAGCAATGGGGAGCTCCAGGAGATTTTAAAGAAGGAGAAGGCTGTGGCCAGTTCTGTACATTAGAATTATATGTAGCTTAAGGTCACTGAGAGATAACTCAACAGAACTATACATGGTAGACCAACTGCCACATAGGTGGATAATGTTTGATAATTTTATTGAAATTCCTTTTAACCCATGGTCTGATTTCTTTAGGGTTTAGCCTAATTTCTTTCAGCTCCTGGCCTGTGGGTCCATGCTGATTTGCATTATGGCTGAATTAATGCTTTTGTATGCCATCCGTGTGGTAGATGCTGTTTAGCACTACATAAAATGTCTTGCCCTGGTGATTTGTTTTCTTTCAACAGCGGATTTGTGACCCCTGTATTTCTAGGAGCTACTTCACTGAAACATCACCCATGACTGGAAACCATGAGGAGAAAGAAGCCTGAAACTCTCCCTTCCCTCTGGTTGCATGTCCTAGGAGCTGAGCCTACTCAAGGAGTTGAGTCTTCTGTATAAGGTTACTCAGCCTCCCCTTTTTGTGACCTTGGTGGGGAGAAGGAGGTGCTACATTTGTGAAGTGCTAACTGCCTGCCATTGCCATTCTGTGTTCTAGGGAAAAGAGTAAGAGTTTTGATGTTTATAAAGGGCACCCAATAACTGTTCCTATAAACTGATAAAAAAAAAAACTGATAAGATACTAAAAATAAACACTAATATGGTGGTGCTTACTACATGCCAGGTTGTGTTCTAAGTCCTTTATATACAGTATTCATTTTGCTCCTTACTAGAACACTATGAGGTTGGCACTGTTATCATGAAGAAATGGAGGTACAGAGAGGTTAAAGTCACACTGCTTGAGCAGGTAGAGTAGGATCTGAGCCCAGACAATCTAGATCAAAAGTCTGTGCTCTTAACCACTTAAAAACGAAAAACCAAACCCCTTGCTGTCTAGTCGATTGCAACTCATTGCAACCCTGTAGGACAGAGTATAACTGCCCCATAGGGTTTCCAAGAAGAGGCTGGTGGGTCAAACTGCCTACCTTTTGGTTAGCAGCCAAGCTCTTAAGCCACTGCATCACCTGGGCTCCATAACCACCAAGTTACACTCTAAAAGTCATCTATTTCTACTTTATGTTGGAGATATGTATTGTCACGGCAACATCATTTATACACTTGACCACACCCAGATCACACACCTCCCCAAACAGTGTATTCCAGAGTTGAACAATTCAACTTATTGTGAATTTTTCCCCCCGAATGGAGCAGTAATACGTCTTTCCCTGAAACATCAGTCTATTTTATTGATTTTAGACCTCTGGAACCATTCAGAATTAGTTTTACCCTTTCTCAATGGCAGTCCTTCAAGTATCTGAAAGATGCTATCATTTTGCAAGCTCCCTGAGTCTTCTCGGAATTATTTATCCCCTTACCAAACTGAAGCCTCTTCTCTTGATGGGCTCCTGTATTTCCAAACCCGTCTTAGAACGTCCTTCCCAGAATGAAACATAATTGCCCAAGTGTGGACTGACCAGAACAGAGTAAAGACCATCTTCTCTCTTGTCCAGGGTGTTTTCTTCTTTTAATGGAGTCTGAGATCCATGACGAATGTCTGGGATTTGTTCAGCTGGGCTGTGGTGGGTTTTCTTGGCTGGGGTGGATACCACAAGGTGAGACATAAGTGAGTGAAGTGAGAAATGAGGGTGGTTAGAATCAAGAGAAAGGTGGAATTTAAAACTTATGATGAGAAAGTTAATCTGATTGAGAAGCAACTGGGGCCCACTGAAGTGCTCACTCTGGAGTTCTTTGGGCTAGTGGTGTTCACTTCCGTCAACTCATCAGCATTCTGACATTAGTAAAGGTGGAGAAAGGGCTATAAGCATTTCCTGGGGAAGGCTGTGAGCATTTTGTGGGCCTGTAAAAGGTTTTTGGCTGATAGATTTTTTTGCCTTATCAGTGAGATGATAATAAATGATAATGAGACTGATCTGGAAAGGTGTATTGGTATGTGAGTTCAGGTAGTAGGTTAGAGGCAGGCACTGTATATTCTGTTCCTGGATTTGCTGTGTGGTTTGGGGTAGGTCAATTTGCCTTCTCCATTTCCCCCATTACACTCACTTGTTGGTAAAGTACTTTGTACTCTTTAAATAAGAAATGCTATAAATCATTTAAAGACTTATTTGCTGAATTTTTTAAAACTTAGAGAGGGCAAAATTCAGGATTGATGAACTTAGTTGTAAACTAACTTACAGATTTCAAGTAGAATCACACCAAAAACTTTCTAAGCAGATAGATCATAGAGATTGTAATCATACGGATGATGTGACAGGGGAGCAGGAGAAGAAAGAGGAGGAGGAAAAAAAAATGTTGATGATGATGATAAAACACTTATTGAACGTGGGACCATATGCTACACATTTTATAAAGCATTTTCTCATTTAATCTTCCTAAGAATTCTGTAAGGAAGATATATTTGTTTCCCCCATTTTATAATGAGAAAAGAGACTCAAAGAGGTAAGTATGCTGCCTGAGGCGATAGAAATGGTGGAACTGGGATGTAAATCCAAAACTGGAAGATTCTCAAGATTAAGCTTTTACAAAGTATGCCAAGATTTCCCAAATTTACCCTGTCCTGAGGGTCCTGTGTAGTGTCCATTAAAAATACTGAGTCCCAGGTTCCTCCACTGGGAATTCCAATTCTTAGGTCTGGGTTGGGGGCCTGGAAATCTATTCTTGGAAGAAACACCAAAGTTATATTTATAATAAGACATGTTGAAGTAGTTATACGGTACAATAGGAGTTGGCAAAGATTTTCTTAAAGGGTCAGATCATAAATATTTTAGAGTTTATGAACCGTACGGTCTCTGTCATAGGTACTCTGCTGTTGTAGCACAAAAGCAGCCATAGGTAATATGTAAATGAATAAGCCTGGCTGTGTTCCAATAAGATTTTATTTACAAAAAAGTCAGTGGGACTGATTTAACTTCTGGGCTACGGTTTTACATCCTCTGGTGTATATTTTAATTTTCTCTACTAAAAACTTTTCTACAGGAACCATTTAATACTTTCCTTAAGGCCATCTGAAATACACTCCAGCATTGGACCCTCATATAACACTCTGTGCAGATCTAGCCTGAATTTTGGAGTACAGCTTTAGCCAATTTTCAGTACAGCTTTGGCCTATTTTCCCTTGTTCATGTTTTGAGAACTTATACTTTAGCTTGTACTAAAGATACAGCCTTCGGTATGGATTACACCTCAACATAAAGAAAATAAAAATCCTCACAACTGGACCAATAAGCAACATCATGATAAACAGAGAAAAGATTGAAGTTGTTAAGGATTTCATTTTACTTGCATCCACAATCAACACCCACGGAAGCAGCAGTCAAGAAATCAAATGACGTATTACGTTGGGCAAATCTGCTACAAAAGATCTCTTTAAAGTGTTAAAAAGCAAAGATGCCACCTTGAAGACTAAGGTGCATCTGACCCAAGCCATGGTGTTTTCAATCACCTCATAGGCATGGGAAAGATGGACAATGAATAAGGAAGACTGAAGAATCGATGCCTTTGAATTATGGTGTTGGTGAAGAATATTGAATATATGGACTGCCAAAAGAACAAACAGACCTGTCTTAGAAGAAGTACATCCAGAATGCTCCTTAGAAGCAAAGACAGTGAGACTTCATCTCACATACTTTGGACATGTTATCAGGAGGGACCGGTTCCTGGAGAAGGACATCATGCTTGGTAAAGTAGAGGGTCAGTGAAAAAGAGAAGACCCTCATGGAGATGAATTGACACAGTGGCTACAACAATGGGATCAAGCATAGCAATGATTTTGAGAATGGTGCAGGACCGGTCAGTGTTTTGTTCTCTTGTACGTAGGATCGCTATGTGTCGGCACCTGACAACAACAACAACACTACAGCTGTGACTCTAGTTTATCTGAAGACCTTGTGCCTCTAGCAGATCTTACAGTTTGGAATTTCTTTAGTTCCCCCCAGGTTCTCACAAGGCCACAAAGACAAAATGTGGCCCACAGGATTCCATAATTGCCATGGCTCTTTAGAAGGATGGCAAGGTGTCTTGGATATCAGAAGAGGATAATGGGGAAAATATTGTACCCAAAGACATTTTAGACTCCAGAAGGGAAGGTTCTGTTAAATACTATGCCAGAACAATGAACCAGAATGTAGCCATATAAAAAATGCAATTGCTTGGACTTGGGCTCCCACTACAAGTCTCTGGGCATGGAAAGCTTATGGTGGATTTCTTGTATTTGCCTTATTTCCTACCACCTGAGAATATAACTAGATAACACATCCCCATCCAATGTTTTCCTGAAGCGAAAACAAAACAAAATAACATTATCACCATCATCAACAACAACAAAATAACTTCTACTTTTGGAAAACTCCAGTTACATATCAGAAAGTTGTTTTCTCCAAAGACATATTATCATTATCCTAGGGAGATATTTTTTGGTCTTTGCTTACAGTAAGAATTTTACTTCTTGAAGTGGAGCCCATGAAATTGGAGAGATGCCAGTGGTGCAACCTTGTATAGTTAAGCATCAGGTCACATACCTTGCTCAGTAAGATCAATGACCGGAGTCACCTGTAGAACTAAGAAGCCTTGTGAGAATCTGAGGGGAACTAAAGAAATACCAAACTGTAAGATCTGCTAGAGGCACAGGGTCTTCAGATAAACTTTATGCTGATGAGAATTGAGCCATATATACTATACTGATGATCTATCTACCATCTATATTTCTCTATGTATGTACGTATCTGTCATCTATCATCTACATGTATCTGTGTATGTATATATCTGTTATCTATCTATCCATGTTTCTATCTATCATCTACCTATTGTCTATTATCTACCTGGTATCTCTCTATCCATCTATCATTTATCAATCTAACCACTACTTATGTGTGTGGAGGGGACCGGATCCATCAATCAGCCTGAGAAGGCAACCAGAATGGTAGCTGAGGACTGATGGGCCAACCAGGAATAAGAGATGAGGTAGAGGGAATGGAATTCAAAGAGAGGATCCTGGAGAATGATGGCAGCTCCCTTACCAGCTTGTAGGTCCTCATAGCAGTGATACAGGTATTAATTTCTGGAGAGAATTGTAGACATGCTGCTCCAGTTTTCAGCATTCACCATGGTGGGGGTCACAATGGTTGGCAGATATAAGCATCTTGCCAGAGATTATTAAGGTTTTTTTTTTTTTAGTACTGGAAACCAGCAACTTCAGCCTAGCAAAAGACACTTGAACAGCTCCAACACATAGCTTCTTCGGATCTCTGTGGAGAATTTTAGTTGTCTGTGATATATATGGAATCCCATAATTTTTGCTAGAACCAGAGTAGCAGACACTTAATTCCAAGGGTTTTTGTTTTGTTTTTGGTCTAGAATTCCCTTCCTTCACTTCATGTACAACTGAATAGAAAATTTATTGTCACCATCTTCCACCCCAGCAAGTGTCATATGCCAAAGAGCAGTTGCTAAATCACCAATCTTCCCCCACTTCTATGATTAACCCTCTTACTAGGCTTATTTTCTAACGTTAAGATAATCTCTCCTTTTTTCTAACTAACAACATTTAGTTGGGGGAGATAGAAAAGAAGTAGAACACATTGTTTCTGCTCTTGAAGATCTAACAACCCAATGCCTGATGTACAGACACTTGATGCACATAAAAAAAAGAAAAAAAGACATAAGAATACGAAAAGAAAATTAAACAAGTGAAAATCAATGCAGCTGCATGAAAGCCACTAACAAAATCAATATGCATTTGTTTGCTTGTATTCAGAGGGAATGAAGGAATGCAAGTCATCCACAGGCTTACAGGTGGGAACCCTCTGTAGAACTGGGCCTTGGACAGATTCTAGGGGAGGCAGGGACACAACCCTCAGGGCAGGTGGCTGGGCTGGCAGTGGTGAGGACAGTTGGCTGGTGTGGGCTTGGGGTTGCATAGTAGGAATTTGAGAACTGAGAACATTTATAAATTTTTGGACAGGGGATTGTAATTTATTTGAGCGAATTTATTTGAGAACACAATCAATTAGGTATGTGCAGACAAGTCTTTTTAAACACACCTAATTTGCTCTCATAATCTTTAAAACGCTTAACCACTTTATCCCTAACAACTGGCATTTGTTTTCTTCATTGCCCTATGCTGAACCGGTTTCAGAGGAGCTTCCAGATTAAGACAGACTGAGAACAGTCTGGTGATCTCCTTTAAAAAATCACCCAGTGAAAACCCTATGGATCACATGGGGATGGCACAGAACTGGGCAGCGTTTTGTTCCCTTTGCATGGGGTTGCCATGAGTCAGGGGATGATTTGACAGCAGCAAACAAGAACGACGTATCCTGGCTTTATACAAGAACATTCTGTGTCCTTCTCTTTCCCAAACAGCTGGAAAGATTTTTTGGAAGGTATGGTGTAGTGACTGTATTGCAATTAAGGGATTTCCATGGCACTGGGTTACTGGGTACCCCTGTGACTTGTGCCCAATATCTTTTCCCAGAGACCTCGTAGGGTAAATGAAATGAGCTCCTCATTGGCTTTGAGGGTGACAGTCTTGTTTTGTCAGCTCTGTGTTCTTCGCTGTGGCCAGCACAGCACTGCCTTGCACATAGCAGGCACTCCTTGCTGTACAACTGCCAATTCTAGTTGCCTTTTCTGATATTGCAGAGCAGGAAAAAACAAGAAATTTATGCTCTTATATTGAGCAGATCATTGTTGTTATTAGTTGCCTGGAGTTGCTCTAACTCACGGAGACCCCATGTACAACAGAATACAACATTGCAGGGTCTGGCATCATCTTCATGATCATTGATATGCTTGAGTCCATTGTTGCTGCCACTGTGTATTTTGAATACTTTTCACCCTAGGGGGCTCATGTCCCAGCACTATATCAGACAATATCCTGTTGTGATACATAGGGTTTTCACTGGCTAATTTTGGAAAGTAGATTGCCAGGCCTTTCTTCCTAATCTGCCTGGAAGCTCCACTGAAACCTGTCCATCATGGGTCATAACAACATGCAAACTACCATCGTATGACAAAGTGACAGATGGTGGTAGGAGCAGATCATAGGTTCATCCTATTTATGGAAAGAGAGAGAGATGAGTCCTCTCTGAGATTTTCTAGATGAATATGTACAGTTTACATTGAAGTAAAAGTTTAACCAACTCTATCTCAACATTGGCAGTTTTATAAGTTATTATTATTGGTCCTGCAATTTTTAAAGCATTGCATAGAGCTTTAGCTGTTTGATTCCCATTGACTTCTAGCTATTGTACATTCACATAATGGAAGCAGTTTGTCCATATGAATAAAACATCAATAAGGTGTATGTATAAGTACCACTTAAGAAAAAAAGAGAAAGAGAAAGTAAAGCATACTTATAAACAAAAAAACAAGGAGGCAAAGGAGCCAATTTTCTGTTTAACAAAAGGTTCTCACCTATGTGAATGTCTCAAATCATTCCTCCAGATCAGATTCAGGTGGGGGCATTGTGTCCCACACACCCAGGGGAAAGGCAAGCTACCCCTGCAGAAAGTGAGATCACCTAGATGGTATTTTTTCCTACAATAGGGGTTTTCAATTGATTTTAAAGAAGGAGATGGCTGTAGAACCTCAGGACTACCTGTTTAAGCCCCCTGAGCATGAGTTAAAAGCTGGCAGCCCCAGCTGGCTTTCCTCTGTCCCTAACAACTTTCACTGAAATTAATGTGGCTCAAGCAGGGACAAAGGCTGCCAGTGGTCCAAAGACAAATCATTGGTTTTAAGAAAAATCCCCCTTTTAATGATTCACAGCTGAATTTGGATTTAAACTCAGCTTAACAAGCAAACAAAAGAAAGAGCTGTTGGAGAGGTTGGGCTTGGAGCTGCCAATTTGCTGCAAGTTCTGGAAGGCTCCAGTGTCTGCAAGGTTCTAAGGTTTTTGGCGCCATGACACCTGAGCATGTGGAACTGATGAGAGGACAGTGACCCAGCTGACACTGTGACTAGCACATGGGTGTGGTGATGCTCAATTTCTACTGCTCTTGTCTTGGAAGATCCAGGTTTCATTTCTACCTCAGTGTACTTACACGAAGTACTGACTAGACATAGTACATGTTGCCAGGCGCTGAGCAAGCTGCAGAGACAGTTACAACACAACTTCTGCCCTGAAGGACCTAGGAAATAAGACGTATGTACATAGAAAAAAACATAAAACCTAAATCCAAGTTTCTCAGTCCTGGCTGTGTGTCAGAGTCACCTGGTAAGCTTAATGTACATGCACATACACACCACCACCACCACCGCCAAGAACAACAACAACATTCATGACAACCACGAAGCAATTGTCTCCACCCCAGACCTCATATTGAATCAGAATCTCTGGGAATGGGGCCTGAAAATTTGTAGGTTTAAAAAATTCTTCTGGTTCATTCCAGATAAGCCAGGTATGAGAACCACTAACCCAGGTGGTAGATGTTTCAAGTAAGAGATATGGGTAATTAATGCCTATGGAGAAGTCAGTAGGCCTTCCGCTGGTGAGGGAATGTGTCCCAGAAGACACAGGGGAAGCCTCACATGCATACCTGCTTAGATCTATAGACCTGAAAGACCACAGAACTGTTCCAAAGTAGAGCTCCCCAATCCAGGTACCCTCACGTCCCCTCATCTTGTGGTATGCCTGAATCCACCTTGGTATGTTAGAGTTAAGTGAGAGAGAGGGCAGGAAGGCATGTAGCTAAGGATGGATTACCCAATAATCAAGGTATTCATGGCTTAATTGTGCTATCTGTAGTGCACAATTTCACCTGGGTTTCACCACATCAAAGGTGAAATTGTACAGTACAGATTATTAAGTAAACACAATTAAGCTCATGCATACCGAGCTTACTGTAAGCCAGTGCATACTGTGCTTACTGGTTAATCTGCCTCTGCCTGTAGCGAAGGCTGTAATTAAAAACACAAGGCTCAAAACCTCATTCACAATTGTGTTTACCAATTGTCATTGAGTCAATTCTGACTCCTGGTGACCCCATGTGTATCAGAGTAGAACTGTGCTCCATAGCATTTTCAAAGGCTGATTTTTCAGAAGTTGATTGCCAGGACTTTTTCCAAGGTGCCTCTGAGTGGACTCAAACCTCTAACCTTTTGGTTAGCAGCCAAATGCATTAACTGTATGCACCATCCGGCCCCTAGGGTGACAACCCTAAAATTAGAAGAGGCATATTATGGAATACAAGCAACAGTTAGAAGCAACTGCTAGATGTTCTACAGTAACATGGGTGGACATGGAAAACTGAATATTGAGTGGTAAAAAAATCAGAAATAAAGAGAAATTTGTAATATAATACCATTTACATGAATCAAAAATACATACCCACATCAATACTACTTCTTTTACAATGTTAAACAGATATTTAAGGACATATATCAAATACAGTGTGGGTGCCAGTAGTGAGAAGAATGTGAATGGGGGTCCAGGATGGAGGAGAAAAATAAGCAAAGCCAAGAAATGGACCTTGGTGGACTTATGATGATAATGGGGGAAGAAATGAGGAAAGTAGTTAACCTAACTGTTCACCTGAGATAAAAGAAAGCGAAAGGACTATATCTCATGCACCTTAGAAGAACGTAAACATGATGTGCCCTAAAATACTGTTAGGAGTCTGTTGTGTAACAACCCAGAGGCAGGCACCTGGACCCAAGGTCTGCCGCATCTCCAGGAGACTGAAGAAAGACTCTGGAACCAGCGATCATGACATAAGGTTTATTGGGGAGCATTTACAGGACAGTTGGTCCAGGGCGGCAGCTGCCTAGCAGTGGACACACGCTTATATACTGTTCCAGCTGGGACCAAGGCTCACTATTTTTCTTCCCAAGTCCTTGGGCAGTCAGCGTTTCAAGGGACTTCACCTTCAGGCCCAGATGTCTTTCTTCTTATTGCTAAGACATTCCTTGGCCTTGGCCATCGGTCCAGTCACACCACTCCTGGCCTTGGACCTTAGTCTGAGTCCACCCTGAGTTCATCTCCAGCATGCTTCAGGGAAGGGCAAAGCTGCTTCCATTAGGAGGGGATGCATATAGCTGCATAGCGTTACCCTACACTGTCGCAAAAAGTAGCTCTGATTATGATGAAAGAACTGACATAAAAAATGCACATGAAGGGTTTGAACACAATAATTTGGATATGTACATGTGAGAAATCAATATTGTTAAACTGACGTCACTTCACAGTACTTTGCAGGCAATCGTAGATATGTATGTATACATTAATAAATAAGTAGCTATTTGAATGCTTTATTTACATCCCTAAAATATTATATATTCAGGATGGCCAAACTTGTTCAAATCTAATATTTGGATACACAGACTATTTAGCATGGTGTGAGACAGATGGTAGGCACCCAGTAAATTATTGCCTACTCAAAGTAATCAGGATCTGTTTCCCTCTTAGTGGATGGTTTATACTAACATTGCTTTCTTTATGTGGATGCAACATTAATTTGAATAAGAAATCCCATATAACACATTTACAACTATTTTAAAAAGATGATAGATATTCTGTATGGACAGTGTTTACATAAATGACCATTGTTTAAAACAGACAAAATATTAACTTTCCCTAACAAATTTGACATGATTTTCAAAAGGTGCTGGGAATGATAAGGGGTGGGAATAAAGGATGGAATGTTGATGGTTATAAGTGGTTTTCTTTTGGGTAGAGTACCTAATTTCTGTTTGTTTTGTTTGAAAGCAAGGAAGAGAAAAAATATGGGAACGGTATGAGGGATTTGAAATGCTTGGGCCAGGAGGCCACACATGAAGTGGTTGGACCTGGTCTCATTTTTTATGGCATTGAATGAAAGGCCAGAATGCTCCACTGGGGACTGACTTGGGGCCCATGCATCTCTCTAAACTGTATCACCAGGACAATGAGTTACCATGAAAGTAATACCAGTCAACTTAACTGAAGGCATGTTAACTCACAAAACACTTGGAAAGTTTTATGGTTTTTCAACAGCTAGAACATTAACAACCAGGAAGCTCTCTTTTCTAATGTAAATCAATATGTTGTATTGGTCCTATTATCTAAATCAGGGGCAAGACATTTTTTTTTTGTCAAAGGAAGCTAGAGAGGCAAAACATACACACACACACACACACACACACACACACAGAGAGCCATGGCATTATTTATCTTCTTACAGGGCATTGCTTAAGAACTTGTGAAATCATTCCTTTTATGTTATAACGTATTCCATTCTAATTTTAAATATAGTGTACGTTGTACACTTGTTTAATAACATCAGATTAATCAGCACGGTATTCTTCTCTATGCTGTATTTTCACTTCTCCACTCTAACTTGGGAATCTGTCTTATACATTTCCTCAGTAAATGTTTATACCAAAATAGGTTCATCACAGGGTCATTGTAACAGTAAAAAACTATAAACAACCTAAGTGCCAAGCAGTAGGGATATGGCATATCTATATAGCACAATATTATAGAGTAAAATGTACTCACACAGAATGAAAATTGCTCCTTACAACCAGTTTTTCAATAACATGAGAAATACTTACGACATGAAAAAAGCAGAACGAAAGCCTCTATATAAAGTACTATTTCAACTATCAAGCATCTCTGGATGGTGGGATTATGGATAACTTTGATTTTTAACTGTACTTCTGTATATCTTTCAAGTTTTCTACAGTGAGTTTATATTAGCAAAATTATTAGGAAAAATAAAAACCCTTCATCCAGATTCAAAACAACGTATTAGTTTTGACATGCCACCTGTACTTGTTCTTCACCATCCACATTCCAATTTGTTAGTGGGTTAAGAGTGGTTACAACCATATGGAACTCCAGCAGTGTTAACACAGCAGTTACATCTACTATAAAAGTGTAAATAACTGGCTTATATCAACAGTTATTCTGTAAAATCCTCTGAAACCTGTTCAGCATCATGGCAACACACAAGCCTCCAATGACAGAGGGGTGGTGGTGGCTGTACATGAAATGCATTGGTTGGGATTTGAACCCAGGTCTCCTGCATGGAAGCTGAGAATTCTACAACTGAACCACCAATGTGTCAACTAGGAAGAAGGCCTGGTGCTCCACTTTTGAAAATCAGCCAATGAAAACCCTATGGATTACAATAGTTTGATCTGCGGCCGATCACGGGGAAGGCAGCATTTTTTTTCATTTTGCATGGAGTTGCCATAAGTCAGGGGCTGAATCTACGGCAGCTAACAACAACATCCTGAAGTTGCAGACTGGATGCCTACAGACTGAGAACTTTTTTGTTTGGCCAGAGGTTTTTCTTTCTTTTTTTCTCAGTTCAGGCAACATTTAAAATTCAGAGCTTTACCAACACAAACTCAGGTTTGGAAAATTCTAAAGCCTAACTGCTCTGGCCCAGCCTTCCTTGGTCCTTGAAGCTCTGCAGCACTCTTTGGTTGGGGCTTGCTTCTCGGCTTTGCACACCCCCCTCCCCAGCACACACGCACACGCACATGCACACGTACACGCACACACACACACACCGAAAGCGCATGCGCTTACCCCCAGTGCTCCTTGCTCAGGTTGTTTAGGAGTCTGGTCACCAGAGACTATGAGTTTGGAATTCGTGTTCACATCCAGCTCTTTGCCTCCTTCTCTGCCTCCAGCCCATGGCTCTTCTCTCTCTTCCTGAAACACGTTCATCATCCATGCTCCCTTCTGCCTTTGGACCTTTGCTTACCAGATCCTGTCAACTGCAAACTCTCCTTCCAGCCCAGCTAGTTGACTCCCATTCATTCTGTTAAGTTCAGGTGACCAAAGAAGGCTCTCCTGAGCCCTCCGACCAGGTCTAGTGACCCAGTTACTCTCATAGCACTCTCTTTTCTCTTTTGTTATAATTAAAAATGAATGATAAAATAAATTGTTTAGTATCTCTCTGCCTGATGGAGTGTAAACTCTGAGAGGGTAAGAGGCCAGATCTAATGTGGTACCTGGGCATAGTAAGCATTCAATAAGTACTTAGTGAACAAATGTACTCTTGTACTGAACTGATGAGAAACAGGTGCCTAGAGAGTTAAGAGACTCAGGTTCATACGGAGCCTAGGATGGAACCTCCACAGGCAGACCCAGGGAGGGCCAGGGGAGGCCTGTATGAGTCACAGGGCCCACAGCTCTTAGGATCCTTTGCAATTTAAGTGCTGTTTCTCAAGTTCTCTGCTATTTGGATTTGACCTCTCTTTTTACAGAGTCTCTAGGTGGCGAAAACGGTTAAGCCCGATTACTAGACGAAAGGTTAGGTGTTCGAACTCACCCAGAGGCGCCTTGGGAGACAGGCCTGATGATCTGTTTCCAAGATGTCACAGGCTTCAAAACCCTATGGAGGAGTTCTACTCTGCAAACATGGGGTTGTCATGAGTCAGAATTGACTCAACGGCAACTAACAACAATAATTTATAATCCCACCCCAGCTGCTTTGGTTCTCCCAGGCATGATTTAATTTATGTAAAGAAAAATATATACATAAACGTTTATGTATAGAAAATATGTGGAAGGCCATATACTGAACCAGCAGCTATCTCTGAAATATGTTACTGATGGAGGGGAACAGAGACTTTTAATTCATGTAATCTTGTATTTAAAAACAAATCATCCACCCCCCTCAAAGAAATCCCACCCCCTTCAAACAAATAAGAAATGAACAAAAACAAACATTTAACTTATAAGCTACTAAAGAACAGCAATACTGTGCTGTTCATTCAACTGTTTAGCATTTTTTGAATGATCACTAATTCTTGGGAACCATGCTGGGAATTTTGCATAACAAAAAATGAAAAAATAAACCGTGGCCCCACTGTCATGGAGCTCTCTGCTCAGCAGCCACATGTTCCTCTAATCAATTCTTGTTTTATCAAGTACAATAATAAGGAAGCCTGCCAAGCACTGTGGTGGCATGAAGGATGGAGTAATGAATTCCACTTGAGAAAGTCCAGGTTTCACAGAGAAAATAATTGTTTGAATGTTAAGAGTTTCTGGTCTAGGACTTGATTTTGCCCTATTTTTTTTTTTTTATAAGCTAACAAAATTGGCTAATACAGTTTTATGGATGCTGGCAGAAGACATGAGACTCTTGGGTCAGAGACAAAGGACTCTATTACCCACTTTGGAGAACACAGAAAGAGCATCAACCTGAGTATCAGTTATATTTTCCCCCCAAGTTTCAATGCCATGGGCCCAGATGGGTTTTTGTTGCAGCTGAGGAACACTGAGCTTTGGGAACACGCTGTTTTATAGCAAGCAGTAAGTAAGCAAGACTGCTTGTAGTCCTAGATGGAGAAATTACATTATTCCTCAAGGCTGCTCACTGCAAACACAACCATGAAAAGTAGCCCAGGTAAAGATTGTTCTAGGCCTTGCATTCTTGGCATACCCAGCAAGGTGTGTAGGAACACAAAAAACCCATGGAAGAGTAATTTCCCACAAATAGTAGGTGGGAAAAACATCTGTCAAAGGCATAGGCCATGTGAGACTGGCCCTTGGAGGAGAAGCAGTGGGGAGGCAGGAGGAGAGGCAAAGAGATGAGCCTGGGTAGGTAAACATGGACCAAATTCTGACATTCTGAAACAAATTAACTTTGCCTTACAGAGGTTGGAAAGCCTTCAAAGGGTTTTTGCTTTATCAGATTGAACTATACAAAATTGCTGTTTTCGTAGGTCATAAACAGTTGAATAACGGCCATTTCATGTTGGTCAACCTAATAGACCTCTCTAATGCAGTGTGGAAGATGAATGGCGAAGGGAGAGATGACAAGACTATTCATCTCTTTATCACTCATGTTTAGCATAGGAATGCTCGGTGAATATTTTAGTGGCTCAAATTTGTTTACTGAAGGAATGAATGGTGAATGAATGAACACATGGAGTATACAGAAGACAAAAGACCCAGTAAAATAGAGGATTGTTTTCTAAAAAGAGAGAGTTGTTTTGTAAAATACAGGGATATTGCAGTAGGATTTCAATTCCCCTGAAGATCATTTAAGCCAGAAGATGGAACCTGGAAATTACCCAATTATATTATTTCAAATCCATTGAATCACTCTATTAAGTATATGCCACAGTGCTAGAAACTGAAGATTCTAGAGTGTTTTTCTAGTGTGGTGGCTGAGCTTGTAAACTCTGGAATGAAACTGTCTTAAATCTTAGTTTAGCTACTTCTAGTAATATAATCTCTTGGTACCACAGTTTGTTCATCTGCAAAATGAGGATAATAAGTTGCCCTCCTCTTGGGGTTATGAAGATTACAGGAAATAAGATGGTGCAATTCAATTGGAACAGTATTTAGGATTATTATTTTACTATTATTATTTATTATCAATAAAGATTGGTTGAAACCGGTAAGAAACAAAAATTGTCCAAAAGGCCCAGTTGAAGCAAGGCAAGTGGAAATGAGGTGACAATTTTGAGTCACTCAGAGGGTGAATGTAGGGGAGAGAATGAAGGGTTAGATTTTGTATGTGTGTGTGAGGTGTATTGAAGTGGTTTGGTTTTCCGAGAAGAGCAAGATGAGTCTCATTGAGATGAAATTGTTGAGACCAGGAAGTATTATCAAGTAGGGAGGAAAGGTGAAGAATCAGAGTTCACGCCTGAATTTGCTAAGCTTTATGTATGTGCAGATTTCATCTATTCCAGAGGTTTGTTTTGGATCTTCATATCTTGAGGAGGCTGGGTTTTTAAGTGGGTCCCGGGGTCAGTAAAGCTGGCTGGCTTCCTCTGGGCTCTCAGGGGTGAGTACTCCCAACTGAAGAGAACACATTTTTCACATTCCTGAGTAATGACATAATTATGTTATTTTTCATGTTTAGAACAAAACAACATTGATCTTCTATGGTCAAATTGGCTCAATCAAAATGAAAGGAGTTTAGGCTTATGCCGGGCCAGAATTCAAATAATTCAGACTGTAGTGGTTTTGGGCCTGAATTATATAGCATGGCTGGTGAGACAGCCATAAATTTATCAGATGTCACCTGATCCTTCACTTGGCCACGTCTGAGGGGTACTTGCTCCTTGCTGGTTGATTATATACTCTCATTTTATGGTTTACTTTCTAAGGTGATTACTAAACATTTGCATTTGCCATTCAGGTCTGGACCCTGTCAATCCAACGTACTGGTTAACTTGCATCGTTCCAGGAAGGATATTTGGTTATGCTTTGCTGCCCACACACCTAATTCTTTTAGTTACTCCTTGATCCTTCCTGGTGATGGTTGTTTTACTTCCCAATTCACTTCACGTACTTCCCAGGGTTTGTCAGTTTAAAATATCTTTTTCTGCACCTTGTAGCTGTTAGCTGCCATCGAGTTGGCCCGCAACTCATGGTGACCCCGTGCACTGTTGGATCAGAACTTTGTGATACGTAGGGTTTTCATTGGCTGATTTTTTTGGAAGAAAATCACCAGGCCTTTCTTCCTCTATGTACATAAGAGTGGAGCCCTGGTAGCACAGTGGTTAAGAGCTCAGGCTGCTATCCTAAAGGTTGACAGTTTGAATCTACCGGCTGCTCCTTGGAAACACTATGGAGCAGTTCTACTCTGTCCTATAGGGTTGCTATGAGTCAGAATCGACTTGACGGCAATGGTCTTTTGGTTTTTTGGTTTTGGTACATAAGAGTTTGTAGCTACGTACATTCTTAACGAGTGTTTTTTTCGGGGGGGGGGGTGAACTAAGAGATAAATCCCAGCCCTGCCAAAGTAAATACAACAAATTTGATTACCACAGTATTGTTTTTTCTGCATTTAGTGTGTCAGTAAGAAGGACAGCAAGTTGTGACTCCTTTTCTGTAGATTCCTTTGAAACCAAATGAAAACGGAAGTCTTGAGTAAATACAAAGCGCATAAGGCAAGAGACCAAGACGCAATTTCAGAGTCATGGAAATTCTAGTCCAGGCCAAAAGAGGTGGTTTCTAACGCTTCACTTCATTAGTGGCCTCTTGCGATGTTAACAGCGTGCTTAAAAGCCAGTAGCAAGAAAGGGGGTAATGTCACTTTAACCAGGGGAGTGAGACTCACAGGCTTAATGCTGGCCAAGTGTAAAGTAGAAAGCTGAGCAAAAAATAATTGAAGCCCCTGCGAAATATTTCAATTTTTTTATTGATTGAAGGCAATTATCCCTTAATTGCATATTTAAATGAGGTATTAGGAGGTTTAACTAAGCAATGCCTCTTAATTGCTGCTGCACACTAGGTGTCACAGATTGTGTTTATTTCATATGTTAATTAAAGAGAAAGGGGTATTTTATTTTATTGACTACAAGGTTCTCTGAGGCTGTGTTGTTTAGGACAAAGTACGTCTCAGGTGTTTATCGCACGCTGGGTATTAATACCATCATTAGCGAGAGGTTAAAGTTTTTTAATGAAGAGGTGGGTTCTCCATTTTATGTGTATTCAGCCACATCGGCATCTCTAAAATGGGGCAGGGAGAAGGGCCGCAAGTCACATGAAAACAATTATCTATATGAAAGAAATATCGAGCCCCTTCCCCATATAATAAAGCAAAGCGCACGTTCTGATGCAGACAGGAAAAACAGCATCAAATCGTTAAAGAATTAGGGTTGTTCCGCGAAGCCCTAATGGCCTGTGTGTGCTGTCGTTTGTATTTTGAGGAGCAGTAGTGGGAGTATTTGCAAGTTGCTGCAGGATTCCGTGATGGGGAAGTGCATTACTGCATTGTGACAACAGTCAAAGTCGGCAGAGCCCTTTTATAAGAATCCACATTTCCTGGGAAACATATACAGGACTTTTAGTGAGAAAGTCCTTAGAAGGATCCTACGAACCATTTCCCTCATTTGTAGATCTGAGCATTTGGATGAATGTCTTACGGTAATGAGTGGAACAGTAAAAAGGGTTAAGCATTGCTTTTTAGATTACGTTTCTTCTTCATAGTGTAATGCAATAATCATAATTTTTAAAAGAACGTTGGTACTTACGACTCTTGGAGACTGACCTGTCTCCTCAGAATGCAAAGGAAACAAAGTGCATCAAATGAAAATGGGTGATGGAAATTGTACTTTAGTTGCTGTATGAAGCTTCAAAATCTGTTAAGGTAAAGTCCATAGCAAATAATAGCCAAAATATCATTCAGATGATTTTTTTTCCCATCTCAAAACAACAGGTCCAAGAAAGGAATATGTAGTATTTCTATTGTCTAGTCATTTAGTCACTTATATGGGAGACCCTGGGTGATGCAAATTCGGCTGCTAACAACGAAGGTTGGAAGTTTGAGTCCACCCAGGAATGCCTTGGAAGAAAGCCCTAACCATCTAACTTCCAAAAAACCAGCCCCTGAAAATCTATGGGGCACAATTTTATTCTAACCGACGTGGTCACCATGAGTGGGAACCAACTTACAGCAACTGGTCTGGTCTCTTGTCTTTTCATTTATTCATTCATTTGACAAATATTTAATGGCTTTCTAAAGTGGGAGTATAATGGGGGCAAGATATACAATGCCCCTGCTTTGTGGAGCTTGTAGCTTATCAGAGGACAGGGATGTTAAAGAAATAACCACACTTACCCTTCCGCCAAAGATTAGACAGGCCCATAAAACAAAATGAGACTAAAGGGGCACAGCAGCCCAGGGGTAAGGACGAGAAGGCAGTAGAGGACAAGAAAGCTGGTAATGAGGAACCCAAGATTGAGAAGGGGAGAGTGTTGACATGTCATGGGGTTGGCTACCAATGTCACAAAACAATATGGGTATTGTTTAGTGAGAAACTACTTTGCTCAGTAAACCTTAAAGTACAAAAAAAAAAAAAAAATTAAAAGCTAAAAAAAAAAAGCAAGAGCCACACAGATAATTCTATTGTTTGAAACAGTGAAGGGTCAGTGTAGGACACCATTAAGAATCTAATGGAAAAGTTAACTAGTGTGGAGGTGTGGGTCAGTAAGAATTGATATTTCTATATTTAGGCCTAGACTTAAAGAACTTGGGAGGGGTGGGTGGCTTATCAGAACATTCTAACACCATACAAAAATTTCTGAACAAAGTTATTCCCTTATAAAAGCTTCAATGACATATATAGATTTTAATGATTTTTCTCAGTCTGTAGAAATAATTTTGTATACTTTATTGATATTCTCTGATACTTATCTGAATCTAGAAATGGTAAAAAAAATTAACTGGAGGTCATTTTCTATAGCCAATAAGTTATAGATGCTATCTGTATCTTTCATAAATAGTCTGGGAACAAATAAGATTCCAGCAGTTGAAAGTTTAAGCAGTTGGAGATAGAGACAGTCTGCAGGAAAAAACTCCTGTCTCATCTTTAAGAAAAATTTTGGACTGGTAAAATGCTTTGTGTTATGAAGGATAGTTCCAATTTACGGGCTCATGAGCTTATGAGCAGAATTTGCTTCGCTTCTTATCTTTATTGTACAGCAATGGCACCCACATATGATAAGCCTTTGCTGGCAGAATTTTGAAAAAGTAATTCCAATGCGGTGAATATAAAAAAGTGCTATCAAAGAAAAATATTTTTTCTTCCCTGGAATAGAAACCATTATTTAAAATGTTAGATGCCTCATGGTTCTTCTATTCATTCAAAAACCATCCCTGCGGTCAAAACATATTCTTGTCCAAAGAGCTTATACAGATGTGTATGTTTGTGTGTGTGTGTGCCCATGCACGTGTTTTTGTATATAGATATTTCTCTGACTGAGACCGTGGCTTCTCCACATGTTCATAAAAAGAAATCACCATTTTACTTCAGTGCAGGTTTCGGGAGGGCCATAGATTCTCCAATGAAAATAACTGTCATTTTGGTTATTTTGAAGCGAGCCATGTTGCACCCAAGGACTAATTCTGGGTTAATTCTCACCCCTAATGGAATGAATGTTTTCCTTTGCTGCATGTCCACAAAGAACAAATTGAAGCTCCGAAGAGAACCACAGAGCATAACCTGTCAACTTTTTTGCTTTGTCAAGACCGGCATGAATGGTTTGATTTTTAAAAAATTAAATAAAAAAGCAAACCTGGCAGGAAAAAGAATTCAGGTAAGTCTTCCCAACTATCATGGATTACATTGCATTCCCCCAAAATATGTGTCAACTTGGTTAGGCCGTGATTCCCAGTATTGCGTAGTTGTCCTCCATTTTGTGATGTAATTATCCTCCATTTTGTGATGTGTTATAAATCCTAACCTCTATATATTAATGTGGCAGGATTAGTGTGGGGTGAATTGTGAGTCACCACCCTTTACTCAAGTCACCATCCTTACTCAAGTCACTTCTTTGCTTGAGTCACACATTTATCTTACAAGAGACAAAAGGAGAGAGAAGTCAGCAGAGAAGAGAGGGACCTCACTACCACCAAGAAAAAAAAGCCAGGAGCAGAACATGTCCTTTGGACCTGGGGTCCCTGGGCTGAGAACCTCCTAGACCAAGGGGAATATTAATGGCAGGACTCATGGAGATCTCCAAAGAACACCAGGCCCACAGACGTTGAAAGGAGACAAGGACCTTCCCTCAGAGCTGACAGAGAGAAAAGGCCTTCCCCTAGAGCTGGTGCCCTGAATTTGGACTTCTAGCCTCCTAAACTGTAAGATAATAGATTTCTGTTTGTTAAAGCCATCCACTTGTGGTATTTCTGTTATGGCAGCACTAGATAACTAAGACACCAATTGAAAGGAATCACCTGTTAGATGGAAAGAAAAAGATCCATATCAACGTCGTCTAAACTTCACCTTTAGTTGTAAATCCAGGTTTTGATAAGTTTATACAATTTAAAGAGTCCTTTATATTTTTTAAAAAAAGCAAAAACTGTCTTACTTTTGCAAAATTTGCAAACATATATATGATTTTATTAGCACTTTGCCAGGGCCCCTGGTAGGGCTTTTGAAGGGGCTATACAAGTGAGGAGCCATGAAGCCCAGGCGTGTTGCTTTCATGGTGAATCCACTCCTATCCTGCTTATCACTGGGCATTTATCCTTCCTGTTGCACAAAAATCCCCTTATGCATTTAGCATAGTTTGCACTCATTTGCTAGCCAAAAGGTTGGAGGTTCGACTCCACTCAGAGATGCCTGAGAAGGAGGTCCTGACACTCTAAAAAAAATTCTATGGAGCACAGTTCTATCCTGACACATACGGGGTTGCCATGAGTTAGAAACAACTCCCCAGTAACTGAGTTTCTGGTAGTTTACATTTGTAGCTTCTGAATTTTAGGAAAAATTTCCTAGGGAATAAAATAACGGTGCTAAAGGTATGTGTCACAGGAGAATAGAATGACACAGTATAGAACTAGACTCGAGCCTTGGAGAATGACCTTTTAGTGTTTACTAAAGAATTTACCTTATAGCTCAGAATGCCAATAACATTAATGACGTAAGAGTTACTAAGTCAAATCCAAATGATGAACAAGTCTCACATTTTAAAATGTTCTTTGATAATCGGTAGAGGAAAAGAGACATGTTTGGAATGTGCTATACTTTGTACACATTTCCTAAGAGCATTCTAAACCTCCCATAGTGCCAGCCAATACTGACTTTTTCGGGCAGTTTTGGAAACTGAGTAAGTTCAAGCTAAGCTTAGGTATAATTGGCTATACAATATATGATCTCAGGAATATTCTTTGTTTTTCATCTTTTAAAAAATATTTTATTGTGTTAGAGGTGAAAATTTACACAGCAAATTAGATTCCCATTTAACAGTTTTTGTACAAATTATTCCGTGACATTGGTTACAATTTTCACAATGTGTCAGCACTCTCATTATATCCACTCCGTTTGCTCTGTTTCCATTGATCTAGCCTCCCTTTCCCTTGCTTCCATTGATCTAGCTTCCCTTCCTCTCCTTGCCTTCTCACCTTTGCTTGTGGGTAAATATTGACTATTTGGTCTCATATAGTTGATTCTTTAAGGGAGCACATTACTCACGGATGATATTTCTTATTTTATTTCTTATTTCTTATATTTGGCTGAATGGCAGCCTCTGGAAATAGTTTCAGTTCCAAGTCAAAAAGGTATTTTAGGGTGATTGTCTTGGGGGTCCCTCTAGTCTCTATTGGTCCAGTGGGTCTGGCCTTTTTTAGGAATTTGAATTCTGGGCTACATTTTTCTCCCATTCTATCCAGGCCCTTCTACTATGTCCTTGGTCAGAACTGTCAGTAGTGGTAGCCAGCTACCGTCTAGTTATTCTGGTTACAAGGGGCAGTGGTTTGTGTGGGCCATTAGTTTTATGGACTCATTTCTTCTTTGAGTCTTTGGTTTCCTTCATTCTCTTTTGCTCCAGACGAGTAGACACCAATAGTTATATCTTTTTCCGTAGGGTTTTTATTAGCTGATTTTCAAAAGTAGATCACCAGGCCTTTCTTCCTAGTTCATCTTAGTCTGGAAGCTCTGCTGAAGCCTCTTCAGCAATATAGCAACACACAAGCCTCCCTCCGCTTTTCTAATATACTAGAATGGACCCCTCTCGTTATGAAATTCGTGACAAGAATAAAAAAAAAAAAAAAAGACCTTCATGAAAGGAGGTTTCACTGTAATTTATAAAGCACTTTCTTACAGACAAGTCCTGGACATCCTGCCTTTATTACAGAGGGACAGATACACCTCCTTTAGGACAAGCTCTTCTTTCTGCTTCCCAGAGTCCAAGAGTTAGGGGAGTTTTTAGAAAACAGAATCTTTGTTTCCTGCTTTGTTTTTTGCATTTACTGTTACTGGATTCTGTTCTATGTGCCATGAATCCAGAGACCCCAATACCATATTAGGGTTTAATAAGATCAGACATACTTAATCATATGAGTAAGTGAGACAACATGTGGAACACGATTATCATAGTGCCTGGCATGAAGTAAGTGCTCAATACATGTTAGGTTTTTCTTTAAATCAGGATTGTTATAATTGTGAATTTATATAGGGCTTTACAGTGTCCAGTATACTTTTTTAATTCATTTTTTTTATTGTACTTTAGACAAAGGCTTACAGAACAAACCAGCTTCTCATTAAACAGTTTGTCCACATATTGTCTTATGACGTTGGTTAACAACCCCGCAACATGTCAACACTCTCCCTTCTCAACCTTGGGTTCCCTATTGCCAACTTTCCTGTCCCCTCGTATCTCCTAGTCCTTGCCTCTGGGCTGTTGTGCCCCTTTAGTCTCGTTTTGTCTTATAGCTAAAGGCTGAAGGGTGAGCCTTTAGAGTGACTTCATTAAAAAAAAAAAAAAAAGCTAAAATTGTGTCTGGGGGCCGTACTTTCAGGGTTTCTCCAGTCTCTGTTGGGCCAGTAAGTCTGTTTTTTTTTTTTTTTTTTCTGTGAGTTAGAGTTTTGTTCTACATTTTTCTCCAGCTCTGTCCAGGACCCTCTATTATGATCCTTGTCAGAACAGTCAGTGGTGGTAGCCGGGAGCCATCTCATTGTACTGGACTCAGTCTGGTAGATGCCTTGGTAGTTGTGGTCCATTAGTCCTTCGGACTAATTTTTGTCAGGGATATTCTTGTTAGAGAGGGCTGAAAACTGATTTCTGACTTGGCAGGGCAATAGGAAGAATGTGGCATGTTTAAGGGACAGTCATTATTTACCCACACGTAGGCAATTTGGAAAAGAGATTCTACTGATGTTAACTGTCTACGAAGATGCCCACTTGTCAAATAATACAGCCATGGAGGTAATGGATAGGTAATGAACTTGCTTTATGATCCCTAAACTTCTGCTCTTAAGGACAAGGGCATGTCCTAAGATAAAAGAGGTCAGTTTTCCATCTAAGACTTGCACGGCCCAAAGAATGAATGAATGCATGCATTCATTCATTGACTGGGAATACAGTGGTGAGCAAAACATAAAGGATCAAATATAAACACTAGTTAAATAATAAACTGTGACAAACGCCATGGAGGAAAGCTGCTAGGTGCTATGAGACTATCTGACAGCAAAGTCTAATTGAATTTGGAGAGAGGGGTGGTTTGTAAGATTTTTGTGTTTTTGGTGGGGACTTTAAGTTCCATTTTTCAGCATCTTCTAAGAGCCATCAAAAAAGGTATCAGATGAGAGATCCCCAAGGTCTTGCTCAATTTATGCCCCGAGAGCACAGGCACACTTAGAGAACTGGGCTAGAAATGTCCTGGGAATTGAGGCTTTTATAAAGATTTTGAGCAGCTTGAGGTTCAGCTACCTCAGAACTACCCTAAGCTAGCTATCTGGGAGCTCTGCAAGAGCAAGGAGATCTGCAGTTAGAGGAATTGACCCCAAGGGACTAGGCATTGTTATGGAAGTTGGGCATTTCCAGTCTGAAAGCAGGTGTGCATGGAAAATGCCAGGAAGAGAAATATATCTCCCTGCTTTCACCTCTCAGAAGAATTTCAGCTAACAATTGGGGTCATGATCTGGACAGTCTGAATGAGTTTTATTTTTATTTTGTTTTGTTTTCTTCCTCAGTGGACTTTAGCTTCCTGAAAGCAAGCATGAGAATTAGAAAAACCCTGGACACTGAAAGTGAATTGCTTTGGGGCCTTGAGCAGTTCATGCTCATTTAAATGGTTTTTTTTCTGTTTTGAAGCTCTGTCATCCTCAGTGTGTTGGCTTTTGTCTTCATAGGGGCAAGACGGTTTCTGCAGAGCCAGGTACCAGGCCCTCGCTGGACAGCAGTTTCAACTGGTGAAGCGGCTCATTAGACTATACGCTCCACGAGGGCAGAGACTTGGGAGGTCAGATTCATTGCTGGCCTTCTATACCTTCAACAAGTTTGGCACGTGGTAACAAAAAACAACCAAACACATTGCTGTTGAGTCAATTCCGACCCAAAGTAACCCTATATAGGACAGAGTAAAACTGCCCCATAGGGTTTCCAAAGCTGTAATCTTTACGAGGTGCAGATGGCCACATCTTTCTCCCATAGAGTCGCTGCTGGGTTCAAACTGCCGACTTTTTGCTCAGCAGACAAGCACTTAATCACTCCGCCACTAGGGCTTGTTGGCACGTGGTGGGTGCATGATATCCATCAGCTCTCCATATCTGTGGGTTTTGTATCCTCTATTCAACCCACCCACGCAAATCAAAATATTCTTGGGGGAAAAAATAGTTCCAAAAAGCAAAACTTGAGTTTGCCCTGTGCTGAGCACTACACGGAATCCACGCGAATGCAGTGATGTGTAGGCATCCCCTCCTCTAGCCTCCAGCCATTTCACAAATCCTTGCTCTCTCCCCAGCACTCTTGTTTGAGCATTGTTCGCCTGGGCTCTCCTTTATTCGCTACTTGTGTGCACCTTTTGTTTCTGTGGGGGGGTGGGGGGGAGGCTCCAAAAGAGCAGTTAAGCGATCAAAGCAATCCCTCAAAGGCCAAGAGGGAGCAGTAAAGTGCTGTCTCTCATTATTCCCTAAACAATACAGTATAACAACTATATAGCATTTACATTGTAATCTAGAGATTATTTAAAGTATATAGGAGGACATGCATAGGTTATATGCAAATACTATGCCATTTTACATAAGGGCATAGTATTTGCGTATGACTTGAGCATCCATGGGATTTGGTATCTGCGGGGGTCTTGGAACCAATCACCTGCAGATGCTGAGCGAGGGACAATTTATATACTGCTAAGTGAATGAATGAATAGATTACTGTCTGGTTTGATACTACTTCCTTTTAGCACAAAACTTTTGAAACTCAAAAGTTTGTATTCCTTTCTGGTCAACAGCAGTGTAGCGATTTTCATGACGTAGTCTGTCCAGATCCGGAATAAATGGTTCACTCACCGACATAATAAGGACAAGATCACCCACTATACCCCCCACATCCCAAGGCTTTTAAAAACTGTTGCTTATTGAAGCAAGGCCTACATAAGCAAGGGAGGGAACGATATTTATCAAAGATTATCAATAAAAAAATGAGCAAGTGATAAAAACAGAGGACAAAAATATAATATTCTAAGATACAGCCCATTGTAAGAGAAGTTTTAGTGAATGAGATGAAAATGTTAATCAAATGTGTGGCGTAAGCAACAGAATTAGTATTGGTGGTTAAGAATAGAGCCTCTGTTCTAAGAGATCAAATGATGCACAGAATCTGTAATATGTTGGAGAGGCCAGAGTTGGGGGTGAGGGATGGGTGGGTAGGTGTGGATCAGTTAAATGGCGTTTTAAATTTAAAGTAACATTGCTAAACTGAGTAGTTGCTTAGCTTTAACACTGTGATTTTTAAGTGTTTTATCAGAGCATTAGAATGCTCTTATGCGTGCACATAAATTGGCTATTTCTTATGTTTCATGCACTGAGAATAAGTATTAATATTTAATTTGTATTAATTAATTTTATTGCTAGATGATGAATAAGGAAGACTGAAGAAGAATTGATGCCTTTGAACTTTGGTGTTGGCGAAGAATATTGAATATACCATGGACTACCAGAAGAAGGAACAAATATGTCTTAGAAGAAGTATAACCAGAGTGCTGTCTCAGAAGCAAGGATGGCGGGACTTCTCACATACTTTGAACATGTTGTCAGGAGAGGTAGGCCACTGGAGAAGGACATCATGCTTGGTAAGTTAGAGGGTCAGCAAAAAAGAGGAAGACCCTCAATGAGATGGATTGACACAACTGCTGCAATGATGGGCTAAAGCATAACAATGATTGTGAGGATGGCGCAGGATCGGGCAGTGTTTTGCTCTGTTGTACGGAGGGTCGCTAGGAGTTGGAACTCACCTGATGGCACCTAACAACAACAACAACAATTATTTTATTAATATTCATCAAATAACTATGTAGCTTCTCAAAAGCTGAATAATTAGGGAAATATAAATCAAAGCCACAATGAGATACCACTCCTTCTAAAACAGCTAAAATAAAAAAGATGGATAATAACATGCATTGGTGAGGACGTAGAGAAATTAGAACCCTCACACATTGCTGGTGAGAATATAAAATGGTGCAGTCACTTTGGAAAACAGTTTGGCTGTTCAAAATGTTGAACCAGATCACCAATTCTACTCTTAAGTATACACCCAATAGAATTGAAAACATACGTCCACATAAAGACTTGTGTACATGAATGTTCATACCAGCACTATTCACAATAGCCATAAAGTGGAAACAACTCAAATATCCATTAACTGATGACTTGATAAGCAAAATGTTGAATATTCCTACAATTGAATATTACTTGGCAATAAAAAGGAATGGAATTCTGATACATACATACTATGACATGGGTGAACCTTAAAACATGCTGAGTGAAAGAAGGCAGACACAAAAGGCCACATTTTGTATGACTCCATTTACATGAGACACCCAGAACAGGTAAATCCATGGATACATAAAATAGACTAGTGGTCGCCAGAGCCGGGGGAAGTGACTGCTTATGGGTATGGATATGAGGGTGCTTTTAGCAGTGATGAGAATTGGGTGACAAAGAACCTTGTTTGCCTTTTGGGTATGGTTTTCTAAAAATAACTCTTAGAATTTGCTAACAATGGAGTTGTCTTTCTGTCCAAGCATAGTGGGAGCAGCAAAGACCACACCCAAGAAGAAAGGAAGGCATGATATAGTTGATCATGCATATTCATTCATTTGATTGATCATACCTATATAATGAAGTCCTATTCATTGCCTATGCATGAGCCAATAAATGCCTGGGACTCAGAAATTCCTTGTAGCTTCCTGATTGATAATACATGTGGGAGGGCCCTGTGTCTCTGGGGCGTGGTGTCCCTGGGGCAGGAAGTGTCTTGCCAAGGTCCCCTCCTGACCCTGCCTGTGTATCTCTTTGTGTATGTCCTTTTTGTGTTCCTATCCTTTCTCTGCTGAATTAGAGATAGCCCTTTCCCAGGAGTTGGTGAGTCATTGCAACAAATTATTAGACCTAAGTTTTTTTTTTTTTTTTTTTAAGGCGGTAGTGGGGCTGGCTGGTTTAAAGTGGAAGGAGTCATGTGAACCCCCTAACTTACAGCTGGTCTGCAGTGGGGGGAGTCATAGGAGCTCCCTAACTTGCAGCCAGCACCTGCTAACCTAGCCCTGGGTGAGAAAAGGGCTGGATGGAGCAACTGGGGTCTGGACTGACCAGGGAAAAGAAGCTAAGATTTCCCTGGACTGGTTTAATACCATAAATTGTGTTAATTAAAGGGAGACCCAATACAACAACTCCCATTTCAGGGAAGTATGGGATTTTGGAGGAAAAAAGATAAACGGGGGAGGACTTCTGGATGGTTACTTTTATCTTTGACTTTGGAACTGTTACTTTCGTCTTTAATTTCTAGATGGTTGCTTTGGTTGACATTATCCATAAATAAAAGTAAGCTGCTTTCTGTAAATAATAAACAGCTTTTATTTGCCAACACTTTGTGTCTCGTGTGTATGGCTCAATCCCACTGAATGGAGGTAGGACTCATGGAGTGGTTGATGCCACTGGGTAGAATCCTCAGCCCAGACTTTTTGCTGCTTGGAATTTTCAGGCAACCTGTGTGTGCAACACAAAAATATTCTAAAATTAGATAGTGGTGATGGTTACACAACTGTGAATACATGTAAAAGCATTAAATTATACACTTTAAAAGAGTGATTCTTATAGTATTTTAATTAAATCTCAATAAAGCTGATATTTAAAAACAAGCTAAACATTCTTATCTGTATCTAGGGTTTAAGCTGGTCTTAAGCTGGGAATAAAAAAAGATTTGGAAGATTTCTACCCCCTACTTACCTCATCACTTCCTCCCCAGCACCTCATTCTTCAACTCTGCTGTTCATATCTTGAAAGAAGTTAGAGAATACCTAAGTATATGGCAAGACATCCCATGTTCATGGATTGGAAGACTTACTATTGTTAAGATGTCAGTACTACCCGAAATGATCTACAGATTCAATGCAGTCCCTATAAAAATTCCAACAGCCTTTTTTGCAGAAATGGAAAAGCCAATACACAAATTGGTATGGAATTGCAAGGGGCTCCAAATAGCCAAAACAAGCTTGAAAAAGAAAAACAAAATAGGAGGAACTCACACAATATAAACTACAGTAACCAAAAGAATCTGGTACTGGGGTAAGGATAGACATAAACCAATGAAATAGAACAGCCCGTCCAGTTGCTTTTCAACAAGGCTGCTAAATCCATTCAATGGGGGAAGAATTGTCTCTTCAATAAATGGTGCTGGGTCAACTGGATCTCCACGTGCAAAGAATGAAGTTGGGCCCATATATCACACCATATATGAAAATTAACTCAAAATGGATCAATGGCCAAATATAAGAGCTAAAACAATTAAGCTCTTAGAATAAAAAATAGGGGTAAAGCTACAAGACATTGTTTTTGACAATGGGTTCTTAGATATGACACAAAAAGCATGAGCAACAAAAGAAAACAGATAAATTGGATTTCATCAAAACAAAAGAAAACAGGCATCAAAGGACTTTACCATGAGAGTGAGGAGGCAGCCTACAGAATGATAGAAAATATTTGGAAATCATATATCCGATCAGGGTTTAATATCCAGAATATATAAAGAACTTGTACAACTCAACAACGAAAGACCAGCAATCCAATTTTTAAAAAATGGGCAAAAGAATAGACTTTCTCCAATAAACACATGAAAAGATACTCAATATCATTAGTCACTTAAAAAAAGAAAAGAAAAGAAAAGCAGTTGCATGGAGTCAACACTGACTCTCGGTGACCCCATATATGTCAGGGTAGAACTGTGATCCATACGGTTTTCAATGACTGGTTTTTCAGAAGTAGATGGCCAGGCCTTTCTTCCAAGGTGCCTCTGGGTATGTTGGAACCTCCAACTTTTAGGTTAGTAGCTGAGCAAGTTAACTGTTTGCACTACCCAGGGGCTTCCATTAGTCATTACGGAAATGAAAATCAAAACCATAATGAAATACCAATTCACTCACGCTGTTGTTATTGTTGTTAGGTGTCGTCGAGTCGGTTCCAAATCCTAGGGACCCTATGTACCACAGAATGAGACCCTGCTCGGTCCTGCACCATGCTCACAATCGTTATGCTTAAGCCCATTATTGCAGCCACTGTGTCAGTCCATTTCCTTGAGGGTCTTCCTCTTTTCCGCTAACCCTGTACCTTACCAAGCATGATGTCCCTCTCCAGGGACTGATCCCTCCTGACAATATGTCCAAAGTACATAAGATGTAGCCTTGCCATCCTTGCTTCTAAGGAGCATTCTGCTTGTACTTCTTCCAAGACAAATTTGCTCATTCTTTTGGCAGTCCATGGTGTATTCAATATTCTTTGCCAACACCACAATTCAAAGGCATCAATTTCTTCTGTCTTTCTTATTCATTGTCCAGCTTTTGCATGCATGTGAGGCGATTGAAAACACTATGGCTTGCCTTATGTTCATCTTAGTCTTCAAGGTGACATCTTTGCTTTTAAATATTTGAAGAGGTCCTCTGCAGCAGATTTGCCAAATGTAATGTGTCTTTTGAGTTCTTGACTGCTGCTTCCGTGGATGTTGGTTGTAGATCCAAGTAAAATGAAATCTTTGACAACTTCAATCTTTTCTCTGTTTATCATGATGCTGCTCATTGGTCCAGTTGTAAGGATTTTTGTTTTCTTTATGTTGAGGTGTAATCCATGTTGAAGGCTGTGGTCTTTGATCTTCATCAGCAAGTGCTTCAAGTCCTCTCCATTTTCAGTAAGCATGGTTGTGTTACCTGCGTAAAGTCACAGGTTGTCAATGAGTCATCCTCCAATCCTGATGCCCCATTCTTCTTCATATAGTCCAGCTTCTCAGGTTATTTGCTCAGCATATAGATTGAAGAGGTATGGTGAAAGGGTACAACTCTGACACACACCTTTCCTGACTTTAAACCATGAAGTATCCCCTTGTTCTGTCCAAATAACTGCCTCTTGATCTATGTAAAGGTTCCTCATGAGCACAATCAAGTGTTCTGGAATTCCCATTCTGCACAATGTTATCCATGGTTTGTTATGATCCACACAGTCGAATGCCTTTGCCTAGTCAATGAAACACAGGTAAACATCCTTCTGGCATTCTGTGCTTTCAGCTAGTATCCATCTGACATCAGCAGTGATAGCCCTGGTTCCAAGTCCTCTTCTGAATCTGGTCTGAGTTTCTGGCAGTTTCCTATCGATGTACTGCTGCACCTGCATTTGAATGATCTTCAGCAAAAGTTTACTTTTGTGATATGAATGATAATTTCTGCATTTGGTTGGATCACTTTTTTGGGAATAGGCATAAATATGGCTCTCTTCCAGTTGGTTGGCCAGGTAGCTATCTTCCATATTTCTTGGCATAAACGAGTGAGTACTTCCAGTGCTGCATTTCTTTGTTAAAACATCTCAACTGATATTTCTTCAGTTCCTGGAGCCTTGTTTTTTGCCAATGCCTTCAGCGCAGCTTGGACTTCTTCCTTCAGTACCATCAGTTCCTGATCATATGCTACCTCTTGAAATGGTTGAATGCTGACAAATTCTTTTTGGTATAATGACTCTGTATATTCCTTCCATCTTCTTTTGATGCTTCTGGAGTCGTTTAATATTCTCCCCATAGAATCCTTCACTATTGCAACTCGAAGCTCGAAATTTTTCTTCAGTTCTTCCAGCTTGAGAAATGCCGAAGCGTGTTCTTCTCTTTTGGTTTCCTATCATCTCCAGGTCTTTGCACTTGCCATTATAATAGTTTACTTTGTCTTCTCGAGACACGCTTTGAAACCTTCTGTTCAACTCTTTTACTTCATCATTTCTCCCATTTGCTTTAGCTGCTTGATGTTCGAGAGCAAGTTTCAGAGTATTCTCTGACATCCATCTTAGTCTTTTCTTTCTTTCCTTCCTTTTTAATGACCTCTTGCTTTCTTCATATATGATGTCCTTGATGTCATTCCACAACTTGTCTGGTCTTCAGTGATTAGTGTTCAATGCATCAAATCTATTCTTAGGATGGTCTCTAAATTCAGGTAGGACATACTTAAGGCCATACTTTGGCTTTTGTGGGCTTGTTCAAATTTTCTTCATTTTCAACTTGAACTTGCATATGAGCAATTGATAGTCTGTTTCAAAGTCTGCCCCTGGCCTTGTTCTGACTGATGATATCGAGCTTTTCCATCGTCTGTTTTCACAGATGTAGTCGATTTGATTCTTGTGTATTCCATCTGGTGAGGTCCATGCATATAAAAAAAGTTGCTGTTTATGTTGGTGAAAAAAGTTACTGCAATGAAGGAGTCGTTGGATTTGTAAAATTCTATCATGTGACCTCCAGCATTGTTTCTATGACCAAGGCCATATTTTCCAACTACTGATCCTTCTTTGTTTCCAACTTTTGCATTCCAATCACCAGTAATTATCAATGCATCCTGATTGCATGTTTGATCAATATCAGACTGCAGAAGCTGGTAAAAGTCTTCAATTTCTTCATCTTTGGCCTTAGTAGTTGGTGCGTAAATTTGAATAATAGCCATATTAGCTGGTCTTCTTTGTAGGCATATGGATATTATCCTATCACTGAAAGTGTTGTGCTTCAGAATAGATCTTGAAATGTTCTTTTTGATGATGAATGCAATGCCATTCCTCTTCAAGATGTCATTCCCAGCATAGTAGGCCATATGATTGTCCAACTCAAAATGGCCAATACCAGTCCATATCAGCTCACTAATGCCTAGGATATCAATGTTTATGTGTTCCATTTCATTTTTGATGATTTCCAATTTTCCTAGATTCATACTTTGTACATCTCAGGTTCTAATAATTAATGATTGTCTGCAACTATTTCTTCTCATTTTGAGTCATGCCACATCAGGAAATGAAGGTCCCAAAGGCTTGACTCCATCCACATCGTTAAGATCAACTCCACTTTGAGGAGGCAGCTCTTCCCTAGTCTTTGAGTGACTTCCAACCTGGGGGGCTCATTTTCTGGCACTATATCATACAATGTTCCGCTGCTACTCATGAGGTTTTAACTGGCTAGTTATTTTCAGATTGCTGGGTCCTTCTTCCTAGTCTGTCTTAGTCTGGAACCTCAGCTGAAACCTGTCCTCCATGGGTGACCCTGCTGGTATCTGAATATCAGTGGCCTAGCTTCCAGCATCAGAGCAACACACAAATCCCCACAGTACGACAAACTGATAGACTCGTGGGGGTCACTCTCACCAGGATGGTTCTTATGAGAAAAATAGAAAACAAGTGATGGCAAGGACGTGGAGAAATTGCTGATGGGAATGTAAAATGGTGCAGCCACTATGAAAAATAGTTCGATGGTCCCTCACAAAGTTAAACATAGAATTACCCTATGACCTAGCAATTCAACTAGTAGGTATATGCCCAAAAGAGAGCAAGGATATAAACAGATACTTGTACATAAATGTTCATTGCAGCATTTTTCACAATAGTCAAACTATGGAAAAAATCCAAGTTTTCATCAGATGAATGGATGAACAAAATGTGGTATATTCATGCAATGGAATATTACTCATCCATAAAGAGAAATGAAACTCTGATGCATCCTATGACATGGATGAACCTTGAAAACATTGTGCTGAGTGAAATAAATCGGACACAAAAGGACAATTCTGTATGATCCCACTTGTATGAAATATAGAAAATGGAAATGCATAAAGGCCCAAGTTTATAGGTGGTTACCCAGGGCTGGGGGGGGGAGGGGCTGGGGAGTTCTTGCTGAAGGGGTACTGAGTTTCTGTATGGGGTGGTGGAAAACATTTGGAAATGATTAGTGGTGATGGTTGTACAATGTGGCCAATGTAATTAATCAATGTCAGTGAATTGTACAGTTAAAAATGTTTAAAGAGCCAAATGTTTTGTTATATATCTTACAATAAAATATTTTTAAAAAGTAACAGAAAACTTGGAGGCCACTAGCTTAGTCCATGGCTCTGTAGGAAACAACACCACATCAAAGTTAAGGGCATGGACATGACGGTTGGACTGCCTGAGTTGAAGCTCAGCTGATGCTCTCTAACTTTTAGTCAATTTCTCACTTGAGCCTATTCGTTTGAGTCCAATCAAGAAAACATCAGGTAGTTCAACAGAGGAAATTTAATTTGGGGAGTAAGTAAAAAGGTGTTGGAAAAGCTAAAAGGCTCAACAGAAAATAGTGAGACAACCCCAAGATTAGCAACACCAGGAAGCTGCTATCACTGCTAGGGCTAGAAGGACAAAGGAAGAGACAGTGACTGGGATCCAGTGGGAGGAACGACCTTGAAGGACAGGCTGTCCAGTAAGAAGAGGAACCTCTGAGAGGCAGCCACTCTGGGAAAGAGTGTGCCAGGCAAAGAAAGGGCAGTGAAACACCCCGACTTCTCCCTTCCTAACAACAAGAGAAAAATAATGGGCAGTGTGAACTTCATAGGATTGTCATGGAGACTAAATGACATAATGCACTTAGCCCAATCCAGCACATTTTAAGTGCTCCATGGGTTTTAGGAACTATTTTGGCAGTTATAACTTAAATAGAGGCACTCTGCATGCTTGGGACTGACCTTTTCGGAATACTAAAATATCAGTGGTTTATTATAAGAAATATTGGTTTGATAAGTAGGTTAGTTTTAGCAGAGTTCTTTTTATACTACTGATGTCAAAAGACACTTTAATGCTGGTATTATAGATTAATTGTGTTACACTGACAAAAGGAGATAATCAATGCTCAGGAAAGTAAGTGGCAGAGTGTAGAGTGCAGACTGGGGCACCAGGGGACCAGGAAACTGGGATGCTCATCCTAGCTCCTTGGTAACTAGCTGTTTGACCCTTGGACACCAGACCTCAGTGGCTTCATCGGTGAGATAAACAGAATAGACGAGATGATCTCTAATTCCTTCCTAGCATTGCTGTTCTCTGATTAATATTCACCACTAAGGTATCTTGGGCTTGTAGGTTGCACTTTTCAGTGCGCTTTCACCTTTATCGGCTCATTTAATCTTCACAGCACAGCCATGAGGTGGGAAGGGCAAGCGCTGCTCTTCATATTTCACAGGTGAGGAACCCGAGGGCTGGGGTAGAATGTGATTTGTCTAGGATCACAGAACAAATTGGTAGCAGAAGTAGAACTAGACTACAAAGCTCCCAGACTCTCCCTGTTCTTGTCAGGGGTTCTGGCTGAAGAAAAACTGAGGGGTGCTCTTAGGGAGTGCTGCTGGTTTTGCCCAGGTGACCCTACTGATAGCCATCTACATATTTGGGAGGAAGTTCCTCGCTTGGAACACGATGCACATGCAAACGTTTAACGATAACACTACTAAATGTCCTATTTAGTCGATATTGAAGAGGATATGCTTTGTTGCTGTTGTTAAATGTACTTCCCAGCAGAAACAATGCAGAGCACAGAAGCAGATTATTAAACTCTTTGCTGAGAATGATAACGCTTGTCCTGCTTTCTCTTCTTTTACTGCTTTTCAATCCCACAAGGGCAGGTTTCATTGTGAAATTGTTCAAGATGGCTTTCTTTGTCGTAAGAAAACATAAGGAAATGGACTCTTTATGTCTGTATACAAGCTGAATAATGCAAACAACCAAACATAAAAGACAACACAATAGCATATCAATTGTATCAAACTTAGAGTAGTTAGAATCAATTTAATTCATGTCCAATCCGGTAAAAACAAATTGCTTATCCAATAGCAAATAATTTAGATTCTGAAGTGAAAAGGTCACCCCATCTGTCTATTAACTGCCTCTAGAATTGCTGTTATTTATTATGATCATCGTTAAGGCATGATCAATGCACAGTGTTTAATACTATGCAATAGGTGCCCTGTGCCAGGCCCAGAACAAAGCTCCACCTCTGCTTTGTTATGTTCAAGCTTTTACTCACCAGGAACTTAGTGAAGTCAGAACACTGAGTCATAGCTTGCACCCCTGAAACTGCCTTCTATTCAGGATAGTTCTTTGAATGACAGGCTATATTTTTAGTGGTAGATTCCAGGAAAATTTTCTTTCACACTTTTGCTACCAAATGCAATTGATATTATTTTATATATCATGCATTCCACACGACAAAGAATTGCTTGATGTGAGTACATTAAGCATATCTAAGTTCTACCTGTATATGACTAATCAATAACTTTTTATGTAAATGTAAAAACAATACTGTTCTTGGTATCCTTTATACTCCATTCTTTAAAAAGTCTCAATGTTTTGTTAGTTTTTCTCCTCTCCTCTTTCTTTCCTTTTCATTTTCTTCCCTTTCACCTCTCTTTACTCCAATTATCCCTTTAATTTCCCTTTTCTGTTGCCTTTTTCTTTTTATCTTTTCCCTGTTAACCCTGGAATTATCTATGATGTGTACCAGTAGTCCCTTTGCTAAGTCTGGCTTTCTTTTTGTCGATTGGACTGAAAGTTGGGAATGTGGATATTGAGGAACTCCATCCAGTTGGGGTTGTTTAAGAGAAAAAGAGTTGCTAAATCCTAATCTCTGCTGTTAAATCCTGGTGAAATAAGAGAATTTGGGTGTCATGTGGAGAGGAGAGTAGGAAAAACAGTATAGAAGAACAAAGTGGAGGTGCTATGTGGCAGGTAAAGAAGTGTAAGAAATTGTTACTGCCTTTTGGAAATGTATTGCTGGGCAAATGCCTTAAGAATAATAGCCCAGTATAAACACAAAAATGGGCAAAAGACAGACTTCCTGAAAGAAAGGGGAAATCTGATTTACTAATAAGTTCCAGCCTAACTAGTTTACCGGAAACACTCGTGGCTTAGTGGTTAAGTGCTATGTCTGCTAACCAAAAAGTAAGCAGTTCAAATCCACCAGGCACTCCTTGGAAACTCTATGGAGAAGCTCTACTTTGTCCTATAGGGTCACTATGAGTCGGAATCGACTTGATGGCAACAGGTTAACCAGTTTACCAGACTAAAGTGGACTAGGAGGAAAAGCCGGCAGATCTACTTCTGAAAATTGGCCAATGAAAATCCTATGGCTCACAATGGTCCATTCCACGACTGATTATGGGGATGGCACAAGACTGTGAAGCATTTTGTTCCATCATTCATGGGGTTGCCATGAATTGGGAGCCAACCGATGGCAGCTAACAACAGCAACAAACAACCAGCTTCCCGTTTCTTTTCACTGTCCACATCCCCATCTTGATGGAAGTTTTTTGCCATCTAATTTGTGAGCAGTGGTTAAGCATTTGGCTGCTAACAGAAAGATCAACAGTTTGAACCCACCAGCCACTCGGAAGGAGAAAGATGTGGCAGTCTGCTTCTTAAAGATTACAGCTTTGGAAACCCTATGGGGAAGTTCTACTCTGTCCTATACAGTCTCCGTGAGCTGGAATGGGCTTGACAGCAACTTTTTTTTTTTTTAATTTGTGAGAGAAAAACAAATCTTCTATTTGTTTATAATTCTTGCTTTGTAGATGCTCCCTAGAGTAAAGAATATTCCCTGAACCAAGGTGGATGAGACTTAATATATTCTTTGGAAAAGACATGCAGCTCTCATATACCATAATGATGCTAGAAAAGAAGAAATATTGAAAACAACACACTTGGGTATAAGCTGTCCTGAGGGTAACGACAAGGTTTTCAGGTCTATGGCTGAGCTTATGGATGCTGGGAATTGATGCTCACCTGAGCTTGGGAATTCCTGCTGACTCCCAGAACCCCTCAACAAAAGTGTGTTGAGGTTGAGAGAGGACCTGGGGAGTAAGGAGAACCTGGATAGAAAAATGGGATCTCTGGCCTGGTCCAGAACCTACAGTTTTAGGACAATTACCTTAGTAGTTATTTTTAGAGATGACCTGTAGATCAAGGTCTAGTGTTATTGTGCCCCATTATTGGCCCAGTCTAGGCAGTCAGTCCACTAGGCCATTTTTATCTACAACGGTGGTAAGAGTAGCTTTCTACTACCCATCTGTGAGATTGGACTGCTGGACATAGCTGCATGTTTGGTACGTCTGGCATGGATTCAGACATACCAATGATCATGAAGATGGTGCAGGACCAGGCATTTCATTTGGTTGTATAGAAAGTCATTATGAGTCGGAGCTGACTCAGCAAAAACAACAAGAGTAGCTCTGGGGACAACAACCATGGTGGGAGGGCCGAGAGAGACATTTGGTGTGGTCTTTCTTGTTTCTCTATCCATCTGCTAGCAGTCATGTGGAATCTTTCCTCTCCTCTCTTCTAGCTACTCAGACCCTGGAACTTGTATTTCTGCTTTTCAGTTGAATTGTTCTCCCCTCTGTCTCTTTCAGTGAACCCCTACCCTTTTCTCTGTAAATGGTCATATTTATAACCTCACTTTTTTCTTTATTCATTTTATACTTTGTGTTATTGTTTATCAATTTATTAATTGCTTCCAGACTTTGGCTTCATTGTTATTAACTATTGTGTATTTTAATGATATTTAGTTCCCTAGTTGCTAGTATTTATCGCTTCACTATCAATTCCCTGTTCCCAGCTGTTGTTTTGAAATAACATTATATATTATTAAGTTTCTTCATTGCATCTTCTCTCTGTCACAGCTGACTGCCTGTTTTACCTCTGCCTCTGTGGACTTTCCTACTGCTCTCCCTCTCCAAGTTGCTCTGAAAACTTTGCTGTACCTCCCTCCATTCACTGCCCTTCCAATAAAATGTCCCATATTCTTCTATTCCCCTTTACTTTTTCTCTAATAGCTTTCTCTGTTGGCTTGTGGGCATTTTATGGTGCATTTGTTCCCTAGACCACAGCCAGGGTCCCACTCCCTCTCGCTCTCCGAGCTTTCCTGATTCAATCCCAGTTCTCCCCCACAACCTTTCACCAATGTCTCCTAACTCCTCAATCCAAGGCTGCCATTCTAGCGTTCTTTCTGCTCTGGTGTTCAGCTCACTCATTCTCTTATTGATCTTTTACAAGGTGACTCATCTAGCCTAGTCTTTTATTCTAAATGCATAATACCCCTTCTCCCCAAACAAAGCTATCCTACATGTATCTTTGCCTTTACCAGTTGCCGTCAAGTCGATTCTGACTCATAGTGACCCTGCAGGACAAAGTAGAACTGTCCCATTGGATTTCCAAGGCTGTAATCTTTACAGAAGCAGATTGTCTTATCTTCCTTCTACGGACCAGCTGGTGGGTTTGAATTGCTGACCTTACAGTTAGCAGCTGAACACTTAACCACTGGGCTACCAGGGCTCCTTTCTTTGTCTCTGAATTTTATAAATACTATTTGTTGAGATCCCTGGGTGGCACAAATGGTTTGTGCTTGACTACTAGCCTAAAGGTTGGGAGTTAAACCCACCCAGCGGTACGATAAAGGCCAGGAACTCTGCTTCTGTAAACATTACAGCCAAGAGAACCCTATGGAGCAGTTCAGCTCTCATACATGGGGTCACCTTGAGTTGGAATGGACTCAGTGACAACAGGTTTGGTTAATATTTGTTGAATATTTACTACGTAGCTGGCTTATATTAAGAAACTATAATATTATGCATAGTATCTGTTTTAGTCTTAGCAATGACAATAATCGTTCTGCAAGGGAGGTGTTATCCCCATTTTACAGATGGGGAAACTGAGACTGAGAGAAGTGGCACATTCTTTCACATGTTAGAGAGTGGTGAGCTGGGATGGGGATGGGCAACAGTCTGTCTCCAGGGCACAAGCTCTCAGCCACCTGCTCTGCTGGTTCCACTGACAACAGCCAGCCCACCAGCATGAAGGAAGCCTCTGTGTTTCCTTGGCCTCCATTTTAGCAACGTCTCCTTTCTAATAAAGGAGTTTAACCCTCATTTTCTACAGCAATTTGGCTGGCATTTTCTACCTTTATACCACTTTGTTAGAATATTCCATCTGTTGGCTCCACTCCTCCGGGAGAAGAGCTGTCTAGCAGTAGACAATAAGTGCAGATGCAGGCAGGCAGGTGGGCAAGAGGCAGCGGGTAGCATCGGGAATCTGTCACTGGGCAGTGGGAAGTCACAGGACTGGTAATAGGCAAGTCTATGAGTGGACTCAGGGACACAGGGACCCAGTCCCAAGGGACTGGGCTATCCGGCAGAGAACTAAAGCAGAAAATCAGGCACCAGCGTTTAAGACATTGATCTCGTTACCAGAATGGGGGCACATGGTGGGCTTGTACATGAAGAACAAGGCAAAGTTCAGTAACCCAGAGTCAGAGGCAAATGAGAGCATATCAGAGGCTGTGATCTGGGTGTGATGTGATAAGGGCTTGGAGAGTGGTACTGGGAAAGGAGCAGTGGGCTTGGATATGAGAGATGTCATAAAGGAAGTTAGGCATACACAGTGAATGATTCCCAAAGAGTCTTATTGGACCCTAATTTTATTTTTTCTATTTATGAACCAATGACTCAGATTGATTTATCTGAGTTTTAAGTATTTAGGTTGTTTCTAGGAGTCCCTGAATGGTAGAAATGATTAACGTGTTTGGACACTAACCTAAAGGTTGGCGATTTTAATCTAGCCAGAGGCACCTGAGAAGAAAGTTCTGGCAACCTACTTCTGAAAAATCAGCCATTGGAAACCCTGTGGATCACAGTTCTCCTCCGACACACATGGGATTGCCATGAGTCAGGGTTGGTTTGACAACGGCTGGCTATGCTGCTTCTATAGGCTTGTGCTACATCAACAGGTTTAATAGCCAGTAGCTTGGATGCCTATTTGCTAAAAACATTTTGTATTTTGATGTGGTGGGAATCATTTTTCCTATGGTACTGAAAAGTTACATTGCGTGACTTGTATTTCTTATGCCTCCCCTGTGGCCAAACGCTGGCTGGAGTCAGAGGTTTAGTCTGTGGCCTTAACTGATCCTAAGATAAGATTCTCCCTAGTACTTTGTTTCTCTAATAAGGTGGGAGTAGTAGCAAATATGCACAGAAAATGGTGGTTATTGGGCCCTGCCTGCATCCCTTTTACTGGAAGGGTACCTTCCTCCTCTCTCTGCTATGAGAATTGGCTGCTAACAGGGCCTTTTTTCCTCTCTCTCTCTTTTTTTTTTTTTTATTGTATTTTAGATGAAGGTTTACAGAACAAACTAGTCTCTCATTAAACAGTTAGTACACATATTGTTTTACGACATTGGTTAACAACCCCATGATATGCCAACACTCTTCCTTCTCGACCTTGGGCTCCCTTTTACCAGCTTTCCTATTTCCTCCTGTCTTTTAGTCCTTGCCTCTGGGCTGGTGTGCCCTTTTACTCTCATTTTGTTTTATAGGCCTGTCTAATCTTTGGCTGAAGGGTGAACCTCAGGAGTGACTTCATTACTGAGCTAAAAGGGTGTCTGGGGGCCATACTCTTGAGGTTTCTCCAGTCTCTGTCAGACCAGTAAGTCTGAGTTTTTTTTTGTGTGTGTGAGTTAGAATTTTGTTCTATGTTTTCCTCCAGCTCTGTCTGTCTGTTGTGATCCCTGTCAGAGCAGTCGGTGGTGGTACCTGGGCACCATCTAGTACTGGACTCAGTCTGGTGGAGGCCATGGTAAATGTGGTCTATTAGTCCCCTGGACTAGTCTTTCCCTTGTACCTTTAGTTTTCTTCATTCTCCCTTGCTCCTAAAGGGGTAAGACCAGTTTTGTATCTTAGATGGCTGCTGTCATGCTTTTAAGACCCCAGACGCTATGCCCCAAAGTTATCTCCCTTTTGAGAGGACTGCTCGCCCTCTCCATCTCTATGTTAGCCTGTAGCCATAGGCTGATTGAAGTGGGGGTAAAAAGGCAGCTCCTTTGGCTCCATTAATGGTTGCTGTTGACTTGATTCCAACTCATGGAGACCCTATGTGTCTCAGAGCAGAACTGTGCTCCATAGGGTTTTCAGTGGGTAAGTTTTCAGAGGTAGATCACTAGGCCTTTCTTCCAAGGTGCTCTGGGTGGACTTGAACCTGTAAACTTTTTGTTTAGCAGCTGAGCATGTTAACCATTTGCACCACCCAGAGACCCCTAGTTTGATTTTACTCTCTAACTAATGCAGTAAGTATTGTTATCACAGTTTAAAATGAAGAAACTAAGGCACAAAGAAAGTAAATAACTTTCCCTTGCAGCTAGTATCTACAGAGCTGGTATCTATAGGGCCGAGAACTTGGACCCAGGTGAAACAGCTTGTGCTTGACTAGTAAGCTAAAGGTTGGTGGTTTGAGCCCACCCAAGAGCATTGCAGAAGAAAAGCCTGATGGTGTGCTTTTGTAAAGATCACAGCCAAAAAAGTCCTATGGAGCAGTTCTATTCTGTGACACAGGGAGGTGCCATGAATCAGAATCAACTGGATGGCAACAGATTTGGTTTTGGGTTTTGGTTTCTGCTCTAAAGACCATTTGAGAAATAGTTTACCAAATGGCTCCAGTCTCCTAGAAAATGGAACCCAGAAACACTAGTAATGATAGACAAAGTCACATAAAAAATGCTTAGGTGGGGGTCGATTCTGAGAAGCCAGGTAAGAGAACTTGTGTTCCTGGGCATTACTCAGGGAGGGGGGGTCTATTTCCTGGCTTTTTCTATGAAGTATAGCCTGTAAGAAACTCTAAAGCTGCACTTTTCAAACTCTAAAGGGCATACCAAGCATCTGAGGGTTTGTTAAAATGCAGTCTCTAATTCCGGAGGTCTTGGGTGTGGCTTAAAATTCTAGACCTGAGGTTTCTACAAGTGCCCAGGTTAGGCCTGTGCCACTGGTCTGGAGACTCTAATTTGAGTAGAAGGATCTGTGAGGTTTTCCATTTCAGGGGTGAGCATTTTAAAATCCAAAGCGCCATGAACTCCTGATGTTAAATGAACAAACTATGCATATTTGCTCTAAATTACAAAACTATTGTTCCCAGAGTGCCTCTCAGAGAAATGCCTGGCTGTCCAGACACCTGGATATTGCCTCCATCCAACTTGAGTCATGGGCTAGGTGGATTTTGCGGGTACTGGTCGGCAGGTGATAGGATTTTATAGTCATGAGATGCAGTTGTATGCTATAGATCAAAATATTTTTCACTTGTTTGACTGTAATCTATGGGGAAGGGGTGAAATGGCCAACTGATTATAATGCAGAATATAAAAAGATCAAAGTCCTACAGCAGGCGGCAACAACACTGTCCGCAGACAAGGAACAGGCGCTCACGGGAAAATGTTCATGTAATATATGAGGCATTAAAAATTCTGTTACATTATTCTTGCCACCAAGATTGTAATGAAAATGGGAAACGGCACCAACTTAACCCATTCTCATTACAATCGTTAGATTGTAATCTCATGTTCTCCCCTCCGGAGAATGCTAAATGAGATTTTAAACAAAAGAGAGGACAGAGAAGTATGGAGAATAAAGGAGCAAATAGAAATTGGAAAGTTAAAAAAAGTGATGCATGATAGACTTCTCTGTGCTCGGTTGAGGCTTGCTCTTTGCTTTAGAACAAGAACGGAGCACAGAACATTACAAAGACCAATTTAGACCTGTATGGAAAATCCATAACACAACCCAAATATGTTAACTGTTTAAAACAAGGAGGATGTTAAGCACAAGTTTACTCTTACCCTTTGATAGTTTAGTCCACTTTAGATGAGAGAAAAAAGAGAAATATAAGATTATCAAGCACACAGACACACACATACAAAAGAAAACAACAGAAGTCCTGCGAGGAAGAATCTTGTAAAGGTCCTTGGACAGAGTTGCATTCTGAGCTCTCATCGTTTTTGCTGCACTAGGCAAGTGACCACTCTTAAGTCAGATGAATACTCTTCCTTAATGTGTTTTCATGTTGCATGCTGGGAATGAAGGCTCTTTGAAGGTAACATGCAAAAATGCATAAATCAGTACGCACGTACATGGGAGATACATCCTGCAGGATGTATGGGGAACATTGGCACACTGGCCCTACCGGTAAATTTTTCAGAGAAAACCATGCATACTAATTAACTCTACAAGCATTTATTGAACACTGACTAGGTTCAAAGTATTATAATGGTACCTACGAGGATCCAGGGAGTTCCTGGGTAGTGCAAATGGTTAACACTCTTGGCTGCTAACAGAAAGATTGGCTGTTTGAGTCCACCTCCAAAAAAAAAAAAAAAAAAAAAAAGAGGGAGGGAGGTGCTGGTGATCTACTTCTCAAAAATCAGCCACGGAAACCCCTGTGGAGTACATTTCTACCCTGGCACACGTGGAGTTGCCATAAGTCGGGATCAACTTGACGATTTGGTGGTATGAGGGTCCAGCCCAAATTCATCCATTATTTAATGCAAAAAATATCCACGCATCATCTACTCCATGTCAATCACTGTAGCAGGAGCTTGGGATAGTGTGTTGAGTAAGAGATGATATCCTTATTATGTCTAGTTGAGCAGGGGAAGGAGACATTGCACAAATAAACAAGTAAATAAATGTATAATTACAAGTTGTTAGAAGGGATAGGAAGGAAAATAACAGTGATAATTGTTAATTATTATTGTTATATGAAAGTTATATGAGATAGACAAAGAAGGGAGTTCTAATTAGAATAGGTGAGAGAAAAAGGCTTCCCTGAGGACATGACATTTAAGGATTGGCTTGGAGCAAGCCAGGTTAAATGTGGGAGCAACAGTGCTCCTGGTGGAGATGAGCAACTTGTGACCATCCTCCTTCCACTTAGTGGAGGAGGTAGATGGATGCATCATTACAGCCTAATCAGGAAAACACAGCCCTCTCCAGATGCTTCAAAACAGGAAATTTAATATGAGAAGACAGTTTCAAATATTTTGGAAGAGTCAAAAAACCTCAGAGGCAATTGGGCATCAACCCACCATCTCCAGGGCTGGGAGGATAACAAGAGGAAGTACTATTGCCAGGCCCAGAAGCAAAGATGTTTACATGGAGGTGGGATCACTGAGGGGGAAATTAGGAGTGAGAGCTGAAACCATGTGGGACCCTTGCCACTGCTGGAGATACTACGTGAAGCAGACAGTTGTTATTAGCTGCCATTGAGTGGACCCTGATTCATGGCTGCTATGTGGGGGACAAGAGAAAAAACAGGAAGCACAGTTAGGAGCAGTGGTATGCTGGCAATGTTTAACAACAGGTTCTCAAAAAACAAATAAGAAACAAGTAAATAAATATATAGTTACAAATTATTATAAGAGGCAGAAAGGAAAATAACAGAATACTAAGGGAAAGACAAAGAGGAGAGATCTAATTAGAACGTGTGGGGAAGGAAAGCCTCTCTAAGGAGAGACCAGGAGAGAGCCAGATGTAGATAAAGGGTCATCAAGTCTGTTTCCCTGAACCCAAGTAGGGCTATCCTTCAGTAAGTCCAGAGGTTGTAGCGAATGTACTTAAAAAAAAAAAAAAAAACCCACTCTCCAGGGAAAACTTAAGAAGCCCTGGTGGTGCAGTGGTTACAGTACTCAGCTGCTAACTGAAAGGTCAGTAGTTCAAACCCACCAGCTGCTGCATGGGAAAAAGATGTAGCAGTTGCCTTCCATAAAGATTGTTGTTGTTAGATCCCATCTAGTCAGTTCTGACTCACAGCAGCCCTGTGTACCAACAGAGTGAAACACTGCCTAATCCTGCATTGTTCTCACAATTGTTGCTATGTTTGAGTCCATTGTTGCAGCCACCATGCCAGTCCATCTCATTGAGGGCCTTCCTCTTTTTTGCTGACCTCCTACTTTACCAAGCACGATGTCCGATGTCTTACTCTAGGAACTGATCCCTCCTGATAACATGTCCAAAGTATGTCAGATGAAGTCTCGCCATCCTCACTTCTAAGAAGCATACTGGCTGTACTTCTTCCAAGACAGATGTGTTCGTTCTTCTGGCAGTCCATGGTATATTGAATAATCTTCATTTACGCCATAATTCAAACGTACTAGTTCTTCTTCGGTTTACCTTATTCGTTGTCCAGCTTTTGCATGGATATGAGGTGATTGAAAATACTATGGCTTGAATCAGGTGCACCTTAGTCCTCGGGGTGACATCTTTGCTTTTGAATGCTTTAAAGAGGTCTTTTTTTGTAGCAGATTTGCACAATGCAATATATTGTCTGATTTCTTGACTGCTGCTTCCATGGGCGTTGATTATAGATTCAAGTAAAATGAAATTCTTGACAACTTCAATCTTTTCTCCAATATCATGATGTTACTTATTGGTCTACATGTGAAGATTTTTGTCTTCTTTATGTTGAAATGTAATCTATACTGAAGGCTGTAGTCTTTGATCTTCATCAGTAGGTGTTTCAAGTCCTCTTCAGTTCCTGCAAGAAAGGTTGTGTCATCGGCATATCACAGGTTGTTAATGAGTCTTCCTCCAATCCTGATGCCAGGTTCTTCTCCATATGGTCCATCTTCTTGGATTATATGCTCAGCATACAGATTGAATAAGTATGGAGAAAGCATACAACTCTGACTCACACCTTTCCAGGTTTTAAACTACACAGTATCCACTTGCTCTCTTCAAATGACTGCCTCTTGGTCTATGTACAGGTTCTGCATGAGTACAATTAAGTGTTCTAGAATTCCCATTTTTGCAATGTTATCCATAATTTGTTATGATCCACACAGTCAAATGCCTTTGCATAGTCAATAAAACACAGAGTTGGAAACCCTATGAGGCAGTTCTACTCTTTCCCATATGGCCACAATGAGTCGGAATAGATTTGATGGCAATAGACTTGGTTTTTTGGTTAGGGGTAACATTTATCTTTCTGCTTCCTTGGATAACATTCCAGTGTTTACCAAGCCTTGCTCTCAGAAGATTTATCTTTGCATCTAACTTAAATTCACCTTACTGTACTTCAAGCCCTTTCTTTCATTCTGAGTGGAGAATGGAGAGAATTTGGCTAAGCCCAAAATTTGGTCTCCTTAAGCTCTCCACGTGCTAGCACCAAGGACTGAACCACTGTGTTGCTGGACTGCCCTCCTGCCATATTAGTCCTTATTCTGGCCAAGTGGTGGAGAATATTGACAAATGTGAATAATGTTGCTAGTAACCTGAGCAGCTCTGTGTCACTGGCCTGTTCTGAATTACTCATAGCCTCTGGAAACCAGCACTAAATAAGATGCAGAATGAGTCACAAAGGGACTTGCCCTGAGGGCTTTGCTATTCCCATTGTCGAAGCCCAAGTGAGTGGAAAGAAATGAGAAGAAAAAGCAGCTGAAACAGTTCATTGAACCTGTTCTGAGTTTATATGTTGTGTTGTTTTGACAGCTTTTATAAGCATGTTGCATAGATATGGTAATAGAGAAACAAGATGGAAATTGAATGGGCACATTAATACAGAAAAATTACCAACACAATATGTATATAATTATATCAAAGCAATGTTGCATTTCAGGAACACCTCTGTTCTATTTACTGTTTTTCAGGTAAAGAATTTGACTTTAAATGAGAGAGACTTTGAAGGGATAATGAATAAATATAGGAGGAAATTGTTAATGTTGAAAGCATGTGGTGGTAATTCATAAGAAGAGAGAAAGGAGATTACAAAATGGTCTAGACTAGTAATGTAAATGTGTAACACTGGTAATGCAAGGGTGGCACTAGGCCAGAGGGGAAAAAAGGAATATGAATAGAGAGATCAGCCTTGGGAAATGATCAAGGCTATGATTTTGCAGTGCTACATGGCTATGCTATAGGAATATTTTATAGATGGCAATTAGTTTGTATCCATTTTTCAAAATATAAACTCATTAAAGGATAAAGTCTTGTTGGGAGTCTATAGAAGTGGTGGAATTATCCATCTCATTGTCTTATTTTCTGGTCTTGTTTATCTATCTATCTGTCTGTCTGTCTGTCTATCTGTCTATCTGTCTGTCTGTCCATCCACCTGCCTGTCCATCCACCTGCCTGTCCATCCACCTGCCTGTCCATCCACCCACCCACACACCCATCCACCCACCCACCCACCCACCCACCCACCCATCCACCCATCCACCCATCTACCCATCCACCCACCCATCCACCCATCCACCCATCCACCCATCCACCCAACCAGCCAGCCAGCCATACCTGAGTGGTGCAAACGATTAACATCTTGGCTGCTAACTGAAAGGTTGGAAGTTTGAGTTCACCCAGAGGTACCTTGAAAGTAAGGCTCGATGATCTATTTCCAAAAACCAGTCATTGAAAACCTTAAGGAGCACAGTCCTACTCTGACATGCCTGGGGTCACAATGCATCAGAGTTGACTTGATGGCAACTGGCTATATATATACACATATATTTATATATAATTTTTTTGAATGCTGATTTTCTAGGAATAAATTTGGGAAGAGAAGCTGAACAAATTCTTCACATTGACCTTCTACACTCAGGATGACTTATATGTCCTGGGAAGAGAGAAGGAAAATTTGCTAACAGTCTTCAAAATTATACAGAATACTTTTATACAAACAGTGGTGATTACATTTTATTATGTAAATATGTGCACACACACACAGTCTTACTGAGGACAAAACAAACAAACAAAAAATGCTTAATATGCTATGAAGCAAGGATATTGACACGGAGGCTAGTTCAGCATTGGAGGAGACACTGAAGAAGGCTATAGAAATAGTCTTTGGAGAACTTCAGAAATAATTTGAAATTGAGCATGAAAACAAGACAAGTATCTAGGTGAAGGCAGATATTTTACTACTCAGAGAAGAGTTCTCTGACTTTGACCACAAACCGAACTCTTCAGGTTTGATCAGAGTTATTCCCACCTTTAGTATATTTCTGCCTCAAAATCACCAATGATTCACTTTATTTCTCTAAACAAAGCATCTTTTTGAAAATGTAAGTCTCCATTTGCATGCACAGGTATTTCTTTCCATATGCCAAGCCCATTCCAATGCCAGTATGGTTGATAGTTAGCATGTGCCCTAATTATGCACCCTCTACTGACTCCTTTTTATCCCTTAGGTCTCAGATCAACTGTCACTTCCTCAGGGAAGCCTTTCCTTAATTAGATATCCCCTGCCCCGGCCCCATTATTCTCTCTCAGAAAACCCAGGTTTAAAAATTTGTAGTTGTGTATTTATTTTTGTGTTTCTTTGTTTATCCTCTATCTTCCCCACAAACTATGAGCTTCATTTGGTCAGGGGCCTTGCCTGTTTTGTCCCTGCTGTCTATTTTGCACTTAAAATAGGACCTGACTCTTAGTAGGCACTTAGTAAATATTTGCTGAATGGCTGAATATAACCGTTTTTTAAATTCTTCAATGACTTGTTACTATTAATGAGAATAATTGGTGTTACAAGAAAGACCTAAGAGTAAAGTGTGGACACAAGCCCTTCATATAGAAGAACAAGAAGTCTCGCATCCAATTTTCCAATAAAAGATAAAATATGTAAAATGCTTTTAAACATACAATTGTTACTCAAATGTTATGTTCAGAAGCAGTGTGAAAATGGAACACATATCGTTAAGGCAGTAAATTTTTCTCAGATCAGCTTTGTTCTCTCCTCTTTCAGTATGGTTGGCTAAGACTGTGATATAACCGAGAAACTCAATCTGGCAGATCCAGTAATTTACCATGTATTTTTCCTGCACTGTGTTTTCCATTTATTTTATTGCCCAAGCTGAATTGTTACTTGTTTTTGGTTTGGACAACTCAAAATGGCCACTCTTGCTAGCTACTTACTTCTTAATGAATATTGCTTAATGGAGCCATTTTATTAGTCCATGGAGTGTTTGGTTCACCTTTCAATCTTCAAGACAAGCAAGCAGCTAGTGGGTGTGAAATGCCCATAGCCTTGACCCATGGTTTCTTTCGTCTTCTAGTTGTTGAGGAACAGAAGGCTGCCCCTGTGCCTCATGCTAGATGAGAAAACCAGAGGAATTAGGAATCTGAGGGTCAAGGTCAGTAATGTTTGGTGAGAGGAATGAGGAAGAAGGAAGTCACACATGTCATGATTCACATCTACCTGGGTCTGAGAACACCTTATAAAATACCTTCATATTTCTCTGTGATACTGATGAAGACAAACAAAACAAAATAAGGGAGGTTCTGTGTGTTTGTGCTAGGCAGAGGGGACTGAAAGAAGGTTGGAGGTGAAGGGACTTTGTGGTAAACAGTATAATATTGACTTCAGACAATTTTATGGATGAACTTCTCCTTGGTCTTTATCATATAGTAGGTATTGTTCAATAAACTAGTATAAAAAGAGTAAGTTACTCTGAATCTATGATCATGAATGTCATTGAGCCAAAAACTCCAGAACTGGAAAAGATATTGTAAATAATCTGCACTCTCTTTGTTTCAACTCTGGTGAACATAAAGAAGCTTATTCTCAGTGAGATTAAAGGATTTGACCAAATCAGATGCAAATTCTGTGCAGAACTGGGATTAAATAGTAGATTTGGGATTTTTAACAAGAGACATGAAAAATTACTCAGGAAATTTGACCATTATAGGCTGTCAATCTGGAAGATTCTGACCAAACGAACTCTCTCCTCCCCTGCTTCTCTCTGCCCACACTTGTAAGCTATTTATTCTGAATTATTTAGAAATCGTCTCAATATCCATCTCTCATGTTTGTGTAGACATATCCATAAAGAATTTCATAAGCAGTATTATTATCGTAATTATTGTTATCATTAGCCGCTTCATTTCTTATCATTTTCCTTGTGGTTCATCTAGGGTCTTCTGAGGGCTGTTAAAGAGCTCAAAAAGATAAGAATTGTACTTGTAGATATTTATTTTCATGGTATTATTTAGAACTCTGTCCCAGGGAATCCTGCTAATTCTCCATTAACTAATCCACAAAAACCTTAAATTTTCACCTTGCTCTAAAAAAAAAAAAAATTTTTTTTTTTTTCTTCCATAAGCTTTAACAGCAGCAAGATGGAGTGTAGGCTCATATTACTAAAACTTCATTGCTCACACAAAATATTCTTGAGCGTTCTTATGCTGTGGTGTATGATCATAAATAATTAAAGCTGAACTACACTTGACAAAAGAAATGAAGCAGAGACATGCTCCTCTGTTTGCAGACACTGTACAGGCAACGACTTCCTCATTAATGCAGCAATTCACTAAGGATTGCTGTAGTTAATGGGAATTAGCCAAGTGCTGGCATGCCCATATTTATCCTTTGAGGGGCTATCCAATATTTAGAGTGATAGGGCTTTTGGATGATACTTACTGAAAGTACTCCATTCTTAAGGTCTCTTTCAGATTAGAACCACAGGAGTCGTATTTTCAAAGGTGCCACTATAGGATTCCCTATAGAAGCTAAACAATTTTGGAGTTTATTAGCATTTTTGAGTCCAGTTTTCCTTAGATTCTTTGCCTTCTCTCTTTCTTGTGACAGTTTATGCTCTTTATAGAATTACTTCAGGTTTGTGCTCTATAGACCAAGATACTGCTTATCAGTTTATGTAACTGTACTAAGAACTCAGAATATATTTATTCAGCATTTAATCAAACTAAATAGAGTAAGCAAGCACTTGTTTAACAAGAAATATATCAGCATTAAAAATAAATGTCCCAGCCTCAATTTAGGTTAGTTAAAATGATGACCCATTTCAAGAAAATGTAGTTAGTGATTTGTTCATTTATTCATTCGTTCAACAAATACCATTTAACATGTGCCAAGAACTGCGTAGGAGAGTGTATGAGATAGACCTGGTTTCTACCCTTAGGGTATTTAGTTTATTAGGTACAAGTATTAGCTTGAACTATATGAATTTGTTTTTAGTTGACTGTTCTTGACTTGTAATGATGGCAATATTATGTGTTTCAAACTAATACAAAGAAAGTGTTTTATGGGAGCACATTTGAAGAAACCTAACATAGTTTTGGGATAAGACAATGGTTTCTTGAGAAAATGATATTTGAGCCATTAGGGATAGAATGAGTAGGAGTAAACCAGATGAAATGGCAAATGTCCTAGCAGTGTCAGAAGCTAGTGAGAGTCTGACTGTGTTGGGGAGTAAGAGATGAGCCTGGAGAGTGGGCAGAGCCAGACAGTGGAGGTACATGTAAGTCATGTTGTGTGAACTGCGTCTAAGAGCAATGGTTAAACAGAGAACAGTTTTAAGTAGAGGAGAAAACTGTTCAGATTTGCATTCTGGGAAATCAGTCTTGCTGCAATATAAAAAGCTATAGGTGGGAGGCAAGTCTGGAGGTAGATGGCTGGTTTAGATACCACTGGTTACAGTGGTTCATGTGAGAGATGGTGATTAGTTCACTCAAGATTGGTGACAGTGAGGATGGAGAGAAAAGAACATTTATGGGATAAATTGACAGGACTTGGTAACTGGATGTGGACAGTAAAAGAGGGAGGAGTCAGGGAAGAACCATGGGTTTCTGGTTTAATGGTGGGGCCACTTATTAAGTAGGAACACTGAAGGAGTTGTAGATTGGGGTCAAGTGTTGAGGTGATGAACACATTTGAACATATTGAATTTGTATTCAATTCCGGGAAATTCTTAGGAGACATTTAAGTGAGTATGTTCAGCTATTTAGGTCTGGAGCTTAAGAAGAAGTGATGTCTGGACTGGGGATGAAGATTTAAAAGTTGGGTATAACTAGTTGTCAATTTAAGCTAGAAAGGCCAATGAGACTTCCCAGGGGGTGTATACAAGGTGAAAAAGAGAAGGAACAGGAAGAATAGCCTATAGAGGTGGTCAGAGAGGTAGCAGAGACATAAGAGCTGGCAAGGGGTGCGGGGGGAATGTTGGTATCAGAAATCAGGGGAAATACAGTGATTTGAAAAGTAATAAACAGTCATTAGTTTCTAAAGGTGCTGGGAGGTCATAAAAATAAGGATGGACAAACAATTTTAAAGTCTAACAACAGAATCAGGTAATGAAATGTGTGACTGAATCAGGGAAAAATAAATTAATTAGAACCCAATTCCAGCTACAAGCCAACAATTACCTTATGGTAAAGTTTAATCATTTATTCAAACTAAAATTTTTCTTTTTCATTTGGTTTGACTAACCTGAAAGTACCCGTGTCCATTGCCGTCAAGTTGATTCTGGCTCATAGGGATCCTATAGGACGGGTAGAACTGCCCCATAGTGTTTCCAAGGAGCGGCAGGTGGATTTCGACTGCCAACTTTTTGGTTAGCACCCAAGCCCTTAACCACTATGCCACTAGGGCTACAACCCTTAAGTTCTGGGTCATAATTGTCTCAGTGACAAGGAATCATGTAATGGGAAGTCAATGATAGAATTACTCCGGGTTCACACCAATTTGTCCTCAGTTTGGTAGGTCAAAGATAGGATGACTATGGGATGTCCTGATTTGTTGGGGATAGTCCTATCATAACCTGTTGTTCCACTGTATTTATTAATAGTATCTCCTTTTGCTCTCAAAATTGTCCCAGTTTGGACAACTTGCGAAATAGTTTTCCAAGTCACAAGTGTACTTTCTCCATGACTTTTCAAAATTCAGCTCTCACTCCTCAGGTGGGAAGGTGTTCAGTTCACACAAGCCTGATACTGTTACACGCTCCATGGCTAATTGTCTCGGTAAACTAGTGCTGCTATAACAGAACTACCACAAGTGGATGGCCTTAACAAAGAGAAATTTAGCCTCCCACCGTCTAAGAGGCTAGAAGTTCGAACTCAGAGTGCCAGTTCCGGGGAAAGCCTCTCTGTTGGCTCTGGGGGAAGGTCCTTGTCATCAATCTTCCCTTGTCAAAAAGCAGGTTTGAGGCAAGTGTGATGTACCCAGGCTTTGATGTTTTCAAGTTTAACTGCCGAGTGGGCAGTTAAGAGAACAGTGTACAGTGCAGTCCACCGGGGGTCAAAGGGCTCCGCTTTCCAGGTTTTCAGCAGGACTTGGTCACCAGGCTGGAATAGGTGGATTATCAATAGGATATTTCAGATGGCTGAGAGCATACCTGTGCAGACAAAGACACCAAATATTTTCAGAGAGTGAGCTCCCTGGTGACAGAAACTTGAGTATTGGTTGAAGGCAAGTTATTTTTAAGAAATGCTTTTCCATAGGTAGTTTTGAAAGGGCTCAGTTTGAGCCCACTTCTGGCAGTGACCCATATTTGTAAGAGGGCTAAAGGCAAAGCTTGGGGCCAGGTTATCTATATTTCTTGACAGATTTTGGCAATTTGGTTTCTCAGTGTGTGATTCATCTTTTCAACTTTTCTGCTTATCTGTGGTCTCTAGGCTGAATGTAAGTTCCAGTTGATTCCTAAAAGTCTAGAAAATTCTTGTAAAATCTGTGAGGTGAAGTAAGATCCATTGTTGCTTCCAGTTGTTGGTAGGCTGAACCTGGGAATGATTTCATTAAGGAGCTGTTTTATAACTTCTGATACTTCTCTGTTTTACAGGGGAAAGCTTCTACCCAACCAGAAAAGGTGTCAATGAACACCAGTATAAAAATAGAATTGCCTTCAGCTCCTAGCATGTTGGTGAAATCAACTTGCCAGTCTTCTGCTGAACTCTGCCCTTGATATTTGATTCCAGTGATTGGGGGCCCAGTTGTCTTTGAGTTGTTTTGGGTGCATATGTGGCAGGAACGGGTTGCCCGCTGGATGGCTTGATAAAGGTTTTCTTCAACAATGTGTTTAGAGACCAGGTTGTAAAGGGCTTTCTGCCCGTAATGGGTTGAATGATAGGTTTTGAAAAGAAGGGGTCCGTCAAGTGTTCTGGAACTATAACGTTTCCTTCATGGGTATGTTTCCATCCATGAAAATCTTTTATTTCTCTCCATTTAGCTGCTTGTTTGAGATCTCTAATAGTGTAATTTGGAACCATTTCTGGAAGTTGTAAAGAAGGGATTAAGGTTAGCTCTCTACTAGCTTTTGAATTCACAGTAGTTCGGCAGCAGGTCTGGCAGTTTTGTTGGCTTTAGCACTGCCTGAGACAGCATCAGAAGTTCCTTTTTGATGTCCCAGGCAATGCGTGACTGAAACTTGTGTGGGCATTTTCACAGCTTCCAGTAGGGCTAAAATTTCTGTGGCATGCTTATTGTCTTTCCGAGCTGATGTTAAAAGGCTCTGTTCTTTCCAAATGGCCCTGTGAGCATGCGGGACTGAGAAGACATACCTAGAATCTGTGTAAATGTTGGTTGTTTTACCGGTAGGTATTTGGAGGGCTCGCATGAGAGCAAATAACAATGCTACCAGGCAGAAGATGATAGGCTTCGGGGACGTTGGTTTGGGTTACGAATGCATAGCCTGCTTTTCGAGTTCCATTTTTTATAAAGCTGCTCCTACCTGTGTAGGGGGTTAATTCTGGATTTGAAGTGGGGTGAATGGACAAGTCCGGCTCACTGGAATAGATTTCTTCAATCGTTTGAGGGCAGTCATGGGCCGGCTAACCTGTGGGGTTTATTGGTAGCAGGATGGCTGGGTTCAGGGTAGAAGTCACCTTGAGTGTGACTTCTGGATTGTCCATGAGCTGGGCTCATTCCGCCTGCTGTGAGCTAGAGCCTGCCTTTCCGCTCCAGTATGGAGAGAACTGCATGAGGCACAAACACAGTCATAGGCTGACTTAAGGTAAAGTTTTCAGTTTCAGCTAAAAGGGGGCAAGTCGCTGTGACCACCCTAAGACAGACTGGCCACCCCTGAGGGACTGGATCGAGAAGTTTAGAAAAATACGCTACTGGTCTTTTCCAAGGACCCAGTTGTTAAGACTCCTGCTGTGATTCCCCCATTTCACTTATGTACAATTCAAAGGGCTTTCTGAGGTCTGGGAGTCTGAGTGCTGGGGCAGAGGCTAGCTTTTCCTTGATTTTCAAGAAGGCTTGTTGATGCTCATCTGTCCATTCGAAGGGTCAGAGCCCTTTCCTTGGGTGGCTTCATAGAGAGGCTTTCTTATTAACCCAGAGTTCAGGGTCCAACTCCTGCAAAAACCAGTTGTCATGGGTTGACTTTTGCCGCCCCCCCACCAAAAATGTGTGTCTCAACTTGGTTAGGCCATGATTCCCAGTATTCTGTGGCTGTCTTCCATTTTATGATTGTAATTTTATGTTAAATAGGATTAGGGTGGGATTTTAACACCCTTAGCAAGTCATATCCCTGATCCAATGTAAAGGGAATTTCCCTAGGGTGTGGCCTGCACCACCTTTTAACTTCCAAGAAATAAAAGGAAAGAGAAGCAGAGAGTAACAGACCTCATACCACCAAGAAAGCAGTGCCAGGAGCAGAGTGCATCCTTTGGACCTGAGGTTCCTAAGCTGAGATGCTCCCATACCAAGGGAAGACTGATGACAAGGACTTTCCTCCAGAGCCGACAGAGAGAAAAAACCTTCTTCTGGAGCTGGGACCCTGAATTTAGACTTCTAGCCTACTGGACTATGAGAGAATAAACTTCTCTTTGTGAAAGCCATCCACTTGTGGTATTTCTGTTACAGCAGCACTAGATGACTATGACACCAGTCATACCTAGAAAGCCTTGAAGTTGCCTCTGGGTGGTCGGGGTGGAGATCTGGAGGATTGCTTATTTGTGTTCTGGCAGCAGGACCCACTGACCTTGAGAAATCTGGAAACCTAGGTTACTTACCTTTTGTTGTGAGATCTGAGCCTTGGCAGCAGGTACTTGATAACTAGCCTGGGCTAGAAAATTCAAAGTTAGAATTGTGTTTTTATCTGAGTCCTCTTTGGTAGTACTAGCAACAAGGTCATCTACAGAAAGAGACCCTGAACCATCTGTAGACCCAAAGATCTTTAGCTAGGGCTGTTCCAAACAGGGTAGGGATATTTTTGAACTCCTGAGAGAGAATAGCCCAGGAATATTGTTTTTCCCCTGAATGTGGTTCCTCCCATTCAAAACCAAATATTACCTGAGATTCGGGGGCTAAAGGAATGCAAAAGAAGGCACCCTTCAGGTCTAGGACAGTAAACCAGGCATAGTCTGGCGATAGGGAAGTTAGGAGACTATAAGGGTTTGGAACCATAGGGTGCAGATCTTTAGTTACCTGATTGGCTGCACATAAGTCCTGCACAAACTGATGTTCTCCTGTTTTTGGCTCCTTTACCAGGAGCACAGGAGTGTTGAAAGTGGATTTACACTGGCGGATGAGTCCTGCTAGTAGAAGTCTTTTAATTTGGGGTTGTAGACTGAGCCCAGCTTCTAACTTTAAAGGGTATTGTTTAAGGTGAGGGAGTATGGTTTCAGGTTTAAACTTTACTTGGACTGAATCTGCATTTCGAGCTTGGCCTGGCTCCGTTTTAGCCCAGACTAGTGGGTTAACAGCATTTATAATTTCTTCCGGTATTTCAGGGGAGGAACTCTTGGGGCTGGAGGATAAAGTTAACAGAGAGGCCTGGAGCTTCCATCCATTTTCAGGTGGGACCTGCAGGCTCAGTTTTCCTTCTGAAAAGCTGGTCTGAGCCTTTAGTTTTGATAACAGGACCCATCTGAGCAATGGGTAGGACATTCTGGCATGTATAGGAAACTATGAGTCAGGGAGGTTTCTCCTACCTGGCACTCCATAGGCTGTAGAAAGGGTCTTGTAGAGGCTTTCCTGTTACCGCAATTACTTGTGTAGTTCGGGAAGAAAGTGATCATTTCAGGTGGTTCAAAACAGAATAAGTTGCTCCTGTATCAGCTATAAAATCTACAAGGTTATTTCCCACTTTTAATGTAACCAGGGACTCAGTGGATGAAGCTTGGAGGTGGGTGGATGCCCCTGGTCCTCATCAGTCTGAATTTTCAGGCTGGACAGTTTGAAGCATCTCAGGGGCAACTGGGCTTTGGCTGGGTTTCCAGTTTGGACATTCCTTCTTCCAGTGCCTCCCCTGTTTACAGTAAGTACACTAATTTTAACCTAACAGAGGAAGGCTCTTTGACAATGCCTAGGACAGTTGTCCTTTTGAACGGCTATGTTGATCTGGTTTGGAAGGCCCCCAGGCCAGAGAGGCCATGAGGAAAGCTGCTTGCTATTTGAATTTCTGGGTTTCTTTCTTTACCTGGACCTGGTCTTTGTTGGTATACACTTTAAAGGCTAATTCAACTAATTGTGCTAGGCTCATACCTAGACTCCCCTCGGTTTTTTGTAACTTTTTTCTAAATGTCTGGTGCACTTTGCCCAGTAAATATCATTTTTATCATTTTTGTGTTCTCTGGGTTTCTTTTGGGTCTACATCTGTATATTGTCAGAATTCTGCAAAAATTTTTTCAAGGAAGATAGATTGATCCTCAGTCGGTCCTTGATGGATCTCATAGCCCTTATTTAAATTTTTTGTTTTGGAGCACCTCCTTTCAACACTGCAATAAAACAAGTGTGAAAATGGTTGAGCCTGCCATTTCCAGAGGATCATTAGGTTTCCAGCTAGGCTCAGAAGAAGGTATTGCTAAATCAGGAGCTTGTTGAACAGGGTCGTTGGGCTGATGAAGTTGCTCTACTTCTTCTCTGGCTTTTCCAAAGATGAACCTCCACTCCTCCAGGCTCAAAAAAATATCCAAGAGTGCCTGACAATCTGCCCAGGTAGGGTGATGGGTGGTGAAGATGGAAGTAAAAAGACCTGCCATAGATTTTGGGTCCTCTCGATAAGGAGTGAGATTGTTTTTCCAATTGAACAAATCAGATGTAGAGAATGAAGTGTGCACCCAGACTAATCCCAGGGTTCCATTTTCCTCCTGCCCAGTAAGAACTTGTCTTAGTGGGTAATGCCCTGTTGCCTGTTACCCTGCTTTGGGTATCCAAAAGTCGCACCACTTCACGTGTGCAGTGGGGAAACCATTTCTGAGGTTGGCTCAGCTGGCCAGATAGTTCCTGCAAATACAAGTGTGGGGCTGAAGGTGGAAAAACAGGAGAAAAATCATCCTCCTCTGGGGAATCAAAAATCTTCTGTCTCTTTACTTCAGTTTGAACCATAATTTTACATCACTTTTGAATGCTTTTGTTGTTATACAAAGACGTAAAGGCATCAATGTACATTTTCTTACCCTATTTACCTTCCCAAGTGCAAAACAAATCTAACTAGAGAATAGTACTACAATTTAGGGAAAAACTTTGAAGCTAACGTTCCCCATCAGCCAATTGATATTATGGCCATGCAACACTGCAGAAAAACTTCATCCTATCTTTTTTTTCCCTAGGATCCTAACTAAAAAAAATCCCAGTTAGTTAGAATGTATCCTTGAGGACTGTACTTTGGCATATCTTGTGCGTTCCTCATACCTGTGCCTAGGCTAAAACCAGAAACCAAAAAAACCAGGACCTAGGCTAAAATCAGAAAAAACGAGAAGCACTAGAATGATGACCAAGGTGCAACAGTGGTTTCTTATGAATGGAGCAGTATACCTCAACCACCCAGAACTGACAGTAACGGCAGTTCTCTTGAGCTCACACGGGCATAACACTCAACCACCCAGATTCTGACAGAAATGGCAGTTCTCTTGGGCTAGTCTCTGGCTCCTAAGTCATTCACCCCTTTGGAAGCCCTTTGGCACTTGTGACACTGTTTGCACAGTATTAGGATGCTTACCCAGAGTCTGTTTCTCAGTCTCAAAAAAGTGGGTCAATGTGGGTCTAGGTGCAGCTCTGGCTGCGAAGGTCAGTTCCACCGCTGCTTCCTGGAGAAATTAGCCAGTTGGTGCTGAGGTGAGGCAGTCGTGCCTAGTGGCCAGAGGTGCTCCCAGGAGCCGATTGGGCAAAGTTAGAAGCAGAACAAAAGTCCCACCTGGGGTGCCAGAATTTGTAACCTGGTGAAGGTGAGTCCTGCCAGGTGCGACCCTTCAAGTTAATTGAGAGACTCTAGGCCTTTTGAGAAAGAGAAAGAGGAAGGGAAGGAGAAAGAGAAAGAGAAAGAGAAAGAAAAAGAGAACTTTATTGCAAGTCTGTCAAGCAAGGAGCTCAGAGGCTAAGTCCTGAACCAAGCTCCCTGAGGCTGGGGCTTCTAGGACAGTGATAAGGTTCAGGTTAGGGAACTTATGCATAATTCATGAAGTCTCTGGGATTAGACAGGCAATTTCAGGAACTAATTAACATGTCTGGGGTGCAATATGGTAGCTGAGGGGTGTGTATTTTGGGGGATGTGACACCTGAAGTTTGTCTACAGACAGCTTGAGGCTTATTGCTTGTGTCCAAATGGAGAGGAAGGGTGGTGGTGGGTGGTGAAGCAGCCTTGAGCAGAGGAGCAGTAAGATGACCTTGGGTTGTTAACACAGAATGCCTTATCAGGAATTCACAGAGCCTGAGTGTGATGGGAGGAGGGGGAATAGTTTAACCCTGTCAATTACATTTCAGGAGGGGAAACAGTTTAACCCTGTCAGTTACACTTCCAAAACACAATGGTAGAAAAAAGTACAAGGTAGACATTTCCATTACAAATGGGAGAAATTGGAGGGAAAGAAGGGATAACAAACAGGGGCCAAGCAAGTCACCAGAACACATTACATTAGCTCTCAAGGCTTGAAAACAATCCTCTGTTCTTTGAGAACACTTAGGCAATGGCCCTGCCCTCTAGACTCTGAGTGTTGGTCACACTTTCTGGATTCTGGGTGGAAGACCCCTTGGCCCTGATCTTCAGCTTTGCCTTCCAGGCCCACTGGAATGGCAACTCTGCTCTCTTGAATCCGAGTGGCCCCATTCTCCTAGTCCATCTGAGTGGCGACTCCACCCTTTGAGATTTCAGAGGTCTTGGCCCTACCTTTGAAACTGAGGCAGGTTTGCTTCTTGTGTTCTTTGTCTCTTCAGCTTCTGTTTCCTGGTTCCCTAGCCTCTCTGCTCCTCAGGCCCTTGGGCCAGCCAGGTATCTGCCCTACTTGGACAAGAGTTCCAAAGCTCTTTAGCTCCACTGATAAGTGTCTGGAGGTACACCACTCCACCAGGAAGCCTCTTGCACAAAGGCACTCAGCTCTCTTGCTTCATGGATTGGCTCCAGCACTGTCTTGTGCTGGTCTTCTGGCTCTGCTGCTGCCGTTTCTCTGCTGCTGCTTCTCACCGTCTGCACCATCTCCGGTGTTAACAGTTCTCCTCACTTCCTTCTGAGCCCTCACCAGAATTGTCTTTGATGTGTGTAATTCCACCAACAGCCTCTTCAAGGCAATCTAGGCTTTTACTATTAGGGACTTTAAAATTTGTCCAGTCCCTGCCCATTTACAGTTTCAAAACCTCTTCTACATTTTAGGTATCTGTTAGAGCAGCACCCACTCTTCCAGTATCAAATTCTGTCTTAGTTATCTAGTGCTGCTGTAACAGAAATACCACAAGTGAATGGCTTTAACAAAGAGAAATTTATTCTCTCATAGTCTAGCAGTCTAGAAGTCTGAACTCAGGGTGCCACCTCCAAGCGAAAGCCTGCATCTTTGTTGGCTCTGGAGGAAAGTTCTTGTCATCAACATTCCCTGGTCAAGGAGCTTCTCAGTGCAGGGACTCTGGGTCCAAAGGAAGCGCTATTCTCCTGGCTACTGTTTCCTTGTGCTATGAAGTTTGCATGTCTCTCTGCTTGCTTCTCTCTTTTATATCTCAAAAGAGAGTGACTTAAGATACAAGCTAATCTTGTAGATTGAGTCCTGCCTCATTAACATAACTGCTGCTAATCCCTCCTCATGAACATTAGAGAGGTTAGGATTTAAATACATAAGAAAATCACATCAGGTGACAAAATGGTGAACAATCACACAATACTGGGAATCATAAACTAGCCAAGTTGACACACATTTTTTGAGGGGGCACAATTCAATCCATAACACTAATTATTAAAAAAAAAAATCACAGAAGACACATTTGTGGATTTGTTTTCTGAAGACATAGTCATAAGCAATGTATAAACAAAAAGATTTTTTTTTCTGGTTTGAATGAATAATGTTCAATCTGGAATAATCAATATTTTAATGAACACCTATTATGGGTAAGACACCAAATTCCTATTCTCAAGCTTCTTGTTCACATAGCACTTGTTTTTTCTAGTATTTTGATTCCATCTGTAATACTTGGTCCTAATTTTCAATTGCTCTCCATTTTGTTTAGATTTTCTATCTCTTCCCTCCTTTAGTTATTAGAAACGAACCTCCTTATTATGTATGTGCATCGATATTCTACTTAGATTCTATTTTTGCTACTTAGCTGAGGACAAATTTGTGTAAGGTATCTGATAATCATAATAGACATGTTTACATCTATAAAATCTAGAAAGGAGAGCGATTCTAGAATGGTGGAAGGGATATACCTCTCAGGAAGTGGTTACTTTTTCATGTAGAATGTTGGGAGCAATAAGTAGGCCATGTTGGAAGCAATGAGTGGGCCAAGAAAATGGTAGACAAGCTAGGGGAAGCTAGTGGGAGAACAGGAAAATGAAGGAAGATACGCTCTCCCCCATCACTCTACCCTCTCCCCATATACCTAGCCACAATGGCTATTAGAGGCCAAGGCTCAAAGGAGGCCTAGAAAGTCCACTGTAGGTAGAGAGGGAGTATTGAGAACCAAAGGCCTTTCAGTTTAGGGGAGAAACAAAGGAAATGGTTGGTGTGACCACCAAGACAAAGACTTTACAGGAATTTGGTCTAGAACCAAGGCAAAGTAAAACAATAAAAAGGCTGTAAAAAGTGGAACTGTCAAGACCAAGTCAGAAGGTCCCTGACCAACTGGGTGGGAGAAGAGGGTAAGGCTCTGTCCGGACTTGGGAGACCAAGGGCAGAGGTTTTAGACCTCTCAGATCTAAAACCCATCAGTTTCCACATTCTTTCCTAATATATGTATACTTATTTGTTTACAAGTTATATATCTTTACTACAGTAATAATTGTCATTGTTTGCCATCAAGTTAATTACGACTTATACCGACCTTATGTGACAGAGTAGAACTGCTCCATAGGGTTTCCTAGGCTATGACAGGGCTGCTATGAGTCAGCATCGACTCCATGGCAATGGGTTTTAATCTTTATGGGAGCAGATCACCAGGTCTTTTCTCCCAAAGAGTGGCTGGTAGATTTGAATCACTGACCTTTTGGTTAGCAGCAGAGTGCTTAATCATTGTGCCACCCGGGCTCGTTACAGTAATAAATAGAGTCTATAAAATTAAGGCATATTCAAATATAGACTTTTTTCTTTAAAAAAAAAAGATATAAACTGAATGCGAAAAGTCATTCTAATATTTTCTTTCACACCCCAGTGAATTATCTTGAAAATCACTATCCTAGGAAATGCAGAGAGACCAGGTCAGAAGAGGGGCCAGGAAAGTGTCCTGGCAGCCCTTTGAAAATTTTAGGAGAATCCCTATTGGGCTTTGGTTCTTGAAAAAGGGAAGCAATTTCTGTTTCCAATACCTGCTGATTTTTTTTTTTTTTACTCTGTTGGCCAGCAGATTCGAATGTACTCTTTCCAGCTGACAATCTTTAGAAGGATGGGGAGACAAACACTAAGTGGAGGGGAGTGCTGGAGGATTTGGAGTGAGGTACTAAAGACAATTCACAGACCAAAAAAATTTGAGGGAATGGTGTTCTCAAAGTAGGTGTGTCACGTAGTAGATCTTCTTTTTGTCTTTATTGGGGTAAGTGGTGCGAGAACTGGGTTGCTCATGTTTTCTTTATTCTTATACGGGATAACTGAAAGACAAATAAGGAAACTTAGAGTATTAACAGGCAAATAATAGCCTTTTGTAGCTGGCTTTGATTGGAGTCTGACTGAGACCCAATAAGTGCCCATCTCATTGAACAAGGGAGCTAGGACAACCAGAGAGAAGTTTCTACCCTTATATCCTAATTCGTCTCTCTGTTATTGTTGCCTTTAGGTTCCAACTCATAGCAACCCTATGTACAACAGAATGAAACACTGCCCGGTCCTGCATCAACCTCACAATCCTATGTCTGAGCTCATCGTTGCAGCCACTGTGTCAATCCATCTCATCGAAGGTCTTCTTTAAAGAGGAAACTACTTTCAACTCCATGCTTTGTTGGTTAGCTTTTCTTCCATAGAATATGGTTTAACCTTACACCTTTTGCTACTCTCTCCATTTAATTATTTATTCAACAGCATACTCATTAGCTCCATCATTCATTTATACACTCATTTAGTTAACATTTATGAAATTCCTACTATTTTCCAGAAACTGAGGATGTCCATAGGTGATGAAAGGTAGAAAGCTGAGTTAGTCTATTTCCAACTGAAGAAAATTTCTCTAGGTGAGCCCTACTAACCATTTTGACTTCCTTCCTACTGAATTTTGCAATCCAGTCTTATGTAAAAACAACTCTGCACCAAATTGTTTACTATACTCACTATTGTTGGTCTCATTTTGGACCTCAGTGCAAAGAGTTGAATTAATCATTGGTCCATACGAGACTACTTTTTGTTTTATTTATTTTTCCCTTTTCCCATCTCCCTTGCTTCCGCTAATATTGGCAGGCACTGTAATATGTTTGCTATATGCCCTTGGATATGTAAATATGTGTATTGTAATATATGCTGTATGGCTTGTGTTTTTCATTTACACAAAAAGTATTGTATTATAGACTTTTGTCTTTTGTATATATTTTCACTCAATCCTTTGTTGACTCATTTTCTTTTTAAAAATCTTTTCATGTTTCTGTACTTATATGTCTCTCCTTTTTCTAAATGCTACATAAAAAAATGCTACATAGGATTGCATAATTGCAGTCATCATATTTTGCATATGTATTTCTCTAGTAATGTATACCTAGTTGGAAACCCTGGTGGCGTAGTGGTTAAGTGCTGCGGCTGCTAACCAAGAGGTCGGCAGTTCAAATCCGCCAGGTGCTCCTTGGAAACTCTATGGGGCAGTTCTACTCTGTCCTATAGGGTCGCTATTAGTCAGAATCGACTCGACTGCAGTGGTTTTTTTTTTTTTTTTTGGTGTACCTAGTTTACCCTAGCCTTCGGCACCACAAACAACACTATGATGAATATTCTTGTTCATGCATCTATATAGACCTGTGTGAGAATTTTTGTGGAATTGCTGGGTCATGGGGAATATGTTTATTTACTTTTCTTGAGTGCTGCCAGATTGTTTCCAGAATATCTGTACTTATTTACATTCCTATCAGCAGCATATGAGGGTTTCTGCTTCCCCACATCCCTGCCAATCTATCTCGTGACTGTAAATTTGTATTTATCTGATTATTAGTGCACCTGTGTATCTTCTAGAGTTGTCTAGTGCCCAGATGTATGGCCAGATTCTCCTTCAGGAATGACTTATTCCTCTAGAAGCTGGAAATGCTCCTGAATGATAGCCCTCAGCTGTCATCCTTCTCCAGGAATTATCTTTGGGGGAAGACAGCTGTCCTGTTCAAGTTCATATCCAATTTCCAAAGGCAGTCTATATCCAATAACTTGTTGATTTGGAGGTAAAGGCCCAGCTCTCTTGCCCTCATTTGCAAAAATGCTAAAGAATTGTCCCAGTTACCAAGTTCCATGTGGGGTAAGCTGAAGTCTTTGTTGAGACTGCATTGCAGCCCATCTTCTCCCTCTATCCAATTCTGCCTCCTTCCTTTCTTCCAAAGGTGTTGATCTTGAGAACATTTGCTAGTAAACTTTTTGTCTGCTAATCTCCATCTCAGAATCTGCATTCTTGGGAACACAACCTTCAACAGTTGATGCCAAGAGTGGGGTGGTTTGAGCAAGCAAACACTAAGATAAGATTCTGAAGTTGGATCACAGTCTGGCTGGTTGGCAATGAGGACCACATCACTGGTGGCAGGTCGTGGGTCATAGGTTAAAAAAACAAAAACCCAAACCCGTTGCTGTCGAGTTAATTCCAAGTCATAGCAAGACTGTAGGACAGAATACAACTGTCTCATAATGTTTCCAAGGCTTTAATCTTTAAGGAAGCGAACTGCCACATCTTTCTCCCAAGGAGCAGCTGGTGGGTTCAAATTGCCCACCTTCTGGTTAGCAGCCAAGGAGTTAACCACTGCACCACCAGGGCTCCTTGGATCGTTGATAGCCCCCACAAAAGCTAGGAGTACAACTGTTAAAACCTTCAGCAGTCATGAACTAACTTTGTCCTCTAAGTATGTTCATTTTAAATTTTTAGTCTTAATCAAATTAAGGGAATTTCTTTCTATTCTTAGTTTTCTGAGAATTTATTTTTATCACAAATATGTGCTGAATTTTATAATTTTTAAAAAATGTACAGAATGATATAATCATGCAAATTTCTCGTTTATTGCCCTAATACAGTATTGTGAAGTACATGATAGATTTTCTGTTGTTAAACCATTCTCAAATCCTGGGATAATCACTTCCTGATCATGATATATTATTTTCGTATCGACGGCACTGGGTGGGTTAACACACTGTTGAATTAAATTAACTAGAATTTTTGTATCTAAGTTCTTAAGTGAATTTGGCCTATGTATTTTCTTTTCTTTGAATTTTATTATTAGGTTTGGGAATCAAATTTAAAATAGATTCATGAAACAAACTGGCTTTTTTTTTTTTTTTTGTATTTTCTGGAACAATTTGTATAAGATAGAAGTTTGTTTTTAAAATTATAGTAGAACTCATCTGTAAAACTATGTATGTGGAGTTTTTTTAAAAGAAAAATTTAAATACTGCTTCAGTTTCTTTAATGGTTATCTACTGTCTATATGAGTTTTCTAATTTTTATTGGGTAAATTTTAATATTTTATTTTATCACCAAACTTAATCCATTTCAAAGATTTTTCAAAGATTTTTTTGATATCATGAGAGCACTTTGTGGTTGTCTGTGAATGTCTGTCAAGTTTGTCGTACTGTGGGGGCTTGTGTGTTGCCGTGATGCTGGAAGCTATGCCACCAGTATTCAGATACCAGCAGGGTCACCCATGGAGGACAGGTTTCAGCTGAGCTTCCAAACTAAGACAGACTAGAAAGAAGGACCTGGCAGCCTACTTCTGAAAAACATTAGCCAGGGAAAACCTTACAAATAGCAGTGGAATGTTGTCTGATATAGTGCTGGAAGATGGGCCACCAGGTTAGAAGGCACTCAAAAGATGACTGGGGAAGAGCTGCCTCCTCAAAGTAGAGTTGACCTTAATGATGTGGATGGAGTAAAGCTTTCAGGACCTTCATTTGCTGATGCAGCACGACTCAAAACAAGAAGAAACAGCTGCAACATTCATTAATAATTGGAGCCTGGAATGTACAAAGTATGAATCTAGGAAAATTGGAAATCGTCAAAAATGAAATGGAATGCATAAACATCAATATCCTAGGCATTAGTGAGCTGAAACGGACTGGTATTGGCCATTTTGAATCAGACAATCATATAGCATACTATGCTGGGACTGACAACTTGAAGAGGAATGCTGTTGCTTTCATCATCAAAAAGAACATTTCAAGATCTACCCTGAACAGCGGGGCCAAGGTGGCTAACTAGTCAGAAGCTTCCGCTGAACCCTCTTGCAACAAAGACGCAGAAAAAACAAGTGAATCGATTATGTATATGACAATCTATGAACTCTGAGCATCAAACACAGGAATAAGGAATCGACCTGAGTGACAGGGGAGTGAGAGACCATACAGAAGCAGTGACGAGTTGTCAAGCCAGTGCAGCAGCACCTCAACTCCGATTCCTTGGTGCCGTTCTTTGGTGCGAATGTGGTGGGGCTGATGGTAGTTTTCTGAGACAGGCAAGCACAGTGGCTGCAACAGTGAGCTCAAGCATAACAACGATTGTAAGGATAGCACAGGAATGGGCAATGTTTTGTTCTGATGTTCATAGGGTCGCTGTGAGTTGGAACTGACTCGATGGCACCTAACAACAACAACATGAATATCTATTCACTCATTCCCCTTTGTGAAGCAACCTTACAGTATGAGTTTTTCACTAATACTAGCTCCATGAATGGTTTAAGACAATTGAGCTAATCTTAACTCTTTTACCACAGTTTGGTTCGGGTAATTGCCTAGCCCTAAAACCAGTCAGCCCTTGGTTTTCTCCTAACCACAGGGATTGGTTTAGGGGTGGTTCAAGTACATAAAAGTCAGGATTTCTAGTAGAAGTTGGTGGGGTGTGACTTGGTCTCCTACCACCTGAATGTGAACAGCAACAACAAAAAACACGTAACCCCTGTCTCTGCTGGAAACCATCTTGCAACCGTAAGAATAGTTAGAAGTCTAAGTGGACATGTGTAAGAGAGCAGAGCAGAAAATATTGCATGGAAGTGGAGCTACAGCTCTGATTGGCCAGTGCCTAAAGGCTGTTTGACTCTAGAATTCTCAATTCTGTAAGCCCACAAATCCCTCTAGTTATTTTAGCCACTTGAAGTTGAATTTTCTGTTAAATTTAATATTCTAGCAGTTTGAGGAGCCCTGATGGTGCAGTGGTTAAGAGCTTGGCTGCTAACCAAAAGGTTGGGAGCTGGAATGCACCAATCACTCCTTGGAAATGCTAGTCGGCAGTTTTACTCTGTCCTATAGGTCTCTTTGAGTCGGAATTGACTCAACGACAATGGGCTAGTAGTTTGAACTTCTTCAGATCTTTTAATAAAATTATGTTTTTTTCCACTATATTATCAGAAGGAAGCAATTTTTATTCAATTATGTATTCATCTATCAGTAACTGAGCACTTGCTATGTGCAAGTAGTTGATTCTTGGAGTTTTGAATTAGGTAGTGTGACCTCAAGGAGCTTACAATCCAGATGGTTTAGAAACGACAAATACAAATAAACAAGGAGGTAATGCAGCAATTTCCTCACACTAGTATTAGTGAATCCTTCAGTACTGCAACTCCAGGCTTGAGTTTTTTATTCAATTCTTTCAGCTTTAGAAATGCCGAGTGTGTTCTTCTCTTTTGGTTTTCTAACTCCAGGTCTTTGCACATTTCTTTGTAATACATTGTCCTCTCCAGCCACACTTTGAAATCTTCTGTTCAGCTCTTTTACTTCATTGTTTCTTCTTTTCACTTTAGCTACTCTACATTCAGAATCAAGTTTCAGAGTCTGACATTCACTTTGGTCTTCTCTTTCTTTCCTGTCTTTTTAACGGCCTTTTGCTTTCCCCAAGTATGATGTCCTTGATGTCATCCCACAACTCCTCTGATCTTCAGTCATCAGTGTTCAGTGTGTCAAATCTATTCTTTAGATGTCTTCTACATTCAGGTGGAATATACTCAAAATTGTACTTTGGCTCTTGCGGACTTGTTTTAATTTTCTTCAGCTTCAACTTGAACTTGCATATGAGCACTGATGGTCTATTCTGCAGTCGGTTCCAGGCCTTGCTCTGACTGATGATATTGAGCTTCTCCATTGTCTTTTTCCACATACGTAGTTGATGTGATTCCTGTGTATTCCATCTGGCAAAGTTCATGTGTATAGTCATCATCTGTGTTGTTGAAGAAAGATATTTTCAATGAATATGTCATTGGTCTTGCAGAATTTTATCATTTGATCTCTGGCATCATTTCTACTACCAAGGACATATTTTCCAGCTATTGATCCTTATTTTTTGTCTCCAATATTCACACTCTTATCACCAATGATTATCTATGCCACTCTTGATTGAATGCTCAATTTCAGACTGCAGAAGTTAGTAAAAAATCTTCAATTTCTTCATCTCTGGCATTAGTGCTTGGGGTATAAATTTGAATAATAGTATTAACTGGTTTTCTTTGTAAGTGTATGGATAAACCCAAACCAAACCTATTGCTGTCGATTCGATTCTGACTCATAGCGACCCTAGAGGACAGAGTAGAACTGCCCCATATGGTTTTCAAGGAGCACCTGGTGAATTTGAACTGCTGACCTTTTTGGTTAAGAGCCATAGCTCTGAACCACTATGCTACCAGGGTTTCCAGTGTATGGATATGAAGAAGCAATTCAAGTCTTCGGTTACAATATTGAAGGATTTTATGGGCAAAATCTTGAACAACGCAAGAAGCATCAAAAGAAGATGGAAGGAATGCACAAAGTCACTGTACCAAAAAGAATTTGGTTAAGGTTCAGCCATTTCAGTAGGTAGCATATGATCAAGAACCCATCGTACTGAAGGAAGAAGTCCAAGCTGCACTGAAGACATTGGCGAAAAACAAGGCACTAGGAACTGACGAAAATCCCAATTAAGATGTCTCAACAAATGGATGGAGCGCTGGAAGCACTCACTCATCTTTGCCAAGAAATTTGAAAGACAGCTATCTGGCCAACTGACTGAAAGAGATCCATATACATGACCATTTCAAAAGAAGGTTACCAACAGAACATGGAAATTATAGAACAATATTATTAATATCACTTGCAAGTAAAATTTTGCTGAAGATGATCAACAGATTTTGCAGCTGTACAGACTGGGAGCTGCCAGAAGTTCAAGCTGGATTCAGAAGAACATGTGGAATGAGGGATATCATTGCTCATGTCAGGTGGATCTGGGCAGAAAGAAGAGAATACCAGAAAGATGGATGTTTACCTGTGTTTTATTGGCTGTACGAGGGCATTTGACTGTGTGGATCGTAACAAATGATGGGTAACTGCAAAGAATGGGAATTCCAAAACACTTAATTGTGGTCATGCAGAATCTGTATGTAGCTCAAGAGGCAGTTTTTTGAACAGAACAAGGGGATACTGTGTAGTTTAAAATCAGGAAAGCTATGCATTAAGGTACATATTGAATAAGAATGCTGAGAAAATAATCTGAGAAGCTGGACTATATGAAGAAGAACATGACATCAGGATTGGAGGAAGACTCATTAACAATCTGCAATATGCAGATGACCCAGCCTTGCTTGCTGAAAACAAAAAGAACTTGAAGCACTTATTGATGAAGATCAAAGACTACAGCCTTCAATATGGATTACAATTCAACACAAAGCAAACAAAAATCCTCACAACTGCACCAACAAGCAGCATCATGATAAATAGAGAAAATATTTAAGTTGTCAAGGATTTCATTTTACTTGGATCCGTAATCAATGCCCATGAAAGCAGGAGTCAAGAAATCGAATGATTTATTGCATTGAGCAAATCTGCTGCAAAAGCCCTCTTTGAAGTGCTAAAAAGCAAAGATGTCACCTTGAGGTCCAAGGTGAGCCTGACCTAAGCCTTGGTACTTACAATTGCCTCATATGCATGCAAAGGCAAGACAATAAATAAGGAAGACCAAAGAAGAATTATGGTGTTGGAGAAGAATATTGAATGTACCATGGACTGCCAGAAAAATGAACAAATCTGTCTTGGAAGAAATACAGCCAGAATACTCCTTAGTTGGAAGGATGGCAAGACTTCTTCTTATGTACTTTGGACATGTTATCAAGAGGGATCAGTCCCTGGAGAAGGACATCATGCTTGGTAAAGTAGAGGGTCAGCAAAAAAGAGGAAGACCCTCAATAAGATGGATTGACATAGTGACTGCCACTATGGGCTCAAGCATAGCAATGACTGTGAGGTTGTTGCAGGACTGGGCAGTGTTTCATTCTGTTGTACGCAGGGTTGCTGTGAGTCGGAACCAACTCCACAGCACCTAACAACATTATTAAGGAAATGTCATTACTTGAAACTTATTGAGTAATAATTGTAAACTAGTTGTAATTCACAGGGGGAGGAGGTATACAAAATGAATTTTGTCACATTGTTCCTTAAATGGCAGATTTTTGTAATATATTCTTAAAAATTATAGTAGTTTTTATTCTTTCTGATTTTCAAAATAATATACGTATATTGAGAAATCCAAACAAGTATAAAGAAATCCAAAACTGTAAAGAAGAATATAGAAAGCACTAGAAATTTTGCCAACCCAGAGCTAACCAGTAGAGCATTTTGGAGAGTATTGTATCAGACGTCTCTGCTTGAACACACACATATGCACACATGGTTTTACATATAAAGCTCATACCGTTTCACTCTGTGATACAATTTTTTTCTTTTGCTAATCAATATTTGGAATCCCTGGTGGCGTAGTGGTGAAGGGCTACGGCTGCTAACAAAAAGGTCTGCAGTCTGAATCTACCAGGCGCTCCTTGGAAACTCTATGGGGCAGTTCTATTCTGTCCTACAGGGTTGCTATGCATTGGAATTGACTCTACAGCAATGGCCTTTTTTTTGGTTTTTTTTAAATCAATATTTGGAAAACAGTTTTCACATCGATAAATAATGATCTCTAGTGTAAGAACTGCATGTAAGAACTGCATGTATAGAATTTCACAATTAATGTAAAATAATCTCTTACTTATATACCAATAGATTGTTCAGTTTTCTAAAGTAGAAACACTGATGCAATATACATCCCTATTTTTACAATTTTCAGTGCTTTTTCCTTTACTTACTTGGGTTAAATTATTAGTAAAACTTTGGATTCACGCCCTCTAAATATTGATACTTATTTCCACACTTCTTTCCAGAATGATTGTACTGATTCACCCTTCCATCAGCGGCGCATCAGAATGTCTGTTTCCTCTGAAGTTCTCTAGCCCTGGATATAGTCTTTCTAACCTTAGTTAATTTAATAGTCAAAAAGATCATCTCATTGTTTTAATTTGCTATTTTTCACTCACAAGTGAGGCTGAACATCCTTCTATGTTTATTGGTCATTGTATTTTCTTTTTCTCTTGGAAATTGCTGATTCATATCCTTTGCTAATTTTCCTATAAGGATGCCAGCTTTTAGAATATTACCATATTTACCAAAAACTGATTTACAGAGCTCTTTTTAGGAATATAACTTATACAGACAGTGAGGGATGCCTGGACTGTAAAGACTATTGCAGAGGGCATGATAATTTTCAGAAGAGAACCTCCTGGTTTTAAAGTGCATTTGCATTTTGATTGGATGAAAGTAAAGGCTGGTAATTATAAATTCAGTTAATCATAGCATTTTGCAGAGTTGTAAAGGATCGTAAAGACTATCTAGCCCGATTTTATGCTATTACACATCAAGAGATTGTTGTTACTGCCTTTGAGTTGATTCCAATTCATGACAAGCCCGGGTGTGCAAAGCAGAACAGTTCCACAGGATTTTTGAGGCTGTGATCTTTTGGAAGCAGTTTGCCAAGCCTGTCTTCCAAAGTGCCTCTGAGTGGGTTTAAACCTGTAACCTTTTGTCTAGTAGTTGAGTGCTTAAACCTTCGTGCCAACACCCAGGGATACTAACAGGAAATTAAGACTTAGGAAATTTCAGTGACTAGTCTAAGATCATGCTGCAAGTCAGTGGTAGAACTGAGACTCCTCTAATGATACTTTTACCATTTCCTGTTATTTGTTTATCAAGACAGACTTAGGAACCTACATTGTTCATCTGACATTTGTTCTAGAAATAAATTAATGAATAAATAACCTCTTACCGTAATTTCTGTAACTAAGAAAAGACAAACAAAACAGGCAAAGACTAGAAGCAGGTAGTTTTTTGAAGAAATTTCAAAAAATTTCTTAAATATAGGAAAAGATGTTCTACCTTACCAATAATTAGAGAAATACAAATTAAAACAGTAATGACACGGTATTATTTTAACCACTGAACTGACAAAGTTTCAAAAGTTTGGTAATATTATGTATTGACAGGATGTGAGGAAAAGTACAAATACAGTGCTGGTAGAATTCCAAATTGATGCAATCTCCCTGGAAGAAAATTTCTCAATATATTTCAAATTTTCAAATACACATAACATTTGAGTTTACAGTTCCACTGGTAGAAATTTATCTTTCGAGTGTACTTGCACATCTGTGCAAAGTTATATGAAGAAAGCTATTCATTACAAAATTACTTATGGTAGCAAAAGGTTGGAACAAACTAAATGTCTGTCAATAGGCTAAGGCTGAAGACTTATTCCTACATTCATATAACAGAACGCTGTAAAGGCTTTGCAAATAATTAGGTATGTCTCCTTCTGTGATATGCGATGATCTCTAACACTGTTAAGTTGAAAAGACAAAATGCCAAATGGTGTGTAAAGTGTGCCCAACTGTATAAAGCAAAATGGATGCATTAATATACATTTGCAGTCCCATAGAATATCTGTGGAGTGATAATTAAGAAACAGATAATAGTGTTTGCCTCTGGGAAGGACGGTTGGGAACTGAGGGTTGGGGTGGGTGGAAGACTTTCTTTACACTCTCTCTTTTAATTGTTTGATTAATTTTTTAACTATATGTACATATGATTTTTAAACTAAATTATTTAGAATTATTCTACTACTTAGTTTCATCTTCTCACATAAGTTGTAGAATATTATCCTAATTTTAAACAGATTTTGCTATATTTGACCTAAAAACATTACCCTCTTAGTCTATTCTATTTTCTTGTGTTTTTTTCTCCATACTCAAAGGGATTATTAGGAGAAATGTTTTTCTAGTAAAAATCTGAGAAAAAAACGCTATAAAATTTATAGCAATGGTTGTTGTCGTTACTGTTGGTTGGTGATGTGGAGTCAATTCCAACTCATGGTGACCCCATGTATACAGAGTAGAACTGCCCACTGTTTTCAAGGCTGTAACCTTTCAGAAGCAGATCACTAGGTCTGTCTTCTAAGACACTTCTGGGTGGGTTTGAACCACTAACCTCTCAGCTAGTAGCTGAGCACTTAACTGTTTGCACCACTCAGCGACTCCCTGTAGCAATAACTCCTATTTAAAGTGAGATGGGAATATGCATACTGTTACATTATATTTAAATGATATTGAAGCAAAATCTGGAGAGCTGATAATAAAACCAAACCTGTTCTTGTCGAGTCAATTCCAACTCATAGCGACCCTATTGCACAGAGTACAACGGCCCTATAGGGTTTTCAAGGAGTGTCTGCTGGATTCAAAAGCTGACCTTTTGGTTAACAGCTGAGCTCTTAATCACCGCGCCACCAGGGCTCTGAATTCATAATAGAAATGATGATAACTCAAAGTAATCTTAATAATGGGTAAAGAGTGATGATATATGACATCAGACATTTAATAGATGAATTTTCCTATAGTCCAGGGTTTGGAATGTTCCAAATGGACAAATCTGGTCACTTCTTTGTGGGAGGCTTTTCAGAGGATCATCTCAAATAATTATCGCTTTGAATTGAGTGAGAAGATAGCAGGGAAGTGGTCAACGTTTCTGAAATCACATAGACATTGTGAATGTGGTTGAATTCTCTAAACCCAAGATTACTGGAAAATGGGGGCATTTCTGTGGGCTTGGAAGTGATACTTTAATACAGATAACAGAAGAGACTAATTTACACATTAGGCAGACCACTGAGCACAGGTGGGCATCCCTCTCTCCAGCAAGATATTATAGGAAGCATTAAAAAAAAATAAAGTATTAATAGCTATTCCTAAAAACAAGAACGGAGACTCTTTGTGGGCTAGAAAAGAAGAAGCACTCCTTAAAGGTGGTAATAGCTGGGCAGTTCTCACTGTTAGGCCAGATTGCATGCCATTGCTACAAAGCAGAGGTCAATATCACTGCCAAAAGGACACTTTTGCAGAAAGGTCATTCTATCAGTGACTATCACAACCCAGGACATACACTGGAGAATTCTTCCACAGATGAGTGCATGCAGCTTATCCTTTTGGCCCCTCTAATTTTAGCTGCAGCTGCCTTGTACACTTTCATGAGTGCTTGGACTCACTCTGACCCCATCCTATCTTAAGTGCATGTCTTTCTGCTGTATGCCCAGGACCTTCTCCAAAGCTGAGGGAATGTACTTGGCTCATATGCAAACACGGTTCAAAAGCATGAAGGAGCCAGTGTCCCCAAGTGGCAACCCTCAACTAATGAGGGCTGGAAGCCCTTTAACAAATGGTTCTGAAAGGCATTCTATAAGCTTGTCAGAGGTCCTGGGGATACTGAGAACCTCCAAATGCTCCCTTATATTGGATTTTCCTGCTTTTACATCTCACTCCTACTGATCCCTTACTTTTGCTTCTTGGGACTCCTTTCACATAAACTACCTACACCTCCACTTGTCTCATGCTCTGTTTTGGGGAAACCCAAACTAAGACAATTGACAACCAAGAGTTACCCAATATCTGATAGCCAACACAAAGAAAGACAGTCTAGCAATACAGCAAGTAGAAAAAGTTTACACCCAAGGAATGAGAGATAATATAAACAATCTGAAAATGATTTCATGAACATATATCATCAGGGAGATAAAGGAAGTTTTTGTAAATATGATGCATGAACAAGAGGTTATTGAACTATAAGAGATACTTAAGGAACAAGACCTGGCAGTTACAACTTCTTGTGGAAATGCAAAACGCGATGGCTGAAATAATAAAAATTCAGTAAGTGGGTTGAGTAGCGTATCAGACACACCTGAAGAATAAATAAGTGAGTTTAAGCAAGTATTCTCCCTGAATGTAATCCAGTGACGTTAAGAGATAGAAAGTTTAGAGGCGGGGCCAAGATGGCAGAATAGACAGACATTTCTGGTGAGCACTCTTACAACAAAGACTCGAAAAAATAAGTGAAACGAGTATATTTATGACAAGCTAGGAGCTCTGAACATCAAAGGCAAGGTTAGAAAATGAACTGAGGGACAGGAGGAGGAGGAGATAGTTCAGAAGCAGAGAGGAGTGGCTGGACCGGAATCAACGGGAGCCCTCAAGCACCATTCCTGGGAGTGGCTGTGGTGGGCTGCTACCAGAATTCGGCTGCAGTATCCTCAAGGAGAGGCAACCAGCCACACAGCCTACTCACACCTCCGGAACCAGAGAAGAATGGTGCTTTCGGCAAAAGCTAAGTACTTGTGTATATTTTACCATGCTCCCCCCTCCAAAAGGCGGCTTCAGTGGCTGATTTCCCTGGGCCTCAGATAGGCCCTGTTGAGCACCTAGAGCCATTCTCCCGGCCTTGGAGAAGGAATAAATTTGCAACTGGGGGAAAAGATAATTTGCCAGCTCCACTAACAGAGGGGAGCTCAGGATGGAAGCAGCTCCTGTCCAGGCATACATGGCCCATGGACTTTGAGTACCTTTCCCCTCTGCATGGATCTGTGTGGGCCTATTTCAGGAGAATAGGCCCTTGTTGGCAGACTACAGCTGTTTCAGCTGTGCGGTGAAGAGATGGGTGTTTGATATTTGACATTGCTTTGCCTATTAAACAGGGTCCTCACCTACTCACATCAGGGGCCTAAGGACTGGTGGCTCCAATCAGGTCACCCAGCCACCCATGACAGGGGTCCAAGGATAACTGGTACCTCCCAGTCCTTACAACCAAAAACATTGGGTGCCCATGGTCCGATTGCAGAACCCACCCGCCTGTATTTTCTAGGGAACAGGGACCACACTTTCCTCAGAGATACTCGGGGGATGATTCTCAGCCCCCTTCCTTGTTCAGAGCATGACACTCTGCTGCAACCAGATACCAGTACCTACACCAATCACCCCTGCCCCTCTAAGATTGTAGGACGGAGCCTGTACCACACACTTGATGATCAGCTACCTGGACACCTGAGCTGAATTCATGCAAGAAAAGTGAATGGACTCCTGGAGTGATATACCTGATAACAGCTCTAGTCACCTGGGGACAGGACATCAGAGCTCCAAAGGTGAAAACAATCAAAGTAGCTCACTCAAGCAACCCATTTGGGCATATCAAAACAAAACAAAGCAAGAAGCTACAACACAGGAAGGAAACGTAAAATAAACTAATACAATAACTTATAGATAGCTCAGAAACAACAGTCAATATCGAGTCACATAAAGAAACAGACCAAGATCGCCTCAACAAGCTCTCAAAACAAAGAACCAAGGGATCTTCTAGAAGAAAGTGCCTCCCGGAATTAACAGAGATAGCATACAAAAGATTAATATACAGAACTCTTCAAGATATCAGGAAGGAAATTGGGGAATATGCAGAACAAGCCAAGGAACACACAGATAAAGCAGTTGAAGAAATTAAAAAGATTATTCAGGAACATAAGGAAAAACTTAATAAGCTGGAAAAATCCACAGACAGACAGCAATCAGAAATTCAGAAGATTAACAATAAAATTACAGAAGTAGACAACTCAATAGGAAGACAGATGAGCAGAATTGAGCAAGTGGAAAGCAGAATTCATGAACTTGAAGATAAGCATTTGGCACAAATATATTCCAAGAAAACTCAGATAAAAGAATTCAAAAAATGAAGAAACCTTCAGAATCATGTGGGACTCTATCAACAGAAATAACCTATGAGTGATTGGACTACCAGAACAGGCAGGGAAAACAGAAAATACAGAGAGACTTGTTGAAGATTTGTTGGCAGAAAACTTCCCTGATAACGTGAAAGATGACAAGATATCTATCCAAGATGCTCATCGAACTCCACATAAGGTAGATGTTAAAAGTAAGTCACCATGACATACTATAATCAAATTTGCCAAAACCAAAGATAAAGAGAGATTTTTAAGAGCTCCTAGGGATATACGAAAAGTCACCTACAAAGGGGAGCCAATAAGAATAAGCTGAGACTACTCAGCAGAAACCATGCAGACAAGAAGGCAATGGGATGACTTATATAAAAAACTGAAGGAAAAAAATTGCCAGCCAAGAATCATATATCCAGTAAAACTGTCTCTCAAATATGAAGGTGAAATTAGGACATTTCAAGATAAGCAGAAGTTTAGGAAATTAATAAAAACCAAACCAAAACTACAAGAAATACTAAAGGGAGTTCTTTGGTTAGAAAATCAATAATATCAGGTATCAGCCCAGGACTAGAATGCTGGGCAGAGCAATCAGAAGTCAACACAGACAGGGAAATCACAAAAATAAATCAAGATTAAAAAAATGCTCAAAACAGGAAAACAGTGATGTTATCATGCAAAAGAAGACAACATTAATACAATAAAGAGGGACTAAGAGACGTAGTCATAGATCTTTCATATGAAGAGGAAGACAAGGCAATGCAAAGAAATAAAAGTTAGGTTTAAATTTAGAAAAATAGGGATAAATAATAAGGTAACCACAAAGGAGACAAACTATGCTACACATCAAAATAAAATACAAGAAAAAAGAGACTTAGCAGAAACAAAATCAACAACAACAAATATGAGGAAAGGATAATATATAAAGATAATATATTCAGCACATTAAATTAAGTGGGAAAAAGAAACTGTAAACAACACACAAAAAAGACATCAAAATGATAGCACTAAATTCATTAAAAAAAAATTTTTTTTTCATACCTATCCATAATTACCCTGAATGTCAATGGACTAAATGCACCAATAAAGAGACAGAGAGTGGCAAAATGGGTTAAAAACACGATCTGTCTATATGCTGCCTACAAGAGACACATCTTAGACTTAGAGACACAAACAAATTAAAACTCAAAGGATGGAAAAAATTATATGAAGCAAACAACAATCAAAAAAGAGCAGGAGTGGCAATATTAATTTCTGACAAAATAGACTTTAAAGTTAAATCCATCAGAAAGGATAAGGGAGGACACTATATAATGATTAAAGGGACAATATACCAAGAAGATATAACCATATTAAATATTTATGCACCCAATGACAGGGCTGCAAGATTCACAAAACAAACTCTATCATCATTGAAAAGTGAGATAGACAGCTCCAAAATAATAGTAGGAGACTTCAACACACCACTTTTGGTGAAGGACAGGACAGCCAGAAAGAAGCTCAATAAAGACATGGAAGATTTAAATACTACAGTCAATGAACTTGACCTCATAGACATATACAGAACACTCCACCCAACAGCAGCCAAGTATACTTTCTTTTCTAGTGCACATGGAACATTCTCTAGAATAGACCACATATTAGGTCATAAAGCAAGCCTTAGCAGAATTCAAAACATTGAAATATTACAAAGCATCTTCTCTGACCATAAGGCCATAAAAGTAGAAACGAATAACATAAAAAGCAGGGAAAAGAAAACAAACACTCAGAAACTGAACAATACCCTGCTCAAAAATGACTGGGTTATAGAAGATATTAAGGATAGAATTAAGAAATTCATAAAGTCCAATGAAAATGAAAACACTTCCTAACAGAACCTTTGGGACAGAGCGAAAGCAGTGCTCAGAGGCCAATTTATACCAATAAATGCACACAACCGAAAAGAAGAAAGTGGCAAAATCAAAGAATTACCCCTACAACTTGAACAAATAGAAAGAGAGCAGCAAAAGAAACCCTCAGGCACCAGAAGAAAATAAATAATAAAAATTACAGCAGAACTAAATGAAATAGAAAACAGAAAAACAACCAAAAGAATTAACAAGACCAAAAGCTGATTCTTTGAAAAAAGCAACGAAAGTGATAAATCATTGGCCTAACTGACAAAAGAAAAACAGGGGAGGAAGCAAATAACCCAAATAACAAATGAGATGGGCGATACTACAACAGACCCAACTGAAATTAGAAGAATCATATCAGATTACTATGAAAAATTGTGCTCTAACAAACTTGAAAACCTAGAAAAAATGGATGAATTCCTAGAAACACACAACCTACCTAAACTAACACAAACAGAGGTAGAACAACTAAATAGACCCATAATAAAAGAAGATATTTAAAAGGGAATCAAAAAACTCCCAACAAAAAAAAGCCCTGGCCCTGACAGCTTCACTGCAGAAGTCTACCAAACTTTCAGAGAAGAGGTAACATCATTCTACTAAAGGTATTTCAGAGCATAGAAAAGGTCTGAATACTCCCAAGCTCATCCTATGAAGCCAGCATATCCCTGATACCAAAACCAGGTAAAGACACCATAAAAAAAGAAAATTACAGACCTATATCCCTCATGAACTTAGATGCAAAAATCTGCAACAAAATTCTAGCCAATTGAGTTCAACAACATATCAAAAAAATAATTCACCATGACCCAGTAGGATTCATACCAGATATGCAGGGATGGTTCAACATTAGAAAAACAATTAATGTAATCCATCCTACGAATAAAACAAATGACAAGAACCACATGACCTTAACAATTGATGCAGAAAAGCCATTTGTCAAAGTTCCTGAGAAAAACTCTCAGCAAAATAGGTACAGAAAGAAAATTCCTCAACATAATAAAGGGCATTTATACGAAGCCAACGGCAAACATCTTCCTAAATGGAGAGAGCCAGAAAGCATTCCCCTTGAGCTCGGGAACCTGAAAAGGGTGCCCTTTATCTGCACTCTTATTCAACATTGTGCTGGAGGTCCTAGCCAGAGCAATTAGGTTAGATAAAGAAATAAAGTACATCCAGATTGGCAAGGAAGAAGTAAAAGTATCTGTATTTGCAGATGATGTGATCTTATACACAGAAAACCCTAAGGAATCCTCAAGGAAACTACTGAAACTAATAGATGAGTTCAGTAGTGTATCAGGATACAAGATTAACATACAAAAATCATTTGGATTCCGCTACACCAATAAAAAGAACATCGAAGAGGTAATCACTAAATCAATACCATTTACAGTAGCCCCCGAGAAGATAAAATACTTAGGAATAAATCTTACCAGAGATGTAAAAGACTTTCACAAAGAAAACTTCAAAACACTTCTGTAAAAAACAAAGAGACCTATATAAGTGGAAAAATGTACCTTGCTCATGGATAGGAAGACTTAACATTGTAAAAATGTCTATTCTACCAAAAGTGATCTATAGATAGAATGCAATTCCCATCCAAATTCCAACAACATTTTTTAATGAGGTGGAAAAACAAATCATCAACTTCATGTGGAAGGGAAAGAGGCCCCGGATAAGTAAAGCATTACTGAAAAAGAACAAAGTGGGAGGCCTTACGTTACCTGATTTTAGAACCTATTATACCGCCACAGTAGTCAAAACAGCCTGGTACTGGTACAACAACAGATACATAGACCAATGGAACAGAATTGAGAATCCAGGCATAAATCCATCCACATAGGAGCAGATGATACTTGACAAAGGCCCCAAAACAGTTAAATGGGGAAAAGACAGTCTATTTAACGAATGGTGCTGGCATAACTGGGTATCCATCTGCAAAAAAATGAAATAAGACTCATACCTCACACCATGCTCAAAAACTAACTCAAAGTGGATCAAAGACCTAAACATAAAGTCTGAAACGATGAAGATCGTGGAAGAAAAAATACAGACATTAGAAGCCCTGATACATGGCATAAACAGAATACAAAACACTACTAAAAATGCTGAAGAGAAACAGGTAACTGGGAACTCTTAAAAATCAAACACCTATGCTCATCCAAAGACTTCACCAAAAGAGTAAAAAGATTACCTACAGACTGGGAAAAAGTTTTCAGCTATGACATTTCCGATCAGCTCCTGATTTCTAAAATCTACATGATTCTACAAAAACTCAGCTATGAAAAGCCTAATAAGCCAATTAAAAAATGGGCAAAAGATGTGAACAAGTGCTTCACTTAAGAAGACATTCGGGCGGCTAACAGATACATGAGGAAATGCTCACGATCATTAGCCATTAGAGAAATGCAAATCAAAACTATGATGAGATTTCATCTTACTCCAACAAGGCTGGCATTAATTCAAAAAACACAAAATAATAAATGTTGGAGAGGTTGTAGAGAGACTGGAACACTTATATGCTGCTGGTGGGAATGTAAAATGGTACAACCACTTTGGAAATTGATTTGGCACTTCCTTAAAAAGCTATAAATAGAACTACCATACGATCCAGCAATCCCACTCCTTGGAATATATCCTAGAGAAATAAGAACCTTCACATAAACAGAAATGTGCACATCCATGTTCACTACAGCACTCTTCACAATAGCAAGAATATGGAAACAACCAAGGTGCCCATCAACGAATCAATGGATAAATAAACTATGGTATATTCACACAATGGAATACTACGCATCGATAAAGAATAGTGATGAATCTGTGAAACATTTCATAACATGGAAGGCATTACGCTGAGTGAAATTAGTCAGTTGCAAAAGGACCAATATTGTATAAGACCACTATTATAAGAACTCGAGAAATAGCTTAAACAGGAAAGAAAATATTCTTTGATGTTTATGAGAGGGGAGAGGGAGGGAAGGTGGGAGAGGGGCATTCACTAATTAGATAGTAGATAAGAACTATTTTAGGTGAAAGGAAACACAACACACAACACAGGCAAAGTCAGCACAGCTGGACTAAACCAAACGCAAAGAAGTTTCCTGAAGAAACTGAATGCTTCGAAGGCCACCGTAGGAGGGGCAGGGGTCTGGGGACCATGTAAGTCCACTGGTATAATAAAATCTATTAAGAAAACATTCTGCATCCCACTTTGGAGAGTGGCATCTGGGGTCTTAAACGCTAGCAAGTGGCCATCTAAGATGCATCAATAGGTCTCAACCCACCTGGAGCAAAGGAGAATGAAAATACCAAAGACACAAGGTAATTACGAGCCCAAGAGACAGAAAGGGCCACGTGAGCAAGAGACTACACCAGCCTGCGACCAGAAGAACTAGAGAGTGCCCAGCTATGACTAATGACTACCCTGACAGGGAACACAACAGAGAACCCCTGAGGGAGCAGGAGAGCAGTGGGATAAAAAAAAAAGAAATAAAATACAGACCTCAAATTCTCATAAAAAGACCAGACTTAATGGTCTGACTGAGACTAGAAGGACCCCGGTGGTCATGGCCCCCAGACCTTCTGTTAGCCCAGGACAGGAACCATTCCCAAAGCCAACTCTTCAGATAGGGGTTGGACTGGACAGTGGGTTGGTGAGGGATGCTGGTGAGGAGTGAGCTTCTTGGATGAGGTGGACACTTGAGACTATGTTGGCATCTCCTGTCTGGAGGGGAGATGAGAGGGTAGAGGGGGTTAGAAGCTGGCTGAATGGACACGAAAATAGAGAGTAGAGGGAGGGAGTGGGCAGTCTCATTAGGGGGAGAGCAATTGGGAGTATGCAGCAAGGTGTATATAAGTTTTTTCATGAGAGACTGACTTGATCTGTAAACTTTCACTTAAAGCACAATAAATATTAAAAAAAGTTTGATAATATGAATGGAAAAAATAAAAAAGAGCTGAACAGAAGATTTCAAAGGGCGGCTCGAGAAAACAAAAAAGGTATTATAATAAAATGTGCACAGACGTAGATTTAGAAAATCAAAATGGAAGAACACACTAGATATTTCTCAAGCTGAAAGAACTGAAGAAAAAATTCAAACCTCAAGTTGCAATACTGAAGGTTTCCATGGGGAAAATATTGAACAACACTAAAAAACAAAACAAAACCAAGCCCATTGCCAACAGGAAGCATTAAAAGAAGATGGAAGGAATACACAGAGTCACTGTACCAAAAAGAACTTGTTGACATTCAACCATTTTAGGAAGGAGCATATGATCAAGAACCAATGATACTGAAGGAAGAAGTCCAAGCTGCACTGAAGACAACAACGATAAATAAGGCTCCAGGAACTGACTGAGTGCCAGCTGAGATGTTTCAACAAAAGATGCGGCACTGGAAGCAGTCACTTGTCTATGCCAAGAAATTTTAAAGACAGCTACCTGGCCAACCAATTGGAAGAGATCCATATCTGTACCATTTCAAAGAAAGGTGATCCAATAGAATGCAGAAATTGTAGCGTGATATCAGTAATATCACACACAAGTAAAATTTTGCTGAAGATCATTCAAAAGCAGTTGTCACAGTACATAAACAGGGAACTGACAGAAATTCAAGCTGGATTCAGAAGAGGATGTAGAACGAGGGATATCATCGCTGATGTCAGGTGGATCTTGGCTGAAAGCAGAGAATACCAGAAAGATGCTTAGCTGTGTTTTATTGACTATGCAAAGGCATTTGACTGTGTGGATCATAACAAATTGTGGATAACATTGTGGAGAATGGAAATTCCCGAACACTTAATTGTGCTCAAGAGAAACTTGTTCGTAGACTGAGAAACAGTCGTTCAAACAGAACAATGTGATATTGCATGGTTTAAAATCAGGAAAGGCATGCATTAGGATTGTGACTTTTCACCATGATTATTCAATCTGTATGCTGAGCAAATAATCCAAGAAGCTGGACTATACAAAGAAGAACGGGGCATCAGGATTCAAGGAAGATTTATCAACAACCTGCGATACGCAGATGAAACAAACTTGCTTGCTGAAAGTGAAGAGGACCTGAAACACTGATGAAGATCAAAGACCACAGCCTTCAGGATGGAGGACACCTCAGCATTAAGAAAACAAAAATCCTCACAACTAGGCCAATAAGCAACATCATGATAGATGGAGAAAACATTGAAGCTGTCAAAGATTTCAAAACCCTTAGAACTGTAGATACAAAGAATAAACCCTAATATAAACTATGTACTTTAGTTAATAGTAATGTATCAATATTGGTTCATCAATTGTAACAAATGTACCACAGCAATGCACTGTTAATACTAGGGGGAACAATGCGTTTGGGTGTGGGTATATGGGAACTCTTTACACTATCTCCATTCAATTCTTTTGTTAATCTGAACCAGTTATAAAAATAGTCTATTAATAAAAATATTATTGCAATAAAAAAAGTGATAGAAAGTTTGAAACTTCAGGGATGGAAAAGGGAGATCTAGAAGTTTCACCATTCTTTGAGTAGGACTTCCAGGAAAAAATAGAATTATTGAGAGAATGCAGGGGAAGCAATATAGAAGAAAGAATTGTGAAACTCCCCACACTGAAAATGACTTCAAATTTGAAAGAGTCCTGTTAAATTCCATGCAGAATGAAAAAGAAGCAGGAAAATGCATGAATGAATGAATGAACATTTCAGGGACATGATTTTGTGCAGCTTTGTTCCACTCATTATAGTGTTGTGTTCTTATAGTTGAATGGTCTGAAATGATACCGGTTTTGTTTTTGTTCTTGAGAAAAGAGCCTGTAGATAACAATAGAGGCAAATTGAAGTGAATATTTAAATAATGACCAGGTATATGGAAGTTTTAAGGGCAATCTGATTAATTCTGGCCAGGAAAAGTCTCCACCTTGTTCTCATTAATAAAAGATTAGGCAATAAAAAATATCTGGATATTAATGGATCTGATACTCTGAGTAGCAGAGAAACAACTTTAAGAAGGACCACTGCTGGCCATCTTACAGGTTAATTGAACCATGTCAAGATGAAGGTAGCCACCTCTGTGGAGAAGACTGGCCACCGGAAGCCACACTGCTGGTGGTGTGGTCATTTGCCTCCCCCATCAATCGCATTTTTAACTACTCAGTCTGTGAAATGGAAAGTGCTGCTCCCTGCCACCAACATCCAACAGCCCATCCACAGGTGCCAAATTTTTACATGGTGGCTGAGCCGACATGATGCTAAAATAGTTTGTCGCTGCAGTTAGAAAAAGCAAACGCACTGGTTAGGTTATGTAAACAAAACATTTGTGTATATTGAATTTTTCACCCTTTGATTGGTTGTTGGGATATTGTGCAGACACAGTCTGCCCCTGGCATTGAGGTGCTGCGGTGTCCATTGTGTGTGCTTAATAGACTGCCTCCCCTTTATGTACAAGAATCTATTTACTTTACTGGTCTTTTGACACTCTGGCAGCACTGTCTTTTCCTCATAACTAACTACTGAGGAGGGGCAAATCCGTATGCTCACCATAGTCTAAACCTCTATTGCCATGTTAAACAGCTTCTTCCAGAACTGGGGAGCACATTCCACGAGCCTTGTAGAGCTGAGCGACCCGACGTAGTGCACATGCTCTTCCATATCTTAAGGGAAGCAGCAGTTTGTCGGTGATGCTTGATGGCTTGCTTTATCTCAACACAACAATCTCTGGGGCACACTCGGATCTCTCAACGTGTCCCTACTTAACCGCACTCCTTACTTTTAGCTGCTTAGGCTCAGCTAACCAAGTGGTGGCAGAGATGTGTATAGATGATCTTAAATCATTCTGATTTTCCCAAGTCCCTCTGCAGTTTTTGGATGGAACATATGGCAATGTTATGTCTATTTGAAAAAGCCTTTGCATCATATGTTTATACAACTGCTCACTATCCCAAGACAAAAATTCTTTTCCTGTTATTGCCCATTTGCTGACTAAAGAAATTATCCTCTTTATGTATTCTGGTACTTTACCTTGATATCTTACATGTTTAATTATGTAGTCCTCAGTCCATAATCTGTATCTTCATCATCTAAGGCCATTTTGCTTCTGTGAATCCAAAGCTTAATGATATGTTAGAAGATAAAGGAGAGGTATTTAAAAAATTCTTCTACTATTACTCTTTCTACGATTTTTTTAATCGTAGGATCACAATTAACAGAGTGAATAGGGAAAGGTTAGGAGATTCTCAGATATTTCTTATATGTTCTCAATTATGTTATACTACTAAAAATGATAATATCTTCAACTTTCATATCAAATAATTCAACTTAGATTTCACAGATTAGATACAAGAAAATGGGAATAGTTCTACCTACCCCACAAATGTAGTCAACCCCAAATGCTACAGAGTATACCAAAAACCAAACAAACTTGTTGCAATTGAGTCGATTGCAACTCATAGCAACACTATAGGATAGAATGGAACTGCCCCATAGAGTTTCCAAGGAGCTCCTGGTAGATTCAAACCGCTGACCTTTTGGTTAGCAGCCCTAGCACTTAACCACTATGTCACCAGGGTTTCCTACAGAGTATAGTATTGTCATCATTTAATAACCCCATGCCAGCACCAATCTCCATGGAAAAGAGGGCAAGAAGAGTCTTGGGAAATCTAATAGAATCCCGTTTTCAGACAGAAAAAGTGACTGTAGGAGACCAATAGTAAGGATGAACACTCAAAAGAACAGCCTGCTAGGCTTATTGCAGGTTTTCTTATAAACGAGATTGACAACTGCCCCCTCACCCAATTTAAAATCCTTCAAATATTTTCAGATGTAAGATTTCTTCTTTGAGTTCCCTCTATGAGTCCCTTTTATCCATGTCACAGCTGAATGAATGATTCTAGCCTGAATTATCTCTTGTTCTTATGATATGAACTTGCCTCTATAGCATTGATGGAATCACCTGTCAGGTCAGACCCATGATTTTCATGAGGGCTTATCAGGAGTGTGGGGTTGTGGGTACCACAACATTCAGCGTTTTGGAATGTTTAGTTGAAGTCTCAGGTCAAAGTGTGTTTGAAATGTGGAGGTTAAATGGGTTGACCTGGGAACTTCTTGGAAGAAGTTCTATTACATTAGCTAATGCAGTACCAAGCCTAACTGGAGTTGGGCATCATGTTTTGCAAGTAAACCAAGGGTATCGAATTTGTGGCTTTTGCTAGCTTTACAGAAAAGGTTTTTTAAAAATACATTTCTTGATAGTGCAAAACTAGCAAAAGCCACAAATGGGATGGGTTTGCTTCTCATGGAAAACCTTTTGCAAACTGGAGCTCTGGTCAGACTCTGCAGTACTTTGCGGTTTGCAGCTCCAATCTCAGAACAGGTCTGCTATCATCTTAGCTTCTCAACAAGTTCCACGTAGACCACCTGAGTGGTCTATGGAATACCTCCCATCTCATTTTGGCAGGCTAATGTTGCTCTATCAGTTTCTGGCTTTGTAACGGTTGGACAAAGAATTGTACTCAGGAAAGCAATTTGTTGGCCCCAGGTGAGTAGATGGCGGGAACATCAGATATCGGTGTGTCTAAAGACCGATTCTATGGTGAGAGGAAATGGATTAGTCAAGCTAACAGAGAAGAAGTAGGCACTATAAGGGGCTATAGCCACAATATTTGAAAATTCAGGCTACATCGGTTATACTCTGGGACAAAAAACCAAACCTGTTTCTATCAAGTTGGCTCTGACTCATAGCAACCCTATGGGACAGAGTAGAACTTCCCCGTAGGGTTTCCAAGGCTGTGATCTTTAGGGAAGCAGATTGCCACATCTTTCTCCCACGGAGTAGCTGGAGGATTCGAAACACCACTGACCTTTCGTTTAGCAGCCGAGTGCTTAACCACTGCACCATCAGGGCTCCTTATTCTTGGACAAAGCTGCATAAAGCACACAACGATCTGGGACAACTTATCTTTCAGTCTGTCTGTCTACTTTCTGTCTTCTTGTTTGTCTGTCTATTTATCTGCATGCCAGGAAGATAAACAGAGGGCTCTAGGTCATTCAGGCACTTATCTGAAGAGCAGAACTAGAGAAAGTAAAACTAAAGTGCTGAGTTTCCTTCCACTCTCTGCTATCAAATGCCACTGTCTAAAATCTTGGGAGTTATCTTTGGTTACACTGCCTTTCATCTGCCTGTTGATATTCACTTCCTACCCCAAGTCTGAGGATTCTATCTTTCTACTTTTGTTGCTGGTGACAATTTCAGTGTTCCTTAGGAGAACTGACACAGTGGACAAGGGACAGAGAAAGGAAACACGTGTCTGTTCCTTTCTTTAACTTGTACATTGATGAGAAATAAAATGGGGAGAGGGCTGACACTCTTAGTTAAAAAGTAATCTGTGGATTTATTGATTTGTATTCCTCTAGCTGACTGATTAAAAATTGGCCAAGTGTGCAATCAGTTACATAGACGCATTCATTATGTTTAAGTTTCCATGTATTGTTGGAAACATTAGTCAAAGGATGACTCAGAAAAAATTATACCTGTGATCAATGGTACCAAGAAGCAGTATCTGCTGCTAAGAGGACATAGGATAAGGCACCATGAGGGAAGGCTTCCCTGAAGAAATGATTACTGGGTAGGGATCCGCTGGAAGAGCAAAAGTTAATTGGACAAAGTTGAGGACGGAAGAATGTGCCAGGCAGAAGCAAGAACATGTGGAATGGCTTTGTGATGTGGGAGAGCTTGGTGCATTTGAGAAACAGGAAGACGGAATCAGCATTTCCAGGAAGAATTCATGCTCCTTTAAAATTACTGTATTTATTGATGCACAGTGAGCAAAAAATTTTTTCCAGATATTCTGGCCGATTTAATATCCATGGAAAAATAACAGGAATAGGAATTTCAAAAGCCTGCTTGGTTCGCATGGGTAATAGTGCCTCCACTTGAGAACAGAGATTCAGCATTCTCTGTGTAGATTTCTCTTCCAATTCCCTCTTATCAGGAATGGCCATGAAACAAACACACACACAACAAAACCCTCAGGATTTCAGCGTACATTAGACCATTTCAGTGTAGAAGAACGTGTTTTATTTGGAAATGGGACCTGTATTTTCCACCCAATTTCCAGAATTGATTTTGAACTCCGATCCCTTCATAAATGGGGAAATGCTCCATCAGTCACAAGCAGCGGATATAGAGCTCACAGGGTTCCTTTGGTGGGGATGAGAGCAGGACCCCCTTCACTAGGCCCCACATATTCAAATCAAGACTAACACTGGGTGGCACAGGGCTCTATAAATGAGCTGATGCTGCACCCTGAGAAATACACGAGGTCGGGGCAACACAGCCCTCACTAGAATGCAGAGTTTAAAATGGCGCTGCTCGAGAAGAGGGAAGTTCCTCCCACAGAGCCCATCTCGGTCAGAGCCTCAGTTGCTCTCCCTGGGTGGCACTTTCTGGAGAATCTCACCTGGAAACCTCCTGAAAGTTTTCCATCTTGGGCCACCCCCCCACCCCACCCATTTAGTCACTATCAGCTGAAGCTGCTTTTACTACGGACAGTCTAACTGTAGGCTTACTGCTTAGTGTCTGTCACAACCAGCGCAGAGCGTCTCTGAGAACCACAGGTCATTTGTATCAAACTAATGAGGTTGTCCTTCTTTCAGACATGATTCCTGGATTGTATGCTGACTAGGGGGAAAACGGCTGTCTGTGGATATCAAGCTTGGCTTTCTTTTTTCTCCTTTCCCCAAAGCTTGTATAATTGATAATTCTTCCTGTCAGGATAAGTTTTTAAGTACAAAATTCATTTTAATAGCAGTTTTTGCTTATTAAACAAACCACTGTGGCTGTTTTTTTTTTTCTCCTTGTTTACTTCTACTACCAGCATCACAGAAGCCCAAAACAAATCAGCCTAATTTTGCCGTGAACTTTGCTTTTGACATCTTTCTATTTTTCAAAGAGAATAAATGTGCCATTTCTTGGCTGCTCTCATTCAGACTGAAGAAGCTGAGAGCTATTTTTGAAGCTCCTTAAATCAGAAGCTATGGCTTTTTACAAAGGTAGCCCCACAGGACATCATGGCTGTGTTTGGAAACATATGTGATAAAAAAAAGAAAGAAACAAACAAACGGTAAAAATGAACCAGGATCACCTTGTAATTGGGCAGAGAGGGCTTCCTGCTGCTCTCTAGGTTTTTTTTTTTTTTTTCCCAAGTCATTGCTTCTGCATGTCTTACCTTTTGCTGTAAGAGATTGTACACAAAATCTCCAATTGCCAAGCAAATCTCCAATGGCCGAGAGTCAGACCCCCTGTTTGAAAGAGACCTTTCTCCCCTCAATATTCTCTTTTATGGAAGCTATGGAAAGAAATTAGAGATACATAAAGAATCAACGGTAGTTATAGTGAAAATGTGTGTCTTCTACAGAGAACCCTGAGCGAGACCTTATAATGCGCCAACACCCGTACTGGATGACATTAGACAGCTCAATAAAGTTTAATTGTTTTACTGCTGTGCTTCAAGACAGATACTTTGAATGCCAATGGAGGAAAAACGCCTTGTAAATAAATGCATTAATTATGATTTTATTTAGTATTGCCCAATAGCTGTTATCTCCCCAGCCCATGGAGGAGTAGGATGAACTGGGGGGCAGCATGTCTTGGGAATGGAAGGTCTCCATCTCCTTCCGGAATCTACCAAAGACTCTTCAGGTGACAGCTCCAGTAAGCGCTCCTCCTCTTTAGGTTCTCCTTGCGTTAAGTGGGGTCAAAAGTAATTGCTATACCTACCTTTCAGAGCTCAGAGCACGAGGAATCGCTGAGTATGCACATTGTTATTAAGCACAAGTAACATTTAATGACTTCGTTGTTAGGTGCCATTGAGTCGATTCTGACTCATAGTGACTCCATGCACAACAGAACGAACACTGTCTGGTCCTGCACCATCTTTACAATCATTGCTCTGTTTGAGCCCATTGGTACAGCCACCGTGTATCAATCAATTTCGTTCAAGGTGTTTGTCTTTTTCAATGACCCTCTACTTTACCAAGCATGATGTCCTTCTCTAGGGACTGGTACCTCCTGATAACATGTCCAAAGTATGTGAGATTAAGTATCTCCAACCTCACTTCTAAGGAGCATACTGGCTGTTACTCTTCCAAGACAAATTTGTTCATTCTCCTGGAGTCCATGTTATATTCAATATTCTTTGCCAACATCTTAATTCAAATGCATCGATTCTTCTTCAGTCTTCCTTATTCATTGTCCAGCTTTCGCAAGTATGAGGCAATTGAAAACACCATGGTTTGGGTCAGGTGCAGCTTAGTCCTCAAGGTGATATCTTTGCTTTTGAACACTTTAAAGAGGTCTTTTGCAGCAGATTTGCCTAATGCAATAAAATGCAATGTGTTGTTTAATTTCTTGACTGCTGCTTCTATGGATGTTGATTGTGGATCCAAGTAAAATGAAATCCTTGAGGACTTCAATCTCTTCTCCAATGTCATGATGCTGCTTGTTGGTTCAGTTGTGAGGATTTGTGTTTTCTTTATGTTGAGGTGTAATCCCTATTGAAGGTGGTGGTCTTTGATCTTCATCAGTAAGTGCTTCGAGTTCTCTTCAGTTTCAACAAGGAAGATTGTGTCATTTGTCTATTGCAGGTTGTTAATGACTATGCACTATTTTAATGGTTTCTAATTAGGAGCAATAAAATGATTTTTTTAATCTAAAGAAAGCATGGTTTAATTTTTAAGGTGTTTATCAATCTCTGAGTTATATTTTCAAGAAAAAATCAATTCAGTGACATTGATTACATTCGTCTTGTTGGGCAACCATTCTTACCTTTCTTTTCTGAGTTGTTCCTTCTCCATTAACATAAATTCACTTCCACCTAAAGTTCCTATCTCATCTTTCAAGTTGCTGTTATCAATAGGATCTCATATAGATACTTCTTAAAAGAGCATAATGCTCACGGCAGACATTTTTTACTCATTAAGCTATATTGTTTGGTTTTAAGAATACTTCTGGGGGTATATCTGGTATAAGGTTTAAAGATTATTTCAGGCAATAGTTTCAGGGGTTAATCCACCCCCCACAGCTCCAGAAAGCCTGGAGTCCATGAGAATTCAAAATTCTCTTCTGTATTTCCCCCCTTTTGATCAGATTTCTTGTATAGAATCTTTGATCAAAGTGTTCAATTTTTACAAATGTTCCTGCACAGAAAATTATTAGTATGAAACTCTGTGAAGGTCTTAGTACCAGACTCTTTAGGGGTGTGAAGGTTCAGTTGAAAAGGTAATATCTGTTTATATTAGGAAGATTTCTCAAGCTCTAACTTCTTGTCACATACATGCATTAGCTAAAAGGTAAAGAAGGCGGGCAGGAACTTTTTCCTTAAAAAATTTTCTTGTAGAGAAATTTTTGTACAAAGGCGTTTATGTGGATAAACACTATTAGAAAACTAAACAGGCATGGAAGTATGAAAAAATACAGAAATAGATACACAAGTAGTGTGTCCTTCTATTGGTACTAATACATTAAGTTCTACACTCTTCTTATGAGGCTAACACTCATTTTTTGCCTTGTGCAAGCTTAAACAGTGTATGTTTTGCATTGGGTGTTTCAAATATATTTCACATGAGTGAGGAATAAGGTGCAAAATTATGCATCAGGAAGATTATATCCTACTTTTTTTTTAGTAGGTTTTTAAATTTACTGTGTTTTTCCCACACTTTAAAAAAACACCTTCTTCTGATTCTCATGAATTACTGTTTTCATCCATATGTTTATGGCATGTAAACTTCCTTGTATGGATGGATAGACAGGACCGTTATTCTTGGAATTTGTTGACAACATGGGTACGATTTTTCATTCCACCTATTCTCAGGGAATTATGCAAAGCCATAAATTCAATGTTAGCTGGCTAGACTGTTTCAAGAAAAGAAAAGAAAAGAAATTTTAACAGTGGACGGCTTGATTCCAAAGAAATCGTAGTGGTACATTAGAAAATGAGTGCGTGCTGGCTGCCCTACTGAAGACAGATCTGTCTGCAGATGGTGGAAGCAAAATCAGCCAGGCTTGAATTCAGCCTCGTGTGCCATTAGTGATGTCGTGTCTACTGCTTTACAGCCTAGTGTCTATAAAAGTGTAGCAGACAAGGCAAGACTATAGAATAAGATAAAGAATATCCTAGACACAAAGAAAAGAGGGCTGAAAGTTCCTCTTCTGTATCCTCATTGAAGAAGTTATCTAGGCAAAAAGGTTAGTACTTTATGGTCCAATTCAGCTGCCTCTGACCGTGTTCATCTGCTGTTATAGAACACTTTTCTCTGCTTCTTTTTTTTTTTCCTGACTTTATTTCTGGTTATGCCGAGTTCTACTCCTGTGTGCTACACCCAGGAGTTCCCAGGTGGTGTAAATTGTTAATGTGGTTAGCTGCTAAATGAAAGGAGGTTTAAAAGGAGGTTTGGAGGTTTGAGTCCACCCAGAAGCATCTTTGAAGAAAGGTCTGGTGATCCACTTCCAAAAAATCAGTCATAGAAAATCCTACGGCTCACAGTTCTACTCTGACATACATGGGGTCTCCATGAGTCAGAACTGGTTATGATATAACCACCATCTCGGACACCCTTAGGAGTTCTCTCCTTCTCTTCTCTTCCTTCCTTCTTAACATATGCAAACATGTGTCGTAGGCTGGGTTCTCTAAAGGAGCAAAACCAGTGACTCCTATATATACATAGATTTATTTCAAGGAAATGACTCACACAATTGTGGATGCTGGCAAGTCACAAATCTGTGGATCAGACCACAGGCTGGAGGCTTCTCCTGACCCCAAATTGGCAGGTCAGGTGGCAAACTGCTGGTTTCTCATGTCCTGAGAACCAGAGGTCAGAGGATGATGAGATGCATACAGGATTGAGAGACAGCTCGCTTTGTCAGAATATCCATATGTATCAGATGCAGGCCACACCCCCAAGGACACTTCCCTTCCAACTGACTGGCTGCTCACATAAGATCAAAGTGGAGGATGATTACATAATGTTGGCCAAATTACTGAGAATCACAGCCTAGCTAGTTCGACACATAACATCAACTATCACATACATATCTGAGGACATTTTCCAGCAAGTGATTCTTGACCCAGGACTTTTTACAATGCCCTGTGTTAGATCTTCTGATAATTAGACCAGTCTCTTTTTAGGTACCTATATGCCGTATTTTATCTTACTAGCTGTAAATACAGAGGTGAAAAAAACCCAGGACACCTGCTTCTAGTTTGCAGTTCAGTGGTAGACATGATATTGGTGTCATCTTGTAGAGTTACAGAATGCAGGGTGACTGACTCTGTAGTGGAGGGAGGCCTGGGAAGGCTTCACAGAGGAAGGGCATTCCCTGAGTCTCTGTTGGAGATTCAGGGTCTGGCACACTGGCCAAATCCTACCACCTCTTTCTGGGTTTCTGGCTGTTTGGGCTTATGCCTAAAAAATTGATCCAAATGGAGTAAATGTTGCCTGCCATACAAAATGTGTGGAAAGAGAGGCGAAGGGAAGAAAAGAGAGATGTCTTTGTTTTGAGAGATACCAAAAAATGTCTAACTTGAGACAAAATAACCCCATCCATGAACAGTAGGAGGCCCTGTGGATATTAGGCTCTTCCCACTCCAATTAGCTACTGTCTTCTCCTTCTGCCTTTGAGGAGGAGAAAATCAGGAATGAAGACAAAGGTGGCTGTGCCATCTCAAAACTGTCTAGGTATTTTCCTTCTCTTTGGACATAAGCAGGAACGTGGGGAGAGAAGGTGGATTCTCCCTGACACACGTGAAGGATGCAGAAGAGTTTGTCAAGAGAAGTAAAGAGAGGGAATAATTTGTGCCAAATTATACAGCCTCATGAAAAACACATTATTTGGGAAACAGTACTCCTTGAATGTGAGGGAAGTGGAGGGAAAATGGCAGAAGATGGGATGGGAAATGAAGGTTTGAAAGACATTTTTTAAGGGTTTGAATATCACGCTAAGTAGTATAGACTTAATTCAGTTTGCAAAGCGGGGTCATCACAACAGAGAAGGAATGACGTGATGTTTGTGTTGTATGTGTGTGCTTAATACATTTTTAGTTTGAAATTAAGATTCACGGAATGTACAAAAATAATGCAGAATTCTTATGTACCCTTTACATGGAATCACCCCAAAGTGATATCTTACATAACAATAGTAAGTTGTCAAAACCAAGAAACTGATGTTGGTACAATATTATTAACTCAGACACAGGCCTTCTTCACATCCTCCCATTCTCTCTGTCTCTTTTCGTATCTCTGTCTCTCTTTCTTTGGTGCATAGCTCTATGACATTTTGTCATGTGTGTAGATTTGAGTAACCAACATAAGCAAGATGCAGAACTGTCCATCATCACCAACAAACTCATTCTTTATTACTTTTTAATACTCACACTTTCCTCCCAATTCCAACCACTGTCACCACTGATCTCCATTGTATAACTTTGTCTCTTTCAGATCATTATAAAAATGGAATCATATGGCATATAGCTCTTAGAGATTGGCCTTTTCACTCAGCATACCTGCCTTTAGATCTATCCAGTTTGTTGTGTGTATCAACAGTTGGTTCTTTTTTTATTTCTGAGTAGTGTTCTATTATGTGGTTGTACCATGCTTTGCCTATCCATTCGCCCACTGAGGGACAATTGGCTTGTTTCTAGTTTTCACTATTACAAATTAAAACCACTATGAATGTATGTGCATAGGTTTTTGTAGGAAGAGAAGTTTTAATTTCTCTCCGTTGAATACCCAGGAGTGTGACTGCTGAGTCATATGGTAAGTGTATATTTTAAGGAAGTTTATCTTATCAGAAACTATGAAACTCTTTCCAGAGTAGCCATACCATTTTACATTACCATCAATAATGCATAAGAGATCCAGTTTCTCTACATTATTACTAACATTTGATATTGACGGAATTTTTTATTTTAGCTGTTCTAATATGTGTGCAGTGGTATCTCATTGTGGTTTTGATTCGCATTTCCCTGACGACTAATGATATCAATATTTTTTCATGTGCATATTTGCCAGCTGTATATCTTCTTTGGTGAAATGTCTGTTTAAGTCTTTCATCCGTTTTCTAGTTGGATTATTTGTTTTCTTACAGTTGAGTTTATAGAGTTCTCTATGTATTCTAGATATGAGTCTTTCGTCAGCTATGTATTTTGCAAATATTTTTCCTAGTTTCTGGTTTATCTTTTTAATCTCTTACCAAGAGATTACACAGAGCTTACACAGAGCAAAAGTTATAAATTCTGATTAAGTTCAATTTGTTACTTTTGCTATTATAAATTGTGCCTTTGATGTCACATCTAAGAACTGTTTACCTAACCCTAAGTAATAAAGATTTTTTCCTATGTTTTCATCTAAAAGTTTTATAGCTGTATGTTTTACATTTAAATCTAAGAATTGTTTTGAGTTCATTTTTGTATTAGATGTGAGGTTTACGTTGAGGACATTTCCTTTCTTTTCTTTTTTTGCCTATAAAGTCAAAGCATTCCAGCCCCATTTGTTGAAGAGACTATCCTTTCTCCATTGAGTTGCTCTTACACCATTGTAAAAAAAATTGGTTGACTATACTTGTTAGGATTTATTCCTGGAGTCTATATTCTGTTCCATTGATCTATGTTTCTAGCCCTCTGCTTATATCATGTCTTGATTACTGTAGCGATATATGTTAAAAAAAAAAAACAAAAAACACCAAACCCACTACCGTCGAGCCGATTCCAACTCATAGCGACCCTATAGGACAGAGTAGAACTGCTCCATAGAGTTTCCAAGGAGTGCCTGGCAGATTCGAACTGCTGACCTCTTTGGTTAGCAGCTGTAGTACTTAACCACTAGGCCACCAGGGTTTTCTGTGCACATCTTAAATCAGGAAGTATGATTCTTCCAACTTTACTCTACTTTTTCAAAATCGTTCTGTCTATTCTAGTTCCTTTGCCTTTCCATATAAATTTTAGGATTAGCTTTTCTAGGCCTAAAAAGGTGCCCTGGTAGCACAGTGGTTAAGAAATTGTCTGCTAAGCAAAAGGTTGACAGTTCAAATTCACCATCTGCTCCTTGGAAACTCTATGGGTAGTTCTACTCTGTCCTATGGTGTGGCTATGAGTTGGAATTGACTAGACAAGATGGTTTTTTTTTTTTTTTTTTGATGTCTAGAAATAATCTTCCTAATATTTTGATAGAAATTGCATCAAAACTATAAATCAATTTGTTGAGTTTTCAAATCCATGAGGAGAACATGTCTTGTCCAGGTCCTCTTAGATTTCTTTCATTACCATTTTGAGGTTTTCAACATACAGATCTTGCGCATGTTTTGTTAGATTTATACCCAAGTACGTTACTTTTGTTGGAGTGATTGTAAATGGCATTGTGTTTTCAATTTTGGTTTCCAATTGTTCATCGCTGGTCTGTAGAAATATGATTAACTTTTTGTGTGCTAAGCTTGTTCTCTGCACCTCTGCTAAATATACTTATTGGTTCTAGGAATTTGGGGTAAATTCTGTGTTGTCTGCAAATGAAGACAGTTTCAGCCCTTCCTTTCCAATCTGTATGACTTTCATTTCTTTTTCTTGTTTTATCATAGTGGCTAAGAATCCCAGTGCCATGTTATATAAGAGTGGTGGGAGCAGACATCCTTGTCTTGCATTCAGTTATTCTCCATTAAATATTATGCTAGGATTTTTTTTTGTAGACGTGTTTTGTAAGTTTGAGGAAGCTCCCTTCTAGTCCTAGTTGGCTGAGAGTTTTTATCATTAACGGGTGTTGAATTCTGTCCAGGGCTCCAAATTCATCCAGAGTTTGGAGAGGTGATGTCTTTGCAGAGAGCCATCAGTTTGTTGTGTGTCTCCTATGAGGTAGTGGGAAGGTGCCCTGTCCACACTTTAAGTCACATGAGGAGGATTTCGCTAGAACAATTTGGAGAGTTTAATAAGTATGCTCCTCTGCAATTTGGGAGGTGCACGTCTGGAGTGCCTAAGAAAGTTAAAGTGTGGTTGGCTTGCTAACCTTTCAAAGCTCTATGGTATGTCCCATAGGCCAGAAGAGGACCCTGTGGAAGGCAGTCTGCCATGTTTGCTTTTAAATTAAGAGGACTGTTAGGAGGCACAAGGTGACCCTAAATAGGAAGGGGTATATGTGTGGGTGTGGAACCTCTAGAAGCCAAGGGCTGAGGGGGAACCATAAGCAGCTCACTGAAGGAAGCATTACCCACCTCAAGAGAATTGAGGTGGGAGATCCCCAGCAATGGTGGAGGGTTTGCAAAGAATCCAAAAGGCATCCCCTCATCACCAGACACTAAAGGTCAAATAAGACTTTTTCAACCCCTTACCTCTCTCCTGCCCACTGTTCCAATCCTGTGGGAGTCAGAGGTAGCATAATGAGAGAGGGACCAGTGGAAAAACAAGGTGGGCAACAGGTACAGGTGGATGGAATCGTTCATGTCCTCTCTCTCAAGGCAGGCTCCCTGGCATACCTCGGGCCCGAGCTGGTGGAGGGGTGATATACATCTGATAGAAATTTGGAGTTTTCAGATTGAACTGTGTTGGAATTTTTATTATCTGAAAATTGAGACTGTTTAATAATATCTGAGAGTGGTGAGAAAAACTATATGACTTGCCCAAGGTTTCAACAAGGAATAGGGAGGGAGAGGTTCGTAGAATAGGTTTACAGATACGGTGCAGCAAAAGAAAAAAAGGAATTTCTGTTGCTTCTTAGCAACACGACTTTTTCAATAAACCAGGAGTAGTCATTTGAGTCACAGGATATCTACGTGACTGATTGTAAACGTGGGTCTGGAGGAAGTCAGGGGAAAAAGACATGGATATTGTAGTCCATCCGAACTCTTTTGCTCCATTTTGAATCAGTTCAACCTTTAATCCTCCCTCAGTGGTTTTGCAATGCACAATTTATTTTAAAATAATTTCATTAAATGTACCCTACTGGAAAAAAGCATATGTGATGCCACTTTTAGATTTTCTCATTGATAAATTCACAGTTGATCCCTCCTCCCTTGTGAATATTACATGCTTATGAAATGTAGTCTTTGAATTTAGGTGGCACAGAGTTCCGATCTAGACTCTCACTGATTGTACAGTCTTGGGCAATTTACCCTTTCTTGATGTCCCATTTTCTCTTTTGCAAAATAGCATAGTAGTGCTTGCTAGATAGTCAGTTCTAAATAAAAGCTACTTTATTACTTTATCTCATATGCAAAATGTTTGGGAGGCAATATCTTATTATGTGTATTCCATGACCCTCTGTCATCACCTTTATCTTCTCTGGAAATTGCATTTTCTTTTACGGAATCGACTCAACGGTAATGTTTTTTTTTTTTTTTTTGTAAAAATTTATTCTTATAGTTTTCTAAATATCTCATTACTTCTCTAGAAACACTGGTCTATATATAGGTACAGTGGTTATCATTAAATCATTTACAAAGTTTCTATTGGGTTCAACGTTTGATTCAAACAGATATGAAATGTTCTCTTCCTCTAAAGGACTTAAAGTCTAGCAGAGGAGAAAGAATACACATTAAAACTGCAAATAACCTTTGAGAAACAGTAAATACTTTAGTGCGTCAGTGGGAGAAGTCATCATAAAGGGCTGGGGCATAGAGGAAGCTTTGCCAGGGAGGTGGGATTTGAGGACATCATAACAACATGCACAATGTGGGATGTGCACCCCAGTGCGGGCCAGGTGGTTTTAGGTGTCATGTGTGAATAAGACCTTAAAGAGCACTGGGTTACAGCCTCGGAGAGGCAGCATGGGGAGGTGCTGAGAGCCCAGAATGCAATGAAAATGCCTGGGTTTGAATAGGGCACTGCCACTTTTTAGCTGTGTGACCTTCGATAAATTTTGCCTCATTTCTTTGTGCCTCATTTTCCTCATCTATAAAACAAGGATAATAATAGTAATACCTTACAGGGTTGCTATGAAGATTAAATGGGTGAACAGTTTTAAATTACTCAGAACAATATCTGGTGCCTGGTGCACGCTGGATATGTGTTTGTTAGATAAAAACATATACATAACTAACCATACTTTTCAATTCCCTTTCTATCTTTGGTAGTGAAGCCAAAGAGAAAGCCTCTGTCTGGTGCTGGAATGGCCTTAATGCCTCTCTAGCCCTTGCTAATCTCCCTCTGCAACGAAGAGAGAATATCAAGCTCCGGGCTTTGATAGGAGACGATATAGCAACAGAACTTAGTAAAGTTTTATTTTTTGGTCATGCCATTTCTTTTTATAGTTATCTTCTGTTTGTGGCAAGTGATTCTGCTCTCCAAATATGGTAGTGATATATAGTTTCCCTTAAAAACAAATATTAGTAAAAGCTGTAAATAAATTTAAATAAAATGTTTTTGCTGTTGCTAGCTGCCGCAGAGTTGGTCCCCAGCTCACAGCAATCCCATGACCAATGGGATCAGATGGCTGGTTGTGGTCCATAGTTTTCACTGGCTGATTTTTCTGAAGTAGATCATCAGGCCTTTCTTTCTAGCCTATCTTAGTCTGGACACTCCAGTGAAACCTGTTCAGCAACATAGCAACATGCAAGCCTCCACTGACAGATGGGTGGTGGCTACATACGAGATGCATTGGCTGGGAATTGAAGCCAGGTCTCCCACATGGGAGGTAAGAATTCTACCACTGAACCACCACTGCCACCTAAATATGCATTAAAATTATCTTTGAGTTTAGCGTTGATCAATAATGACTACAACAAACACCACCACCAATTAAAAAAAAAAAGAGGCAGCTTTTGAAACACTGAAGTTTGGAAAGCTTTGGATTAGAGAAAAGGCACAAAGATAGTAATTTGGAGAGAAAGAACGAGAAAATTCTCATCTCTAATGTTTTGCCTTTTAGATAGTTTCCATACATGATGGCCTCAATTCCTGTTTTATCCACCTTAGCAAAGTGCATTTTTTTTGCTTTCCAAAATCACCACTCTCCTTTACTAAGACACACTGTCAAATAGAAGTGGGCAGGGAGCATAAGCACTTTGTATTGTTGCTTGAGTGGACCTCTTCTGCCTGCCGAAAAGCGTTTGGTCCAGCTATCTGAGGAGTTCCACTAATTGCCTCATTAGGCAATCTCAACGCAGAAACAATATTTAAATACATCAGTGCAACTCCTGGGTATACGTAGGATTTAATAGCAGACGAAGCCAAATGAGCTGAAATGGAAAATTTATTTCTTTTTTAATAAACATTCTTAAATTCTCATTAAAAAAAGACAGTAGACAATTCGTGCTTCTCAGAAAGATGCAGTCTTTCTCAAGTTGTAAATGCTTCTGAACCATTTAGAGAAACTTTGAAATATTTTCTTCAAATTATCAGAACATTTTCAAACTTAGGATATTTAACAAGGGCTTTAGGTCCTCCAGTGTTAGATGCACAATTTGGGAACCATAATAACATAATGCCAAATAATACATCAATTTGCATGTAACCTGTGTATTTATAAAGGGGAAGAATTGCCCTCCTTTTAATATTTAAGGCTACAGCTGGCTCTTAATACTTATGTTAAAAATACTCCCCAAAAGCGTCACTAAAGTTCACACTTGGTTTTATAGTTGCCTAACTCTAACCTAACGGTTCGAACCCACCAGTCACTCAGAGGGAGAAAGATGTAGCAATTTGCTTTCATAAAGATTTGGAATGTTGGAAACTCTACGGGGCAGTTCTACTCTGTCCTATAGGGTTGCTTTGAGTCAGAATTGACTCAATGTCAGCAGAACAGGTATGAATATACCACATCTCCATTCATCTGTTGATGAACACATGTGTTGTTTCCATCATCTGGCTATTGTGAATAGTGCTGAAATAAATATTGTTATACAAGTATCTGTTTGAGTCACTGCATTGAAGTCTTTTCGGTATATACTTATGAGTGAAATTGCTGGGTCATATGGTACTGGGTTTTGGCTTTTTTATGGTAATTCTATGTTTAACTTTCTTAGGAGAAAGCAAGGTGTTTTCCACAGCAGCGACACCATTTTACAATATCACCAGCAATGAATGAGGGTTCCAATTTTGCTACATCCCAGCCAACACTTGCTGTTTCCCATTTTTCTGATAATAGCATTCTAGTGGGTATGGAGTGGTAATTCATTGTGGTTTTGATGTGCATTTCCCTAATGACTAATGATGTTGAGCATCTTTTCATGTACTTATTGGCCATTTGAATATCTTCTTTGGTGAAATATCTATTCAGTTTCTACACAGCAGCAATAAGCAATCTGAAAATGAAATTGAGAAAACAATTCTATTTACAAAAGCATTTAAAAGAATAAAATACCTACAAATAAGTTTAACTGAAAACTGTAAAACATTACTGAAAGAAGGTTCAAATAAAAGGAAAGACATCCCATGTTCATGGATTGAAAGACTTAATATTGTTAAGACATCAATACTACCCAAAGTGATTTATAGATTTAATGCAATCTCTATCAAAATTCCAGCAGCCTTCTTTGCAGAAATGGCAAACCTGAGCCTCAAATTTATATGGAACTGCAAGAGGCCTTGAAAAGCCAAAGTAATCTTGAAAAAGATGAACAAAATAAGAGGACTCGCATTTCATGATTTCAAAACATATTATAACCCTACAGTAATCAAAACATTCTGGTGCCAGTATAATGATGGACGTATAGACCAATGGAATAGAATTGAGAGTCCAGAAATAAACCCACACATTTATGGTCTATTGATTTTTGACAAAAGTGCTACGTCCATTCAGTGGCAGAAAGAAGTCTCTTCAATAATTCTTACTGAAGCAACAGGATCTCCACATGTAAACAAATGAAGGTGGATTCATACCTCACATCAAACATGGAAATTAACTCAAAAAGGATCAATGACCTAAATATAAAAACAAAAACCGTAAAACATAGGGGTAAAACAAAACATAGAGGTCATACTTCTGGGCCTAATATTTGAAAACAAAGTCATAGAAAAAGCATAAGCAATAAAAGACCAAATAGATGAACTGGACTTTGTCAAAATTGAAAGTATTTGTTCATCAAAGAATTTTATCAAGAAAGTGAAGAGACAATCTATAGAACGGGAGAAAATATTTGGTAGCTGTATATCTCATAAAGGTTTAATATCCAGAGTATATAACAGCTCCTACAACTCAACAACAAAAAGACAAACAATCCAGTCAAAAAACAGGAACAGAATTTGAATAGACATTTCACCAAAGAAGATGTCCATTTAAATTTTTTTGTGAGTTTATTGTCAAGTCTTTGAAGCTACAGACAGACAGAGGCCGTCTTATTATTTTTTTTTTTTATTGTGCTTGTGCATAATAGAGGAGCTCTGGTGGCACAGTGGTTAAGGGCTCGGCTGCTAATCAAAAAATCAGGTGTTCAAATCCACCAGTTGCTCCTTGGAAATCCTATGGGGCAGTTCTACTGTAACCTATAGTCAGAATCAACTCGACGGCAATGGGTTTGGTTTTGGGTTTGGTGCATAATAGGTGTCCAATAAATCAATTGATTGATCAATTGTTTGCTTTGTTGATTTTTGTTTTCAATCATTAGTTACCATTTTGGGCAAGTATTGGAAGCTTCTGAATTTTGAACTGCTCTGGAAAATCTGTGGCCAATTATAAGAACTAGATTTGAATTTCTTATTAGATTTGGACTTCCATAGAACATAGAACATTATAATGAAAACAGAGGATACTCAATATATGTTGAAAGAAAGAACCAACAAATTAGTGAATGAAGGATTGAGTGTGATTTTCTCTTCTTGGTATGATCCTTATGTCATCTGGTAAATAACTCTCTGTTCTATGTCTCAGGAATTTGTTCTGTAAAATGCTGTAATCTTTCTTATGTTTATAATTAGTATGCAGTTCTTATGATTATAGCAATTCTCAGATCCAGGGCCAAATTTATAATTTTAGAAGACAATTTTATGAAGGAAGCAACAAAAGAAGATGGAAAGAATACACGTTATATCAAAAAGAATTAGTCAATGTTCAACCATTTCAAGAGGTGGCATATGATCAGGAACCGATGGTACTGAAGGAAGAAGTCCAAGCTGCTCTGAAGGCATTGGCAAAAAACAAGGCTCCAGGAATTGGTGGAATATCAACTGAGATGTTTCAACTAACAGCTACAGTGCTGGAGGTGCTCAACTCATCTATGCCAAGAAATATGGAAGACAGCTTCCTGGCCAACTGACTGCAAGAGACCTACATTTATGCCTATTCCCAAGAAAGGTGATCCAACTGAATGTGGAAATTATAAAACAATATCATTAATATTACAGGCAAGCAAAATTTTGCAGAAGATAGTTAAAAAATGGCTGTGGTAGTATATCAACAGGGAACTGCCAGAAATTAGGGCTGTTTCAGAAGAGGACGTGGAACCAGCGATATCATTGCTGATGTCAGGTGGATCCTGGCTGAAAGCAGAGAATACCACAAGGATGTCTACCTGTGTTTTATTGATTATGCAAAGACATTCGACTCTGTGGATCATAACAAACTATGGATAACACTGCGAAGAATGGGAATTCCAGAACACTTAATTGTGCTCATGAGGAACCTTTACATAGATCAAGAGGCAGTTGTTTGGACAGAACAAGGGGATACTGATTGGTTTAAAGTCAGGAAAGGTGTGTGTCAGGGTTGTATTCTTTCACCATACCTATTTAATCTGTATGCTGAACAAATAATCCAAGAAGCTGGACTATATGAAGAAGAACGGGGCATCAGGATTGGAGGAAGACTTATTAACAACCTGCATTATGCAGATGACACAACCTTGCTTGCTGAAAGTGAAGAGGACTTGAAGTACTTACTAATGAAGATCAAAGACCACAGGCCTCAGTATGGATTGCACCTCAACATAAAGAAAACAAAAACACTCACAACTGGATCAATGAGCAACATCATGATAAATGGAGAAAAGATTGAAGTTGTGAAGGATTTCATTTTACTTGGATCCACAATCAACAGCCATGGAAGCAGCAGTCAAGAAATCAAAAGACACATTGCAATGGGTAAATCTGCTGCAAAGGACCTCTTTAAAGTGTTGAAGAGCAAAGATGTCACCTTGAAGACTAAGGTGTGCCTGACCCAAGCCATGATATTTTCAATCACATCCTATGCATGTGAAAGCTGGACAATGAATAAGGAAGACCGAAGAAGAATTGACGCCTTTGAATTGTGACGCTGGCGAAGAGTATTGAACATACCATGGACTGCCAAAAGAAAGAACAAATCTGTCTTAGAAGAAGTACAATCAGAATGCTCCTTAGAAGCAAGGATGGTGACGCTGTGTCTTATATACTTTGGACATGTTGTCAGGGGGGATCAGCCCCTGGAGAAGGACATCATGCTTGGCAGAGTACAGGGTCAGCGGAAAAGAGGAAGACCCTCAATGAGGTGAACTGACACAGTGGCTGCAACAATGAGCTCAAGTATAACAACGATTGTAAGGATGGCTCAGGACCGGGCAGTGTTTCGTTCTGTTGTGCATAGGGTCCTTATGAGGTGGAACTGGCTCGACGGCACCTAACAACAACATTTGATTAGTAGTGCAGGCTAAATCTATCTTCATCATCATTTCAACTGAACTGATAAAAATCTTTGTGCTCATATTACTGTGATTGTTACTATGTACCACAAATTTGTATAGGAGTTAGCAAAATCAAATTACCTTTTTTTGGGGTGGAATTTATTATTTGACTCTTTGCTTCGAAGGTATATGTATGCCCACTGCTGGCAGAAGAGTAAATTGACATAGCTTTCAGGATATTAAGTTGGCAATACAAAATCCTTTGATCCAACAATTACATTTTATAGAATTAGAAAATAATTATGAATGCATGCAAAAATTTAGACCTGAGAATGTCCAGTTCAGCATTGTTTCTAATACAAATGACTGAATCTAACATAATAAAAAAAAAAAAAAAAACTTTTTTTTAAAAAAAGACATAATAGCCAATAGTAAATAGGACATGCTGAATAAATAATATTTGATGCACCTACATAATGGAGTGCGTGCATTCATTAAAAATAATTTTTAGGATTCTACCTGATAATTAATAAATGGAAAGAGACCCATGGAAAAGTATGTTGCTAAATGTCAAAAAAAAAAAAAAGAAAAAAAACCTTGTGACAAAATAGTATGCAGAAGTTGATTCATTTTAATAAAATGAATTGATGTATGTCTAGAAAAAATAATGACTTTGTAGCCCCCAGAATATTAAGAATAGTTATCTCTGGCTGATGCAATTGTATGGGAATTAGGTGGACTATTTCTTTTTGTGTGTGTGTATCTATATATTCTAAATTTTACAGTTTAAATATATAAATACATATAAAAAATTTATAAGAGACTATAGATGCTTACTTAATGTTTTATTATCAAGCGATACTTTGTTTTTTGACTTACCATGTTGTAAGTAACTTACCACGTCATATCTACTACCAAGCAAATACTTTAATAAAATTATGTATAAAAGACTACGATTAAAAGCTATTGCCCTCAAAGAGCTTCCAGTTTATAACAATCTTATATGAATCCAGGCAGTCAAATTTAGAAGATAAAAAATAAAGTTTAAGCACACAGAAATTTTTTTTTTTAAGGTGTATTCTTTTGTTGTACCTTTGCAAAAAATAGAGATACATAGATCCTTAAAATATAATTCCAGGGAGAGAATTCTGATGCTTGTAACAAATATATTCTCTAAAATTGAGTTTACTGTAGTTGATAAAAGCCAAGGAGTAGCTTCCTCTGGGAGGCAGATAGTGACTGTTTTCAACCACCTGGAGGGGTTTTGAGACATGGGGGATTCAATTTCTGCAACTCAGAAATTTCAAATGCAGTCAGGACAAATAAAAAAATACCATACATGTCACTTGCTCTTTCTTCTCTCCGTGTCTCTTCCTCTGTGTCTTTTCTCTGAGTCTCTTTTCTTTCATCCTCTGCTGTTTTCATCCTCTGGCCTGCTAGAAATGACTGAACTAATACCCATCAGAGCAAAGTACTCGAGCATGACTAAAAACAATAATTACCCTCCTTTTTTCTAACTTTACGTCTTGCTGACATCTTTCATCAAAGTTTGGGCTTGTGGAGCCCACTTCTGCCAGAGTGAACTACCTTCCTGGTATTAAGTTAGGCACTTTGGGAGATACATTAACTCTTTCATGCCACTAGGGGACCATTTTCTGTAATGGTTCAATGGACTCATTATCATTTATTCACACAGAACCCAATTCTTCCCAGTCTATGGGGTGAGCAGGCTGTTAGAACCTAGGCAAACACACCTGGGGTAGACTTAAGGAAGGCCAGACAGAGAGGGCAATGAATCTCCCTGTCCCCTCTCTACTGCATGCTTTGCTAGCATGCTCTTTTTTTGTCAGAAGAGAACCCATTATTTTACATATTCCCTTGAGATTTGGCCAGATTTTTTCAGCAGAAAGACTGCACAAGATGGTGGCTGGGGCGGCACAGTCAGAAAAAACTGGGAAACAACAGGGTATAGTTCCATGTTTTGCACGTAATTGAAGCCGTTCATATTACTCTGAGTACCACAGAGGGGGTAAATGGATGTGGAGGAAACAGGAAGGGCTGCTATGAAATGCTTCTGAGGGCAGACTCCTTGAACTTCCATTTGTATGAAAAATGGGAGAGTCCTAAATATCAAACTGTGCAAGCCACATGAACAAGTGATGAAATGTAGCAATTGCCTTTATAAAGGAGCCTCCTGTTATTAACTGCAGACAAGAAGGAATAGCATTAAAATTTGAAGCACCATAAACATATTTGGCCAAGTTTTATTGATGAAATCTAATCCCCCCGACCTAACACCATTACAGCTTCCGTCTGGATTCTTGCTCTTTTCCACGGACACTAAGTGCCCTCTCCAGTCACTGGTTTGCCTGAAGTGTACAGAAACAGAGCACGCTGATAGAACAAAGTTGTTCTACTTTTTCAGAGGGCTTCATAGGCTTCTTTTAGCCTCTGAGAATCCCAGTACATTGCTGTGAAAACTTGGGGTTAACAATCTTTTTCATTGAGAATGGTGTCACTTAGTCTCTTAGTTCCATCTACTTACACAGCAGGCAGCTTTGCATTTGGTTGTAAAGAAGAAATGCCCCAGTAGGTTTTCCTTCTCTGCAGAGAACTGTGGGTCAGACAGAAACGAGATGGGTGAGCTTAGGGAAAACAGTATCCCAAGTGTCCTTGGTTGGTGAAGTCAGGATTCTCCAGTATCTATAATAAATATTTAATCATGCCTTGTCCTTTATCAAAGTGATACATGTTTATATTATTTTTTGTATTTATTTCCAAATCTGTTTACTTTGCTGTTCCTCCCCTTTCTGGAATTTGGGAGCATGAATTATTGTTTTTCTTAGTTGCTTTAGGCATGTCCCATAAAGCTCGGAAGGACTGCATGTTTTCTAAGACACTTGCCAGCTTGTGGGGTTTAGTTCGAAAAAGCATCGCAAGGAAAAGGATCTAAAAGAAACAAATAGGAAAGGATGGAGGTCAGCAGTCTGGCACCTGTGCTTAAAGGTGCAGTGAGTCAAGAGTTTTCAGAAATGGCAAAATGGAAGTCAGTCTTGTGAGGTTATTTTGACTTTCTCAGACACCGCGTCTGAGGTTAAGTCAAAGCCCAGCTTGGATATGGACGGCACTGTTGGGTCTGATAGCATCAAGCAGTCCATATCGATTCTGGGAAACGATAAACTGAAAGGTTCATCACTGTTCCATGAAAACTATCAATGTTATTTTAAGTTTCCTTTGGGCTAGAGGAATTGTCCATTGCCTGGAGAAAACTGCTGCAGCCACAGCCACCACTTGTCAGCAGGAATATCTGCCAACGACTTTCCTTGGGGAGCGATTCTGTGTCCCAGGATAAGTACAAACTTGATTTGATTATTTTAGCTGGCCAGAGCCCTTGTTTAAAAGGAGCATCGTGGATGTGGGGGTGGTTTGATTTCTTCAGAATAGCTGCTCACAAACGTCAGTGTGCATCCAGATCACCTGGGGAGCTTGTTAAATTTGGGGCCCCACCCTAGAGATTGTGATTCAGTAGGACGTGATGGGACCAAGGGGTCTGCATTTTTATCTAGAACCTCATTTTAATGCTTGTCAAAATGATCTGCAGACCACATTTGGAAAAACACTGGTTCGTAAAATCGAAATCAAGGTAATTTTAATGGAAGACTTCTCTTCTGACTGGAAATCCATTTACAGTCAGGTTTTTCTAGCAACTCTCTAGTCTAAATATGGCAGAACAGCAGTGTTCTCAGTATAGCCTTACAGAGAGATGTCACAGTGAAATGCTTTATAATATTGTGTGAAAACAAATAGAGGGGCCGTGGTAGGATTCTCATCTCCCATGCAGGAGACCAGGGTTTGATTCCCGGCCAATGCACCTCATGCACAGCCACTACCCAAATGTCAGTGGACGCTTGCATGTTGCTATGATGCTAACAGGTTTCAGTGGTGTTTCCAGACTAAGGAAGCCTAGGAAGAAAGGCCTGGAGATGTAATTCTGAAAACCAACCAACAAAAACACTATGGATCACAGCAATCCAATTCAAAACAGATCATGGGGATGATGGAGGACCGGGTAGCATTTTGTTGCATCGTGCATAGGGTTGCCATAAGTAGGGGGCCACCTCGACACTTGACAGCAGCTAACAATAACAACAACAACAACATGTAGCTCTAATATATCTCAGACATTGTTCTCCACACTGTGCATACATTAACTCACTTAATATTCACAGCACTCCTATCAGCACCTCCATTTTACCCATAAGAAAACCAAGACTCAGAGAAGTTCGGTAACTTTCCCAGGTTACACAGCTTGTAAGAGTTGCAGCCAAGATTCCAGCCCAGGACGTCTCGCTCTGACATCTAGTGACTACACTGCACAGCTCCCAGCTTTCAAGAAAAATACCATAAATAAAACTGAAAGGCAAACAATAGTCTGGCAAAATATTTTCAGCACACATGACAGACAGTGTTAATGCTATGAAAATATATCCAGATTCCTTTCAAAAAGTTAAAAACTTAATAGAAAAATGGGAAAGGAACATTAAAATTCTGTTCATAAAGGCAGAAATATAAATGATTACCAAACGTGAAAAAGTTTAACCTCACTAAACAGAAATACAAAATGAAATAAGATCTCTATTTCGCCCACTAAATTGCAAAAATGTTGTTTTGAATTGTTGCTATGGCCTTTTTTAACCACCTGTCTGTCAGTTTGTCCTACTGTGGTGGCTTGCGTGTCGCTATGATGCTGGAAGCTATGTCACTGTATTTTCAAATACCAGCAGGGTCACCTGTGGTGAACAGGCTTCAGGGAAGTTTCCCGGCAAAGCAGACCAGGAGGAAAGACCTGGTCATCTGCTTCTGAAAAATCAACCAATGAAAACCTTGAATCACAATGGTCTGATCTCTTCGTGCACGGGGTCGCCACGAGTCAGGGCTGACTTGACGGCAGCTGACAACTACAACGGCATGAAAACAAGCAAGTGTTGATTGGGGGCATCTCCTTCCACCTCTCCCCCTGAAGTGAGAATATCCGAATGGATGCAGCACTTATCTGTTTGCAGAAGCCTTCAGCTTTAGACACAGCTCTGTCTTTCATTCCAGTGTGGGGTCTCTTAGCAACGTGAAGTGGAAAAGTGGAGCAGTTTCTTGAAAAGTTCAGAGTGTTTTTGCCCCACATTACTTGGAAGAGAATTTTTTGTCCGAACAACTCTTCTTGTTTCTATAATATTAGAGTTCGCCCCCATGGTGAGTTACACAATGACAGAGTGAATCATAATATTTGCTAACCCTTCAGTGTAAAAAGGGACTTCTAGGTAGACACTGTGGAGTATTTGTGAGGCAACGTGTTTGGAGGTGAGTTGTCGGAGCCCTGAACTTGGAATTAGAAGCCCTTGGTTTATGGGTGTATTTAACAGAGAAGGAAACAAAGGCTCAGCGATCGAAAATCTTTGTTTGGGGACTTAGTGGGCACTTTCTGGAATTCAGCAGCACAGCTCCAAGTCCAGCTTTCATTTCCCCGGTAGCCAGGCTCTTAGCTCTTTAAAAACTTTCATTCGGAGGATCATGGGGAAATCACACATATCCTAGGCTCTACTATGAGCTGTGTGACTCTAGGCAAGTCACTTTCTCTCTTGGAGCTTCCATTTCTCATCCATGAGTCAGGGATGATAATAACTAACTGGGCAGATTATTGTAAGAATTAAAGAAAACAGCTGCACAATACTTGGTGAGTAGTAAACACTCCAAAAAAAAAAAAAAAAAAAAAGAATGGTTATTTTACGTATTAAAGAATCCTGGATTTGAATTTATTAACTACGTGACAACGGGAGAGTCTGTTACATCCCTGGCCCTGGAATAAGGAAGACAATGCCCATCTAGTCCAGGTAGCAAAGAGAAGTGAGTGAGATCGTATACGTGGCAGCGATTTGCGAACAAACAAAATGGTGGTACGTACATCTTATAATTGTTTATAAAATTCTCCAAGACATTGACCATTAGAGCACAGGCTATTTGGTTTTATGCATATAGTTTTAACTTAGCCGTAAAGCACTTTTGGGACCTGTACCTCAAAGTGTTCTGCAAGCTTGAATTTATTAATCCTTTTAGTATTCTTCAAAATAGGAGGGTAGGTGTCATACAGATACAGGCTGTGCAAGTGAATGGTTTATTCTAAATTCCAGGGTCTGCAGATTATTTGTAAAAATGTCAGTGGTGTTCTCTGGGTGGCCAGTGCATCACTAATGCCAAGCCCTCTCTCTCTATCCTGGCCCGAACCAGTGCCCATTAACAAAGCATACCAGGTCAGATGTGACTGTCACAAGAAGTCTTTAGTTCTGAAATCCCCCGTCAAACAATCCACCAACAAGTTGCTGTCAGGTCAGCTCTGACTCATGGCTGCCCCATGTGTGTCAGGGTAGAACTGTATCCGATAGGATTTTCAGTGCCTGTAATCTTGTAGAAGTAGGTTGGCAGGTCTTTCTTCCGAGGTGTCTCTGGGTGGGTTTGAACCACCAACCTTTTGCTTAGTAGTCCAGCACTTAACCATTTGCACCACCCAGGGACTTCTATACCCTGCAAAATAAAAGCCCTAACTCTTTGCTCATGTGTTGACTTACAACTTTGTGCCCTTCACATCTGTCCATAAAGAGTGCAAGCCTCAGGAAGGACAAGAGTGGTACAATTTTCCTATCAAAGATACAGCATGTGCCTAAAAAGAATTAATTTTACAATCCATTTCTTTCATCCCATGACCAGTATCTGTGTTCTATTGGACTTGAAAATCCCAGGAAAATTAAAAAGGCTTATATTGAGTTCCCTTCCCACTGACTTGTGATCCTTGGGTATAGAGAGAGAAAATTCTGGCAGGAGCCTCAACCAAACCAGCCTCTCACTGACTCCCATTCCAGTTATCATCTCTTCCTTCTGTGATACCCTCTCTCATTCATAACAGTGTTCCATGGTAGAGGCGCCTCTGGTAGTGTCTTAGTCTTAGGCTTGTTGAAGGCAAATACTGTATCTCCTCCATCTTTGTTTCCCCTGATGACAGGCCAGTGCCTGGGACAGAGCAGGCACTAAGTATGGAATTGAATTTTCTGTCTGTGCCTTGGGTCTTGTGGCTCGGCTCTTAGTCAAACTGCACTTCTCCTGCCTCTGCCATTACCTTGCTTCAGGGCCTCAGGTAAGTTAGGAAACTTTTTTGGGCCTCAGGTTACCATTCAAAAAGATAGTTTATCTAAGGGGCTTGACACATAGAAGAAACTCAGCAAATATTTATTGCTGTCCTGGTGGTTCCATTCTGATCCTTACGCTGTCAGGGGAGGCACCTCTGCTGAGCTCTCAGGCCTTACCTGTGTGCTTGCCTCATGGACTTGACATTTAACATATGTCACCTTAGGACAACTAAAAGGGCTTTTATACACAGTTACACGTATCGTATTTCTGTGCAACCTCTTTACTATTTAATCTCATACAAATAGAAAATAGTAACCTCAGGGCCCTGCTTGGAGATTCTTGAGCCTGTGATTGGCCTCTGTCCTTTAGCTGTCAGCACTAGCCATCCCAAAGGGTGACAATACATAGACTCTGTAAATCCTATTTAGCCCATTCTCTCCACGGTCTTGTATGTCACTCAAACCCAGATGTTTAATAACACTTGCTTTTGAAGCTGTTGCTAATGAAAGACAGGGCTTTTGAGAAATAGTGCGATGGAAAACACCTCCATTCCATCCCTGGTCTTATTCAACATCCAGGCTGCAGCCACCCACCATGGTTCATTTTTATCTGCAATGGTAAACGTGCTGAGGATACCTGTGGACAGACACCCAGGCCAGGAAAAGGCTGTATTTGTGTAGTTGTCTTCTAATAAGGTCAAAGGCGCAACGTATTATACAGCTCTGTGGGCAGCCGGACTCATTAGAACTGGAGTGGGCTGTGGGGCCTGTGTGGGAAGTTCAGAGCAGGGGTTTTATTTGGGGCCTGTGCCCAGTGGATGTCCTTGACTCTTTCAGCAGAATGTGAACTGGGGGTGACGGGCACTGAAGAAACCACAGCTGCCAGCATCTGGGAACCCCATAGGGCCCTTTGCCCCTCAAAATCTGAGGTTTGATTTTTATTTGGTGCTAACTAAAGCTGGAAGTAAAGAGAAATGCGAAGGCTCTGGTGCTGTTTGCAAACCCCAAGTCGCCTCATTTTACCAAATCGTGCAGTAGCTGCCTCCTAGGCCGGGGGTGGGCTTTCCACCGAGCCTTGCAGGCTGCCAGGGCGGTGAACAAGAGGAGAGCCCTGTCGGTTGTATTCTGGCGAACTTAATGAATGGTTGTGAAGCAGGGAGCTGAAGGCTGAAGCCTGACAACCTGACAGGCCTGATTGCCATTTGCATGAGCGACTCTGGGCAAGTGGAAGTGACTGTGAGATTGATTGATTTGTTTTGCTGAGGCTCCTTTGTGGTCTCCTTGGTGGATTTCTGGCCCCACCTCTCAGTCTCAAAGCCCTTGCTTTGCCTGCTGTTGCTTTTTTATTTGGGGGTAATGAAAATTTGTTATAAACCTTCCCTTTCATCTGTACGTGGCAGGCTGTCACCGAGAAACGAGCCATTCTGCAGCCTTTCTCCTGTCCAAATTGCTAAATGTTTTTTTTCCAATTGCTTCCCTAATGGGCCGGGATAATGGGAGCTGCATGCTCTCTGCCCGTGCCGGAGATGCCAGAGCATTTGTCCAGCGCACATGTGTGGTGGGCACCCAGCCCCTCAGTCTGTGGCCGGCCCAGCCCTGGCAGCCGAATGCCCACTCGTGCACCTGCCCTTGCCCTTGAGATGGCTCCTGAGGAAGGTGGTCCTAGCCTGGCCCTTACAGAGCATCCAGCCCACAGGCGAGGCTCTGCGAGGGGGCTGGTGATGCTGACCAGAGCCACAAACCCGAGTTTGCTAATGGACTGGCCGGGCCAGCTTTTTATTGACTCCAGTTGCTGCTTTTCGGAGGGGCGGGCTCCAGAGCTCCCCACGGTCACCAGTTCCATGTGCTGTATGCTCAACTGTGGCTGACCCACTGCTTTACGAGCCTAAGTGCTTATCCAGGAACAGAAGTGAGGAGGCTGTGTGTGATAAGAAAATAATTTGCCAAAACTGCAACAATAAAGAGGGCCTGGTGGGATCTCTTATGGTATGAATAGCCCTGAGCAGCTGCAGATTTCTCTCTGCTTTCACAATTATTTTCATTTTTATAACAACCAAAAGCAAAACGCCTTGTACAAGGCTGGTGAATCTTGCTTTGGCTTCCAACTCAATGTTTCTTTCTCTTTCTGGGAATCTTAAACATTAACCCAGCCTGGACAAAATGTTCCTTGGCAGAGTGGCTTCAGCTGGTCTGCTCCTTGGCTTGCTAACAAGTCCTGTGTGGCTTTGCTTTAAAGCCACCCTCCCCACAAACAATCCTGTGAACACAGAGAGCACCAGCCGCTCCCTGTGGGGCTACTGAACAGGTGCTCCTATTGCTGAGTTCTGGGGCAGGGAACTCTTCGTCAGAAGCTGGTGCCTTTTAAATCACAGCAGTTACTCGGCTGACAGAGGTCAGGCTGTGTTCAACTTGAGAACAGAGAGGCAAACACATTCTTTTTTTTTTAGATTTATTTATTGTGCTGTAGGCGAAAGTTTACAAATCAAGTCAGTCTTTCATACGAAAAGTTACACACCTTGCTAGGTACTCCTAGCTGCTCTCCCCCTAATGAGACAGCACATTCCTCCTCTCCAGCCTGTATTCCCTGTGTCCATTCAATCACTTCCTTTCTCCCTCTTCCTTCTCATCTCGTCACAAGACAGGAGCTGCCCACATTGTCTCATGTGTCTACTTGTGCCAAGAAGCTCACTCCTCACCAGTATCATTGTCTATCTTATAGTCCAGACCAATCACTGTCTGGAGAGTTGGCTTCAGGAATGGTTCCCATCTTCGGCTAACAAAGGGTCCGGGGACCGTGACTGTCAGTGTCCCTCCAGTCTCAGTCAGACCATTAAGCCTGGTCTTTTTACCAGAATTTGAGATCCGCATCGTGCTCCATCAGGGATTCTCTGTTGTGTTCCCTGTCAGGGCACCATCTATCTAGTTCTTCCGGTCTCAGGCTGATGGAGTCTCTGGTTTATATGGCCTTTTCTGTCTCTTGGGAACATCTTTACCATAAGTCTTTGGTGTTCTTCATTTGCTTTTGCTCCAGGTAGGTTGAGACCAGTTGATGCATCTTAGATGGCCACTTGCTAGCATTTAAATCCCAGACGCCTCTCACCAAAGTGGAATGCAGAACATTTCTTAATACATTTTGTTACCCCAATTGACCTAGATGTCCCCTGAAGCCATGGTCCCCAGACCCCCATCCCTTCTACCCTGGCCTTCGAAGCATGTTGTTGTATTCAGGAAACAGCTTTCGATTTAGTCCGGTTGCGCTGACTTCCCCTGTACTGTGTGTTCCCCCTCCCTTCACCTAAATTAATTCCTGTCTACTATCTAGTTAGTGGATACCCCTTTCCATCCTCCCTCGTAACCATCAAAGTGTATTTTCTTCTGTGGCAAACACAGTCTTGCCTCGTCTCGCACTGTACCTCACACTGACAGCACTGCCAACACTTGCCGACTCTTCTCCATCTTTCTTTTTTGGGTGCTGAGCATGATCAACAACTGCTAACATTTATTAAGTGTCCTGTACAACCAGGCAGAGTTTTCAAACTCAGGTGTATATTTTATAGTTAGAGCACATCTTAATTTGGACCCAAAAGTTTCATCAGAAAAACTTGGTTAGTATTTAAGTTTCATTAACTTTACTGTTGAAAAAGTAGATTCACATATCCAAGCTGTCCCAAATACACTGAAAATTTTCTCAGTAACTGAATTTGAGTATATGTTTTAGAACTTAAATGAAAATTCATTAAAATTAAGAATTCCATCCCTCAGTCTCACTAGCTTCATTTCAAGGGCTCCATACCCACATGTGACCCAGTGGCTGCCATACTGGGTCACAGATAGAGATAGTCAATATTTTATAGTTGTCAAGATCCTTTTACCCATGTTATGCCAATATTTTGGAGTGAAGTGAAGTCTCATATCAAGGGAAAATAATAGTCTGAGAGCAGAAGTTGTTAGCTGGGGGAGAAGTTTCATTTCAGAAGCAGAGGAAATGAAGTTGGTGAAGGAGAAAAAGAAAAAACTTTAGGTAGGAATTTTCCTAAACTAAGGAATACTTTATTGAGTAGGAAATGGGAGTCAAGGATGGTTTTTGAGCAATGCAGTGATGTTGGCAAAGCATTGTTTCAAGATTAACTTGATGGGATTTACTGGAAATAGGACACTGGTTGATAGTAGCTGTAATAAGAAAAAAGGGACTTACATGTGAGAAATACAATAAAAGAAAAAATGCATGTTTCTGGTGGAAGTAGCTAGGAGAAATTCAAGATGCTTTGTCAGCTTTTTTTTAATGAATAAATATAATAATGGACATAGGGGAATCTGTAAGGAAACTTATTCTGGAGAAAAGATGAGCTCAAGTTTAGAAGTAAAGATTTTGATTTGATGCTGTTATTATTAGTTGCCATCGAGTCAGCTCTCATGGTAACCCTATGTACAACAGAACTAAATGTTGCCTGGTCCAACTTGCTGTTAGGGCATTATAGAGTAGGCAGAGTAAAGCAGAGGGCTAAGATGTAAATGTAGAATGCCAAGGACACAGATTCACTACATGGGAGCAGGAAATCTGTAGAAGCAGAAAGAGAAACAGAAGTTCAATGTCACGAAAGTCAAGGGTGCAAAGAGCTTCTCCAAGAAGGAAGTGGTGAGCAGTGGGGAATATTGCATAGGGGCCAAAGAGAATGAAGGCTGAGCATTGGCATTAGAATTGAGAATTAAGATATCAGTAAAAACTTGGAGAGATCGATTTTTAGAATGATGGGAAATGGAAGTAATATTGTCAGGTGTTAGGGAGTGAGAAGGTGAGGTGAAGATAGATCTGCATTAAAAGCTCAGAAGTTACTAAGATGTAGTAGGTAAGACCTCTGTACTCAAGGGACCACAGAGCACACATGTTTCATCCAAAATTTCAGCCTGATGGTGTGATATCAGGCACAGAAGGAGGTAGGGAGAGGACATTATCTGGCAGCAAATGAGTCTTTCTAAAGTCTTTGCAATGTCACACACAAGTAAAATTTTGCAGAGGATCATTCAAAAACTGTTGCAATAGTATATCAACAGGGAACTGCCGGAAATTTAAGCCAGATTCAGAAGAGGACATGGAATGGAGGATATCATTACTGATGTCAGCTGGATCCTGGCTGAAAGCCGAGAATACCAGAAAGATGTTTACTTGTGTTTTATTGACTACGCAAAGGCACTCGACTGTGTGGATCATAACAAATTATGGATCGATAATGAATTAAGGAGTTGATAACATTTCGAAGAATGGGAATTCCAGAACATTTAATTGTGTTTATGAAGAACCTGCATATAGATCAAGAGGAAGCTCTTTAAACAGAACAAGGGGATACTGCGTGGTCTAAAATCAGGAAAGGTGTGCATCAGGGTTGTATCTTTTCACCATACTTATTCAATCTGTATGCTGAGCAAATAATCTGAGAAGCCTGACTATATGAAAAAGAGCATGGTGTCAGGACTGGAGGAAGACTCACTAACAACTTGAGTTATGCAGATGACACAACCTTGCTTGCTGAAAGTGGAGAGGACTTGAAGCACTTACTAATGAAGATCAAAGACCACATCCTTCAGTATGAATTAAAACTCAACATAAAGTTAACAAAAATCCTCACAACTGGACCAATAAGTAACATTGAGAGAGAAGACTGACCTTGTAAAGGATTTCGTTTTACTTGGATCCACAATCAATACCCCTGGAAGCAGCAGTCAGGAAATCGAACTATGTACTACATTGGGCAAATCTGCTGCAAAAGATCTCTTTAAAGTGTTAAAAAGCAAAGACATCACTTTGAGGACTAAGGTGTGCCTAACCCAAGCCATGGCATTTTCAATCACCTCACATGCATGTGAAAGCTGGACAATGAATAAGGAAAACAGAAGAAGAATTGAAGCCTTTAAATTATGTTTTTGGTGAAGAGTATTGAATACACCATGGACTGCCAGAAGAACAAAAAATCTGTCGTGGACGAAGCACAGCCAGAATGCTCATTAGAAGTGAGGACGGTAAGACTTCATCTCACATACTTTGGAAGTGTATCAGAAGGGACCAGTCTCTAAAGAAGGACATCATGCTTGGTAAAGTAGAGGGTCAGCAAAAAAAAAAGGAAGACCCTCAATGAGATGAATTGACACAGTGGCTACAACAATGGGCTCAAGTGTGACAATTGTGAGGGTGAAGCAGGACAAGGTAGTGTTTTGTTCTGTTGTACATAAGGTCACTATGAGTTGGAACTGACTTGTTGGCACCTAACAACAACAACAAAGTCTTTGCTAACTTACAGCATTAACTTTGTCTCTTTATAAAGTAGTTCCTTCCTAGCATTTCCAGTGGTCCCACACAACCCACCAAAGCCCCCAGATGCTTTGTAATCTGCTTTCTCTGTTACTAGGTTTATCTTTCTCGTTCAGAAAAGTAGTTGCCACTCTTAAGACTCTTAGCAGAAGAGTTTAAATTTGCCACTTGTACCCATTTATTCATTTAACAAATTTCTAGAGTTCCTTATACAAGCCCTGTTCTAGAAGCATGTGATATAGTGGTGAATAAGACAGAAAAGGATTCTGCTTTCATAGCATTGAAATTATAGTGGCATAATATATTTCCACTATATTTTCATCCCATTATAGTGGGGTAGAAAGATAATAAGCATATAAATATAAGACAATTTCATAAGTAATAATGTGCTGGGGCTTGGGAGCTAGTTTAGTTCAGGTGATAAGGGAAGGTTTCTTAAGGAGGTGATATTTGAGCTAATTCCTGGATGACAGGAAGGAGCTAACAAGTGAAGATTTGGGGTATAGAACAAGTGCAAAGACCCTGAGGTGGAAAGGAGCTGGCATGTTTGAGGAGCTGAAGGAAAGATTGCATAGCTGGAACATAGTAAGGAAGATGAAGCGAGATAGAAAATCACTTCTGAGAGATTGGGTTGGGTACAGATCGCAGGCCAAGGGGTAAGCACTCTAAGTGCAATAGGAAAGCATTGGAAGATTTTCAAAATTAAGTAGGATGGAAGTGACATGGTCTATTTATGTTTTTAAAAGATTGTATTGACCACCATGGATTGGTGGGGAGGTGCGGGATGACTTGATTGCTCTAATTGCTTAGAGGGAAATGGATCATGGTGGGGCTGGGAAGCAAGAGCAGTAACAAGGAGACCAGTTAAGAAGCCATTGCAGGCATCAAGACAAAAATGAGGGTGAGGATTTACATTGGGGAGATGTGGAGTGGGGGTGACATGAAGTGGACAGATACGGGATATACTTTGGAGGTAGAGTGAATGGGACTGGTTGAAACGGATATGGGGAGTCAATAAGGACTCTAGGGTTTTTTTTTGTTTTAGTAAATTGATTGGTTGGTGGTATCTTTTACTAAGATGAGGAAAAGCCCAACAAAGGCTCATAACATTTTAAGCTTTCTACTGCCATATCAAAAAGGGGCTATTGTTTCCAGAAACCAAACAGGATCCTTAAAATTAAAAGCATAGTGGAAAAAAAAAAAAGTTAAAAATGGGTGGTAAGCATATGGAGGTTTGTTGCATTATTCTCTTGATTTTTGTGAATGTTTGAAAATATCCTTAATAAAGAAGTTTAAAAAAACACAACGGCGTGAAGTCTTCCTTTCAGCCAATAAATACCAATTAGAGAAAACAGGAGTCCTTTCCTGTTCTTTGAAATAAACACCCACTAAGAAGTTTTTTTTTTTTTTTTTAAGAAGTTTCCTTGAAATACTTTGTGAAAAGGTCCCTCCTTTGGCCCACTGAGGCACCTTCAAGGGTGAACTGCAGCTGTTGTTTAACAAGTTCACGCAGTGCACCCCAGCTCATGTCTGGAAGGGAAAAATTAATAGCAAGGGAATTAAATGGCTACCAACTTGTGAGGACCTAGTCCTAACAATGTTCATTCATTTTGGGTTCCAGTTTAGCGCTTGAGCTGTCTCTATCCATCACATTTTCCACAAAAGGGCATATATCTACAAAAAGGGATGGGGACTGTGGCTCCACCGCCTGGACTGAGTTGGAAATGAGGAGACCATGGGTTTGAACTCGCACTCTGCAGATTCACATGGGACACAGCAGCAATCTGTGAACTGCTTTAGAGTCCTTGATAAAGATAATATTGACCACGGAGGAACAGCCTACCAGGTATTTATACGAAAGATGGATTTTAAACCACAAAATCAAGAGACAAAGTCATATCCCATCGATACAACTTTTAAAAAACTCAATAAAATTTTCTTCCTTATTTTTAGATGACTTTGTATCTCAAAGGAGACCTGAGGGTTGGTGTGTGAGAGCTGGGTGACTATAGTGTCTCCCAAAAGACAGTGACGATTCTTCCAGTGGTTCCAGGGTCCTTTGTGCATTAGAATGAACAAGGAAATTTCCCAAGTCCTTCTTCAAATAAAACTATCTGCTCTTGTGAAAGATACTGACAATGAGGGGGATTCAGGAAATTATAATATTAAGCAGTAACTAGTGGAGATGTAGCTCAGAGAAAAATACTGATTAAACATGCAAGGTAAAACATGAATGCCATTTTTAAGGAGCTGAGATGGTGCTTAAAACAACCTACCTAAAAATCTAGGTGGTCATCGTAGTTTCAATTGTCAGCTGGAAAATTGTTCCGTTTTGATTTACCTCAGTTGTCTAGACGCACATCACAAAGTTATGAAATAACACATTTTGTACCAAATGGACACTGTTGCAATATGCCTTAGAAGTCAACCAGAACTTTCCTTATCCTAAGAGAACAAGGAAACCCAGTGCCGTCGAGTCGATTCCGACTCAGTGACCCTATAGGACAGAGTGGAACTGCCTCATAGAGTTTCCAAGGAGCGCCTGGCGGATTCGAACTGCCAACCCTTTGGTTAGCAGCCGTAGCACTTAACCACTACACCACCAGGGTTTCCAACATTATGAGTCTTAAAAATGCTTGTGTGCTTTGGTCTAGTAATTCAAAGACTTAAATATAAGGATGGTTAATGGTGCGTTGTCTACAGAAAGAGAAAATTGGAAATAGTTTTTGGAGATTTCTAATAGCTGAAAAAGTTATCTTGTATATACCTGATGGAATAGTATGTGGTCATTAAAAATCATGTTCTATGAGTGTAATGATTAAGGACATGGGAAATTTTTCCTGTTATAACTCTAATATTAAGTAATAAAACATTATGCCAACTCACAGCAACCCTATAGGACAGAGTAGAACTGACCCATCATGTTTCCAAAGAGCAGCCGGTGGATTCGAACTGCTACCCCTTTGGTTAGCAGCTGAGCTGTTAAACACTGAGCCACCAGGGCTCCAAATAAAGATAGAAAAATGTATATATACAGGCATTCTCTGGGTTACCAATGAGATCCGTTCCTAAGTGTGTCTTTAAGTTGAATTTGTAGGTAAGTTGGAACAGGTACTCATGGTTCTTATTTAGTCTTACTTTAGTGTAAGAAAAGGCTCAAAGACTTTCCAGTGATTTAAAAGCTGCATGTGCAGCAGGTGAAGGTGATTGTGATGAAGAATTTGTAGCCAGTAGGGGCTGGTTCAATCATTTCAAAGTGAGGGCAAATTTACGTAACGTTAAAGAGCAAGTATGAGTTGTCTACAAGTCAGCTGTCTATAACCTGGAGACTTACTGTATATATGTCTCTCTCTATATATCTATATCTGTCTATCTATCTATTCATGCATCCACCCACCCATCCATCCATCCATCCATCCATCCATCCATCCATCCATCCATCCATCCATCCATCCATCCATCCATGTCTATGTATATAGTGAGTGTGTAGCCTGATCAGTTAAAAGAGAAATGTATATATTTATAATAGATATAGGAGCCTTGGTGGTACAACACTGAAGCACTCAGCTGCTAACTGAAAGGTTTGTTGTTTGAGTTCATCCAGTGGCTCTGCAGGAAAAAGACCCAGTGGCTCTGCTTCTGTAAGGATTACAGCAAAGAAAACCCTATGGGGCAGTTCTACTCTGTCACATAGGGTTGCTATGAATGGGAATTGACTGGACAGCACCCAACAACAACATAATAGATATATGTATGTACACAGATAAACTATATGTCTATATTTGTCCATTTTATATATATTCATACGTGTGTGTATATATACGTGTGTGTCTATATATTTATATTTATATATATATATGGCTTTATATAGACGGAAACCCTGGTGGCATAGTGATTAAGTGCTATGGCTGCTAACCAAAGGGTTGGTGGTTCAAATCCCCCAGGCGCTCCTTGGAAACTCTATGGGGCAGTTCTACTCTGTCTTATAGCGTTTCTATGAGTCAGAATCAACTCTACGGCAATGATTTTTTTTTTTTAAGACTAGAAGGGAATGTACCAAAGAGTTGTTATAGTCATCCTCAGATGGTAAACTTATAGGTGGATTTTTCTGTATGCTTCAAATATCCTGGAATAAGCATGCATTATTTTTACAATAAAAATATTATTATTAATTTTAAAACACTACTAACACCACCATGACAAACAATACTGTAAAGTCAAACTCTAGATGCAACTAACTTACTCTTGCACCTGTGTCATGTATGTGTTTATATATGTACATAAGTATGTATTTTTAATGTCAGAATTTAGCAAGACAGATTGTAGCCTCATCTCTGTAAAGTCAGTTCCTCGTGCTCAAGGAGAATATTCCTTGTTTATGCTGCAGGCAAAATAACCAGTTATTTATTTTTTTAAACCTCAGGTCTATTGTGAAAATGAGCCATCTGTGGCAGTTGTGGTGTTTTTCCCAGCCTAATAGCGCCTTTCATACCGAACTCTTGGGCTTCTCCAGGCGTTTCGGACAGCTGCGGAATGATTATGTACTTATTTTTTTGTAAACTGTATAAGGTTGCAGACTGGGAAACTTTGCATATGTATGTACTTGGGGCATATAAAATGGGAATAACGTAAGCCCTGTGGTTTGGTTTGCAGAGAGCCACAGTGGAAGGCCATCTCTGCTTGGTTGTGGTAACATTGCCTCATGCCCTAACTTCATCACTTCACAGAGTGGAAGGAAGTTCCTCCCCATCTCCATTTTCTGGAAATACCATAGAGTGTCGGGCACAGATTAGGTACTTGGGAGTTAGAACACTTTTTATTTTAATGAATGAAAGAATGGATAAATATTTAGTTAAGGTCATATCTACCTCTGTGTGCCTGGAGTACCACCTTGCCATATACCCGTTTGCACTGGCAAGGAGCAATGCTGATTCATCTGCTCAAGAGAAGGAGGCAGGGTATCCAGCCTCTTTATAACCCAGAGATAGGCACATAGTGTTCCTAGATGCTTAAGGAGTCTGTGGGCTGTGCAGATGGTTAACGTGCTTGGTTGTTAACCAAAAGGTGTACTGTTTGAGTCTTCAAGGCACCTCGGAAGAAAGACCTGGTGATTTATTTCCAAATAATCATCCATTGAAAACCATATGGAACACAGTTTTACCCTGACACACACAGAGTCACCATGAGTCAGAGTCAAATCAGCAGCAACTGGTGTTGGTAGGAGATATTTTAAGTAACCTAATAATTTTTGGTTCTTCCTGATCTATGGAGGCAAATATTAGCCATCACAGGTGCTGTTTTATTAATATCACATCCTCATGGTTATTCTGATTATACTCAGTCCTTCTAAAAGCTATGGGAGAAGGAATACAACAGACTGCTAACTATAACAGGAAAGAAACGATGCAAATTTTATGGCAAAGCATGTTATAGGCTGTCTTAGTTTCTTAGTGCTGCTATAACAGAAATACCAGAACTGGGTGGCTTTAACAAACAGAAATTTATTTTCTCATAGTTCAGGAGGCTAGAAGTCTGAATTCAGGGTGCTGGCTCTAGGGGAGGGCTCCCTTTCTGTCAGCTCTGGGGAAAATCCTCGTCTCAGCTTCGCTAACGTTCTTCTCAGTGTTCCTTGTTGATCTCCAAGTGGCATGTATCTTCCTCTCCATAACTGTACCTGCTTCTCTGTGCCTAATCTGCTCTTTTTATATCTTAAAAATGAGTTGGCTTAAAACACACCCTACATTGATATGGCTTCATTAACATAACAGAGAAAACTTTATTCCAAATGGGATTACACCCACAGGTATGTTGTTGTTGTTAGGCGCCATTTTGACTCATAGTGACCCTATGTAGAAAAGAACGAAATACTGCTGGGTCCTGCACCATCCTCACAATCGTTGACGTGTTTGAACTCATTGTTGAAGCCACCATGTCAGTTCATCTTGTTGAAAGTCTTCCTCTTTTTGCTGACCCTCTACGTTACCAAGCATGAAGTCCTTCTCCCAGAACTGGAACCTCCCAACAGCATGCCCAAAGTATGTGAGACAAAGTCTCACCATCCTCGCTTGTAAGGTGCATACTGGTTGTACTTCTTCCAAGACAGATTTGTTTATTCTTCTGGCAGTCCATGGTATATTCAATATTTTTTGCCAATACCATAATTCAAAGGTACCTATTCTTCTTCTGTCTTTATTATTCATTGTGCAGCTTTCTCATGCATGTGCAAAATCAAACCAAACCTATTGCCTTCAAGTTGATTCTGACTCATGATGGCCCTATAGGACAGAATAGAACTGCCCCATAGGATTTCCATGGAGGGGCTGGTGGATTTGAACTGCTGACATTTTGGTTAGGAGCCAAGCTCTTAACCACTTCACCACCAGGGCTCCCCATGCATATGAGGTAACTGAAAATATCATGGCTTGGATCAGGTGCATCTTAGTCCTCAGAGTGACAACTGTGTTTTTTAACGTTTTAAAGAAGCAGGTTTGCCCAATATAATACGTTGTTTGATTTCTTGTCTGTTGCTTCCATGGGCATTGATTGTGGATCCAAGAAAAATGAAACCCTTGACAACTTGCATATTTTCTCCATTTGTTATCCACAGAGAATTTACTTCCAGTTTTCTTTCATCAATGGAAGGCTGCCAAAATTCAAATCTCTGAAGATGCCGGGGAGCGGAGAAATGTGCACTCTCGCACCAGGACCCCCTGGATTCTATGTGGAGGAGTGTCCATGTTATGGATTGAATTGTGTCCTCCCAAAACACATGTTGTAAATCCTAACCCTCACTCACCTCCACAGGTATAGGAGTTAGAATTTACAAGACATATTTTGGGGGGACGCAATTCAATCCACAGCATGGACACTCGTCCATAGAGAGTCCAGGGGGTCCTTGTGGGCTAGCACACATTCCCTGCTCCGGCATCTTCAGAGTTTTGAATTCTGGCAGCCTTCTCTTTGGTGAAAGAAAGCTGGAAGTAAATCTTTCTACTTTCCTTGGCTCATCAGTGTCACTCTGTATATCATCTAGAAATTAAGGTTGTGGATCACTGAGTACCCTGGATCCTCCCACTCTGGGACAGCTGGGGAAATACATAAGGTGCCCTGAGGCTTAAGCCTGAGTCTCCTTGGCTAGCCCCGCACTTTCACTTAATAGTAAAAAAATATCTTTGTCAGTCCACAAAAGTATTCTTTCTAGCCCTTCTTTGTCTAAACTTAATATTTCCTATATTAAGTCTTACAGCAATCGTCACAAGGAAGGTTGAATGCTAAAGAATGCAGAATCAATTAAGACTCCACCAGGAAATCACAACCTTCTGTTAAGCTGTAAAATGCTCTGGGATGAATTGGTGTCGCCTGATAATATGGCAGCAGAGATGTATTGTGAAGCCAGATAGTCAAGGCCAAGTGTCTCCTTCCACAAAAGCAACAATCCCCTCGCCACATGAAGTATATCAGTACTGGAAGAATAGGAATAATGAGTGAATATACAGCATCCTAAATGAGGGTCCTTTTCTCTAACATTGATAGACAAAGATTCTTCATCCTTGGAATCATTTTCCCTGCTCTTGGAAAAAGATTCCGCAATAACAATGAGAAGTCAGGACTGTCCTGTGGTCAGTCCTGAGTGTCTAATAGTACTGCTCTATTTTTTTTTAAGTGTAATTCTGAGGTTAGTGACTACAGAATAACTGAAGAATCTCAGGCAGTTAGGATGAGGGGAAGCCACAGTGACTGGACACAAGGTCAAAGTCTCGATGGGAAGTCACAAAGCCTGCATCCCAGGTGATGGATACACATTTTATTTAAATAAATAGGCAAGCAGAACCAAGACATTTTCACAGAAAAAAAAATATATGATTTACCACTACAATCCCTAACAGGCCATAAAAGTCATGCTACAATGACGGAGACCCAATTTACCTGTATTTCCCCATCCTAGAAAGTTTCAGAAAAGAAAATTTGAGGGACAGACAGTGATAAGGCAGGTAACTCAGTTCTGAATATTCTTGGATTTAGGAATTCTGATAAATGAAAAGCTCACAGAAAATGCCATGAGAAAATGAACTCTTAATTTCAAAAAGAATAGTCAACACTTGTTCCTTCATCAATTGGTCCTCATGGTTTCTGTGCTCTTCTTTCTTATGTGATGTTTGGAAATGGGACCTCCAGATTCCTTCCATCTGTTATGCTGATGAATATTACATTGACAACTCAGAGGCTGTGATTGCTAAATACTTCTCCGTGTTTCCTGGGCTGAGGTCTTCTGTTAGACTGGGGTTAACTCTTGTAGGTGGGGCCTACCTTTCCTTTAGTGGCTCAGACCTCATTTTCATGCCCACTTCTGGGAAGGACTCTTTGGTTTACACGGAACATTACTGGGCTTTGTGTACGGGGAAGTCATGTTGTTTAGGGCTAGTAGGTTATTTTCTTGTAGTTGTTGCTAGGTGCTCTCAGGTCGGTTCCAACTCATAGTGACAGAGTAGTACTGCCCCATAAAGTATCTAAGGAGCGGTTGGTGGATTTGAACTGCTGACGTTTTGGTTAGCAGCCAAGCTCTTAACCACTGCACCACCAGGGCTCCATAGGTTATTTTAGGAGTATGTAAGTGGTTAATTCCATTGTCGGGTATGTTGAAACCCAAGAGTGGTCAGTTAGCAGCGTGCTCACTCTGCAGACCCAGAGCATACTGCAGAAATATCTACCTACTCTCAACGCAGCATGCAAGCTGTTAGCAATCTTATTTACATTACCTGAGGCCCATTCCATCACTCCTTTCACTTAATATGATAGATTGCAGGACATAATATAGAAAAATGTAGTGTGTGTGGCATATAAACTCACAGTGCATATTGGATTTAATATATAATGCACAGAAGCCACTCTACAATACATAGTCAAAAAAGGCTGCAAGCTGCTGTATTGATGCTGTGCCCAGTTCAGGAGAATAAGGCAGCTTTCCATTGCCAGAAAAGAGCATAGTATTCAATTTCTCATCCAGTATGGAGTATAAATAAAACATGGTGTACAGTAATACCAAACTGCATGAAATGATTTCCCTTAGTACATAAACTTATAGCACCCCAGTCTTTGCTTCAAGTTGAATTTTCCCAGTTCTCTCAGATGGCAATAGGGAATTATATGACCTTCTACAGCAAGAACTTCCCACTTAACAGATTCCAGGGCTCCGCTGGGCCTCACGCTAATGGACAGCCATTAACCATCTTGGAGCTTCCTAGAATTCCCTGGAGCTTTGCAAGCTGAGTTCTTGGATCTCTCCAGAGTCAGAAGTTGACAGGCAGCTGTCAGTCAATTGGAAATTTCTTAAAGCTATACTCTGTAGCAAATAAAAGATCTCTGTGTTTAGAATGAGAAAAGATTATTGTGCCAACACGAAAATGATTTAATAAAAACATTAACTCAGTAAATGTAGCCTTCAAGTCTAGTTATTTACATAGAAGTGCATATGTAGCATGATTTTTTTCCTGCTTATTTTGAAAAAGCTAGTGATTAATTTTTGCTTTGTAGTTTGTGAAGATAAGCAACTCTGCTTTATAACTGTACTTTGAAATGGGTAGCTCTTAGCTATAAAAAAAAAAATAGAAGCCCTCAAATTCTGTGAAAATTAGGCAACCAAAGAGCATATATTCTCAAACAAATTAAAAATATATTATTATTACTGCTTTCCTGAAGATATATGGTCTAACAGGACAAAAAGGGGTGGCAGAAATGGTTAATGTGTTTGCTGATAACCGTAAGCTTGGCGGTTCGAGTCCACCCAGACACCTCTCAGAAGAAAGGCCTGGTGATCTATTTCTGAAAAATCAGCCACTGAAAACTTTATGGAAAAAAAAAAAAAAAAAGCACAGCTCAACTCTGACACACACGGGGTGATTGTGAGTTGGAGACAACTCAAAAGCAATTGTTTTTTGGACAGAAAGGAGACCTGATGCCAAGGATTTCTGAGATTAGTCTTAACTTTGCTCTTCCTCTGTTGTTTAGGATAGCTTACTGTTGCTTCGACTTGCCTCCTTATCCCCATAATAAGTGTGGTTGGTAAACTTAATCCTCTTTGACATGAGTTAAAGTTCAGATGCTACCTAATAATGAGAATACAGGAGTTTGTTTAGAAGGAAAACAGCTAGGAGAGCTTCATTTCGGGCTTACACACACATGCAAGTCAATCACTCCTTAGAGAACAGCTTTCTAGCCTATTCACAGCTGATTGTGAAGTCGCCTTTAAGAGGGGATTTTATGTGGCTACTGCTATAACTCTTTAATCTAGGTGATTAGAGTACAATGTACCCTTCATATCACAAGCCTTTCCTGGCTCCTGACTCTAAAATATAGGAAATAGACAAGCTGAGAAGAATTAAGAATTAAGAACTGTCCTCTCAAATCTAGGACTTTCACCTACGGAGCAGATAAAGCTCATAACCGAATACTGAGCTCTTGATCGTTATTCTGACTTGTTGCTGATAACACCAGCGACACATCAGCTTAATTAAAAGTCACAGCCTTTTTATGGTCAAGTATAAAATTCTAAATGCCTCTGTTTTTGTAATGTGAAATATTGCAGACTATTGCAATACTAGTATGAAGAATTCCTGAATACCCTACACCCAGATTCCACAAGTGTTAAATTTTTACATTTGCTTTCTCATTCTCTTTCTCCATGTATATATAATATATACCTTAAATATATTTTTATCATTTTTTGCTGATTCATTTGAGAGTAAGTTGCAGACACAACGGACCTTTGTTCTTACTTTTGAGTACATAGAGGACCAGAACATTCTCCTACATAATCCCAGTAAAATGATCCAAATCAAGAAATTAACATTAATAAAATACTGTGATCTAATCTACAGACCTGGTGGTGCACTGGTTAAGTGCTACAGCTGCTAACCAAAAGGTCGGCAGTTCGAATCCACCAGGCGTTCCTTGGAAACTCTATGGAACAGTTCTACTCTGTCCTATAGGGTCACTATGAGTTGGAATCAACTCGACGACAATAGGTTTGGTTTTTTTTTTGTTTGTTTGTTTGATGTACAGCCCTTATTCAAACTTTGCCAATTGTCCTAATAAAAGTATATTTATAGCAAAAGAGAGAAAGAAACTTCTGGTCTCCAACCCAATCCAGGATCACATATTACATTTTGTTATCCTGTCTCTAAATTTAGTCTTCCTTAATCTAGAACAATTCTTTATACTTTTTTTTTTAATTGTGGTAAAAATATATGTAACAAAACATTTGATGGTTCAACAATTTTTACATGCACAATTCAGCGATATTAATTACATTCATCATATGGTTCAACCATGAGCACTATCCTTTTCCAAATTATTCCACCACCATTAACAGAAACTCAGTGCCCCCTAAGCAATGGCTTCCCCTTCCTCTCCCTCTAACCCCTGGTTACCACCAATAGTCTTTGAAGTCTATACATTTGCTTATTTCATATAAATGGGATCATACAGTGTTTGTCCTTTTGTGACTGACTTATTTCGCACAGAGTAATGTTTTTAAGGTTCATCCACGTTGTTGCGTGTATAATATTCCGTTGTATGCTTGTACCACATTTTGTTTATCCATTCATCTGTTGAAGGTCATTTAGGTTGTTTCACCCTTTTGGCTATTACTCAAAGTGCTGCATCCTCACTCTTTGTCATTCATGACCTTGTCACTTTTGTAGAATATCCTTCAACCTGGGCTTTTCCTATGTTTTCTTATCATTAGCCAAATACCTCTTAAATAGAAATGTCAAAGGAAAGGTTTAGAAGAAGTTTCCTTTTTTCTTAGAGCATGTGACATTGTCAGGGGAGCTCTGGTGGCACAGTGGTTAAAAGCTTAGCTGGTAACCAAAAGTTGGCCGTTGGAATCCACCAGCTGCTTCTTGGAAACCCTGTGGGGCAGTTCCAATCTGTCCTATAGGGTTGCGATGAGTTGGAATTGACCTGATAGCAATGGGTTTGGTTTTTTTTTGGTTTAGTATAGAAAGGTATTAAAACCAGAGCATGAACAGATCAAGCCACAATACTAGATAGAAACAGGATGACCCACAGAATTATCCTCATAATTGAGTCTAAGATAGTTCCTGCCACATAGACCCCTTCCACACCCAAACCCTACATTGAATTTAGTAATCTGTCAAGAATGCAGCTCCTGAGTATGGGTACCTGAGCTTAGAATTTGGTATGGAAATGTACAACTCTCAAAATGAAGGGCATGCATATGTGCTTTTGGTTTCTTGCATCACCTTTTATTATCTTAAGACTGAAAAGTTAATAACCCAGTGTGTAATCATGCCATTATCAGTTTACATTGTAGTAAAGCCCATTCAAATGATGATTACATATGTTAATGAGTGTCGTTATAATGCACTACACAGTACATTACCTTCAATAAATATAATTGTTTATGCACTTTAATGAGGGGATATAATGCCCCAAAACTAATGGTATTGACTGAATTGTGATTTATTGCTCTAAAACTTTGCCATTAGGAAAGGGAAATTACAAAACCTTTTATGTTTACCTAACTTTCTCTCGCCCCCTAAAAGCTGCCACTCATCCCTCCCTCTCCCTGTTACAAGAAGAAAATAGCTCCGAGACGCTTCCACAGTGTTCCCTGTCAATGCATTTCTCAACCTGAAGAAGCAGGAGGTGGGTTCATTTAAAGGGTTTAATGAAGATCATTATGTTCACCCCTTAGTAAGGTTTAATGCATTATCTGGCAACGAAACTGATGCCACGTCAGAATTTTGGCTTCAAATCAAACAACAAGGAATAAAAACATTGTTTGTTAAACTACACACTAGGAATAGAAAATAAGGCCAGGGACAATATTAGGCCCAGGGTCTCCCATCAAGCTAAGGGAGAGACAGAGCAGGGTTAGGTTGTCTGTGAATATGCAGAACTCCCCCGGAGACACACAGAAGGATGATTAAACCCCAAGTTGTTGGTTCTAGCTCCAAGAGCTGCTCTCCCTCTTTTGTGTGGAATCTTTCTATGAGGAAAAATTGAGCCTCATCTCAGCCATGAAACTTAAAAAAATCCTCATATGTGATAAACAAAAATGTAAAAAGACAAAGTTACTGTGTATGAGGGGTATTTTGATTTTCAGATTAATGCGGTTACTTAAAGACTAGAGTTTCCAAATGGGCTTCATATTCCCATACCTTTTGGCATTAGTAATGTTTCTAAGTAGGTGGACATGTAGCTAATGTCCTCTGCAAAGATCTCATCAACATTAAGAGTTCTAAGAATTACTGGTTAACAGGTACTAACACTAAAGTTACTGCTTCTGTTCTGAGTCTGAACCAAGACTCAGTTGTGCCAGCTGTAACTACAATTTCTTCTCCACCCAAGGAATAGAATCTCATTTGGAGCATTATCTGGTTTCTGGTTTTAGTGTGCATATTAACCAGGTATTTTCTGCTTATCTACTAGAAAAACATCTCTGGCTCTTACCTTTTCAACTGTATTTGGCGTATGTTCCATTGCCCTCCGTTATCGCATCCTCGGCCCCCATGGATGACACAGATCTGATTTCCTTGTGAAGAGCAAGTTCAGAAGAGGAACTTTGCCCACAAATCACTGGGAGTGGAATTTTGTTACCTTTGGAGGCACGTTTGCATTTAAGATCTCCTGAATTTTTTGTTTTTTATTTCTACAATATATGATCTATAAGGATTTTCAGGAGACTTTTTGAATAAATAGAACTGTGCAACTTAAAGAAGATTAATTCATCTAGATACTCTAAATGCCCAGTAGAAATGACAACAGCGGCTCTGTACTAACATCTTTAAAGAACTTTTTTTGAACAATAGCAGTTTCTTAAGACAGAGTCCCAGGATAGAAGGTAATCCCATGAGGAACTTGCCAAGGCTTATCATGGTGTTCCAAGTAGTTTGAAAGTCAGTAGTTTTGAAAAAAAAAAAAAAAATTGACATCGAGATGCAATTTGTGGTAAGATCTAATTAATTTTTTTTGCTCCTAAGAATAATTTATTATTTACACTTCTTATTATATATGTATTTTAGCTTCATTAGTCTGCAATGCTGGAAAAAATTATACCTTCAAGTCCTATTTATCAGATTAATGGTGCAATTTCATAGTGACACATTCTACATTCATTAAACCAAGTACAGTAAAAATGCATTTAAATTAGATTAGTGTGATGTAATAAAGATTCCAGTGTAGGGGGTGATATTCTAGCTGAAGAGAAACACCCAGATCGAGTTGAAAACAACTTTGAGATAATGTTTCAAAATTGATTTTGGCACAGGTTTAAGCAAAAGAATAAGCACTGATGACTCTCTCCTCTAACGGCCTCTGCTTAGCTATTGCAATAATGCTTTACCATGACAAGGGAATAAAGGACTCAAAGATGTGCAGGATCTTCCAGGAGACAGCTGGAACTTTGCTCAGCCAAAGGCTATGCTGGTAACTTGTCCAGAGCTTCTAGACTGTGTCAGATTTGCCCATAATACAAATAAACACTACTTCCACCATCATCATTAATTAGCTTATGTGCTTAGATTGTAGAAAGCACCATGGGAACACCAAGCGTTACATTACCATGCATGCTACCTCACTACAAAGATTAAGAAGGGGTTAGGAAGGTTGTGGAGTCCCTGGGTTGTGCAAAAAGTTAACATGCTCGGTTGTTAACTGAAAGATTGGAAGTTCACCCAAAGGCACCGTGGAAGAAAGGCCTAACAATCTATGTCCAAGAAATCAGCTTCTGAGAACCCTGTGAAGCACAGTTCTGCTCTGACACACATGGGGTTGCCATGAGTCAGAATCAACTCCATGGCAACTTGGTGGGACTGGGAGGTGAGTTGTAACCTCCAGTACCTCCCAAGGTGGGCGTGTTCTATTTCCACGTTAAACATTGTGGTGCCCACATTTGAGGACTTTCTCGTTTTAAATGCACACGATACAAACACTTACGTAATACTCTTTTTAAGAAGTGTGTGCTTGTATACATATGCCAGTGCCATCATGTTGCAAGGCCCTAGGAGGCTCGTAAGCTGCCTTTATACTGAGTTTAACACAGCACAGCACCTAATGCAAATAAGTGCGTAATAAATGCTTTCCAAATGATGGGGATTCTTGGGGATTAAGTGAGATAATGCATGTGAAAGAACCTAGCATATAAAAGGCATTTAAAATGTCAGCTCAATCTGAATCTGAATCTTTAAGTCTAGAATGTTGCTCTATAGAAAACCTGGCACACCTACCAAGATGGAGACAAGGGTGGTGCCACTTTGTAAAATACATTCAACCCAGTACTTTTTTCTTGCTAATGGACATATTATTGGAAGTTAGAAGAAAACTGGGAGGAACAAAAAGAAGGGCAATAAGCAGGGAGTTCTCAGTGGTTCATGTGACCCCAGCTACCTGCTCTCTGAGGTAAGGGGGAGGGAGAGAGTTGCTAGAGAATTGCCTTTATTATTTTTATTTTTTTTAATTTCTTTCTTTCTTTTTTTTTGTGCTTTAGGTGAAAGTTTACCGAGCAAATTAGTTTCTTATTAAACAATACACAAATTGTTCTGTGACGTTGACAACCGTGCAATGTGTCAACACTCTCCCCTTCTCGACCTTGGAGTCCCCATTTCCATTCGTCCAGTTTTCCTGCCCCCTCCTGCCTTCTTGCCTTTGCTTTTGGGCTAATGCGCCCATTTGGTCTTGTATACATGGTTGAAGTAGGAGTGTTATTGTTTGTTTTATAGGCCTGTCTAACTTTTGGCTGAAGGGTGAACTTCAAGAGTGACTTCAGTGCTGAGTTAAAAGGGTGCCTGAGTCTCCAATCTCTGTCAGACCAGTAAGTCTGGTCTTTTTTTGTGGGTTAGAGTTTTGGTTTACATTTTTTTCCTGCTCTGTCCAGGGCCCTTTATTGTGATCTCTGTCAGAGAAGTTGGTGGTGGTAGCTGGGCACCATGCAGTTGGAGAAGCACAGCCTTGAGTGGATTTCTTTCAATCTCGGTGATAGGGTGAAGGAGGGAGAAATTGAGCAGAAAACAGACAAAAATCCTTTCTTGGCCTAGGCTAATACCAGATCACTGGCCATCTTGACCCATACTTACCCGCTTAAAATATGGGGCCTGTAAGAGGGTCCCAGGAAAGAAAGGAAAGTCCAAAGAAATGAAGAGTGATATGCAGCTGACATAGAAAAGAGATTTCTAGTTCTAGGGAATGCACGTGGTCAGAGACCAAGAAAAGCACAGATTTCAAAAGGCAGAAAAGAGCAAAGGAACAAACAAAAAGTGAATCATGGTCTCTAATCTGTCTGCATAATGCTTAGAAATGTGAGGCTTTGGCAACTCCCTAGGGAATTTGAGGCATTGTAGACAACCTATTTGAATAATTGGCTGAAAAATATCTCTGGTCAACCAGAATTATACAACTTGGCTGTTTACAGGAGCCCTGGTGGCACAGTGGTTAAGAGTTACAGTGAGCTACTGCTGCTTACCAAAAAGTTGGCAACTTGAATCCACCAGCTGCTTCTTGGAAACCCTATGGGGAAGTTCTATTCTGTCCTAGAGGGTCTTTACAACTGCCAAATCCACTAAAGAATTGCCAGTCTGTCACTTAATTCTGCTTCCAGAGGGTCCAGGGAAACCTTCTTTGGTGGGAAGACTCAGGGCTATGAGGACTTAAAATTAACATTTTTTAAAATGAACTCGAAGCTAAGGATTTCTTTTTCTCCTTTTGGTTGAATTTTTTATCTTTTTTAAAAAATTATAAATTATTATAAAGTTGACTTTTTTTACTTTCTTTGCACAGTTCTGTGAATTTTAACACATGTATATATATTTATGTAACCACCACTATAATCAGGATACATAACAGTTCCATAAAAAAAACCCCCCAAAACTCCATGCACTACCTGTTGTAGTCACCCCTTTCCCCTACTGGGTAACTCTTAATAACCACTGATATGTTCTCCATCCCTACAGTCTTATCTTATGGTGAATGTCATATAAATGTTATCATATAGTATGCAAAGTTTTGAAACTGGTTCTTCTAAACAGAATAATGCTTTGAGATTCATACAATTGCTGCATACTTTGATAGTTTGTTCCTTTTTATTACTGAGCAATATTCCATTGTATGGATATACCATAGTTTATCTATTCAATTGTTGAAAGACATTTAGATTGTTTCCAGTTTCTGGAAATTACAAATAAAGCTACTACAAACATCCACATACAGGTTGTGCATACACACGTTCATTTCTCTAGGGTTGATACTCAGAGTAGATTTGCTGAGTCAAACGTTAAGTGTGGGTTTACACTACCAAACCATTTTCAAGAGTGGTTCTATTATTTTGTTTTCAGCAATAATGTATGGCTCCACATTATCAGGATTTTTAAATTTTAAGTATATCCCATCAGAATTTGAAGACCACCTCAAGAATAGATTTGACACATTGAACACTAATGACTGAAGACCGGACAAGTTGTGGGAAGACATCAAGAACATCATACATGAAGAAAGCAAAAGGTGATTAAAAAGAGAGGAAAGAAAGAAAAGATCAAAAAGGATGTCAGAAGAGACTTTGAAACTTGCTCTTGAACGTGGAGTAGCCAAAGTGAAAGGAAGAAATGATGAAGTAAAAGACCTGAACAGATGATTTCAAAGGGTAGCTCAAGAAGACAAAGTAAAATATTATAATGACGTGTGCAAAGACCTGGAGTTAGAAAACCAAAAGAGAAGAACATGTTCTGCATTTCTCAAGCTGAAAGAACTGGAGAAAAAAATTCAAGCATCGAGTTGCAATTTTGAAGGGTTCCGTGGGCAAAATCCCCCCACACGTCTGTCACTTTGTCATACTGTGGGGGCTTGCGTGTGCTATGATGCTGGAAGCTATGCCACCGGTATTCAAATACCAGCAAGTTCACCCACAGCGGACAGGTTTCAGCGGAGCTTACAGACTAAGACAGACTAGGAAGAAGGACCTACTGTATATTTCTAAAAAAAATTAGCCAGTGAAAACCTTAGGAATAGCAGTAGAACATTGTCTGATATAGTGCCAGAAGATAAGCCCCCGCCCCAGGTTGAAAGGCACTCAAAATATGACTCGGGAAGAGCTAGCTCCTCAAAGTAGAGTTGACCTTAATGACACGCATGAAGTCAAGCTTTTGGGACCTTCATTTGCTGATGTGGTACCATTCAAAATAAGAAGAAACGGCTCCAAACATCCATTAATAATCAGAACATGGAATGTACAAAGTATGGATCTAGGAAAATTGGAAATCATCAAAAATGAAATGGAACACATAAACATCAATATCCCAGGCATTAGTGAGCTGAAATGGACTGCTATTAGCCATTTTGAATAGGACAATCATATGGTCTACTATGCCAGGAATGACAAAGAGGAATGGCATTATACTCATTGTCAAAAAGAACATTTCAAGATCTATCCTGAAGTACAACGCTATCAGTAATAGGATAATATCCATATGCCTACAAAGAAGACCAGTTAATGTGACTGTTATTCAAATTTATGTACCAACCACTAAGGCCAAAGATGAAGAAATTGAAGATTTTTTACCAATTTTTGCAGTCTGAAATTGATCAAACATGCAATCAGGATGCATTGATAATTGCTGGGGATTGGAATGCGAAAGTTGGAGACAAAGAAGAAGGATTGGTGGTTGGAAAACATGGCCTTAATGACAGAAACAATGCAGGAGATCGCATGACAGAATTTTGCAAGACCAATGGCTTTTTCGTTCCAAACACCTTTTTTTCACCAACATAAATGGTGACTATACACGTAGACCTCGTCAGATGAAATACACAGGAATCAAAGTGACTACATCTGTGGAAAGATGATGGAAAAGCTCAATATCATCAGTTGCAACAAGGCCAGGGGCTGACTGCTAAACAGACCATCAATTGTTCATATGCAAGTTTAAGGTGAAGCTGAAGAAAATTACAGCAAGTCCACAAGAGAAAAGTACGACCTTGAGTATATCCACCTGAATTTAGAGACCATCATCTCAGGAACAGATTTGATATATTGAACACTAATGACTAAAGACCAGACAAGTTGTGGAATGACATCAAGGACATCATACATGAAGAATGCAAGAGATCATTAAAAAGACAGGAGAGAAAGAAAAGACCAAAATGGATGTCAGAAGAGACTCTGAAAATTGCTTTTGTATGTCGAGTAGCTAAAGCAAACGGAAAAATGGTGAAGCAAAAAAGAACTGACAGACGATTTCAAAGGGTGGCACAAGAAGACAAAGTATTATAATGACATGTGCAAAGACCTAGAAGTAGAAAACTAAAAGGAAAGAGCATGTTTGGCATTTCTCAAGCTGAAAGGACTGAAGAAAAAATTCAAGCCTCCAGCTGCAATATTGAAGGATTCTATGGGGAATATATTAAACGATGCAGGAAGCATCAGAAGAAGATGGAAAGAATACAGAGAGTCACTATACCAAAAAGAACTGGTCGACATTCAACCATTTCAGGAGGTAGCATGTGATCAGGAACCCATAGCAGTAAAGGAAGAGTTCCAACCTGCACTGAAGACACTGGCGGAAAACAAGGCTCCAAGAACTGACCAAATACGAACTGAGATGCTTCACCAAACAGATGTAGTGCTGGAAGCACACGTGCATCTATGCCAAGAAATTTGGAAGACAGCTACCTGGGCAACTGACTGGAAGAGATCCATATTTATGCCTATTCCAAAGATAGGTGATCCAACAGAATGTGGAAATTATGAAACTATATCATTAATATCATATGCAAGCAAAATTTTGCTGAAGATCATTCAAAAGCGGCTGCAGCAGTACATCAATAAGGAACTGCCAGAAATTCAAGCTGCATTCAGAAGAGGACATGGAACTAGGGGTATCATTGCTGATGTCAGATGGATTTTGGTTGAAAGCAGAGAATACCAGAAAGATGTTTACCTGTGTCTTATTGACTATGCAAAGGCATTTGACTGTGTGGATCATAAAAATTAGCATTGTAAAGAATGGGAATCCCGGAACACTTAATTGTGCTCATGAGGAACCTGTACATAGACCAAGAGGCAGTCATTCAAAGTGAACAAGGGGATCCTGCGTGGTTTAAAATCAGGAAAAGTGTGTGTCAGGGTTGTGTCCTTTCCCCATACTTATTCAATCTGTATGCTGAACAAATAATCCTAGAACCTGGACTATATAAAAGAGAACGCAGCATCAGGATTGGGGTAAGACTCATTAACAATCTGTGATACGCAGATGACAAAATCTTGCTTACTGAAAATGAAGAGGACTTGAAACAGTTACTGATGAAGATCAAAGACTACAGCCTTCAGTATGTATTAAAAAATACCTCAACATAAAGAAAACAAAATCCTCAGAACTGCACTGATAAGCAACAGCATGATAAATGAAGAGAAGATTGACATTGTCAAGGATTTCATTTTTCTTGGATCCATAATCAATGCCCATGAAAGCAGTAGTCAGGAAATCAAATGATGTATTGCACTGGACAAAATTGCTGCAAAAGGCCTTTTTAAAGTATTAAAAAGCAAAGACGTCACTTTGAGGACAAAGGTGCACCTGACCCAAGCCATGATATTTTCGATTGCCTCATACGCATGCGAAAGCTGGACAATGAATAAGGAAGACTGAAGAAGAATTGATGCCTTTGAATTGTGCTCTTGGTGAAGAATATTGAATATTCCATGGACTGCCAGAAGAATGAAAAGTCTGCCTTGGAAGAAAAACAGCCAGAGTACTCCTTGGAAGCAAGGATGTTGAGACTTCGTCTCATGTATTTTGAACAAGCTATCAGGAGGAGGGACCAGTCCTTGGACAAGGACATCATGCTTGGTAAAGTAGAGAGTCAGTGACAAAGAGGAAGACCCTTGACAAGAGGGATTGACACAATAGCTGCAACAACGGGCTCAAACATAACGATTGTTAGCGTGGTGCAGGATCACGCTGTTTCGTTCTGTTGTACATAGTGTTGCTATGAGTCAGAACAGGCTCTATGGTGCCTAACAATAACGGTAGGTGTACAGTAGAAATTTGCATTTTCTTAAAAGCTAATGTTGTCGTATATCTATTAATGTGCTTATTTGCCATCCTTATATGCTCATGGTGAAGATTCTGTTCAGGTTTTTTGCCTGTTTTCTCATGAGGTTGCTTTTTATTTGTTGAGTTTTGAGAGTTCTTTATATATTGTAGATGAAAGTTCTATGTTACATCTGTATTCACAAATATTTTCTCCCAATATGTAGCTTGTCTTTTCACAGAGTAAAAATCTTTGAGTTTATATATATTTTTTTCTTATACAGATTGTGCTTTTGGTTACACATCTAAGAACTCTTCAGCTAACCCCAAGTCAGGAAGAGTTCCTCCTACATTTTCTTCAAGAAGTCTTATACTTTCATAATTTTCATTTATATCTGTGATCCATTTTGAGTTAATTTTTGGATACCATGTAAGGATTAGGTTGAGGTTTACATTTTGCATATGAATGTACTATTTTAATTCCTGGCCACTACCACAGCCTCAGTGGGATTGCCTTGGGGCTGGTGCACAGAGAATGGAGAAAAAGGGAGGAGACAAAAAAGCAATGGGATAAAACAGGCAATTTCTGCACTCTCTAAGCATTAGGAGTTCCCTTTTTAATCCTCCATCCAGAACTAGAAGGTTTTTCCTGGAAATCTCTGTTCACTTCTGGTGCCCACTCCTGGGTTTCCAAACACATTTGGTTCAGGCCAACGCTACTGGAGAAAAATAAATGGCACACTTACCACGGGTCCAATGGTACTGCAAATTCTGGTATTCTTTGATGAGCCTGCTGCTGTATACTTTTCACCATTTCCAGTTATCTTTGTATCAACTTCTACTCATGAGAACCCCAAGTATGTCAGAGTAGAACTGTGCTCTGTAGAGTTTTCAATGGTTGATTTTTCAGAAGTAGATGACCAGGTCATTATTCTGAGTTTCCTCTGTGTGGACTTGAATCAATAAACTTTTGGTTAGCAGCTAAGTGTGTTGACTATTTGTACCATCCAGGGACTTTGTTTACTTTTCAGGGACCTAAAATACCTGCCTCATGCATTCAGTCTAGGCTTTACAGTTGTTTTCAATGAGAGAGATGGGTTTAGTATGTTTACTCCATCTTACCTGGAATTCTCCCTTTTTTTTTTGTATTTTTTTTATTGCCCCCTCTAGTATATTTATATCTTCCTCCCCCGACTCCCTTCTCTACCACCCTCAAAACTTACCTTAATTCAGATTGTTGAATTATTCCATTTGTTTCCTTTCTCTGAGATGTTAATATTCCTCGTGAAAAATTAGGTCTTTTGACCTGTCATTTTATTTATGGCCTTTGACCCATAAATATAATAATATATAAGCAATATTTTACGTTTGCAAACCTCATGGCAAATGTTAGCCTTTAGTGAACAGGATAAGGAAGAGTAAACAGCAGTCAACTTAAATCTTTGGCAAACAATTTCCTACAGTGTTCTCATCAAAACTAACATGCAATCAGAGTCTCAGTCCTGGATTTACTGTTTCACTGAGTATTAATTTTTACAAAAAGAATTATATTTGTTTCTTTGAATCTTGACTTTTTCACTTTATGTCAACTGGACCCATTTCACTATTTAAAGATGGCTCGTAAGGAAGGGTCCTAGGATAGCCTATTGTGGTTGTTTGTTGCCATCAAGTTGGTGTCAATTCATGGTAACCTAATGTAAAACAGAAAAAAATGTTGCCTAGTCCTATACCTTCTTCATGATTATTGGTATGCTCGAGTCCATTGTTGAAGCCACCGTGTATTTTGAATGCCTTCCTACGTAGGGGACTCATCTTTCAGCAATACGTTGAACAATATTCTGTTGACTAATTTTTGGAAGTAGATCACCAGGCCTTTCTTTCTAGCCTTAGTTTGGAAGTTCCACTGAAACCTGTCCACAATGGGTAACCCTGCAGATATTTGAAATGCTGGTGGCATAGCTTCCAGCATAATAGCAACACACAAGCCACCGGAGTATGACAAACTGACAGACAGGCAGTGGTTGGCAGCCTAGTTTACTTCATTTCTCTTATAGGCAGTTTGCTTCCAGGTTGCCATAGCCATAGGAAAAAAAAAAAGACTGTGGTGTGGCTTTCATAATCTGGGCTCAGATTTACCTCTGTTTCTCCTAGCTCCACTGCCCCTGAAGGTTCATTTTGTGACTCTTTGTGTTTTGCTCAGATTTATACACTCAACAATCACAATTGACTGACTTGTAGAAAAACACGATAAAAGTTTAATAAAAGAGAGTGAGAACTTGGGTCTTCATTTTAGCACCTCTTTTTTCTCTGTTTTAACATGAACTATTTTGGAAACATGGAAGACAAGACAGTGGCTGATATTAGATTGCTGAAAATGCTATTTCCTACTTCTGTATTTGTCAAGTTCTAATATCCAGTAAGGAGCTCTGGTTGCCCAGTGGTTAAGCGTTTGGCTGCTATCCAAAAGGTTGGCAGTTTGAATCTACCAACTGTTCCTTGGAAACCCTAGGGGGCAGTTCTACTCTGTCCTATAGGGTCGCTATGATTGGAATTGAGTTGATGGCAAAGGATTTTTTTTTTTAATATCCAGTGAAAAGGCCCCTGTCTGGCAGAAATGGCTTGTACTTGACTGCTAACTGAAAGGTTGGTGGTTTGAACTTATCCAGCAGCACCATGAAAAAAGGACTGCTGACCTGCTTCTGTAAAGATTATAGCCAAGAAAATCCTGTGGAGCAATTCTACTGTGTAATACATGGGATCATTATGAGTTGGAATCAACTTGATGGCAACAGGCTAATATGCAGTACTTGTTCTCTCTGTTGTGGACATGATTGGTCTGAACATAGTGTTAAAAGGACAAAAAAACTTCAAGTCAGACCATATATATACACAGAGAGAGAGAGATTTATTTCAAGAAAATGGCTTACATGGTTGTAGAGACTGGCAAGTCACAAATTCATGAGTCAGGCTTCAGACTGGAGGCTTCTCCTGACTCACATAGTTGCAGGAGCTGACAAACCTAAGATTGGTAGGTCAGATGGCATGCCGCTGGCTCACAGGCTGTGGAGGCTGATGAATCCCAATACAGTCAGGCACTATGGCAGGCCACTGGCTCAAGTCCCAAGAACTGGAGGTCAGATGATGATGAGCCAGATGCAGGATCCAGAGCAAACAAGTGAGCTTTGCCAGAACATCCATATATATATTGGATACAGGCCTCACCCCTGAGGGAACTCCCTTTATAACTGATTGGCTGATCACATCAGACCACATCATGGAGGATGATCACATCATTACATAACTGCCAAAATATATCATTACATAACTGTCAAACTACATCATTATATAACTGTCAAACCACTGAGAACTATGACCCAGCCCAGTTGACACAAAGCATTAACCATCACAGTGACCAACCCAGTGACCAGTGAGAACACTCCCTGTACCCATGCCCAGTGACTGGCTGGACAGACACATCACCTTATCAGCAATGCCAATCATATCCTGACAGACACCATCTGCACCTCTGCCAAAAGATGACCAGGAGACTCTATGCCCACCTGGCTGTAACATCACACATCCCACACCCAAACTGTTCCTGTAGGTGGTCTACACTTACACTGAAAACCCTTGATACTCCACCACCTACTGAGGTGCCAGTTCATGCATGCACAGTAGACCTATACCAACCATTAGAGCAGCACTCCCTCACAGCAGATACGGAGATGTCCTGCCCTGACCTCCACAGAGTGCACTAACTGCTAGCACCAACCCAGAAGAAACCTGTGGTCCCACAAGAGCTGTGGAGGGATCCTGACCATCCAATACTTGGCATTCAATATCAGAGAAAAAAACTTGCTTTCCTACCTCCACTCAATAAGGTAAGGGAAGACATACAAGCCTAACCACAGAGGGCTCACAAGCGAGTTTGACCCTCCAAACATGCAGTGAAAGGGAATTAAGACCAGCCAACAGATACCACCAAAGTCACACATAGACCACAATAAAAAAACAATGATTAAAATAATAAAAAGGAAAAAAAATGCTAAAAAGAAAGAGAAGAGACAAGGCTCCGGATACATCAAAACAAAACAAAAATCAGCACCAAAAAAGCATACATATATAATCAATAAAGAAATATATAAATAAATTAACACCTTAATGCCTTGGAGACAGTAGGCAATAACAAATCATGTGAAGAAACAGGATAAGATGGCTCAAACAAATTAACAAAATAAAGGGGGCAGAAAACCTTCCTGAGGAAGAAATGGTAATAAATACCTGATAAGAGATCCATATTTATGCCTCTTCCCAAGAAAAGTGATCCAACCGAATGTGGAAATTATAGAACAATATCATTAATATCACACGCAAGCAAAATTTTGCTGAAGATCATTCAAAAACGGCTGCAGCAGTATATCAACCGGGAACTGCCAGAAATTCAGGCCGATTTCAGAAGAGGACGTGGAACCAGGGATATCATTGCTGATGTCAGATGGATCCTGGCTGAAAGCAGAGAATACCAGAAGGATGTTTACCTGTGTTTTATTGATTATGCAAAGGCATTCGGCTGAGTGGATCATAACAAACTTTGGATAACACTGCAAAGAATGGGAGTTCCAGAGCACCTAATTGCGCTCATGAGGAACCTTTACATAGATCAAGAAGCAGTTGTTCAGACAGAACAAGGGGGTACTGATTGGTTTAAAGTCAAGAAAGGTGTGCGTCAGGGTTGTATTCTTTTACCACACCTATTTAATCTGTATGCTGAACAAATAATCCGAGAAGCTGGACTATATGAAGAAGAACGGGGCATCAGGATTGGAGGAAGACTCATTAACAACCTGTGTTAGGCAGATGACACAACCTTGCTTGCTGAAAGTGAAGAGGACTTGAAGTACTTACTAATGAAGATCGAAGACCACAGCCTTCAGTATGGATTACACCTCAACATAAAGAAAACAAAAACGCTCACAACTGGACCAATGAGCAACATCATGATAAATGGAGAAACGACTGAAGTTGTCCAGGATTTCATTTTACTTGGATCCACAATCAACTGCCATGGAAGCAGCAGTCAAGAAATCAAAAGACACATTGCAATGGGTAAATCTGCTGCAAAGGACCTCTTTAAAGTGTTGAAGAGCAAAGATGTCACCTTGAAGACTAAGGTGTGCCTGACCCAAGCCATGATATTTTCAATCACATCCTATGCATGTGAAAGCTGGACAATGAATAAGGAAGACTGAAGAAGAATTGACGCCTTTGAATTGTGACGTTGGCGAAGAGTATTGAACATACCATGGACTGCCAAAAAAAAAAAAAAAAATCTGTCTTAGAAGAAGTACAATCAGAATGCTCCTTAGAAGCAAGGATGGTGACGCTGTGTCTTATACGCTTTGGACATGTTTTCAGGGGGGATCAGCCCCTGGAGAAGGACATCATGCTTGGCAGAGTACAGGGTCAGCGGAAAAGAGGAAGACCCTCAATAAAGTGAATTGACACAGTGGCTGCAACAATGAGCTCAAGCGTAACAACGATTGTAAGGATGGCACAGGACCAGGCAGTGTTTCTTTCTGTTGTGCATAGGGTCGCTATGAGTTGGAACTGACTCTATGGCACCTAACAACAACAAGGAATTCAAAATACTTACATACTTAAAGAGACCAAGTAAGACACAGATAAAGCCCTAAAAGAATTCAAGAAAACAATACAAGAACAAAATGATAAAACAGACAATTAGAAACTGTACAAAAGCAACTAGAAATCCAGAGGATTAAAAATAAAATATCAGAAATAGATATCTCAATGGGAGGACACAGAAGTAGAATTGAATCAATGGAAGAAAGAATCAGACAAATCCCTTAATACTAATTTGTCTGAGGAACAATCAGAAAAAAAGAGTGATGAAAGCCTAAGAGTTGTGTGGAACACTATCGAGAAGGATAATTTACACATAATAGGAATTCCAGTAGAGGAGGAGAAAGAAAAAGTACAGAGAATTTCTGAAGATTTATTGGTGGAAAACTTCTCTCATATCATGATGTTTCCATCCAAGAAGCTCAATGATCTCCATACAGGATAGACCCAAAAAGAAACTCACCAAGACATATCATAATCAAACCTTCCAAAACCAAATACGCAGAAAGAATTCTGATAACAGCTCACGAAAAACAAAATACCACCTACAAAGGGGCACCATTAAGACAAAGCGCTGATTTCTCAATAGAAACCATGCAGGCAAGAAGGCAATGGGATAACATATATAAAATCCTGAAAGAAAAGAATTGCCAACCAAGAATCATATATCCAGCAAAATTATCTTTCACATATAATGGTGAAACTAGGACATTACCAAAAACAACAGAAATTAAGGGAATTTGTAAAAACCAGGCCAACCTTACAAGAAATATTAAAGGGAGTCTTTCAAATAGGAACTTTGAATAAATAAGAACTCTTAAAAATTAAATGCTTATGCTTATGCTCATCAAAAGACTTTATCAAAGAGTATTAAGAGAATTTACAGACTGGGAAAATATCTTTGACAACAACATATCTGATAAGGATCTAATCTCTAAAATACATAGAAAACTTCAACAACTCAACAACAAAAAGACAAAAAATCCAATCAAAAAAGGGCAAAGGACATGTGCAAACACTTCACCAAAGAAGACATTCAGACAGCCAGTAAATACATGAAAAGATGCTCATGATCATTAGCCATTAAAAAACCGAATCCATTGCTATTGAGTTGAATTGATTTCAACTCATAGCAACCCTATAGGACAGAGTAGAACTGCCCCATAAAGTTTCCAAGGAGTGCCTCGTGAATTCGAACTGCCCACCTTTTGGTAAGCAGGGGTAGCACTTAACCACTACTCTAGCAGGGTTTCCCATTAGCCATTAAAAAAAAAAATTAGAGAGATGCAAATCAAAACTATAACGAGACATCGATTCAACCCTGCAAAAATGGCATGATCAAAAAGAAAAAAGAAAACAACAAATGCTGGTGAGGTTGTGGGTAGATTGGAACTCTTGCTGGTGGGATTGTAAAATGGTGCAACCACTGTGGAAAACAGTATGGTGCTTCGTCAAAAAGCTAGAAATAGAAATACGTTATGATCCAGCAGTTCCATTTCTAGGTATATATCCTAGAGAAACTAGAGCAGTGATATGCCCATGTTCATTGCAGTATTATTCACAAGAGCAAAAAGATGGAAACAACTTAAGTGCCCATCAATAGATGAATGGATAAACAAATTGTGGTACATACATACAACGGAATGCTACATAACTATAAAGAATAATGAAGAGTCTGTGAAACATCTTATAACATAGATGGATCTGGAGGATGTGCTGAGTGACATAAGTCAATCACAAAAAGACAAATATTGCATGGTCCCACTATTATAAAAAGCCAAGGATAGGTATACACACAGAAAGCAAAATTCTTTGATGGTTACCAGAGATGGGATAGAAATGGGGAATCACTTTCTAGATAAAAAAAAAAAATAGTAGATACTTATTACTTCTGGTGCTAGGAAAGGCAATCCCAAATATGGATGAAGTCAGCATAACATGATCAAGATAAATAAAGACACTGAGAAGCACATGAGAAAAAGGGATAATTTTGGTAAAGTCTGTAATATATAAAATTTTGCATCATCAGTAAAAACAACCAAAAAATATGTGTGTGGTTACGTAGGTGGATATGGATGCATATTTGTGTGTAGGAAGGCATATATGAGTAAATGCACTTGAATATACAGGTGAATCTGTAGGCATATGGATATATGCATTTGTGTGTGCTGCATACATGTCCACACATGTAAAAAATCACATAAGGGGCACAGTTATGGCGGCTCCTAGACATATCCAAATAACTCATGGAATAGGTTTACTGGGTTAAAAGGATTGAGACCATAGTTTTGGGGGACATCTTAGTCAATTAGCATGACAGTTCACAAAGATAATGTTCTACTTCCTAGTTTGGTGAGTAGCATATGGGGTCTTAAAGCTTGTGAGTGGTCACCCAAGATACAACCATTGGTCTCTACTCGTATAGAGCAAAAGAGAATGAAGGAAATCAAAGGCTCAGTGAAGAAACTAGTCCACAACACTAATAGCCCACATGAACCACAGCCGATTCTAACCTGAGACCAGAAGAACTAGATGGTGTCTGGCCACCACTACCAGTCGTTCTGAACAGGGATGCAATATAAAGTCCTGAACAGAATGGGAGAAAAATGTAGAACAAAACTCAAATTCCTAAAAAAAGGCCAGACCTACTGGACCAATAGAGACTAGAGGAATCCCTGAGACTATCACCATAAGATACCTTTTGAACTTGGAATTGAAGCTATTTCTGCAGGTCACCTTTCAGCCAAATAATAGATGGGCTTATAAAATAAACAATATCACCCATGAGTAATGTGCTCCCTTCAAGAGTTAACTACATGAGACCAAAAGGTCAACATCTACCCAAAAGCAAAGATGAGAAGGCAAGGAGATGAAGGAAAGCTAGCTTAATGGAAACAGAACAAACTGAATGGATGTAATGAGAGTGCTGACACATTGTAAAAATTGTAACCAAGGGCATGCAAAAAATTGTATACAAATTGTTAAAGAAGAACCAACTTTGCTGTGTCAACTTTCACCTAAAACACAATAAAATATTATTTAAAAAAAAAAAAAAAAAAAAGCACAGATGCCCTTGTTGTAGAAGTGGCATACAAGAGACTCCCTTGGCAAAATGAGGACATTAGTTCTACACCCAGCAGAAAACTACATTCCTTCCATGATAGCCCCTCTTGGCATGTTTTCATCTTTATCTATGGATGTATTCCTGCTAGGATAGTAAGTGAGAAGGGAATTAAAGCTGTTCTTTCTCCACTACAGCCTGCCCCGCAGTCAGGACAACAGCATAGTAGACTTGGCATAGTTCTCTCGAAAGCATGAAGATCATTTATCTAGGCTGAGTTTAAATTTAATGTTCAGAATACATAAAAATTTACTGTTGTAACTGCTCGAATGAGGTTTGACTTCTCTCTAGGGTTCTGGGGAGAAATGTTCTGGCAGTTTTTACCCCAAAGAAATGTCAAAGGAGGTGCCTGAAATAATGAACACACTCGTTTTTGAAGTTTTTATATGGCTTTACTCTGATCCTAGATAAGTGACTACACCTCTCCACGCTTGAATTCCCCCATCCAAATAAGGGCAGATGCTGCTCATTTGCCCTAATTGATTGTTACAGGGAAAACTATTTAAATGGTTCCATAGTACTTTAAAAGTGTAAAGAGCTAGAAAATGCCAATTAATGGTAATATAGTTCTACTTATAGAAAGAAGAACATTGGTAGAAGAGATAAAGAAAGAAACCTAACACTGCTAGAAATGATTGGGGAAGAATTCTAAAATACGCATAGCCAGACGCTAACAACTTTCCCTGGAGAAAACCACAACAACAAACAAACCACCACCATCAGCAACAAAAACACAGTTGTTTCCAGTTTCTGCTTCAGATGTAGAGTCAGGAAGAGTAGCACTGCCACTCTTAACAAGAACAATGCAAAAAAGCTGGACACACCTCAAGTTCACAACTGTTTTGAGCCCATAAGAGAAGGTCACCTGGCAACGAACTAGCCCAACATCTAAAGGAGATACAGGTGCCTTCAGGGAAGGACTGTTTATAGTAACTTTACTGACAATTGCTAAAAACTGAGAATACCCCCAAATGTTCTTCGGTTGGTGAATGAGTAAACTGTGGTACACCTATACAATGGAATACTACTCAGCTAATAAAAAAGAAATGAGTGAATGATTAATACACACAACAGCACTGATAAGTCTCATATTATTTTGCCACTTGAGAGAAGCCAGACCACAGGGTCTACATAACACAGGATTCCATTTCTATAGCATTCTAGAAAAAGTAAAACAATAGGGACAGAGAGCAGATTTGTGGTTCCCAAAGGCTGGGGTGGGAAGAGGAGCTGACTACAAAAGGGCAGTACAACGGAGATTTTGGGATGGTAGAATTGTTTTGTATCATGATTGTGGTGGTAGCTACAATCTATGAATTTGTCAACATCCATAGAGCTATCCATCACAAAGACTAAGTTTTACTGCATGTAATTTTAAATCCTGATATATGCAAACAACAAAGGAGAGACTGAAAGAATTTTCATGGGAAGGATACAAAAAAAAAAACAAAAACAAACTCAAACCCATTGCCGTTGAATCGATTCTGACTCATAGCCACCCTAGAGAACAAAGCGGACAGTACCCCATAGGGTTTCCAAGGCTGTAATCTTTATGGAAGTGAACTGCCACATCTCTTTCCTCCAGGGCAGCTGGTGGGTTGGGGGGTTTGAGCTGCCAAACTTTCATTTAGCAGCTCATCACTTAACCACTGTCCCACCAGGGCTCCACGGAAAGGATAATAGATGGAATTGTCAGGGAATAGGCACATGCCTTTCCCTGTATTGTTTCTGATAATAAAAAAAAAAGGGCAAATTACCCCAAGAACCATTAGCAACACGAACAGTTATACTTAAGGAGAAGGTGAAGGGAAAAGGAAATAATATTTAACTAGTGTTTTTAATATACCAGGCATTTTGCTAGACACATTTTTACATAGTGTTACTGATTAATTTCTCACTGCGACACCAGGGTAGTAGTATTCCCATTTTACAGATAAAGAAACTAATGCACTGAGAGGTTGAAAAACTTACCCAAAGTTCTGCAACCAGCAGGCGGAGAACCTGGATTTCTATTGAATGTTGCCTGTCCTGTTCTTCTTTATCAGATGGTACTGAAATGTTTACTGAGATTTTCTCAGGGAGCTGTAGGATCTGCACAGGGTCATGCAGCTTCTGTTGCTTCCTGAGAAAATGTCAGTAGGCTACAGGGAGCGCACATTCTACTGTAGTATGTTGCCCTTAGTACTTGATATTAAATATCATATGTTTAAAAATCTTTTCATTTTTACTTAAATCTGCCTAACTGAAAAACATTAGCATTTGTTTAAGATTTATTTCCTTAGTGTTTTTTTGAAATCAAGAAGGGAATCTTATACAAATAGATTTTTATTGTCCAAGACTATACGGCTCTGTAGCTCAAGTCAAATTTAATTAACTAATTCAATATCTTTTTTGAGCTATTTGAGCTAGGTAATTTTTCATTAAGGTCATGGTTTGAGGATTTCATCTTTTTTTTTTTTTTAAGGATTCTAAAATATTTATATATAAGACTATCCCCTCTGCAGTTGATAACTATAAATAATAGTATTATTCTGTTTTCCCAGAGGGAAAATTTTTTACCTGATAGACTGTTGATCCAATAGTCACCTTCAAAGAAGAGCTTCTTAAGTTATGATAAGAGCAACTGAAGAGCTGTGAACACAGGTTAATATCTTCATTTACTTTTGATATGACAATTTAATTTAACCAGATTCACCTCTCATGATTTGTTCCTATACATATTCAGAGGTTTAGAAATGTCTTACTGATAGTTCTATTAAGAAATCACATGGAGAAAAAGTATCACCTTCCTAAAAATGAAGGAAAGAAAGCTCAATGTCAGAATAGGGAAGGTTAGAAATATTTAATGAAAGTAGATTATCTGGACTGAGGTATAAAATACTTATATTTTCCCCTTTTTATTGTAACTATTCTAATATGTAGCCAGTGTTGGACCATCTTATACTACTTCAAATTAAAGAGAAACCCTACCTCAAAATTTAATAAAGTATCCAAAAACATCAAATATTTAAATAGTAATAAATATTACCAAATGTAAAGACAGTACCTTAAAGTATATAAGAAATTAGTATATAAAAAAGGTAATATTTCCTAATACTCTGTAAATGATTAATTATCCAGTAGTTGGTTTTTGAGACCAGTTTGCAAAAAAATAAATACATCGGATCTTTACCCCACATCACAAACCAAAATAAATTCTAAAACAACATTTAACTATTAAAAAGTGAAGCAAAATATACTAGAAAAATATTTTATAAACATTTATACTATTTATTGTAAGGATACATATATATATATAGTATATATGTTCACCCCTCCCGTTGCTGTCAAGAGTCAATTCTGATTCATAGTGACCCTACATAAATATTTATATGTTGTAAATATATATTTTAACAATATGAAAATATTTATACTCTTGAGATGTATGAGGAAGCCCTTTCTAGAGATGACATCAGAGGCAGAAATCAAAAGGAAAAAATTGATCATGTTGACTGCATACAAATGTAGAAGTTTTATAAGTTTAAACCTTTATAAATTAAATTAGAAGACAAATGTCTGACAGGAAAAAAGCACTTGCAACATACACAGCGGAAGAAGAGTTCATATCCCAAAATTAACATCTCAAGTATCAATAACATAAACAAAGAGAAAAGACATGAGTGAAATTTACACAAAAGAATATAGTTAACAATCAACATATGAAAAAATAAAACCTTATGTTAAAATAATCACATAAATAGAAATTTAAAAATAACAAGATGCTCTTTGGGGCTTATTGCATTGGTGAATAATTATTTCAAATACCCAGTTGTGGCAAGGATTTCAGGGCAGATACCATTCTTCTTCATTACTTCACTGAACAGAAGTTGGTAATGACTTTTTGCATGGACATTTGAAAACACATTTTAAAAGCCTCGAATTTTCCATAGTTTTGATCTAGAAACTCCACTTTTAGGAAGCTATCTAAAGGAAAGTGTCCCTAGATAGTGCAAACAGTTAACATGCTTGGCTGCTAACCAAAAGGTTGGAAGTTTGAGTCCACTCAGAGGCACCTCAGAAGAAGGGCAATCTACTTTCAAAAACTCAGCCATTGAAAGCACTATGGAGCACAGTTCTTCTACCCTGCACACGTGATAATGCTATGAATTGGTGTTAATGGCAACCGTTTTTTTCCTCTAAAGGAAGACAAAGACCTGGGAAAAAATTTACCTATGTTCATTGCATTATTGTTACTAATAGCAAAAAGTGGAAATTGTCCAAATGCCCAAATGAAGGATTGGTTGAATAATTTATTGTATGCACTATAGGGTACTTTCAGCAATTTCCTGGAGCTGGTTCCTACTGGCTTACAAGTATCGATTGTTAAAGTTTCAGGAACGCTACAAGGCAGTTCTTGAATTGTTAGCAGCTTAAAATTGGCCATGGTGGGAGTGTTTACATGTCAGAAATCAACAAACGATACAAGTCAGATCTGGGTTTATTCCTTGGAGAATCAGTTGATAAACATCTACCAGCATATTACTGCCTTACATTGATTATTAATGATATCTGTGGAATAATTAGTAAGAGAAAAAGTTTACTGTTTTTGTGAGTGGAAGTGAGAATGGTCACTTCCAAAACAAAGCGTATAGTTCTAATTATAAAAAACAGAAGAAAGAATGCAATATTAGTCTTTTTCTTTCTTCTGAGTGGCTAGATAAAACATTTTTTTGTTGGTTTTTTGCATATCTAAATTTTCCAGTTGAAACAAGTGATGCCTTTTTAATAAAAAAAAAAATTATTGTTTAAGAGAGCAATTTTTGATGTTCTTTTTAACTATTATTGGAAACCTTTGTGGTGAAGTGGTTAAGAGTTTGGCTGCTAACCAAAAGGTCGGCAGTTCGAGTCCACCAGGTGCTCCTTAGAAACCCTATGGGGCAGCTCAACTCTGTCCAGTGGGGTTGCTATGAGCCAGAATTGACTTGACAGCAATGGATTTGCTTTTGGCTTTGATTTAGCTATTATTATGTTACTTCTCAATATCACTGTGAAAATGCCTATAATAATCTACACAGGAAGCAGCAAACTATGTAAGGCCTGTGGGTCAAATTTGGCCTGACACCTGTTTTTGTAAATAAAGTTTTATTGGAACACAGCCATGCTCATTTCTTTACATATTGTTCATGATGGCTTTTGCACTATAGGGACAGAGTTTAGTATTTGCAACAGAAACTGTATGGTCCACAAAGCCTAAGATATTTACTACTTGCCCCTTTATAGCAAAAGCTTGCAGACGTAAGTAGCCTGCACAGCTGTGTTTCTGACCCCTTCTTGAAGAATTTGTCCCCACCCACAACCGCTCCTGAGTGGTTTTGCCCATGTTCTGCCCCTTTTCCCAGGTCATTAATTAAAAATACGTGCATATATATTGTGCTAAAATACATAAAATGAAAGTTGCCATTTTCATCATTTTTAAGTGTACAAGTCAGTGGCACTAATTATGTTCACAATGTTGTGCACCTTTACCACTATTTCTAAAACTTTTTCATTACCCCAAACAGAAACTCAGTATCCATTAAACAATAACCCCTAATTGCCCCTCACCCCAGCCGCTGTTAATCACTAATCGGCTTTTATCTCTATGCATTTGCCTATTCTCATTATTTCATATAATGGAGATCATACAATATTTGTCCTTTTGTAATGGCATAATGTTTTCAAGGTTCATCCATGTTGTAGCATGTATCAGAACTTTGTTCTTTTATATGGCTGAACAATACTCCATTGCATGGATATACCACATATTGTTTATTTATTCATCTCTTGATGGACACATGGGTTGTTTCCACCTTTTGGCTATTGTGAATAAAGCTACAATGAACATTGGTGTACAAGTATTTGTTTGAATTCCTGCTTTCAAGTCTCTCGGGTATATACTTAGGAGTGGAATTTGGTAATTCTTTATATTTATCTTTTTGAGAAACCACCAAACTATTTCCACAGTGGCTGAACCATTTTGCATTCCACCAACAATGTACTCCCTGAGTCATGGCTGATTAAACTAAAGGAGGGGATCTGTCTTTAGGACTGTGACCCACAACATATGTGACAGTTAGATTCTTCTTCTGGGAATTTTGAATTGGGAAACTGACAGGCTGTTGAAATTTGTTATGGGTGCTGCAGCTAGAACCTGAAAGCAATCTTAAACTTAAGGTATGTGCAAAGTGAATTTGCAGAGGCGGTTAGCTGGGAGAGAAAGGATAAAACCTAAATGGAAGCCCAGATAGAAGCTATGAGATGAGGAAGACCACATGGCATCTAAGAGGATAAAGAAGACTTGGTTCCTGGCTTTGTAGTTTTTTGTTTTAGTTCCTACAAAGCGAGGGTTACTCTTTGGTCCTTGTAGGTAAATATAGGTCAGAATACCTAATTTTTTATATTTTAAAAACTGTTCTATTTTTGAGTTAGGGTTGAGTATAACCAGGTGAGCCTTGAGCAAGAGAACATATTCGTAGAGGTATATGAGGACTCATACAAAAAGGTCATTGTTCTTGAACGGTAAACTAATTTGTCCACTATAATTAACAACAGTGCCTAATTTACTTACAGGATAATGACTGGTATATTGAAATGTTTAAAAAGTTGTGAAGAAAATAATTTTATTACAGCTAACATACCATCCAGATTTGTATTAATACCCAATATGCAAATACACAGCCTAGTAGTAGACGGCATTTATTTAAGGCCATCGAACTTACGCTTTATTAATATAAATATAATGCATAAATACTTGTCCAGAAACCCTTGTGCTAGAGAACCTGAAGCTGATCTTCTGTAAAAAGTCAGCACCCCCATCGTTCCTCATTTCTTACCTGGAGTAGATAATTTAATCTAATAGTTGAATGTTGGTTGGTTCAAACTCCTGAAATCTTGTTTTATTTGTTCCCTGTGTGGTCCCAAGTACATTTCCTTAATTCACACTACTCTGTCTATTTCTCCTACAACAAATTTGAAGAGGGAGAAATGGGATTTAGAGATGTAAAGACACAGCTGTTCTAATTGTAAACGCACATCCGAAACCAGAGCCACTCCACAACAAGGAGAATGCAAAGTGCTCACCTGAGAGAATAATGAGGGCTTTGCCCACTGGAATTGTAATGTTCTGGGTACACGCAATGGACACGATAAGATCATAAACATACCAGGCCTTTAATGTAGCTGGAGTATGTGTGTGTGTGGTTTTTGTTTGTGTGTGAGTCTGCACAGTGGAGGGAGGATACTCAGAAAAAAAAAAATATATATATATATTTAGCTATTTTTTAATTTTCTTTTTTTCAAAAAAATATTCTATGACATACATTTATAGAGCATTTATTTTGTGCTAGGCCCTGGTGACAGTGGGGGAATGAGACTCCCTGCCCTTGGGGAATTTACAATCTAACAAATGATATGAATACATAAAATAATTAGCAGATAACTAGCATGAGACTGGCCAAATGAACAATCAGCTATGGGAACAGAAAGGAGATCATTTATTGTCCTAATGGTAGAGGAGGTGAAGAGTGTCAGATAGAGTTTCACAGAGGAGGGCATTCAGGATGAGTGAGATTTCACTTGAGACAAAAAAATGGGGCAAAGCCAGAGAGACAGAGAGAACAGGAGCACGGCAAGGACTCTGTGATAGGGCGTGGCCTGCACCTTTGGAGAAAGCTGTGTCTGCATTCTGGCCTGGTTTGTCAAAACAGGGAGAGAAGTTCAGATCCAAGAGAGGAACAATGGGTCAGAGACTAAGTAAGGATATGAAGGTAAGCAAAGGAAAGCAAAAAATAAACCAACAAACAAAACCCAAAAAACTTGGCCATTTCCATTACCTTTTAACAGTATGAAAAAGTAAAACATGATGGGCTTTCTTAAAATTCAAGTTGTTGTTTTGTGCCATTGAGTCTATTCTGACTGACAGTGACCCTAAAGGACAGAGTAGAACTGCCGTATAGGGTTTCCAAGAGCCCTGGTGGCACAGGGATTAAGACGATGGCTGCTAACCAGAAGGTTTCCAGTTTGAATCCACCAGCCGCTCCTTGGAAACCCTATGGGGTAGTTCTACTGTGTCCTATAGGGTCGCCATCAGTCAGGTCTTTATCGGGTTTCCAAGGCTGTAATCTTTACAGGAGCAGATTGCCAGATCTTTTCTCCCTCAGAGCAGCTGTTGGGTTCAAACTGCCAAACTTTTTGGTAAACAACCAATTGCTTAACCATTGCGCCAGCAGGGCTTCTTTAAAATCCAAGTCGAACCTGGTTATTTTTTTGAACATGCCAAGATGGAGTGAGTTGTGAAACACCCTTATGGTTCTATTCATATCCATGTACTTCACTGATGTATAAAAGAGAGAAGGTGGCCAGCTTCATTATTTCTTCAATAGATATTTATATCTACTTTGTGCCTGGAATAGACTAGAGAGACAAGGCCCAGCTCCCAAAGAGCTCGGTGTATCTGATCTAGTCTGCAGGAGTCTCCTATCTGTATCTTCTCCCATAGAAATAGAGACTGGATGTTGAGGTCCATCACAATGGACCGAATGCAGCCCTATGTCTTGTCCCTCAGATCACCTTCCTGCTCAGCCAATAAAGGGAGGAAGAACAAAAAGAGCTCCAATGCAAGGGTTCGGTACCATTGGTTCCAGAAGTCTTGGCAATGGCAGAACCTGGGTTGTTGGGCCAATGTCAGAAACCTTGATATCAGGCAGCTTTGGTGTCATCATGGTGAGCAGCAGCATGTTGTGGGAGGCAGCCATGGTGATACCTTTGGCAGAAATTGGTGGCTTGGCCCCTTGCCTTTGATGCTGACAGCAACGGGCAAGGGGCAAAGATTGTGGATGTCATGAAGAATCCAAGAGGCCCCCCAAAAAACACATAGGAGCCACCAGAAGGCTTTCAGAACTATTCCAAAGGAATTCAAGGGTGGCAAGCGTTCTGGGATGGCGGAAGCATGGCAGAGGAAAGAAAACAAAAGCCAGAGAATAATGATTTCTGGTAATTTTTATGACCCCATTTCTTATCTCAATAACCCCATGAAGTAAGAAGATTAGGGATTATTATTAATCTTGAGCCAAAAGACTCTCAGACTCAGACTCAAGATCATGGAGCTGATAAGATCTGGGGCACAAAGGCAGATAGATCAGCTTGAGTCCTATGCTCTTTTTATCGTGTTTTTCAATAAATGATCCTCATGTTAGCATTACGTACTATATGATATGACAGATAAAACCTGGAAACAACGCCACCTTTAAACACAATCAGCCTGTCTGCCCATGGCACAGGCTTCCTTGAAGCGTCAGTCCAGTGGTTTGAGCGTGGTAAGTGTTCAATAGACTTTTACAAATCTACTCTTTGATAGATTTGTCATATTGGCACTAGTCATATTGGCCAAGCCAGGTGCCTCAATTCTCTTCTTTCATTAAGGGGAGTGACAGAAAGCAGGGGGACTTTCAGGAAGCTAAACCCCGCATAGGTCAGTGAGCTTTCAACTCAAATCTCTGCACCTTATGAGCCTGATCTTGTAGAGAGTGTGAAAGAATTTAAAGCTACGTGACTTTTCTACAGCAGGTTAGATGACTTTTTTTTTTTTTTTAAATAGATGAAAGCATCAATATTATTGCTGGTAAGTATAGATTTTTAAAAATGGTTTTCAAGGTCAATACATATTAATTGAGAGTACCGTGATATTATAGTGGCTTTTCTAAGAATTGCTTGGGCATTACCAGAAAGTAAGGCCTCTTACTGGCTTTCATTCTCTATTTCCACTCTATTCATATCAGTGGGAACGCAGTTTAGAAAAGAAACCTGAAAATTGTGGTGGAAGGCAGATAGGAGCCACCTGTTTAATTATATTTAAACTCTTCTGAACCGTTTTCCAAAGACCTTCCTCCTCCCCCCCCCAAAAAAGAGCAAATCGGGCTTTTCTTTTAACTCAGTTCTATTTGGGAAGGGTTTTAGAACTAAAAAGAGATAGACAGAGGAGGAAAATCTGATCTCCAGCCTTTTGCAACACACCAGCAGTGCTGTATACAGCATAAGGAAGCTTCCTTTCAGATTGAGGTTGCTGGGGTCGCAAGATAGCAGTGGGAGTCCTCGCTTCAATGCTGAGCATGACTTTTTCTGTATCTTTTGTGAAGTGGTCCATATGGAACAGCATAGCACCTAGTTGGAGCTGGGCTAATTCCTCCCAGAATGACAGAAGAGGGTGTGAACCAGCCAGGAGCCAGCAGCAGCATTTGATTCTTCAGGTCGACGCCAAGATGAAGGGGGCTGCCTACTGTGTGCTCTCGATGACTGCCGGCTTCTCCCAAAGCAAACCTACGGCACGAGATGACATTGGCTTCACGACAGCTTTATACACATAATCCAGTAATTATTTGATTGCATGATTGTCTGCGCCACCAATGCTCAGGTCCACAATGGCGATGGGGGAGCCAAGAGGGATGAAATCTAAGATACTGACTGATGTGTGGAGTGTTGCTTCAGAGAGGCTCACAGCTCCTTGCTTTTAGCCCTAGAGGCTCAAATGGTTAAGCGTTTGACTACTAGTTGTAAAGGTTGGTAGTTCAAACCCACCCGGAAGTGCCTCAGAAGACAGGCCTGGCGATCTGCTTCTGAAAGGTCACAACCTTGAAAACCTTATGGAGCAGTTCTACTCTGACACATATGGGGTCAGGGTGAGTCGGAATCAACTCAATGACAACTAACAGCAGTTGCTGTTCTCTCCCTATTTCCTTTTCAGAAAGCTTATCCCGCAAGAGCGCCACCATCTTTTAACATAACTCAGATTCAAGTACTTTTCAATCATGATTATCCAAGAGCTAATTATACCTTTTGCACCATAACAGGGCTTTTTCCTGCTTTCTCCGGTCCCTCCTGCTGCTCATCATTTCCCTGTCATTAGCACTTCCACCAGAGACTGGGGAAGGAACAGCAGAGGAGGCCCTGCTCAAATCAGTCACTGGTGCTGGGGCTTCCTTGTTTAGCAGCTCTGTGAACTGGTTCCCAAACGGAAGGGATTAAAGTTCTGAGGTTTGCTCTCATCCCATATTTCAGAGTTCTCCCTGCCACCATTATAAAGGCAACTATGAATTGCATAGGCAAAAGCTTCGTGTCAGTAGCTACTCACAAGAGCCCTGTCAGTAGGTTGAACTATTTGGGTGCTTTCGCTCTTTAGAAGGAGCTCTGGTGGCACAACGGTTAAGCACTCGGCTGCTAACTCAAAAGTTGGCAGTTCGAACACCTTAGCAGCTCTGTAGGAGAAAGACCTGGGAATCTGCTCCCATAAAAGTTACAGCCTAGAAAACTCTATGGGGTGGATCTACCCTGTCACATGGGGCTGTGCTAAAAATAGATTCAACAGCACTCTCTCTATGGTCCTGAGCCTTCTGGTTTCTAAGCTGCTGTCTGGTGAAAGGGTGGTCGGCCTCCTGTGGAAATTGTATCCTGTATGGACAACCAAATTCCATGTTTACCACTTACTGGAGTCGTTGGGTAAAGCAAACAGTTAATGTGCTTGGCTGCTAACCTAAAGGTAGGAGGTTTGAATCTACCCAGGGATGCCTCTGAAGAAAGCCTTGGCTATCTACCTCTGAAAAATCAGCCAGTGAAAACTCTATGGAGAACAGTTCTACTCTGACATGCATGGGGTCACCATGAGCTGGAGTTGACTTGAAGGCAACTGATTCAGAATCCCTCGGTGGGCAAACAGGTAATGCACTTGGCTGCTAACTGAAAGGTTGGTGATTTGAGTCCACCCAGAAGTGCTTCAGAAAAAAAGGCCTGGAATCTACTTCCAAAAAATCAGCCACTGAAAACTCTACGGAGCAAAATTCTACTGTGACACACATGGTGTCCCCATGAGTTGGAATTGACTTGACGGCATCTGGTTACCACTTACTAACCATTTGACCTCAAGTCCCTTACTGTGGAGGATATCTGTGGTTTCCCCCAGCTCTGATCATTAAATCCCTGTTTCCTTTGTGGGAGTGTTTTGGGGAGCATGTTTCTCAGGTCTGATCAATGGGTACATTCTATCCTAGCCCAGAGAGGGGCATGTGACCCAAGTCAGTCCTGTGATCTTGACTGAGAGCTGCTGACAGCCATCTTGCCACCACTGAGAAGGAACAACAGAAAGGAAAGCAGGGCCCTGAGTTGGGAATAGTGAGACCCAGTTAGAGGTTTTAGATTTAGCTAAGATATACCTTTTTAGTTGTGTGAGCTAGTGGAATTCCCTTATCCAAATTTCTGCCCACACCACACCACAGGGTCCCCAATGTTTCCAGCCCCGCGAAGAATTTCGCTGTTCGTGTTTTCAGAGAACTTCCCTTACATATCCCAGCTACACCCTCATCTGCTCTATGATTCATTGGTATGTAGAATCTCAGCTTTGGGAGCCTTGAGAAAATACTTGCTTCTCTCAGAACGATGGCTTTCAGGACTATTGTTTCCCAGTGGTTTTTAAACAGTCTAGTTTCAAACTCAGAACTGAGCAAAACCCAGCTACCATTGAGTTGATTCTGACTTATGACAGCTGCATGTGTGTCAGAGTGGAACTGTGTTCCACAGGGTTTTCAGTGCTGGTTTTTCAGAAGTAGATCGCCAGACCTTTCTTGTGAGGCACCTCTGGGTAGATTTGAACCTTCAACTTTTTAGTTAGCTGCTAAATACATTATCATTTGCACCACCCTGGGACGCCAAAGACTTTTTTCTGGGGAACATATGGTAGTGGGGTTAAGGTGTGGGGTAGAACTTTTCTCCTCTTCTTGGAGCAGTAAGCCTGACCTTGGAGTTATAAAGACAGAAAAGCTTCAGGGATAAAAGCCCTAATTATCAATAAGAGAATATTTATTATATAATATTTTAAAACATTGTGCTATAGAAGTTAGTCTTAGAGACACACCACAAATTACTTGTTGTTTGCTGTGATCTTGTTTGTGTGGCTGGAATAATATTTGGAAATGATAATTTAATATTTTTCCTCCTTGTATTTGCACCCCCCTCATTATCCCAACTTCTTCCACCCAATTTAAGCAGGTGGTTGGTTCTGCCTTGTTGTCTCAGGGAAAGGATATGGTTGGGTGGAAAACAGAAACAATCTCTAAGTCTTTCTGGTTTATGAGGTACAAAAGCCTCAGCTCTTAGAAGGATCTTCATGGGCATGGTGGCGGTGAGAGAAAGAGAGGGAGACAGAGGCCTATAGGCTGTGAAGCCAGAGAAGTAGCAAGAATCCAGACAGAAGTGGCTGTATGGTGGGTCTTGGCAACAGGGACCTTGGGAAGCCTTGAAAAGAGAACATACACCTGAGCATAGCATTGAAGCAGCTGAGTCACCGGACCTGAAGCAGCCTTGTGGGCCAGGAATCGTGCTGCCTATCTAGAATGAGAACTGAGGAGCAGGAAGTTACCCCAGGTAACTCCAAGAGGAATTAAGTTCATCTCCTACCGGTGGAGAAGAATAGAGACTTGGTGACAGAAAAGAAGTTAGGTTATAGAGAACATATAGATTCTATTTCCTGCACACCTGATTTCATGACCAAAATTCATCCCTGATAAGCTTCCATTAATTATTTAATAAATATATATTCTTCCCTATTCATAATATAAAGGAAAAAAAAATTAGTATAATTTTCAAATAATCTATTCGATATCTTTATACATTTCTGAGTAAATTAGCCCAATTGATATTTGTATAAGTAAATAGCAGAGGAAGCCATGATAGTTAAGATTCTGTGTTAGTCTGTTCTGAAGCACTTCTAGCTAAAGTATAAATGGGAAAACAATTTGGAAAAGTGTACCAAAGGCCTTAAAAATATGTATGTCCTTTGGCCCAAAAGTTCTGCTTTGAGGAATTTACCTTAAGGAAATAATTCAAATGTGGTCAAAGATTTAATTATAAGGGTGTTTCTAAGGGTAACAGTGTTAATTTTTTTCCCTTTTAAAAAATACCTTTTTATTATCATAAGAATCTAGGTGTGTGGGTCCAATGCTCCTCTTTCCTGCAACCATATGGACATATGATACCTGGCCCCACGCCACTCAAGGGACTAACTTAGAGAGGAGCAGGAGAAAGAATCTTGAGCAACTGAGCATTTAGCCAAAAGGTACCAAATTACCCAAAGAAAATGTTTAGCTTGTTGGATCAGACTGACTGTACCAGCTTGGACTATCCACACAGATATCTCTCTACTCCCACATTTCTGCTCCACAACAGGATTATTTAGAGTATCACAAAGAGAAAGTAGTATAAGTGTCAAAAAATAGGTCGTTGTTTAGATAAATTATAGAATAGATCTTGGGTGAAATATTATTTGGCAATTAGTTAGACATGGTGAATGGAACGTATTAGTTTAACTCTACTCCTCAATTCCCCAATTATAAAGGGATAAAACAAGGACAAAGAAAATGGGAGAGAAAGAACAGAGGAAAAAAAAAAATCAGAAGCTAGAAAAGGGCCCAACAAATGGCAACTGATGTAGGAGACACAAAGAAAGCTGAATACTTAACCAGCAGTGGGGGAAATCCAGAAGTAAGCAGATTTATAATGTAAAATGTCAGAGAAGCTGAGGAATCGAAACAACCAGGTATCACACGCATGTCTGTGGTGTGTGTGTGTGTGTCTTTGTATGTCTGTGTGTGGAGTGGGATACAAATGGAGCTGAAAAAGGACAATTAGTTCAATTCTATGTAAGAACAGTTATAGATGCTTAAATTCTTTCTCCCAATCCTGGAAGCCCCATCGCTGCCCCCCGCCCCAGCAGAAGACTGAAAGTTTACCCTCTGGAGAGGTTAAACCAGAGGTCTAGTAGATTAACGGACTCTGAATAGAGTTGAGGGCCAAGAAGGCAGGGATTCTGTGAAAAGGGTATTATTGAAGGTTGAGATTCCTGGCCCTATTCTCACATTTTGCACTCAAATAATGAAATTGACATTTATAACCCCAGGTGGGAGATTGGAAGATTCCACTCATTGAGCTGATTCTTTTTTAGCCTGAAAGAAGAGACCTGTAGGTGCTGATAATGGGACATCTCCCCACAAAAAGCACCTTAGAGGGAAGCCAATCAAACATGCCTTCCCATGCCCACAGAGTTTCCATTAAACTTAGTACCTTGTTCTAAATAGAAGCATTTTGATTCAACCAGGAAGTCTGAGAAAAGTTTGTGTATTGGACATGATCCTTATAAACATAGACTCCACTCTTGGGTAATTTAATAAGAAAATGAACTAATTAGAGGATGTTATATAGTTCACAGAATTTGGGGAAGGGAGTAGAAACCAATGATGGGTGATAAGCCCCAAAAACCAGTGGCTACTGAGTCAACTTCAAGGGCAAGTTTGAATGCCCACCGTCTTGTTGAGTGGCAACAGGTAAACAAAATGACTGAATTGGAGAGGACCGCTGGGAAAAAGCAAGCTGTCATGTTAACTTCTCTGGAGGGGGCTGGAGGGCATTCCATTCACCTCACAGACTGGTGCAATTGGTACCTTTGGGTTCTATATGCATAAGGAGGGGAATAAAACCAAATTTAACTGTAGCTATCTTTTTTATCTCTGCAGTAATGGGCTTATTTTTCTCTGTAAGTGCTTCCTTTGGATTTTCTAAGTTTTCTACAATTAGCACATATCAGTTTTGCAACCAGAATGCTACCAAAAATTTTTGCAGAAGTAAGAAATAATTTTGGTGTCCAGAGTGGGCAGATGAGCTAAGCAAGCACTGAAGTTATCTTTGTTACCTTCTTTCTGAAGGTTTCTGGTATAAGCTGCATTTGAGAATGGTTATCCATTCTTTTTATGTTATTGTTAGCTTATAATCAGCAATGAGAAGGCTATCTGAGAGACACCTTGGTGGACCAGCAGGGGAAATGGGAGAGTTACAAATGATAAGAGACCATTGGAATGACCATTTCAGCCTGAGAGTTCAGGCAGAGTACAGGGCAAACAGAAGCAGTAATGACCCCCAATGCTCTAAATGGTTGGTAATTGATGACTACTGAGGACAGACTATGTTGTGGGGCCTATTAACTCCCTGCATTTCTTACCTCCAGTAATGCCAGCCCAGTTCATCCTTCCCTCCTCAGAGTCATCCTGGACTCCTCCCGCCCCACCCCCACCGTGAATCTCCCACTAAGTCAGTCATTGTAGTTTCAATCTTGTCTCTGAAATGTCTTTCAAATCTGTCCATTCTGCTGGCCCATGTTCAGGCCTTCTTTATTGTTTTCCTAGACTAACCAAGGCCTCCTAATTGTCCTGTTGGCCTCCAGGGTCACAGATACCTTTTTCAAACTCTGTATGTTAAAAGAAGAGGCCCACCAGTTGCCTAATATCAAGGCCAAACCTCATTGCATGTTGTACAAAAGCTTTCATATACCAACCCTAATTTTTAATTCCGCTTTCTCCCCTAGGACGGGCAACTCATGTGGTTTGCCCAAGACTATCTAGGCTTTAGCACCAAGGAACCTCTCAGTCCTGGGCAAACCAGGATGGTTGGTCACCCTATTCTCATCCCACCACCCTCCACTACCAGCACATTAGCTAGACCTTTGCATTAAATAAAACAGAGCAGGCTTCTGCTGTATTAATTTTTACCTCCTCCAGACTTGTACAGGATCTCGCTGCAATAGACACTAAATTATCTATGACAATTCATTACTTCAATATGGTTAGTGTTTACTTCAAGATTGTTTATATCCTTTCTGTTATTCATCTTGAGAATATAATTTTTTAAAGGAAAAAAAAAGGAAATTTCATTGTGACCATCTGTTATGGGCTGAACTGTGTTTCCCCAAAAGTTATGTTGAAGTCTTAACACTTATACCTGTCAATATGATCTTCTTTGGATATAGTTTTCTTTTGTTATAATAATGAACTCATACAGGAGTAGGGTGGGTCCTAAACCTCATTCTTTCTGTGTGGTGTCTTAGAGAAGGAGTAAAATAGATGTAGACACACATAGAGAAAGTTTACCTTCTTCTCAGATGCCGTGCAATGATGCAAGTAGATGCATCTACAAGCCCAGAAACGCCAAGGATTGCTAACAACTACTAGAAGCTGAAAAAGACAAAGAATGCCCTGATTTGTACTTCTAGCCTCCAAAATTATGAGACAATGAAATCCTTTCTTTAAATCCACTCCCTTGTGGTATAGTATGTTGTTATGGCAGCCCTAGTAAACTTTCCTTTAATAAATGATGCAGGTTTAAAATGCTGTTCAAGTTTTCTATGTGTTCTCCACCACCTCCCAACAGAGAAACAAACAGGAATAGTCATTTGCTAAGAATTACTGAATAGAATGAATTTTATCACAGGTAATAAAGTGGACTCAGCTCCTATGTTACACCTCATCAAGGTACCTCTGGAACCTGTCTACTTCAGAACATTTGAGTGTCATTCTCCTTATAAATTGCCTCCCCATTATCCTACTTCCTGGAGAAAAACACCAGGGAAGTGAAAACTTTAAACCTCTGGAAGCATGCTTTATAAACTCTGTGACTGTTAATTCCCAAGGATCACTTTATCATTACAAGTAGTAGACTTAATGAGAAACCCATCAAACATAACAGGAGAAACATTTTTTTTCTATTGTCCTATCCATTTTTTTTACACTTTAACAAATGTTATTTTATGAAATGGATATTTAAATACATTTGCCACTGAAATACTCCATGACTACTCTCAGTTCTATTAGCCAGCATGCTTATTATATTAATGTTCAGAGCAGGGATCACTGGAAATGACATTTACTTGAGAAAATTAGGGGAGAACTCTCCAAAATTAAACAACTTAATCCTTGTTTCTGATTGTGATTCACTCAAGTGCACACAGCTCCCAACTTCTATGGTGACATGCATTTGATTCTGTCTTGAGAACTTTTTTTCCCCCTTGTGGGATATTCCAGAAGTCAAAACTGACTCTGCCCACTTGGCTCAGCTGTTAAACTCTTTGTCAGTTCTCCAAATGCACTAGGATAGGAAGGCATCTCGGTACCTCTTCCCAGGCTCATCCTTTGTACAGTCAGACATTCACACACATCCCCTGGTAAGAGCATCACAAGTATGTAGTCTCCTATAGTCCTTGGGTGGTGCAAATCGTTAAAGGCCTAGCTGCTAACCAAAAAGTTGGCTGTTTGAGTCTACCTATAGGTGCCTTGGAAGAAAGGCCTGGTGATCTACCTCAAAAAAATGAGCCACTAAAATCCTATGGAGCACAGTTCTGCTCTGACACACATGAGGTCACCATGAGTTGGAATCAGCTAGAAGGCAACTTTTTTTTTTTTCTTTTTATGGTAGTTTACTAGGTCCTTCTAAACACCAGGAAAGACTGTTTTTGAAAGAACACTTTCTGTAACTCACAATTACCTGGCTTGTGCTCTCACACATTCTTTTCACTTGCAGTCCCCTCTTCCTTATCATCTTTTGCCCTCTTACGGGAAGTATCCTTGAATCCAGCTGACGGCCATTCTGCAAAGACCATTTGTTGTGATTTGACTAGGCAATCTAACCACTCAGGTGGAATATTCCCTTGATTTTAATTCTTTTCATCCATACAGGACCTCTCAGGAATTTTAAGCTATGAGATGAACTACTATATTTTCTTCTAGAAAATTTTATGTGGTATTCAAATAAGATGGCCACTTCTCAAGAACTAACTCTGACCAGTCTGGCAAGGTTAAGTGGTGTCAAAACATTAATGCAAAAGCCCAACTGGTCAGAGAAGTCCTAAAGCTCTGGGGTCCAGAGCAGGCCACAAAGCCAGAGCAGAACTCTCACTGGGCTTGTAGTGGGAGGCCAAGACAGGGTTACTCTCTTTGTCTAGAAAGAGGGGTAGTTGACATTTAGAGAAGAGTTAGATTAAATGATGAAAAAAATTATTGAAAGACTTGGAAGTGGGAACTATAGAAAGTCAACAACAACTTTATGTACATGGAATTAAATAATAACTAAAAGATGCCATAGGATTTGAAGTCAGAAGTGGGAGTCAATTCCAGCATGGGTGCCATGGTGGGTCCTGTCTCCAGGGACTCAGTATAAGCTGCTTCCTCTGTTTGGAAGTTCCTTCACCCATGCTACCTGCCCCTCAAATTTCTGTTTCTCTGGACAATTCCTCCCCACTCTGTTGGTCTCAGTTTAAAAGTTACTTCTCCCATGAAGTCTTTTCTGATCCCCCATCACCACCTCTTGGTTATGTGTCCCTTCCTTATGCTTCCAAAGCTCTTGTACCTAAACCTGCTGTCATAATAAATAATGACCCATTAATTGAGCATTTGCTAAGTTCCAGACTCTGTTCTAACCACTATACCCATAGTAACTCATTTAAACTTCCCAACAATTTATTACATAGGTACCATCATTATACTCATTTTACAGGTACGGAAGCAAGTACAAAGATGTTTCGAAACTTGCTCAAGGTCATATAGTTAGTGTCAGATAGAGACTGGTCTGGAGCCTGCATTCTTAACTACTGTGCTATTGTAGTTGTCTATATTTCTTTTCTGGGCTGGAACAATTGAGGCGTTGTCAAAGAATTTGCAGCCACCCTCAGGTACCACATTTTATGTATGTATGTGTGTGTATATATATATATAAAATTGTTGTGTGTTGTTGAGTCAATTCTGACTTATAGCAACTCTATATGACAGAAGACCTGGCCGATAGACTTTCCAAGACTGTAATCTTTATGGGAGCAGATCACCTGGTCTTTTCTCCTGAGGAGTGGCTGGTGAGTTTGAATCTCCAACCTTTTAACTAGCAGCTGAGTGCTTAGTGCTTAACCACTGTGCTACCAGGACTTATATATATATATATATTTAGCTTCTCCAGTCACCCGTATAGTGTTTATAAGGATAATCTGAGTCTTTTATTGCACAGCTTTTCTGATCTTTAACTCACAACCAAATTTACACTTTAGATTCTAGTTTTCTCTCTTTCTTATGATCAGTGAGAAAAAAGAAACAGGTTTCAGAATGGCCCCTTAAGTCTTCAGCAAATAATCTCTTAATCCCTCCCCATTTTGGCAAAGATGTCTAAAGCCAAATACTTCCTGTGCAATCGAATATGAATGTATCTCATTTCTCCTATTCACACTCAGTGTGTCACTAAATAACCAAGATACTCAGACTCATTCTTAACCCAACCCTGCAGACTGTGGTGGCTGTTGTTAGCTGCTGTGGGTGACCGCACACAGAAAGGAATGAAACACTTCCCAGTCCTGCGTAATCCCCATGGTGGATTATAGATCGAACCATTGTGATCTTCCTAGTCCATTTTTGTCTGGGAGCTCTGCTGAAACCTATTCAACATCATAGCAACATGCAAGCCACCACTGACAGGCAGGTGGTGGCTGTATATAAAGTGGGTGCATGCATTGGCCAGGAACTGAACCATGGCCTTCTCAATGGAAGGCAAGAGCCACTAATGCCTCAACCCTGCGCATAACCAAAAACCCAAACCCAGTGCCGTCGAGTCTATTCCAACTCATAGCAACCCTATAGCACTATTAATTAAACAGACCTGGCATAGCAGGTAAATCCCATTTGCCACCCCTCTTCTCTGCTCTTACTTTCTAACTCTTCCTCCCAACATTACAGACATTAGAATGGAATCTTTTTTTTTCCTGATTTGAGGGAAGGAAATGCTTGTTTTCTCTCATGCAGCAAGCATTTCACAACTTGTCTCCTATTTTTTCAGATAGACTTTGACCAAAGATTTTTAACACCCAGATTCCCTTAAAAAAAAAAAAAAAGATATGAACTGAAACTAGTGATTTATATCCAATAATTTTAAGACAGTTTCTGATACTCTGGAGCTGTATATAATCAGAAACTGATTTTTATCTTTCTCCTCCTTAAAGAAGTATTTCCGAGTGTCTAATTGTATACGGTTGTAAGTTAAGCATTGTATAGAATAGATTATTCAGAAATGCTTTGAGAGTTCGCAGGTAGAAATGATTTTAGTCATAAGTCTATAGGAGTTAGCAGGGTTTGTTTATACCTCAAGACATTGTTTTAATAAGATGTTACTATTTTAGAATTTATGTGTCAAGAATGCAACCGGCAAAGTTATTTTCAAGAAGGCCACAATTCTTACATTTATGGTGGCCAGGTACTGTTGTGCTTAGAAGCAAGCCATCCATTCAACCAAGGATCTATGTAACCACTTTACAGTCCACTTGCTCCCTTTACCCCCTACATTTCAGATAAAGTGTCAGATTGGTGCCCAGCTGCTGGGAAAACTGATAATCAAAGCTCAGGAAAACTCTACATGTTAGAGGTTTTCTGGCAGATACCTATAGTCTGGAGGCAAGCGTTGCACAGTGAAAATGACCATAGTTACTCCTAAGCTAACCAGGCATTCCTCTTACTCTTATGTCTGATGTGGTATACCCAGAAAGTATGAGATGGAGTCAGCATAACAGAAGAACTCCCTGCCCTCCCCAGGGAAAGAAGCTTCTCGTTGTAATGTTATTGTGGTGTGCTCAATCATAGTAATGATCTTTACAGCTTTGTAGTATACACTCAGCAAAAAAGCTTTGGGTATAGATTAAATGATTTCATTTTGCTTTGGTTATGAGTCTATTTCAGAAATAGTTACTGTCTCATACACAATATACAATAGTGATTATCCCTTATTTCTAAATAACGCCATCAGAGATTCAATGACAATGAGAACAGCAGGAGACTCCAAGCAGCATGATAACTTCCTAAGCAGCACTGTAAATTTCTATTACTCTGAGAGTGGGAGTAAGCCAGTGGATGGGTGCACAGAAAACGTTTGTCCTCTGAACACTGTCCTATTTCCCCCTGTCTGATCCGATGAGTGAGGGGTGTCAGTACAAAGAAACCTGAACCCACAATACATATTTATTCCATGCTTTGGTGCTTTGGCTGAAGCTCACGCCATCCCAGCACAATGTGATAATGGTATTCTTTCAAGACTATGACCCACCACAGGGAAACCAAGAGGGTCATTCAATAGCCAGAAATTAAATTAACTCTTGACATGCTTGCAGCCTTTCCAGCAAGCACCAGGGCTTGATATTACAGACCTCAAAGAGTTGATCTCCCCTGGTGATAGCAATCTGCCTTTCAATTTTGCTGTCTCGAACAGCCAGCTGTGAGCCTTTATATAACATTTCACAGTCCTTAATTACCGCATGACAACCTCGGGGCTGCTAATCCTAATACCGTGCTGAAGTGAGGGACTTGTGACATATCAGCAGTTTAATACAACTCTTTCTGTGGTAATCATGTTTGGTGGAAAATATAGCTCTTCCCAAACACAGTGAACTGCTCACCTTACAATGTGAAGATAAACTCTTGCTTATGCCCTGCAATCACTGGGAGAAAAAGCCTCTTGTGTCCCAGCTTGTATGTATGTGCACAAAGGATGCTAAATATATAACAAAAAGCCAAATGAAAAAGATTTTTAGAGGAAAAAGTGGATAAAAGCTAGTAGAAAAAGATACATTGGGTGATTCATTGTATTGCTCAAGCTTAGCATGCTAGAGTCCTTTATTTTTACCTTTACCTAATAGAAATCAGGTCATAATGCAGCATTCCTGAGCCATACAAGAGGACTAAGTAAGCTTTGATGGTCCTAACATGGCTACCAAGGCAATTTTATTACCCTATGAGCACATAAAGGCAGGTCAAGGCACCTACAGTGAAGAAGAAAGTTTTGTGTTTATTGGGTAAAACAGAGACTTCAAATGGCCAGGCTCGATCATTCCTGACCAATATTGACTGGGCAGTGGGTTTAGTGGGTTGCTTTATTGACTGGGACTCAAATAGGCTGGATTGGTTCTCTGCTTCTGTCCACTTTCTGCCCAAGTCAGTATGCCACTGACTGCCAGAAAGCAATTAATCAAGCCTACACTTCCAATGCAGTGGTGTAAATACAAGGTTTGAAGTTTGTGAATTTCCTAATATCCCAAGGCAAATTAATCAATCAACAAATACTTATTGAACCTTGACTGGGCACTTACTTTCTGTGAAGTGTTCCAGGAAATATAAGACATTTGAGATGGAGTTCTACTCCTCCAAGAAGATGTGATGAGATGGCTTAAAGCCCATCAGGCCTGGATTTGGATCCTAGCTCATCAACTTAGTACTAGGTTGGTGGCCTTGAGCAAGCTGTTACATCTTGGAGCTTCACTATTACATTAGGTTAAAAATGCCTGCTTCAGGAGGTTAGAATTTCTATCCCAGGCTTCTCTGCTGAGCTTCAAATTTACATATCCAACAGTTTACCTGTTATTTCCACCTGGTATCCAACTTTTCTGGGTTTATCCAACAGAATCACAAGCCAAGTATGTGCAAAGCTTTACCCTTGGCCCCTTCACCTCCACCAAGGTCCCTGCTACAATTTTTTTCCTCCAATTTCCCCTCTCTCAATAAATGGCATCACAGTCAGTATGGCATCATCAGACACAGGTACTAATGACTGTCTTAATCCTGCCTTTTCTCGTATAACCCATCAGCAAGTCTTACCAGCTTATGCTAAAAATATATCTCCAACCCACCTTCTTTGATTTGTCTTCACTGCTACCATGTATAGTTCAAACAATATTATTTATCTCTTAGAAAACAGAAGTAGTTCCCTATCCGGTTTCACAACTTCTACTCTTAGCCCTCCAATTCAATCTTCATTTAGTAGTGAAAGTACTTTAGAACCTTTCTTGGGACTTCCACTTCTGGCTGAGATGTAGAAAGTCATGAATTCATATTTTTCAATGGTTTATAATTCATTTCTGTACTTAATTATTTTGGTGCTCAAATTGTCCTGATTTAATCAGTGGAAACCTCTTTAAATGACTCATATCTTAGTGACACGACCCGTCACTTTTCTTAGGCATTTCCGTACTCCCTGTCATAACAAGACATTCTAGGCTCATCTTGAGCCTTCCTATTCCAAGCCTGGGATCAGCCACTTATTTAAAGAGTTCTGTTTCTTTTTACTGAGGAATGGTATTAGAGACTAAGGTCTGGGGATTAGGTGTGCTCATTATCCCTAGGATGTTATTGATTCTTGGTGCTTTCAGTGGGTAGAGCTAGGAAATACATGTACACATATATATGTCTACCCACTCATACACATACAAATATACTTACCAAAATATTTATATATAGTCAAATGCACATAAAAATGCATGAGCACATACCCATTTATATTTCAAAATCATGAGTTCATATCATTATTTCTAATTTCAATCTACCCCTACAGATTCGTTTCCATTTTATTTTTATATGTCCCTTCTTCCACAGTGAGAACTCTAGCTCCCAACAGTATCAACACATTTACTTATTTGTTCAAACCTATAATTCATCTAGGAGCCCTGGTGGTGTAACAGTTGATTGAAAGGTTGACAGCTCAAACCCATCCAGTGGCTCTGTGGGAGGAAAAACCTGGCTATCTGCTCCTGTAAAGATTACAGCCTAGAACACCCTATGGGACAGTTCTACCTTGCACATGGGACCCTATGAATCAGAATTGGCTCGATGGCACACAATAGCAAAGTAATATATCTAAAATTTTTTCAGAATTGTTTCACCCATACCTCCTCAAAAAACAAATCAACTAAAAAGATCTCAGAATGTATTTGATATTCTTTTACCATATTTTACCCTGCCTAATACTGAGCTTAATAATCAAATTGTGTGCTCTTAAGTTACTTGATTATTCTCTCTTTCCCTCCCACCCCCAGAGTGTGGTTATGATATTTTTTTGAAATATCATTGGATCTATTTGTTTCATTTGGTTTTCCATTTTAGATTTTTCCATTCTAATTGGGCTAATTTTATTTTTTGAATATTCAAAACATTAATATAATTCCAATGGCCAAAACTATATAGAAGTCAATATTCAGAGAAGTATCACTCCCTCTATATCCCTTCTTCCTTGTTTTTCCCCTCCTCCCTAATCTTAACCTTACAGTTAACAAACTTCATTGTTTCTGGTTTATCCTTTCTGTGTTTCTTATGTACAGGTAAGCAGATATATCTATGATTTCTTACGTTTCCTTCTTTGTTACACAAAAGGCAGCATACTAGTATGTTCTTTTGTACTTTGCTTTTTTTCACTTAATATCTGCTGGAAATCACTCCATGTCATTTCATAGATTTATTCCTCATTCTCTTCTACATTCCTTTTTTGACAACTGCATAGTGTGTTTGACACCATTGGGTATATGCACCATAGTTTATTCCACCAGTGCTTGGACATTTAGGAAATTTCCAATATTTTGCAATTACACATAATTCTGTGATGCACTGAAAATACACTTCCAAATTTTTTTTATTATTGGAAGTGTATTTTCAGTGTAAATCCCTAGAAGTAGGATTGCTGGGTCAAAAGATACATGCAATTGTATTTTGGTGAATGTTATGGATTGAATTGTGTCCCTCCAAAACATGCACTGTAAATCCTAGCCTCTATGCCTGTGGTTATTTTCTCATTTGGGAACGGGTTGTGTTTGTTGTGGTAATGACACAAGCTTAGTGTAGTGTGTATCTTGAGTCAATCCCTTTTGAGATGTGAAGGAGATTAAATAAGCAAGCTAGGAACCAGGGATAGCGGAAGAGATATGCCAAACCACAGGAGGATTGCCCAGGAGCAGAAGGTCAGAAGACACAAGGACCTTCCTCCAGAGCCAACGGAGACAGAAAGCCTTCTTCTAGAGCTGGTCTCCTTAATTAGACTTTTAGCCTCCTAAACTGTGAGAAAATAAATTTCTATTTGTTAAAGCCATCCTCTTGTGGTACTTCTGTTATAGCAGCACTAGATAACTATAACAAAATTTGGTACCGGCAGTGGGGCTGCTCTAACAGATGCCTAAAATGTGGAAAGAGTTTTGGAATTGGGTAATAGATAGAGGCTGAAAGAGTTTTAAGGTGTCTAATAGTTAAAGCCTAGATTGCCTTGAAGAGGCTGTTGGTAGAATTACAGATGTCAAAGGTAATTCTGATTAGGGCTTAGAAAGAAACAAGGAGAGATATAGAGAAAGTCTGTATCATCTTAGAGAATACATACGACGCCAGCAACAGAATGTTGCTAGAAATGTGAATGCTAAATGTGCTTCTGGTGAGGCTCTAAAAGGAAATGATGCACATGTGATTGGACAGTGGAGGAAGGGCAATGCTTTTTATGCAGTGGCAAAGAACTTGTCTGAATTATGTCCAAATGTTTGGTGGAAGGTAGAACTTGTACGTGATGAACTTGGATATCTGGCTGAAGAGATTTCTAAGCAAGATATTAAAGAGGCCTCCTGGTTTCTCATTGCCTCATATAGTAAAATGTGAGACAAAAGAGATGAATTTAAAAATGAACTGTATGAAATGAAAACAAAACTTAAAGATTTGGAAAACTCTGTTGTACAAACTAAGGACACATGTCCTAGAATATTCACCAAGGACTTGGCTACATAATTTTATGTTAAGGAGTTTAAGTTTATGATTAACGGATCTAACCAACTGCCACAGCAGAAAACCCATCAGCTTAGCCTGAAGGAACCAGAGACAAGACAAAAGGAAAGAAAACTGTCTGCCTCTTGGAATTCTACAGGTAGGAAACAGACCAAGGGGGCTACATCTCTTGTCCTCCAAGAAAAGAAAAGGACTATCCTCAAATTAATCTTGAGATTTAACATAATTCCAATCAAAATACCAGCAGACTGATTTAAAATTTTTATGAAAGTGCAAATAATCTAGAATAGCCATAACAATTTTTGAAAAAAAAACAACAAAATTTGAGATTTACAGCATGTTTCAAGGTTGAAATAAAGCTACAGTAATCAAGCCAGTGTGATACTGGCATAAGAACAGACAAATTTTTTTCAATGGAGCAGAACAGAGACTGCAGAAATAGAGTCACAAAATATGGCTGATTGATTTTTAACCAAGGCTTTAAATTAATTTAGTGATGAAACTTTTTTAAACAGATATTACTGGAACAATTGATATTCACATGGAAAAAAAAAAAAAAAGAAACTCAACTTCTACCTCACTCCATATATAAAAATTGATCTTTGAAATGGATCACAGACCTAAATATAAAAGCTAGAACAATGACATTCCTAGAAGAAAACATAAAGAATATCACATGATTGTGTATAGGCAAAGATCTCTTACCCATTGCCATCAAGTCAATTCCAACTTAAAGCAACCCTATAGGACAGAGTAGAAATGCACTATAGAATTTCCAAGACTAATCTTAAGGGAAGCAGACTGCCACATTTTTCTCTTAGAGAGTGGCTGGTGGGTTCAAACTGCAGACTTTTCAATTAGCAGCCAAGAGCTCAACCACTGGTCCATCAGGGCTCCAAAGGTCTCTTACACACACACACACCCGAAGGTCTCTTAGGACATACAAATGAAAGAAACTGATAAATCGGACTTCATAAAAATTAAAAAGACAGCATTAAAAAAAAAGAATAGGCAAGCCACAGAGTGGGAAAATACATTTGCAAAGCAAAAATCTGACAAAGGACTCATGTATGTGTGTGTGTGTGTATAAACAACTCCTACATTCAATGACCTAGAACAAATATGGGCAAAAGCCCTGAACAGGCAAAAAGATATATGACTGTCCAAAATGCACAAGAAAAGGTGTTCAATATCATTGGCCATCATGAAAATGCAAACTAAAAGCACAAGGAGATAACAGTTTCCTTCCAGTAAAATGGCTACAATCATAAAGACTGACACTACTAGATGTTGAGGAGCTGAGCGGAACAAACAAAACTCTCATACTTGGTTGGTAGGAGTATAAAGTGGTGCAATCATTTTGGGGAACTGCTTAGAAGTTCTTTATAAAATTAAACATATGCCTTTCTTAGGACCTAACATTTCGATTCCTATGTATTTACCCAAGAGAAATGAAAACAAATGCCTATTAAAGAATGATAATGCTGATAGTAACTTTATTTATAATAACCAGAGACTGGAAGCAATACAAATGCCCATCAATAGGTGAATGGATAGTCCAATTATGGTATATGAAAACAATCAAATATTCTTCAGTAATAAAAAGGAATGAACTCCTGATACACACATGGATGGACTCTCAAAAACATCATGTTGAGTAAAAGATACCAGACACAAAACAGTACAAGTTATATGATTCTGTTCATATAAAGTCCAAAAAATAGGCATGATTATAGAAATCTGATCAATGTAAAGACGAGGGAGTGGAGGGTAGGGGGAGCTGGTGGTGATGGTGGTTAACTCCCAAGGAGCTTGGGGAGTGAGGGAAATGTTCTGTATCTTTTCACAGGTGGTAGTTACATAGGTTTACAAACCTAAATGAGATCACCTTACTCTTCCCTTTGGTGGATTTGATTGCCCTTGGATGTAATACAAATGCATTGTTTGTTTCTTTCCTTTGCCCTTATAACAACTTGAAAGGGTTTTATTTATTTAGCTATTTGCTATGTGGGATTTTTGTTTCTTTGGTTTTGGTTTATTTCTGAAATTATAATGCACACTTCTGTGCCTATCTTGTTCACTATTGCATCCCCAGTGTCAGTTCTTGAGTGAACAACCTATAGCTATTCACTACAACTCAGCTCTCTTACCTTTCTTTCTCTTCCACTCCTGAAATTAATCTCTGCGTCTGAGCGAGAACTGGTAACACACATTGTTTTTTGGGATCTGACTTCCCAATGATTTTGATTTGGCTTGCATCACATACATGTTGCATCCAGTTATGGGATATGATGTTTGGGTGATGGTACTGGAGCTTCTGCCAATTTAGTAGCTAGCATTTTACAACAATCCTGACACTGGGGTTTGTCAATATGCAGCTTTCTCATTGTGGAGGTTCAGACTTGGTTTAGATCTCTTGTGACAAGAAATCATTAACTTTCAAGGAATGTAAAAGAGTGTTTAAAATATGGTAGCGTTGGCTGTTTATGTCCTTTAACTAGGAATGAATTAGTTTGATCACCTCAGTAATGGGTACCCTACAGAATTCCACTGAATATATCGTAGAGAAAGTATCATCTGTTCTGTGTGCAAATTCCTGGACTACCAACAATTTAACAATAAAGAGAAACAGTGGCCAAGATTCTGAAACGAAGAACTACCGTACATTTCTATAAAGGCATAGACAAGAAAGAGTGTATCACTACTCTTTCCATTGGTTATATAAAATAAATATTTAGTAATGAGTATACTGTTAATGAGGAGAATATACTTTCCTTGTGGAAATAATGGGTCCATTGAAAAAGGGAAGGTGGAAGCCAGCAAATGGCAGTTGGTTAAATATTTCCTTCATATCAAAAGCCACATTTCGGAGAAGAAGTATTCACACAAAGCTCCTCATATAAGTGTGGATCGAATGTGTTATGCTATGGGTACAAACAACTCTAAATCTCAATGGCATAGAACAACAAAAGTTCATTTCTACTCATGCTGTGTGCCCACCCTGGATCAGCTGGGGCCACTGCTCCAGAGCGTCTTCTCTCTGGCAACAAGGAAGAAGACATAGCCACTAACAGGAACACTGCTTATTGTCACAGCAGAGAGAATAGGAGTTAATCATGAATTGCTCAATGGATCTTAAAGCTTTGCTTCATAAATGACACACATTTCTAATATTCATATTTCATTGGCCAAAGTGAGTCACAAGACCACATTTAACTCTAAAGTATACAGGGAGATGCAATCCTACCATGTTCTTGGAAAGAGGAGAGCTGAGATTATTGGGCAAACAGCATTAATGACTAGCACTCTAATCAAAGTTTGTACTTTCCTTCTATTACAACCATCAGCACAAACACCGTCAGCATGGTCCACCATCATTCCTGCTGGACTAGTTAAAGTGTCTTGGGTGTTTACTACTCCCAGGTACACTGACTTTACTCATTAGCCCCTTCACTCATCACAATTCTATTGTGTAGATATACTATTGTTATTTGCATTCTTAGGCTAGGAAATAATGACTGAGAGAGGAAGTATTTAGGCTTAGGTCATCCTTCAGTAAGGGAAAGAGTCAGGATTTGAACCCAGATATACCTGACGCAAGGGCTTGCCCTGTAAACCACCAGGAACCACTGCCTTTCTAGCCTCGTTGGAATGTGCATAAAAATTAACGCTGAAGACCTGTATCTCTAAGACAACCTCAACAAGTCCTTCAATTGAATCAAGAATGTGCAAAAATCAAATATTCGCTATAGGTTTAGTCACAGTGACACATCTGCAAAACCTTTTCTAGGTCCCAATGTAGTAGGAAAAACATCACAAACTTTAGTAAAGCAAAAAGAAAGTTTCATTCGGCATATACTCAAAAAGGCAAAACTAGGAAGCGGGCAAGCAAACTGCCAGAGCTAATGTCTGCCCAAATCCAAGGAAATATTAGAGAATAGACAAAAGTGGGAAAACGGACAAGCATGCTGCTAGAGCTCTGTCTGCCTGAATCCAAGAAATATTACAAAATAAGCAAGAATGGGAAAATGGACAAGCATGCTGCCACAGCCATATCTGCCCAAGTCCAAGGAACATTATAGAACCATCAGTGTATATTAACGTTTACAAACGGGCAAAAACATTGAAACCTTCACCTTTTCATAGATTGGCTAGAAACTGTGATCCTACATTTTTAATTGTCTTAACAATCATTGGTACAGGTTTCAGTAAGGACAGTCAGGAGTGTCGTCATTGGTCCAACGAATTTTCTATTCACTAAATGCTAATAGAAAAAGATAAGAGTGGAAAGCCTTTTGTGTTGTTTGATTGGCTTATGTGAAAGGTTCCTTAAAAGATATTTTCTTCCCTAAAAGATAATTTCCAAGATTTTCTTAGCTATTGTCTTTATACCTCAGTTGATGTGTCCTTGTGAGTCCTTGTGAGCCCAGCTCCAGCTGGGTCACATTTCTCTACGCTCAAGGACAGGGAATAATGACTCCAATATTATTTCCTAAATCACTAAGTGCCACATGTTTCCATTCTCCTTGGGAGTCTGTGGGGGTTTTCACTTTTACCAGCACGGGCTGTGTGGATAGTCAGAAGCGTATCTGTGAAAAGGGAGAAGCGGGGACTGGGAAGGAAGGTCTTAGGCTGGTCCATAGCACCCACTCATTTTGTGAGGTCTTGTTTAGCTGTTTAGAGTGTTATGCTTTACAAATACAGTACTCAACACCCTATAACCTGGGGCCCAGGTTTTAGGGATTCTTTTCTGTGACTTCTGACCTTCAGAAAGAGCCTCTTAAAAACTTGTGAATGTTGCACTTTTAAAGTGCCTCACCCTAGTTTTTTTTGTTTGTTTTTTTCCTAGAAACTGAAGATTTGGCATACTAATTTGAGTCATTAATCCCTATAGATGTGAATCACTTCCAGGGAGGTTAATACTAAAATTTAAATATTTGGCCTTATTTGTCCTGCACTGAAAACTTACTAGATCGGACAATTTTATCTTTATTGCTTTTGGAGTCCATGAAGTTTCAAGGTGGAGTGTTGAGTAAAGGGATATGGGTGGGCCTTCAGAGTGTCGCCTAAGTTTGGTAACAGAGTGGGCTCCCCAAGTTGCAGGAAGAGTGGAATGGCTGAGTGTTCGGAAAGCAAGTTTTCTCCTCCAAAGAAGCAGGGGTGGCAAGGGAATCAGAAGCAGAAACCTGGCTTGAAAAGCTGGTCAAGGAGGTTATACCTGCTTCTTTACAAAGCTAGAGTAACTCAGAAACAGAAGGTGTGCTGACCAGAAGCTGGGGGAGGGGAGTAGTGGGAAAGGGAGTCATATGTGCTAGGCAAGGCCTAGGGGCAAGTTAGAGCCTTCCAGTTGACACTTGTTTCCCCTCTGGTGAGAGAGAAGCCACTGCTGTTTTGTTTTGAAGCATTTTGTGCTCTGCACAGGTGTACCTAATTCCACGTGTGGCTCTCTGTACTCTCTGAGCCCAACTGCAAACACATCTTTCACAACATCCCAACGCATTTGTCACTTACTCAGAGTGTTTACTACCACAGGAGTTTTGCTTGGGGAACGCTCTTCCAGCCCTCCTAGCTCCATCTGCCCAAGGATTTGCTTAGGATTGCAAATATCTTTCTAGGAAATTTGCATTTCCCCTCAATGTCTGGTAAAATGTTTTCAGGCTCCATTTTTTATTATCTTTCCCACGTGACGAGAGTGTTTTACAATGGGCTCTGTGTTGGAAATCCCTCCAGTTTGGGGGACAGGATTATTATTTCTCTTCTAGTGTCTGGAATTCAGCAGACACACATCATGACTGTATATAGTCTTTGATAGTTGTCTTTTCTCTCTGCATTTTCCCATGTGCTGAACCTAAGAATAAGATTTGACTTTCCCTCTTCCTTCACCCTCCATATTTAGTCAATCAAAAAGCCCCTTTATTTTCACCTTCAGAATACTTCTATTGTTTAGTCATTTCACGTCACTGTTACTACCATCATCTCACCCCATTACTCCTAACAGGACCCCTGCCTTTGCTTGTCCCCCTCGTCCCCCCAACAAGCTTTTCTCCTGACTGATCACGCCAAAATGTAGATATGATCATACCAATTCCCTACTGAAACTTTTCAATGACTGCCAGCTCCCTTAGGGTAAACCCAAACTCTAAACTGACTTCCCAACCCTCTCTGCCCACCTATTCAGGGTCATCCTCACCATCTCTCCTTCAGTCTTCTTTGTTCCCTCCTTCACTCCCCAGCTCTCTGTCTTTCAGCTCCAAAACTCTTTTCTCTTGCCCACGGCTGTTACCTCTGTCCAGGGCTCACCTCCACACTGTCCTCACCTTCTTGCCTCATTTGTCTGTCTCATAGTTTAGGCTTCAACTGAGCAGTATTTCCTTGGGGGGGCCCTTCCTTGATCTGTAAGCTAAATTGTTGTTGTTAGTTGCCATCGAGTTGATTCCAGCTCATGACAACCCACGTGTGCAGAGTTTAACTTCTCCACAGTTTTCAACGCTGTGATCTTTTGGAAGCAGATCACCAGGCCTATCTTCCGAGGCACGTCTGGGTGAGTTTGCCAACCCTTTGGCTAGTAGTTGAGTGCTTAACCATTTGTCCCACTCAAGGACACTGTAAACTAAGCTAGATCCTTACTGTAGGTTATACTTTCACCTTCATAGTGTTTGTTATATTTCATTATTTTTATTTAATCATCTGTCTTCCCAGCTAAGCTATAAACTCTCTAAGGGCAACAATTGTGTCTATCTTGCTTATGATTCTATCCCCAGTGCCTAAAATGGTGTCTGGCATATAGCTGATTAATCGAAAGGCTTGAAATGTATTTCTGTATATTATGTAGAGGAAAGGGGGCATTACGATAAATCCTAACTAAGCATATCTGTCACTTACCAGCTCTGTTACCTTTACTTACTCAGTATTAGCTAAGGTTTCATCGGTAAAGAAGCTGAACTAGATGATCTCAGGTTTCTCTTTGAACTTCAGCATTCTAAGTATTTTTATATATTTTAACGCAGTTTATGTGATCATATGTGTAGAACTTGACTATGTGTAGAACCCAGTGCTGATGAATCTGAATAATGAGATCATTATGGTGTCTTATGTTATGGCTGCCTCTTGTTTTATAGATCCTCATCTCTATTTGGCTTTTTCAACAGAAAATGGAAAAGATAATTTAATAATCATCTTGTTTATTGCTGTTGAGTCAGCCCCCAAATTGTGGTGACCCCATGCACAATGAAACAAAACCCTACCCAGTCTTGCACTATCTTCATGATTGGTTGTGATTCATAGGGTTTTCGCTGGCTGATTTCCAGAAATAGATCTCCAAGACTTTCTTCCTAGTCCATCTTAGTCTGGAAGGTCTACTAAAACCTATTCGGTATCATGGCAACACCCAAGCCTGTGCTGACAGACAGGTGGTGGCTGCACGTGAGGTGCATTGGCTGGGAGTCAAACCTGAGTCCTCTGCACCGAAGATGAGAATTCTACCACTGAACCACCACCATTCCCATATTGGTTCTTATAGTTAACTGACAAATGTGCTAGCCTCCTCAGTTGTCATAAAAGTTCCTTCTTATATTTCTTCCTTCATTAAGTGTGATGTATTTATCAGCTATTAGTTCTTTTTTTGAAAGATGCACACATAATTCTTGCATTTTCACAATACTTAACAGATGACCCAAATTAGTACAGTGCATGCAAATAGAAAAATATTTCATAGATGCAAGGATGGGGAGGCACTTAGGTGACATTGACTAAATACTTGTTAGGCACCTAGGCATTGTCTATGTATTTAACTTAATTCTTAAAAAAACAAATCTATTGCCATTAAGTCGATTCCAACTCATGGCAACCCTGTAGGACAGAGTAGAACTGCCCCATAGACTTTGCAAGGAGTGCATGGTGGATTCAAACTGCCAACCTTTTGGTTAGCAGCCATAGCTCTTAACCACTACACCACGAGGGTTTCCTAATTCTCAGAGGTACATTCTAAGATAGGTTTTAACAGCTCCATTTTCCTGATGGGAAAACTGAGTTTCAGAGATGAATTTGGCTAAAGTCTCATATGTGGTTGGTAGTAAAACAAAGATTCAAGAACTCATGGAACTAGACTTTAAGCTCCTGGAGAGCAAGAACTATTTCAATTTTGATTAACTCTGAATTCCAAAAAAAAAAACTACTAATTGAATGAATGAATGAATGAATAAGCAATTGAATGATTGACATTAAAATTAGGGTTTTCCCTTCCACATGGTGCAAATTCCCCCACCAAGAAGCAAAGTGAAGCTGCAGGCACCTTTTTTGATTTTTACTCCTTGGCATTCCAATAGTCAGTGTAGAACACCACCCATCTTAGTAGCCAGCACCAAGGTACCCTGTCACACATATGGTTTCAGCTCCTCATTTGCTTTAATCCAATGGAGGCAAAATTGAAAGTGTAATTAAACTGCAAGCTTTCACGCGTCTTTTAAATGGACTTGCCTATCTGAAATGGCAAAAGCTAGTTGATCCTGTCTCAGAAAGCTGCTGTCCTTGGTACTTGGCAAATCATTGATCAGAAGTTCCAGTGACTAGAGCTACAGACAAGTGGTAGGTGGGGCAAAGGAGACACCATAAATGCTCCCCCTCTCACCCAAAAAATAGCCTAAGGCTTATATTTATGCCCTGGAAATAGCTTATATATGTTGGTGGCTGTCCCTGGGTGGTGCAAATTGTTAAGTACTCACCCAGAGGCTCCTTGGAAGAAAGGCTTGGCAATCTACTTCCAAAAGATCACAGCCATTGAAAATCCTGTAGAGTGCAGTTTTACTCTGACACACATGGGGTTGCCATGGGTCAGAATTGACTGAATAGCAACTGGTTTGGTTTTGGCTTGCCTGCTAGTATTGTCCTTTATCGAAATTGTATATTGCCCATTTTGGAATTCTCCTTCCCTTCTTTTCCCCTTTTAAGGCTGTTCTTGATGGCCACTTCTAATTCTATTAAACATATCAGGAGAAGAGAGAACATGATGATTTGCTCCAGGACCCTCAGCAGGCTTTGAGAACACTAATACCTCACCTTTATTGCATTCATTTGGTGCTAATATTGGATGGGATGGTGTTAATTTTCTATTTCTTTGAAGAGATCCTGGAAGAACCACTAAGGAGTATTTACAGGATAATAATGTCAGGAATCTGCAGTTCTTAATTTATTGATTCTCTGTGAGCTTTCTTTTACTTTAACTGTTGTATTCTTTCTGCTTCCATGAGAATTAAAAGTCATTTGGTTTGTTGTTGGCTTTAATCTAGTTTATTATTAGCAAGGTTATTATTTGAAGTCTAAGGGATGGTTAAGATTCTACCAGCAGTTCTGTACAAATAGTGGACACAATCCCTCTTTGTTATTTCTAGTCAAATCTCAAATGTTATTTTCTTAGCACTGCCAGGGCATTCTTTTTTATGGATATCAGCAATCATTTAAAAAGCAATCCAAGGGTGTTGAAGAACAGAGCTCATACTGTAAAAACGGACAGTCTTTATCACATAGAATAAAATAGTGACTATATTTTTTTCTAATTCACTGCCGTTAGTGCAGATTTTAAAAGATGATTATAATAAGCACTCTTCTTAGTTGACCCATGAATTATTTGGCTCTATTGCTGAAATGTCAAGCAGTCAACTAAGAAAAGGAGTACAATTTAACTAACAAACCTACTCCCAGAGCAGTGTGGATGGAGTTTCTACTCCTTCCCTTGAGAGACCATTTTGCAATCCAATAGTTCTCAGAGTCAGGAATTTTTTTTCTTGACATTCAACCTAAAATGTCCCTTACCTGAGATCATCTTATTATGCCAAAACAAAAAAACAAAAAAAAACTCTAGCAACTGGTTTAACAATTATCCCCTTCGTTGGTACAAATTTCAGTACATTTATTCTTTTTTTTTTTTATTGTAGCAAATATATATATAACAAATCATTTGCCAGTTCAACATATTTTACATGTACAATTCAGTGACATTGATTTCAGTACATCTATTCTTGATAATGGATTGATATAGATTTTTCTTGATAATGTCTGTAGGATCTCATTGCTTCTTCTTCCTATTATTATTATTATTAATTTTTCATTTTTAGCCCATTCTTTCCTATGAGAAAGCAATTTTTTTATGGGTAATTTCTAAACACCTTGTTTATTATATCATGCTCAACCAATTTGAGGCTGTTCTACGAGTGGTTACAACATGGCTGTATTGTTATCCTGGTTCTCACACAATTGATAGCAATCACCACCATCCACTACTAGACTGTATAGCCATATGAACCAACTGGGAGCATGGCCAAAACCCCAGGACTACTATTTTGTAGGACAATTATTACAGTCAGACTCTCTTTAGTCTTCTCTCCCTACTTCCCTCCCCTTCTTCCCCTGTCCCCTCCTCTCTTGTTGCTTTCTTTGTTTTTCTTCTTTAAGATTACTTCTTATCCCCACATCTGTGAGGTGAGCTTGCTTTCCTCTCTTCCTCGAATTGATTGCCGGGCTACTAATAGGATCCCATTCATTTTCCTTCATCAGTTTTAGTACAGAAATCTCCCAAAAAGTAGAAATTTTTTTTTTTTTTTTTACCAGGGACAGAAATTTTTTTTGGTTTCAGGGCCTTGTTTATAGATCTAGTTTTCTTTGGCAATATCCAAGAAAAACATAAAGAATCAATGATGACAAAATATGTTATCTAACAATCTTAAACAATCTTAATCATGAATTTCTGGGGGCCAACCTGACCAGGACAACTGAGCATCTGACATGCACAGAGGAACTCCATAAAGGGATGGGAGCCATGATAACCCTATTCCATTCAACTCTACCACATGAAGTTATAGGTCAGGAGACTCTGAATTGATTCACGTTAGTTCCAAGTATCATGGTATGACTGGACCCTCCCAGGTCTAAATTAAGATCTGGGTGCTGTTAAGGTTATGGTGTATATCTCCATATTTAATTCAAAATAAAGAGATTACTACGCCATGAAAGAATAAGTAAGTCTAATCAGTTTTTCTTGTTCCTGTGATTATTAGCCAGTTGCTTTTTTTCATATCTGAAATATAACCTCTTAAAAAAAAAACTCTCACTTTCTGGTACCCTATATTAGCATAAAGAAGCCCTGTTGGCACAGTGGTTGAGTGCTCAGCTGCTAACCAAATGATTGGTGGTTCAAACCCAACAATCAGCTCCATGGGAGAAAGCTGTGGGAGGGTGCTTCCATAAAGATTACAGGCTTGGAAACCCTATAGGGCAGTTCTACTCTATCCTAATAGGACCACTATGACTTGGAATCGACTCAATGGCAATGGGTTTTGGAGTTTCTTTGGGTATATTAGCATGGACACCATGCACTAAGCCCATGCTTGGTCTGGCTGCTGTAGAATCTGGAGCTATTTTTTCCTGTAGTTTCTATTCTTATTAAAGGTTTTTGTTATTTTTGTTGTTAATTACACCTCAGTTTCCTAACATTAGCCTCTTCACTATATATGAGGGAATTTTACTCTTTAAATTTGGGTAAGATGAAGAGAAAACAGAATCAAGGAACTGGGAAAGAGTTAAAAGCATCTAGAGAAACACTCCAGCTAGCCTGGACTGGATTGTCCACTGACTTGTTGATGCTGGTTGAATTTTTAAATGCCTGAGTTTTCTTTCTTTTCAGTTAGCACCAAGGGAATCACAGATATTCTAGTTTTCAGGTTTTTTCTTGAGTTTCCAAAATCTTTCATGGAAAGATACTCTCTAGACTCGTTTCCTGCTATGCAAATTACAACCTGGAGAATGTACACAAACATTAAATGGCATGCTGAACTGCACATTTCATAATTAAATAAGGTACAACCAAATCCCAAATCTGTAGCTTTAAGAAGGATGAGGCCAGGGACCTTCACAATAAGTTTTTCGGTTTGGACTGAGCTGGTATTTAGCCAAGCCAAATACTCCCAAATGGTATGGGTCCCTACTTGTCACCCACTCTCCTTTTCCCCAGTACTCCCATGCTGCCATTCTTTCAACAAATATTTACTGAGCTCTTGTTGTATATAAGGTACTGTGCAGTCAATAAAAAACAACAAAACACATGAATCTTGCCTCCAAAACAACTTACAGTCTAATAAGGAGGATATTCATTCATTTGTTCAGACATCAAGTTCTATACAATGCTTTGGAACGTAAGGCATAAGGTAGGTGCTATATCACATGTGCAAAGAATCCTCCTAAGGTTCTAGTCTTACCTGTTCGCCCCAGATGAAGTGCTTTGAGACCAGAGTTGTTGACATCTGCCAGGTGCAGATAAGTATATACATACAGTAGGTCTTTACTTTTCCTCTGTGAATGAAGAATGGCTTTTCAATCCACTGACTTTCCTCCAATACTGTTTCCTTTGGGATCTATAACAGTGCTGTCCAATAGAAAAAAAATGTTAGCCTGACCATTACATGTAATTTTAAATTTAACTAGTAGTCAGAAAAGGAATCCTGGTAACACAATGGTTAAGTGTTTGACTGTTAACTGAAAGGTTGGTGGTTCAAACCCAACAGTGGCTCCATGGGAGAAAGGTTGTGGCAATCTGCTTCTTTAAAGATTACAGCCTTGGAAACCCTATGGGGTAGTTCTCTTCTGTCCTACAGGATCGCAGAGTCAGAATCAACTCATTGGCACACAACAAGAACAACAGTACTCACAAAAGTAAAAAGGAAGAGGTGAAATTTGTTTCAATAATATATCTTACTTAACCCAAGATTTTCAAAAACTCAAACAATGTATTGCATTGGGCAAATCTGCTGCAAAAGACCTCTTTAAAGTGCTAAAAAGCAAAGATGTCACTCTGAGGACTAAGGTGAGCCTGATCCAGGCCATGGTGTTTTCAATTGCCTCATATGCATGCGAAAGCTGAACGATGAATAAGGAAGATTGAAGAAGAATTGCTGCATTTGAATTGTGATATTTGTGAAGAATATTGAATGTACCATGGACTACCAGAATGAACAAATCTGTCTTGGAGGAAATACAGCCAGGATGCTCCTTTTGTTAGTTACTAGTGCAGCTATAACAGAAATGCCACAAGTGGATGCCTTCAACTAATAGAAGTTTATTTTCTCACAGTCTAGTAGGCTAGAAGTCCAAACTCAGGACATCGGCTCCAAGGGAAAGCTTTCTCTGTCAGCTCTGGAGGAAGATCCTTGTCATCAATCTTCCCCTGGACTCGTAGCTTCTCCACACAGAACCCCATGTCCAAAGGGCACGCTCTGCTCCTGGTGCTTCTTTCTTGGTGGTATGAGGTCCCCTGTCTCTCTGCTGGCTTCTCTCTTTTATATCTCAAAAGAAATTGGCTTAAGATACAATCTAATCTTGTATATCTCATTAGCATAACTGCCACTAATCCATCTGATTAACATCATAGTGATAGGGTTTACAACACATAGGAAAATCACATCAGATGACAAAATGGTGGACAATCACAAGATAGTGAGAATCATGGCCTAGTCAAATTGATACATTTATTTTGGGGGGGACACAATTCAATCCATAACACTCCTTTAAAGTGAGGATAGCGCGATTTCATCTTGTTTACTTTGGATATGTTATCAGGAGGGGCCAATCCCTGGAGAAAGACATCATACTTGATAAAGTAGAGGATCAGTGAAAACCCTGAGTGAGATAGATTGATAAAATGATTGCAACATGGGCTCAAACATAGCAATGATTGTGAGGATGGTGCAGGGCCAGGTAACATTTTCTTCTGTTATACATAGGATCAATATGAGTCTAAGCTGACTGGACAGCACCTAAGAACAACAATAACAACAATCCAGTATATCCAAAGTATTGTTAGTTCAATATGTAATCAATACAAAATTTATTAATTAGATATTTTACCTTTTATGTACTAAGTCTTCAAAACCCAGTGTGTATTTTACACTTCTAGCATATCTCAATTTGGATACTTTTCAAGTGCTCATAAGTCACATGTGGACAATACCAATCCAGAATGTCCAAACCCTCCACTCAAAATTTCCAGAAACCTTTAAGGAAAGTTCTCTACATAATAATTTGGAGAACATTTTACCTTCTCAAACAGCTGATATGAAAAGTTCTTTGTAGGGAGACCATTATGGGAGAGGATATTCTTCCACAGCATAGTGCAGCAAGAAGCAGCCTTTAGGATCTGGGTAGAGATTGGTGTCCAGTGTTCAGGATGGAAATCTGCATATTAAAAAGAGTGGAAATTTGGATATTGGTGAAAGGAGGAGAGAAAGAATCCAGGAGGGAGACACAAACAGATGGAGAGTTAAGTGAGGGATCGGTCAGGTGCCTGGTATGGCCTTCCCTCTAGTGCTTATGAAATTCCGCATCATTCAAATATGACTTTGTATTACTGGGTATTTATTTTTGGTGGTGTCAGAAGTGGGGAGAAGCTTGGAACATAGAACCAAAGGACAGTTGATTTTTGGGTTACAGTAGTACAGTTCATAACTAATACCTAGATTAGAGGTGTGGCCTTAGTATTAAAGTGAGGTCTAAAAATTATGACACTTAGAAAACTATTTACTTTCTTCAAGTTTTGTGGTTTGTACTTTTTCTGCTTCTCGTATGGTTTATAGTCAAAAACTTACACACACATATATATATTTTTTAGGATGGGAATTTCCTGCCTGCCATCCTCCCCCTATTGCTTGGGTCTGGTATGGGAGGCTGGTAATGGAAGGGGACCTCTGGACATGTAGCTCAAGGCAGAAAAAGACACAGTGCCTCTGGAGGTTGGAGGCCTCTGGCCTTGGTTCCAGCTGCTTTCCTTCCCCTGGTGCTTTAAATACCCCCTACATTTGGACAACTCCGCACCTATGTCTTTAGCCCAGACCCTTTCCCTTGGTTCCAATTCATCTGTCCGACAATTTGACATCTCCTTATTCAATAGACATCTCAACTGAAATGTCCAAATTGGAAGCCTTGATTTCCAGACTTCGCAAGCCAGTTCCTCCCACAGTAATCCCCGACTCTAGTCAAATGGCATTTATATCTATCAAGTTACTAGGACCAAGACCTTGGCATTGTTCTTTTTTTTTCTACCCCTCTCTTTTCTCCCTCTCCCCAGCCCCTAGTAACCACTAATCTTGTGTCTGTTTACTTTATGCCTAGTCTAGATATCTCATAAAAATGAAATTATACAATATTTGTCCTTTTGTGTCTGGTTTACCTCACTTAATGTTTCCAAGGTTCATCCATATTGTAGCGTGTATCAGAACTCTATTTCAATCTATAGTGGAATTATACTCCCCCGTATGTATGTTCGGAAACCCTGGTGGTGTAGTGGTTAAGTGCTATGGCTGTGAACCAAAGGGTTGGCAGTTTGAATCCTCCAGGTGCTCCTTGGAAACTCTATGGGGTGGTTCCACTCTGTCCTATAGGGTCGCTATAAGTCAAAATCGACTCGGTGGCACTGGGTTTGGTTTTTGGTTTTGGCATGTACGTTCCTCATTTTATATATCCATCCATCTATTGATGGGCACTTGGGTTGTTTTGACTATTGTGAGTAATGCTGCAATGAACACCGGTCTGTCTGAGTTGTTGCTTTCACTTCTCTGGGGTAGATACCTAGGAGTGATCCTGTTAGGTCCTGTAGTTATTCCATATTTAAATTTTTTAGGACCTGCCAAACTGTTTTTCACAGTAGTTGCACCATTTTACATTCCTACCAGCAATGTAAGTGCATTCCAATTTCTCCACAACCTCACCAACATTTCTTATTTTCTGTTTTTTTTTTTTTTTCTATAAAAGCCATCCTACTGGGTGTGAAGTGTATCTCATGGTGGTTTTGATTTGCATTTCCCTAATGAAGACAACTTGAAACACATACTGATGAAGTAAAAAGCTACAGCCTTCAGTATGGATTACACCTGAACATACAAAAAAAAAGAAGAAGAAAAAAAATGAAAATCCACAAAACTGGACCAATAAAAACATCATGATAAATGGTGAAGTAATCGAAGTTGTCAAGGATTTCATTCTTTTTGGATCAAAAAATCAATGCCCATGGAAGCAACAGTCAAGAGATCAATCAACACATTGCACTGGGCAAATGTGCTGCAAAACACCTCTTTTGAGTATTAAAAAACAAAGATGTCACTTTGATGACTAATGTGCCCCTGACCCAAGCCATAGTATTTTCAGTTGCCTTATATGCATGTGAAAGCTGGACAATAAAAACTGAAGAAGAATTGACACATTGGATTGGGGTGCTGGTGAAGAACATTGCATATACCATAAATTGCCAGAATGAACAAATCTGTCCTTGAGTAAGTACAGCCAGAATGCTCCTAAGAAGTGAGGATGATGAGACTTTGTCTCTCTTACTTTGGACATGTTATCAGAGGGACCAATCCCTGGAGAAGACATCATGCTTGATAAAGTAGAAAAAAAAACCAAACCTGTTGCTATCGAGTCGATTCTGACTTATAGTAACTGGTAGGACAGACTACAATTGCCCCATAGGGTTTCCAAGGCTGTGAATCTTTACAGAAGCAGACTGCCTCATCTGTCTCCGTCAGAGCAGCTGGTGGGTTCAAACTGCCAACCTTTTGATTAGCAGCCCAGTGCTTAACCACCGTGCCATCAGCAATCCTGGTAAAGTAGAACGTCAGTGAAAAAGAGGAGATCCTTAATGAAATGGATTGACACAGTGGCTGCAGCAACAGGTTCAAACATAGCAATGACTGCCAGGATGGTGCAGGACTGAGCAAAGTTTTGTTCTGTTATACATAATGTTGTTATGAGTCAGAGCAGAATCGATGGCACCTAACAACAACAGTAACAATGGCTAATGATGTTGAGTACACATAATCTTTTAGAGATCATTCATATCCCACCACTAATTAGCATATGAGCCCCAGGGTGGTGCAAATGGTTAACATACTTGGGTGTTAATCAAAAGGTTGAAGGTTCAAGGGTCACCTCAGAAAAAAGACCTATAAATCCACTTCCAGAAAGTCATCCATTGAAAACCCTATAGAGCACAATTCTGACACAGATGGGGCCGCCATGAGTTGGAACTGACTCAACAACTGGTTAAAAAAAAAAACAAAAAACCTGATAATCACCATAACGTAGTTGTTGAAGTGATGAACCCAAATTCGGACCAATTTATCATTAAATATCAGTGCTGCCCCTCACATGCTGGGTGACCTGAATAACAGCTTACTGTTTCACCCTTGATAAAATGGAAATGAAGAGGGTATCCACCTAACAGAGTGTACATGGCCTAGCCTATGCATTGGCATAACTAAGTAAAAAAAAAAAATTTTTTTTTTTTTTTTTTTTTACTTAGTAGACTGTAGTTATTACCATTATTAGACATGAATTATTCTTAAACCGGTGATTGTCATAGTGTGGATCCCCAGGCTGGAGCATCAGCATCACATGGAACTTATTAAAAATGCAAACTCTCCAGACATTATGCTGAGTGAAATAAGTCAATCACAAAAGGACAATTATCATATGAGGCCACTACTGTAAAAACTCATGAAAAAGTTTACTTACGAAAAGAAACAATCTTTGATGGTTACGAGGGTGGGGAGGAGTGGGGATAGAAAAACACTTAATAGACAATAGATAAGCGGTAACTTTGGTGAAGGGTAAGACAGTACACAATACTGGGGAAGCCAGGACAGCCTGTACAAGGCAGCACCATGGTAGCTCCATAGGCACACCCAACCTCCCTGAGGGACCGAATTGCTGGGCTGAGGGCTAAGGGAACCATGGTCTCAGGGAACATCTAGTTCAACTGGCATAACAGAGTTTATAAACAAAATGTTCTACGTTCTATTTTGGTGAGTAGCGTCTGGGGTCTTAAAAGCCTGTGAGCGGCCATCTAGGACACTCCGCTGGTCTCACCCCTTCAGGAGCAAGGAAGAATGAAGAAAAGTAAAGACACAAGTGAAAGATCAGTCCAAAGGACTAATGGATCACATCTACCATAGCCTCCACCAGACTGAGTCCAGTATAACTAGTTGGTGCCTGGCTACCACTACTGACTGCTCTGACAGGGATCACAATAGAGGGTCCCGGTGGAGAAAAATGTAGAACAAAATTCTAACTCAAAAAGAAAGACCAGACTTTCTGGCCTGAGGGAGACTGGAGAAACCCTGAGAGTATGGCCCCAGGACACCCTTTCAGCTCAGTAATGAGGCCATTCCTGAGAATCACCCTTCAGCCAAAGATTGAACAGGCCCATGGAAAAAAAAACAAGACAAAAGGGGCACACCAGCTCTGGGGCAGGGACTGGAAGGTAGGAGGGAACAGGAAAGCTGGTAATAGGGAACCCAGGGTTGAGAAGGGAGAGTGTTGACATGTTGTGGGGTTGTTAACCAATGTCATACAACAATGTGTGTACTGTTTGATGAGAAACTAGTTTGTTCTGTAAACCTCCATCTAAAGTTCAATTAAAAAAAAAAAAAATGCGAACTCTCCAGCCCTATCCTGCTGACCAGAACTACTACTGGTTCAGCAGCTCTGGGGGTGGGCCAAGCAATCTGTGTCTTAGCAAGCCTTCCAGGTGATTCTGATGAAAGCTTAAATTTGAAAACCAATGGCTGATAACAATTCCAAATAAACAAGAAGCCACTCTATTTTAAGAACCTCCAAAAGAGATGTTTCAACCTCCCTTGGCAAATTGTTCAAATGTTCAGCAGCTTCTCACATCAGGAAAATCTTATATTCCAACACATATGTGAGGACAGTGCAATATCAAGATATGTGCTGTTTCTATGTATTTCTCACCAAGTTGAAGTCTGCTAGTAATATTTAGTTCTTCCACACTTTACTTTGGTCAACTCTCCTTACAATTCTTAATGCAACTCTTTTCTCTTTTTAATACTATTGTTTCCCGTTCCTTCTGTTTACTACCTGCATTTATTTCTTTGGAATTGAATCTTCCCTGAGATTGAACTTCCATTTAGCTTTCTTAAATGCCCATTTTAGTAACTGCTCATGGTACTTTCTTCAGTAGATTTGTCTCTAATTCCTTGTGAGTAAATACTATGAACAGCTTGTGTCCTATATAAAAATGATCAGCAACGAGTACTTGTTTATGGCACCAACTACACTTTTTAGATCTGTTGTTGTTGTTAGGTGACACCTAGTTGGTTCTGACTCATAGCAACCCTATGTACAACAGAATAAAACACTGCACAGTCCTGCTTCATCGTCACAATCATTGCTATGTTTGAGCCCAGTGTTACATCCACTGTGTCCATTCATCTTGTTGAGGGTCTTCCTCTTTTTCACTGACCCTTTACTTTACCAAGTATGATGTACTTCTCTAAGGACCGGTCCCTCCTGATAACATGTCCAAAGGAAGTGAGATGAAGTCTTGCTGTTCTTGCTTCTAAGGAGCATTCTGGATGTGCTTCCTCCAAGACAGATTTGTTCATACTTCTGGCAGTCCATGGTAGATTCAATAATCTTCACCAACACCATAATTCCAAGACATCAATTCTTCTTTGGTCTTTCTTATTTATCGTCCAGCTTTTGCATGCACATGAGGCAACTGAAAATACCACAGCTTAGTCCTCAAGGTAATACCTTTGCTTTTTAACACTTTAAAAAGCCTTTTTCAGCAAATTTGCCCAGTGCAATATGTTCTTTGATTTCTTGATTGCTGCTTCCATGGGTGTTGATTGTGATCCAGGTAAGATGAAATCCTTGACAACTTCAGTCTTTTCTCCGTTTACCATGATGTTGTTTAGTGGTCCAGTTGTGAGGATTTTTGTTTTCTTTATGTCAAGGTGTAATCCACATTGAAGGCTGTAATCTTTGATCTTCATCAGTAAGTGCTTCAAGTCTTCTTCACTTTCAACAAGCAAGGTTGTGTCATCTGCATATCGCAGATTGTTAATGAGTCTTCCTTTAAATCTGATGCCATGTGCTTAATAGATTCTAGCTTCTCAGATTATTTTCTCAGAATAAGATTGAATAAATATGGTAAAAGCATACAACACTGACACACGTCTTTTCTGATTTTAAAGGACGCAGTATCCCCTTGTTCTGTTCCAACAACTGTCTCTTGGTCTATTTAGAGGTTCTTCATGAGCACAATTAAGTGTTCTGGAATTCCCATTCTTTGCAATGTTATACATAGTTTGTTATGATCCACACAGTTGAATGTCTTTGCCTAGTCAATAAAACACAGGTAAACAACTTTCCAGTATTTTGTGCTTTTGGCCAAGATCTATTTGACATCAGCAATGATATCTGTCATTCCATGTCCTCTTCTGAATCTGTCTTGAATTTCTGGCAGTTCTCTGTCGATGTACTGCTACAACCATTTTTGAATTATCTCCAATATAGTTTTACTTGCATGTGACATTAATGATATTGTTTGATAATTTCCACATTCCATTGGATCACTTTCTTTGGAATGGGCCTGTATTTTTTAGATCTGCAAGAATACAATAAATTAAATCTCTCCCTCCCACCGCACCCTCCCCCCAGCAGAAATACCATGCTCCTCTAGTCCCATGCCATGAGAGGACAACTCTTTGTCCTTGAAATAATGTTTGGCAAGTACAAAAAATCTACAGGAGGGAAGAGATCCTGAAGAATATGATTCTCAGTGTCTCTCCCTTTAACAGGTTTCTGTATTTTTTCTTCATAAGTACAAAACCATTGCCCTCTTCCTGTTGCTTCTCTTTATGGAGAACATTGACCTGCTTCAGAAAAAACAATCCCTAAAGCACTCCTGCTCATCATGGGAAGTAATGGAGCAAGACAGCCATGGCATGAAGTGAGAAATCTTGAATTGCTTTCCCCTTTCAGCTCCTTTTCACTCCTCCATCTTGCCCCTCCTACCCCCACCCTGTGCCTTATAATTTAATTTTTTTCCTCAGAAGAATTACTTGTATGTTTCAGTTAGGCTCTCCTAAGTATGTCCTGCCCCCCACTCCAACACACACACACACATAAGCTTATTGCCAGGATTCCTTCTGTAGAATGATATATCACAGGCTGGAACGACAGGAATGGCAAGGTACTAAAGGTTAATGTTGAAAAGCCAGTTACGTGAACACCGTTTCTTACCCTACGCTCCCTCTTCTCCCCTGCATGTTCCCTACCCCAGATGAAATAGGGATTTAAAGTAGTTCAATTGAATGTGGCTATGTGGGTGTTTTTTTTTTATGTGTTCTAAAATCAAAAAATTGTTTCTAAGTGGGTTTTTCTCAGCAACCACCATACATTGTTCTGAAGCAAGGCTCCTACCACTTGTATTAATATTTACATATTCAGAGGTTTGTCTCTAATATTCAACTGAACAATGTTATGACCTGTTTTGTGCAGTATGGCATATACTATCTCAAGTTACTCTTCATTCCACCACTGTTAAAGGCAGTTTAGTCTGTCATAAGCCCTAGAATTCATGGGTTTATAACAGCCATAAAAGCACACGTATATTCCATGATGACAAAGCTACACTCAGGGAGTGAATCTTTTTTGGAAAATGAGGACTTTGCTTACCATTTCAAAAACCAAAAATATTATTGTCTTCAAGGCATTTTACATTTTTTGCCCATCAAAATGAAAAATGGTTTAATTTCTTAAAAGGAATACAAGACATTACTAGATCCTTTGCTAGGGTTTTTTAAAGTCATTTCATTTTAAAAAAAAGAATTATTGCTTACCTGGAATAAAATTATACCTGCATAAATACTTGTCATATTCTTAGTGTGTGTTCATCTTGCCTTCATTTTAATCCATGCCAAATGCTATTTGTAAATCTGTAACCACAGACATGCTTTTGTCTGTTAAGCTAATGCTTTTATGTAGGTTCTTTTCCTGAGCCCTGGTGATTATTTTGGTCACAGAAAGTTAATTCATATTTCTTATCTGTGTTCATTTTTTGGATAATTAGCTTAATATCTATGAATTCAAACGTAGCCCCTAAAGTTAATAATTAAAAAGCCCTTGAGGCTTCAAATTTAACTCTATGAAATGACAAAATAATGGATGATTAAACCCATTGCCATCAAGTTGATTCCAACTCATAGTGGCCCTACAGGACAGAGCAGAACTGCCCCATCGGGTTTCCACGGCTGTAAATCTTGGAAAGCAGACTGCCACATCTTTTTCTTGAAGTGCACTTGGTGGGTTGGAACCACCAACATTTTGGTTAGCAGCTGAGCACTTAACCACCATGCCACTATGGCTCCTAATAGACTATTAAGCGTCACAGAGATTCTGGGTTCAATGGTCATGTTGCCCAGCCTCAGTCTTCCCTGTGCCTCTGGATTCTCTCTTTCATGATCCCCTTATTTATCCATACCCCTGTCTTTTTCTGTCCACCAATCAAGACATTATCTTTGTAATTATTTTTTCTTTTGAGGATTGTATGGGTTTGAGTTTTGTTTCTATGTGTGTATATTTGTATGTGAATAAGAGGAGTAACTGTAGAAAATGAATACTGAGGGATAGAAGAATCTTCTGTCTGTAGTTCCTGCCCACGGCTTTTGAAAAAGGGTTGGGTGGTCATAATAGATAAACAAATGATGATTTGCCTTTTTTTATAGATGGAACTCAGTAACCCCTTTACAATTCTGTTGCATATGTAGATTATACATACATGTACATACATCATCTTGAAAGAGTGGGATCCTTGTAATGGCTTCTTTTTCATAGCTGTGTGACTGTACAAATCACATAACATCTGTGTGCCTGTTTCCTTATCTGTAAAAGGGAAATGATATTATAGACATTGCCTTCTTCTCAGGATTTCTGTAAAACGCATGTTTTCAAAAATTGTCATTGCTTTGGACTTACAAATCTACAACTTAAGCTTTGATTTCACTCCTGAGTTCCAAATATATTTATAATTACCTATGAAGTCCCTGGGTGATGCAAACAGTTAACACGCTTGACTGCTAACCAAAAGGTTGGAGGTTGGAGTCCACCCAGAGGTGCCTCAGAATAAAGTCCTGTTAATCTCCTTCCAGGAGTCCTGGTGGTACCGTGCTTAAAGTGCTTGGCTGCTAACCAAAAGTTTGGCAGTTAGAACCCATCAGCTGTTCTTCAGGAGAAAGCTGTGGCAGTCTGCTTCTGTAAAGAATTTACAGCCTTGAAAACCCTAAGGGAGAGTTCTATTATGTCCTGTAGGGCCACTATGAGTTGAATTCGACTTGACAGCAGTGGGTTTGGGAATCTAATTCCAAAAAACCAGCCAATGATAACCCTATGGAGTGGAGTTCTACCGTGACATACATGGCACCACCATGAGTCAAAGTCCACTCAAGGGCAACTTTTATTTTAATATGTATACCTATATATATTTATATATAATATCTCTTAAAATTACCTTAACTGAGGTATAAATTATATACCAAAGATCACCAATTTTAAATGCACTAATCAATGAGTTTTGACAAATGAATCCAGTTGTGTAACCACTACCACTATTAAGATAGAGAACCATGCTGTCCAGTATGGTAACTCTTGTCTACCCATGGCTAATGAAAAATAGAACTCTAGTTAGTCCAAACTGAGATGTACTACATGTGTAAAATGAACACCAGCGTTTGGAGACTTAGAACAAAAAGACTTAAAATATCTTATTAAAAACTTTTATATTAATCAAGTGTTGAAGTGATATTTTGGATATATTAAACATATTAAATAAAACATGTTAACATTAATTTTTCTTGTTCCTTTTTACTTGTTTAAATGCGACTACTAGATAACTAGAAACCCTGGTGGTGTAGTAGTTAAGAGCTACTGCTGCTAACCAAAAAGTTCATAGTTCAAATCCACCAGGCACTCCTTGGAAACTCTATGGGGCAGTTCTACTCTGTCCTATAGGGTTGCTAGGAGTCGGAATTGACTCTACGACAACGGGTTTGGTTGTTTTTTGTTTTTTTTGTTTTGGTTTACTAGATAATTGGAGTCCTGGTGGTGCAGTGGTTAAGAGCTACAGCTGCTAACCAAAAGGTCAAGAATTTGAATCCATCAACTGTTCCTTAGAAACCCTATAGGGCAGTTCTACTCGGTCCTCTAGGGTCGCTATGAGTCAGAACTGAGTCCATGGCACCTAACAACAACTAGATAATTAAAAAGTAAAAATGTGACTCTGTATATTTCTATTGGACAGTGATGATATAGAACATTGCAATTGCTGCAAAAATTTATCTTGTGTTCTTTGTACTCAGTTTTCTCCCTATGCTCCCAGCCCCTGGCAATCACTAGTCTTGTTTCTGTCATTATGGTTTTTCTAAAATTTCACATAAATAGAATTTTGCATTATGCAGTCTTTTGTACCTGACTTCCTCACTTAGCAAATGCTTTTATAGATAGGTCCCTGTCATTTTGTGTATCAATAATTCCTATGACTCTATTTATTGATGAATAATATTCCATTATATGAATATATATCTTGGCTAAAAGTTGAGAATACCAGAAAAACATTTACTTGTGTTTTATTGACTATCCAAAGGCATTCGACTGTGTGGATCATGACAAATTATGGATAACATTTCGAAGAATGGGAATTCCAGAACACTTAATTGTGCTCATTAGGAACCTGAACATAGACAAAGAGGCAGTCATTTGAACAGAGCAAAAGGATACTTTGTGGTTTAAGATCAGGAAAAGTGTGCATCAGGGTTGTAGTCTTTCATTTTATTCAATCTATATGCTGAGAAAATAATCTGGGAAGCTGGACTATATGCAGAAGAATGCTGCATCAGGATTGGAGGAAGACTCATTAACAACCTGCAATATGCAGATGAAACAACCTTGCTTCTTGAAAGTGAAGAAGATTTGAGGCACTTACTGATGAAGATCAAAGACCACAGCCTTCAGTATGGATTACATTTCAACATAAAAATCCTCAAAACTGGACCAATAAGCAACATCATGATAAAGCAACAAGATATTGAAGTTGTCAGGGATTTCATTTTACCTAGATCCACAACCAATGCCCATGGAAGCAGCAGTCAAGAAATCAAATGAGGACTAAGCTGCGCCTGACTCAAGCCAAGGTGTTTTCAACTACCTCATATGCATGAGAAAGCTGGACAATGAATAAGGAAGACAAAGAAGAATTAATGCCTTTAAATTACGGTGTTAGTGAAGAATATTGAATATATCATGGGCTGCCAGAAGAACAAACGAATCTACCTTGGAAGAATTACAGCCAGAATGCTCGTTAGAAGCAAGGATGGCAAGGCTTCTTCTCACATACTTTTGAACATGTTATCAGGAGGGACCAGTCCCTGGAGAAGGACATCATGCTTGGTAATGTAGAGGGTCAGTGAAAAAGAGGAAGACCCTCAATGAGATTAACTGACACAGTGGCTGCAACAATGGCCTCAAACATAGAAATGATTTTGAGTATGGCACAGGACCGGGCAGTGTTTCATTCTGTTGTACATAGGGTCGCTATAAGTTGGAAAAGACTCGATGGCACCTAACAACAACAATACAGATATAACACAATTCATTTATCCATTCCCCAGTTGATGGGCATTTGAGTTGTTTCCAGGTTTTTTTTTTTTTTTTTGATGACTACAGTTGCTATGAACATTTGCATACATGTCATTGTGTGGACATATGCTTTCTTTTTTTTTTTTTCACTGAGATTAGTAGCTAGGAGTATAATTGCTGGATCAAACGCTAAGTATATGTGCCATTTTATGTATCCACTAGCATTGTATGAGAGTTCCAGTTTCTTTAAATCCTAGCCAACACTTGATACTGTTAGTCTTTTCTATTCTCACAAGACTAGTTGGAGTACAATAGCATCTCCTTGTGGTTTTAATTTACATTCCCTTGACTAATTATTAACTATATTAAGCATTTCTTCTCTTTTTTTTTTTTTGTGCCAACATATATTTCTCTTGGAAAAGTGCTATTCAAATCTTTTGCTCATTTTTTTCTATTGGGTTGTTTGTCTTTTTATTATGAGTTGTAAATGTGCTTTATATATTGTGAGCACAAGTACTTTATCAGATATGTGTTTTGGAAATGTTTTCTCCAGACTAGGTCTTGTCTTTCCATTTTCAAAATGATACTTTTTGAAGACCAAATGTTTTTTAATTTTGATAAAGTCATATTCATCTTTTTTTTTTTTTTTACTCTTTGTAGGCTTTTTGTGGGTGTGCCATATATAAGAAAATTGTGCTTAACCCAAGGGCAAAAATGTTCCTCCCATGCTTTCTTGAGGTGTTATATTTTTAGTTATTTACATTTAGGTCTATGATATATTTTGATTTAATTTTTATATATGGTGTAAGGCAAGAGTTGAAGTTTTCTCTTTTATTTATTGATTGATTGCATATTGATTTTCAATTTTTCCATTACCATTTGATGAAAAGACTATTCTTTCCCCCATTAATTACATGAATGTCTTTGTTTAAACTTGATTGGCAATACATGTTTGGTCTATTTCTGGACTCTCTATTCTGTTACATTGATCTATCTATATGTCTATCTTTCTGCCAATACCATGTGGTCTTCTAACTTTATGATTCTTCTTTGTTTTTGTTCTTCATATTAGTTTTGGCAATTCTAGGCCCTTTGCCTTTCAATAAGCTTTTTAGAATCAAGTTGTTATTTAAAAAATAAAAAACCCTACTGAATAAGCATGAGATTTGTTTTGAATCTATGGATCGATCTGAGAAAAACTTATATCTTGATAATATTGAGTCTTCCAATTCATGAATATAGTGCATCTCTTCATTCATTCAGATGTTCATTAATTTCTCTCAGCAGTGATTTGTTTTCAGAGTACATGTCCAACAAGTTTTGATAAATTTATCCTTTTTATATTTATTGTTATAAGTGGTACTGATTTTCATTTCAATTTCCAATTTTTTTTTTTTTTGTTTGTAGATGGAAAGACAATTGATTTTTGTATAATGACCTCGTGTTCTGACCCTGGTAATTTCATTTATTAGTTCTAATAGTGATGGCACTGGGTAGGGTTCTGGGTAATAGCTTTACGGTAGTTGTCTCAGGATTTTCTACATTGAAGATCATATTTTATGCACAAGATAAGGAGTTTTACTTCTTTCTTTCCAATTTATATGCCATTTCTTTCTTTTTTTCTTGCCTTATTGCAGAGGCTAAGGCCAGTGTAATGTTGAATAAAAGTTGTGTGAGTGGACATCTTTGCTTTGTTCTCAATTTTAGGGGAAAAGAATTCGGTCTTCTATTTAAGTATAATGTTAAAAAACTGTAGTTTATTCATAGAGGGGTCTTATCAGGTTAAAAGAGTTCCTTTCAGTTCCTAGATTTTATCAAAAATGGGCATTTAGTTTTTCAAATGCCTTTTCAACATCTGTAAAAACCAGAAACAAACCCATTGCCGTCGAGTCAATTCCGACTCGTAGGTTGATAATGTTATTTTTCCTTTTTAGTCTGTTAATATTTTAAATTATATTGAATGAATTTCAAATGAAAAATCAACTTTGCAATTCTGCCACAAAAGCCACTTGGTCGTAAGGCATAATGTATTATCCCTGTTTTCCTTTGTGATTTCTTCCCCGACCTATACATTATTTACAAGCGTGTTATTGTGTTTAAAAATATTTGGGAATTTTCCAGATATCTTTCTTTAATTGAATTCTAATTTAATTTGCTATGGTCAGAGAATATATTTCTTGTGTTTTTCAATATTTTAAAATTTATTGAGGATGTATTAAGGTCTAGGATATGATCCATCTTGCTGACTATCCTATGTGTACTTGAAAAGGATCTTGGCTATTACTGGCTGGAGATGTCATGTAAATGTCAATTAAGTCAAGTGGTTTCATAGTGTTTTCCAGTTCCTCTGTATCCTTACTGATATTCTGTCTACTTGGTCCATCAATTATTGGGAGAGGAGTGTTGAAATCTTCAAGTTTAATTGTGGCTTTCTCTATTTCTCCCCCCCCATCTCTATCAGTTATTGCTTTATGTATTGTGTAGCTCTATTTTTAGGTACATATACATTTAGGTTTTCTACTTCCACTTGAAGAATTGCCCTCTTTATTATTATATTTTGTCCCTTTTACCTCTCATTGTATTAATCATTCTGAAGTTTACTTTGATATTAAAATTACCACTATACCTTTCTTTCATTACCGTTCACTTTGTATATCTCTTTCTAACTTTTTACTTTTAACCTATTCGTGTCTTTATATTTAGTATTGATTTCTTGTAGACAGCATATTATTGGGTCCCACTTTTCTTAATCTAATATAACAAACTCTGCCTTTATTTTAAGTGCATAGATGTTTTACATATAAAGTAATGATCACATGGCGGATTTAATTCAAACATCTTGCTTTTTTTCCTATTTATTGCATCTGTTATTTATTCACTTTTTTCCTTTTCTTGCATTATTTTGTAATAGAATTTTTTTTATGATTCCCTTTTATCTCCAATAATGGCTTATCATCTATACCTCAGTCTTATTTTTTTTAGTGGTTGATTTAAACTTTACGGTAAGTGCCTTTTACTTATTACAGTCTACCTTCAAATAAAATTATACTAGTTCATGCATAGTATAAAAGCCTTAACATTATACTTCCATTTCCTCTCTTCCATTTTTTCTTTTCCTTATGGGGGGTATTTTCCTGCTCCTTTGCTTACCCGGTAATTTTCTATAGATGTCAGATTTTTTTATTTTAGAATGAATGCAATCAAGGCACATTGATAATTACCGGTGATTGGGTGCAAAAGTTAGAAACGAAGGATTGGTAGTTGGAAAATATGGTCTTGGTGGTAGAAATGATGCTGGAGATCGCATGACAGAATTTTGCAAGAGGAACAACTTCTTCATTGCAAATACCTTTTTTCACCTACATAAATGGCAGCTATACAGGTGGACCTTGCCAGATGGAATACACAGAAATCAAATCCACTATATCTGTGTAAAGAGATGATGGAGGAGCTCGATATCTTCAGTCAGAACAAGGCAAGGGGACGACCGCATAACAGATCAATTGCTCGTATGCAAGTTGAAGTTGAAGAAAATTAGAACAAGTCCACAAATGCCAAAGTACAACCTTGAGTATATCCCACCTGAATTTAGAGACTATCAGATTTGAAGCGTAGAACACTAATGACTGAGACCAGACGAGTTGTGGAATGACACCGAGGACATCATACGTGAAGAAATCAAGAGGCCGTTAAAAAGACAGGAAAGAAAAAAAAAAAGGCCAAAATGGATGCCAGAAGAGACTGAAAGTTTCCTTAAACACAGAGTAGCTAAACCAAAAGGAAGAACTGAAGAAGTAAAAGAGCTGAACAGAAGATTTCAAAAGGTGGCTTGAGAAGACAAAGTAAAGCATTACAATGACATGTGTGAAGACCTGGAGGTAGAAAATCAAAAGGGAAGAACACGCTTGGCATTTCTCAAGCTGAAAGAACTGAAGAAAAAATTCAAGCCTCGAGTTGCAATACTGAAGGATTCTACTGTGAAAATATTAAATGATGCAGGACGCATCAAAAGAGGATGGAAGAAATGCACTGAGTCTTTGTACCAAAATAAATTGGTCGATGTTCAACCCTTTTAATAGGTAGCATATGATCGAGAATCGATGGTACTGAAGGAAGAGGTCCAAGCTGCATTGAAGGCACCGGCAAAAACGAGGCTCCAGGAATTGACAGAATACCAATTGAGATGCTTCAGCAAACTGTTGCAGTGCTGGAAGTTCTTACTCCTCTACACCAAGAAATTTGGAACACAGTAACCTGGCCAATCAACTGGAAGAGATCTATATTTGTGACCATTCGAAAGAAAGGCAATCCAACAGAATGCAGAAATTATTGAACAATATCATTAATATCACATAAAAAAACACATACAAGTAAAATTTTGCTGAATATCATTCAAAAGTGGTTGTAGCAGTACATCAACAGGGAACTGTCAGAAATTTAAGCTGGATTCAGAAGAGGACATGGAACAAGGGATATCATTGCTGATGTCAGATGGATCCTGGCTGAAAGCAGAGAATACCAGAAAGATGTTTACCTGTGTTTTAGTCACTACGCAAAGACATTTGACTATGTGGATCATAACAAATTATGGATAACATTGAAAGAATGGGAATTCTGGAACACTTAATTGTGCTTATGGGGAACCTGTACTTAGACCAAAAGATAGTCTTTTGAACAGAACAAGCGCATAATGCATGTTTTAAAGTCAAGAAAGGTGTGTGTCAGGGTTATATTCTTTCACCATACTTATTCAATTTGTATGCTGAGCAAATAATCCCAGGAACTGAACTACGTGAAGAAGAATGTGGCATCAGTATCGGAGGAAGACTCATTAACAGCCTGCGATACGTAGATGACACAACCTGGCTTGCTGAAAGTGAAGAGGACTTGAGGCACTTACTAATGAAGATAAAAGACTACAACCTTCGATACGATTACACCTCAACAGAAAGAAAACACTAATTCTCACAGCTGGACCAATAAGCAGCATCATGATAAAAGGAGAACGATTGATGCTGTCAATGATTTCATTTTACTTGGATCCACAATCAACCCCCATGGAAGCAGCAGTCAAGAAATCAAATGATGTACTGCATTGGACAAATCTGCAAAAGACCTATTTAAATTGCTAAAAACCAAAGATGTCACTTTGAGGACTAAGGTATGCCTGACTCAAACCATTGTGTTTTCAATTGCCTCAAATGCCTGTGAAAGCTGAACAATGAATAAAGAAGGCTGAAGAAGAATTGATATGTTCGAATTATGGTGTTGGCAAAGAATAGGGTAATCCCCTACAGCATTCTCTCTCTGGGCGACTCTCTTTTCCAGTGCTGTACCCTGGAAACTTTTTTTTTTTTTTTTACCCTGGAAACTGTAGCCACCTTGAATTTCCTGCATTCACTGCTTGGTTATCTCAAATGACCAGGACCCCTGGTCTTAGATTGCCCTCCCTACACTGTGACCTAGAAACTTTATCCAGCAGTAACCTAAAGTTATTTCAGGGCTTATCACATTTGTTTCACATGTCTCAGACATCACTGTCCTTCGTGTCTGATGTTCAGTGTATTGAGTATCATTTTTTTACACACACACACATATACATACATACTATACATATAAATATACATATTTTAGGTAGGATGTTAAAACCAGTTCCTATTATTCCATATTGACCAGAAGCAGAAGATATTCATAAGACATTTTCCTGGTTATAGTCTAGGTTGACGGGTTTTGTTTTTAGCTTTTCTCCTTTTAGTTCTGTAAAGATGTTGCTTCATTTATTTGTATAGTTTCTGACAAGAAACTCACTATCATTCTTTTATTCCTTTTTACATAATACATCTCTTATAATGCAATGGGAAGTAGAGTGCCATCCAAATAATATTTTTGCCCGTTTGAATCTAATCATGAGGGAACAATCAAACAAATGTACATTATGGGATATTCTCCAGGACAACTTTTCTGAAATCTTCAAAAATGCCATTATCATAAAAGATGAAAACGGATGGGAGACAAAAGCATATAATGATCAAATGTAAGATGTAATCCTTGATCAGATCCTGAATCCAAAATAAGAATCTTACTATAAAGGACGTTTTGGGGACAAGAAGGGAAATTTCCATGTGGACTGTATCTTAGAATTAGAGTGTCAGTGTTAAATTTCTGAGTATGACAATGATATTAAGCTTCAACAATGATATTGAGATTAAGTGGAAGGATATCTTTTTCTCAAGAAATACTTGTTAGAGTATTTAGGGATAGTGTATTAAGATGTCTGCAACTTCAAAATGGTTCCAAGAAATCATATATGTACATGTGTGTTGGGGGCAGGGGGAGTGGGGTGGGTAAAATGTTTTTAAAAATAGATGTAACAATTTCTACTGTGCTTACTCATAGAATTGTTCTAAGAGTTAAAAGAGATAATGTTTGAAAGCCACTTTTTAAAATTCAAAATACTATGCAAATGGTAGTTATTATTGAAAGAAGGTGTCATTATCAAGTCCACATACTTTAAAGAATTGCTACTCCAAGAATGGACAGCAGACCAAGCATCAGCACGGCCTAAGAGCTTATTAGAAATGCAGAGTATCAGGCCTTACCCCAGACACAGGAAAGAACAATCTTCATTTTAACAAGATCCCCAGGTGGTTTGGATGCATGTTAAAATTTGAGAAGCACTGCTCTTAAAGTACAAGAATGATTATTCTGTGCTTAGCACAGTACCTTGGCCGTTGGAGTCCTCCATAAATGTCTTAGGAATATTTGAGTGCACTATAGGTGGGAGAAAAACCATGTGCAAAATCCCATAGGTAAGAATGAGCATATTTGCTGTCTTTGGGAAGCAGAGAGCAAAACCGTTTGGCCAGTTTGAAGCCCTGGTGGTGTGTGAAGTGCGAGCAGGATGCTGGGAGGGTCAGGGCAAGGCCTGAACTTCTATATTACAGGATTCTAACTATCCTGATCAAAGCAGCATTTTCAGGAAATTGATCTCTACATGGTGTGCAGAGGGAGAAGCCGATAAACAGGACATGCTTCTGTAGTTCAGTAAATGTCTTCTTTTTAAGGGAAACTAAACCTAATGGTGGGAAAACAATTAAAGGAAGAAAAGAGGTTTTCCCTTCAGTAGAAACTGAGTATCAGGAAAAAAAAAAAAAAAGCATCTTGTGGGGTTTTATTGTATTTGGGCCACCCAGTGTTCATTCTACCTTTTGGTAACAGTGCCTTCATTTCTTATCGGGGTAATTCCATCTCCCTTATTGTGTGCTGGCTTGCTGAGACTTTAAGTCAAGGTGCTGTGTGATCAGCTCACCAAGGTAGGCTTGTGGAAAAAACTCAGCCAGCTGGACTCTAAGAAATCTTAAGCAGAGTGATACAAGGATTTTTTTTTTTTTTTTTTTTAAATATTTGCAGTTCCTTTTCATTTATGAACCCTTTAACAACTATTAAGTAGTTCCTGCTCCAAGATCCCTGTCATTTCCTTGGCTGATTTTTAGACATTCTACTTCACATTCCTTTCCAATAAGCTCCTTTTTCACTCAAGTGATTCAGAATTAGTTTCTGTTGCTTGCAAACAAAAAACCCTAATCGAAACAGTGAGGGTCCTGGGAAGGGTCAGCCAGTTTCTCACATTAGACTCAAAGTAAAAACTGGATGTCTTATTGGGACTACTCCGATAGGCCTCTAACATGTCTCTGTATAATCTCTTGTTCCCTATCACTTATTCTCCATGCAGCAATCAGAGTAAACTTTTAAAAATATAAATCGGATTATGCCGCTCCCTTGTTTAAAATCCTCTAATGGCATTTAGAATAAAATCCAGAGTTCTTGCCTTGGCTCTGGCTCTCTTCATGACAACTTTTCCAGTCAGTCTCCCCAGCAAGCTTCAGCCACATTGGCTTTCTTTCCTGTTCTAGAGCTTTCCCAGCTTGTCTTCCCTTAGAATATTTGCAAGAGCTGACCCCTTGGCCTGGAATACTCTGAGCCAGGATCTTCCTGTGGCTTCCTCCTCATCATCACTTGGGGCTCAGTACAGAGGTCTGCTCCTCAGAGTGGCCTTCACTAACACCTAAGGTTTTATTTCTCACAGTTAAACTTTACCTCATTTTATCTTCTTAAAATTTATTACTTTCTAAATCAGGACTATCAAACCTACAGGCCTATCTAACCTGCTGCCTATTTTTGTAAACAAAGTTTTATTGAAACACAGCCACACCTATGTGGATTGTCTGTGGCTGATTTGGTGCTACAACCACAGAGCTGAGTAGCTGTGACAGAGACAGTATGGTCCACAAAGTCTGAAATGTTTACTGTGTGGCTCTTTATGGAAAAAGTTTGCCAAACCGTGATATAAAATGTGATTTTTTTCTACTTGTTTTTGTGCCTATGTCTCTTTCTTCCCATGAGAATATAAATTTAGTGAAAACACAGACTTTATCTGTCTTGCTCATCAGAGTATCCCCAACACCTAGAACTATGCCAGGCACATAAGAGATGCATGGATCAATAAACACTAGCTGAAAAGAAGGAAGGAAGGAGAGGGGGAGGGAGGAAGGGAAGGAAGGATGAACAGAGGGAAAGAAGGAGGGATGGAAGAAGGAAAAGGGAAGGAGGGAAGGATGGAAGGGAGGGAAGAAGGAAGGAAAGGAAGAACGAGAAAAGGAAGGAAAGAAAGAGGGAAGAAAGGAATAAAGAAAGGAAGGAAGGAAGAATAGAGGAAGGGTGGAGGGAGGAAAGAAGAAAGGAATAAAGGAGGGAGGATGGAAAGGAAGAAAGAAAGAAGGTGAGAAAGAAGATAAAAAGGAGGGAAGGAAGGGAGAGAGGGAGGAAGGTAGGAAGGAAGGAAAAGAAGACTCAGAAGAGACTGGCAAAGAATATAGAGCTAATTGAGTAGGGCCTCAAATGTGAATAAAGCAGATGGGAAGTAAGAGAGAACACAGGATTTTTGAGGAACCAGTCAAAGGAACCTGCTCTGGGAAGAGAATGGATTGTAGGTAAGTATTGCCTGAAGTACAACACTGTCAGTGATAGGATAATATCCACATGGCTACAAGGAAGACCAGTTAATACGACTATTATTCAAATTTACACACCAACCACTAGGGCCAAAGATGAAAAAATAGAAGATTTTTATCAGCTGCTGCAGTCTGAAATTGATCGAACATGCAATCAAGATGCATTGATAATTACTGGTGATTGGAATGCAAAAGTTGGAAACAAAGAAGAAGGATCAGTAGTTGGAAAATATGGCCTTGGTGATAGAAACAATGCTAGAGATCGAATGATAGAATTTTGCAAGACCAATGACTTTGTCATTGCAAATACCTTCTTTCACCAACATAAATAGTGACTATAAACATGGACCTCACCAGATGGAACACACAGAAATCAAATTGACTACATCTGTGGAAAGAGACAATGGAAAAGCTCAATATCATCAGTCAGAACCAGGCCAGGGGCTGACTGTGGAACAGACCATCAACTGCTCATATGCGAGTTTAAGCTGAAACTGAAGAAAATCAGAGAAAGTCCACGAGAGCCAAAATATGACCTTGAGTATATCCCATCTGAATTTAGAGACCATCTCAAGAATATATTTGATGCATTGAACACTAGTGACCGAAGACCAGACGAGTTGTGGAATGACATCAAGGACATCATACATGAAGAAAGCAAGAGATCACTGAAAAGACAGGAAAGAAAGAAAAGGTCAAGAAGGATGTCAGAGGAGACTCTGAAACTCGCTCTTGAGCATCAAGCAGCTAAAGCAAAAGGGAGAATTGATGAAGTAAAAGAACTGAACAGAAGATTTAAAGGGCCTCTCGAGAAGACAAAGTAAAGTATTATAACGACATGTGCAAAGAGCTGGAGATAGAAAACCAAAAGAGAAGAACACGCTCGGCATTTCTCAAGCTGAAAGAACTGAAGAAAAAATTCAAGCCTCGAGTCGCAATAGTGAAGGATTCCATGGGGAAAATACTAAATGACGCAGGAAGCATCAAAAGAAGATGGAAGGAATACAGAGTCATTATACCAAAAAGAATTAGTCGATATTCAAACATTTCAAGAGGTGGCATATGATCAGGAACTGATGGTACTCAAGGAAGAAGCCCAAACTGCTCTGAAGGCATTGGTGAAAAACAAGGCTCCAGGAACTGTTGGAATATCAATTGAGATGTTTCAGCAAACAGATGCAGCCCTGGAGGTGCTCACTCATCTATGCCAAGAAATATGGAAGACAGCTTCCTGGCCTACTGACTGGAAGAGATCCATATTTATGCCTATTCCCAAGAAAGGTGATCCAACCAAATGTGGAAATTATAGGACAATATCATTAAAATCACATGCAAGCAAAATTTTGCTAAAGATCATTCAAAAATGGCTGCAGCAGTATATCAACAGGGAACTGTCAGAAATTCAAGCCAGTTTCAAAAAAGGACGTGGTACCAGGGATATCAATGCTGATGTCAGATGCTTGATCCTGACTGAAAGCAGAGAATACCACAAGGATGTTTACCTGTGTTTTATTGAGTATGCAAAGGCATTCGACTGTGTGGATCATAACAAACTATGGATAACATTGCAAAGAATGGGAATTCCAGAACACTTAATTGTGCTCATGAGGAACCTTTACATAGATCAAGAGGCAGTTGTTTGGACAGAACAAGGGGATTCTAATTGGTTTAAAGTCAGGAAAGGTGTGTGTCAGGGTTGTATTCTTTCACCATATCTATTTAATCTGTATGCTGAACAAATAATCCAAGAAGCTGGACTATATGAAGAAGAACAGGGCATCAGCATTGGAGGAAGACTCATTAACAACCTGTGTTATGCAGATGACACAACCTTGCTTGCTGAAAGTGAAGAGGACTTGAAGCACTTACTAATAAGATCAAAGACCACAGCCTTCAGCATGGACTGCACCTCAACATAAAGAAAACAAAAATCCTCACAACTGGACCAATGAGCAACATCACGATAAATGGAGAAAAGATTGAAATTGTCAAGGATTTCATTTTACTTGGATCCACAATGAACAGCCATGCAAGTAGCAGTCAAGAAATCAAAAGATGCATTGCACTGGGTAAATCTGCTGCAAAGGACCTCTTCAAAGTGTTGAAGAGCAAAGATGTCACCCTGAAGACTAAGGTGTGCCTGACCCAGGCCATGGTATTTTCAATCACACCATATGCATGTGAAAGCTAGACAATGAATAAGGAAGACCGAAGAAGAGTTGACGCCTTTGAATTGTGGTGTTGGTGAAGAATATTGAATATACTACGGACCAAAAGAACGAACAAATCTGTCTTGGACGAAGTGCAGCCAGAATGCTCTTTAGAGGCAAGGATGGTGAGACTTCGTCTTACATACTTTGGACATGTTGTCAGGAGGGATGAGTCCCTGGAGAAGAACATCATGCTTGGCAGAGTACAGGGTCAAAGGAAAAGAGGAAGACCCTCAACGAGGTGCATTGACACAGCGACTGCAACAATGAGCTCAGGCATAACAACAATTGTAAGGATGGCTCAGGACCAGGCAGTGTTTTGTTCCGTTGTACATAGGGCCGCTATCAGTCGGAACCACCTCGACGGCACCTAACAACAACAACAACAATCGCCTAGTAAGCAAGGAGCCCTGGGGGTGCCAGGGTTAAAGTGCTTGGCTGCTAACCGAAAGGTTGGTGGTTTGAACCCACTAGTGAAACTACTAGAGAAAGATGTTCCACTCAGCTTTCACAAGGATTTGCAGACTTGGAAATCCTCTGGAGCAGTTCTACTCTGTCCTACAGGGTCACTATGAGTTGAAATTGACTCAATGGTAATGCTTGTTTTTTTTTTCTTTCTTTCATATCCTAGTAAAAGTTCCTGAGTGGTACAAATGGTTTGAACTCGGTACTAACTGAGAGTTCGATGGTCTGAATTCACCCAGCAGCATTGTGGAAGGAAGGCCTGGTGATCTACTTCCAAAAAGTCAGCCATTGGGGGAAAAAAAAGCCTATGGAGCACATTCCTATTCTGACACATGTCGGGTCACCATAAGTTGGGGTTGGCTCAATGGTAATGGGTCTGTCTTTTGATTCCCTGGTAAAGCCGGGAATTTTAGTGCACTAAACTGGACTCTGTCTCTGTCTACTCTGTCTACATAATCATCACCCTGCATACAGTCTATGCCTGCATAGACCCTCACAACAGAAACAAAGCAGTTGTTACTGTACTTAAGAGGGCAGCCTGAGTATACACTGCAGTCCTGATGGCTAACGAGGAGGAGAGGGTATATGTTTCCCAGGCTCCAGTCACTAGAAAGAGCCCCAAGCTTGGGATGGTGGTAAGGATTCAGCAGAGGTACTTGCAAACCCAGCTATCTCAGGATAGGCCTCTCCTGCCTGTAAGCAGGGAACATGTCCAGATACTGTGTCAGAGGATTGGGACTGCCATGAAGTGACCTTATCTTCCAGAATCAGAGAAAGGTGCTGCTCTGTACAGTAACCATGGATCACTCTTGAGAGAGAGGGGCAAGGAGGAGATGTGCTATAAATCACTACACTAAAGCAGTCGGCGTGCACTGAGAATCTCAGATGAACTGGGCAATTGGTCTCCTATGGATTGGGAACAATATAACCATGGAAGCAAATACTTGCTTACCTTTTACTATGTCCCAGGCATTGTCCCATGCAGATTACATATATTGACATTTTCAATGCTCACAACAACCTGTGAGGTAGGGATTGTTAATGTCCGCATTTGATGGATGGAAACATTGAGGCATAGAGATGTAATTTGACCTAGGTCACAGAACCTGTAAGTGATAGAGTCAGAATCCAAAGCTAAGCAATGTGACTGCGTAGTCCATCCTTGGGGTCCCCACACTGGACTGGAGGTGGCTGCTATGGGGACCCATGGGAGCAGCTGCCTTCAGGGAGTCTCTAGGCAGCAGAAGCAGCTCTTACTTCCACTCTTTTCCACAGTACATGCAAGTAGCAGAGGCTCAGCAGCTAATCTCAGGCGTACTTCAGCTCCTCTCAGCACCCCTGTTGTCTGAACTGTTGCCCTGTCCCCCCCTCCACCCCCGCTCCCTTTCTCCAGCCCCTTTACACTCAAACACAAGCTCATGGTGGGATTGTAGACGAGAGCAGGACCAGAGTACCAACCTAGTGGCCAGACCAAGAATGGCATCCTAGGAGCCAGGACCAGGACAGAGGGTGGCAGATTGGAAAAAAAAAAGGGGGGGTGGGGGTTAAACCCTGGAAAGAGCAGCACAAAGGGTCAGGAAGCATTACGAAGAGTTTGCAATCTGGTGGAAATAGTGTTGGGAGAAGAATAGGCTGGAAATAAATAAGGAAGGTCAAGCTGCAAGCAATCTGGAGGCATTTGTTTCTGACCTCTAGGTGGTTGTGTTGGGCTGGCTCAAAGGCCAGAGGCAGGGGCAGAGAGCAGTGGGCCCCCACAGCCCAACTTGCCTGACGTGGTAATTGTGGCCCTAAAGGCAGAAGAGGCTACCTGACCCTTGACACCTCTTCTCGCCTCATGTTTCCATAACTCTTACCTCAGCCCCAGCAAAAATAATTCACAACTCAGCACAGTTCTCTTTTTAAAGATTACAAATTACTGTGTATGTCTAGAGCTTAATTTTATATCAGTTTTTATTCATGAATCACATTTCTGCAAAGACATTAATCCTCACTCATTACCAAGTATACTGTCAGCTTGATAATTCACCAATGTGTTTTTGCATATTATGTTAGAACAAATAAGCTTCTTTAATAGGTTTAAATGGCATTTATCCTTTACAAATTTCTAACCTAAATAAAATGAAAAGATTGAAGGATTTGTAAGACGTGTGTGATCACCTCTTTACCCTCTCTCTCTTGTTCTCCTGATGCCTGATTCTGTATGTGGGTTGGAATTGAGCATGTTGATTACATAAGGACGAAGCCCAAACCCAAAGGAGACCTCTGAGAATAAGGCCAAATAGATCTTCTTGTTCTAAATTCCTGCATTTATATGCTTGGCTTCCATATTTGTTGGTACCATTGGAATTTAAATACTGGAATAAATCACCCAACTCCCTTCGGCTACTTAACAAATATAGTAGTGGTCAGACTTCTACCCACTTATCAGATTTGTACCTGGACAACGAGCCATATCCTTAGGAGTAGGCAAAAATGGAGGTAAGCAGCCTAGTTTTCCAAGTTGATGAGGCTAAACCTGTTAATAATTTTATTATTTTCTTCCTTTGCTTTTAGAAATGCCTTAGAGCTTACCTTTTGATGAGAAATATATTTCCTCTAATGTGTCAGTCTATGAAATAAATAATCAGATGCACAAATATTTATGTATTCTTACCAGGATGCTTATATTAGGGTATTTTATAATGGTAAAAAATTGGGAATGGCCTAAATGTCTGACAATAGGGAAAGTAAGAAATATGATGAAATACTATAACCAAAATAAAACCTGTTGGCATCAGGTCAATTCCAACTCATAACAACCCTGTAAGACAGAGTGGAACTGCCCCATGGGGTTTCCAAGGAGCAACTGATGGATTTGAACTGCTGACCTTTTGATTAGCAGCTGATCTCTTATAACAAAATATTAACGGTGCTTAGCGCTTGCAGTACATATTTTTATTTCCTTATTTGTGTTTTTTACTGGATTCTAAGATGAATATATATTGCCATTACAAAAATTGTAACAAAAAGTTAAAACATAACATGAGAATAGTCTCCATGTGGACACTGGCTTTCCTTCCCTCTGAAACGAACTCTCCACTGAGCCATCCAGCCCAGGAGGCTTCCTCCCATCAGAATCCCTATAGCTGACTGTGGCGACTTGCCATGTTCTCTGACTCAGGGGTAGTTTTATTGCAAGTCTGCTAGTTTAAGAAAAAGAAATTTATCACAAGGATGGATAAGAAGCAGAGCCTCTTCTAGGACTTCAGCAGCAGGGGTCCATAGGCTTTTATTCACTGCTCTTTCAGTAACTTCACTCAGCCTCCAGCTTCCTTGGTGTCTGTGTTTATCAGTGTAAATTCTTGAAACAGTCAACCTGGTTGTCCCTGGCAACCCAATGGATTGGCTTCTCCTGAGGTGGTACCTATCCCAGTTTATCAGCTGTGGCCGGGTGGGTGGAATTAAGGAAACACAGGTGTTTTAAAACCAGTTACATCAGAGTCAATTCCAGACTCATGGTGATGCTATCTGTGTCAGAGTAGAACTGCTCCACAGGGTTTTCAATGACTGATTTTTCAGAAGTGGGTTTCCAGGCCTTTCTTCCAACATGCCTCTGAGTGGACTCAAGCCTCCAGCCTTTCAGTTAGCAGCCAAGCACTAACAAATTAGAAAACCCCCTCTCTCTGGGCTAGACCATACTTTGATTCTTTCAATAACAATAAGATGGAAATTGCAGGACAGCAAGAAACAAGTCAAAACAATCACGTGTCCTGTGTTTCCTATCAACTGCAGCCCTCAAACGATATCTAGAAATTACCGTACAGCTTTGGGCCCTCTGCTGGCATGTATGAATGTTAACGGTCTTTGGGCTTTGGCCACTGTTGATTGCTCAATGATTGGGAGCAGAACACCGAAAGGGTACTTTGGCATTACAGCTGAGTTTCTGTATTCTTGTCAAGCTATTATCATTCCAGAAAAAAAAATGTGTGGTGGGGGGAGGGTGTTGTTATTCTTTATATTTTCTTCTTAAGGACAAGACTCTGGGCTCATGTAAAATTTAATTACAATCTTCCCCCATGGTGAAATCCTATTACAATATTCAATGATATAAAGGGATGAGTTTCTCTCTAATTACATTAGAGAAATATATATACATATAAAATATATATATATATATACATTTTAAAAGATCTTAAGAAGAGATTTTCATATGTTAGTCTTTCTTTCTTAAATACAAAAAAATAGATATAGTTCAGGAGGGAAAGGAGCCACCTTGAACTCTTTCGTTTAAGAGCAATGATCATCTAGCAATTCCTGTGAGAAAAAGATTTGTTTTTTAGGACAGTTGCTTAGGAACTCTGAAGCTTCTTTGAGGATTTTCCTGAGCATTCCCTCACAACAACAGGGCAGTGCCCCTTCTGGAACTGTGAGGATGAATGGGGCAGGTCAGTCCAGGAAAGGAGTCCTTCCTTCTTCCCTGGCTGCAGCAGCAGACTGCCATCTCCCCGTTCTCCTCTAGTGTTGGATAATTATAAACACACTATAACATTTAATTATATTTTTTCTTGGACTGCTCTTAAAATGTCTGTAAGACATTTAATGTCTGCTAGATTTTTAGCATCTTGTGCTAGAAACCATGGCATGCCATTTAAAGAGGAAAATATTCTTCATGGTTCTTTGCAGAGTTCTGGACATATAGCTGTTGCTCATTTAAATAGGATATGAGTAAAATTCAGCTCAATAACAGCGTGTTGAGGAGTCCTGATGGTGCGGTGATTAAAGCTCTCAGCTGCTAACCCATCTCCCTCCGGAGAAAGATGTGGCAGTCTGCTTGAGTAAAGATTACAGTCTAGGAAGCCCTCTGGGGCAGTTCTACTCTGTCCTATAGGGTCACTATGAGTCAGAATTGATTCGATGGCAGTGGGTTTGGTTTATCAGCATGTTAAAGCCATTATTAAGCAGTATGAAATACACAGTTTTATGTACCTTGCAACCTTTTGAAGACTCTTATGTCTATCACTTTGTATGCCAAAAACATTTCTTTTTCCATACCTTGGAGCTCTGAAGACATCCTACCCATTTTGCTATGCAATAATATATCAGCTTGTAAAGAACTGAATTCATCAATAGTTTTTAATTTAGGCAAACAAAACAAAAAAAAAACCACCAAACTTTTAGCAAATCATCCTTAAATAACCTTAGTATACAAAAATGGCAAAGAAACGAAAGTACAAGCACTAAAAAATAATGCTTTCTTGAAATAATATTACAAGTGAAATTCAGTGACTACTATGTCTCCTTTCATATATTGGTTGCCATGGCAACGCCTACTGACCACTAACACTCTACACTCTAGACCCTGCATGTCACAGGTCTTCATTTCATTTCCAGTAATAGAAAATCAATTCAGAATTCCAGCGAAGGCAGTCACTTGGCCCACCTACTATACTGAAATGACGAAAGACTTCATAAGGCAAGACCTTCCCCAAATCCAGGGCCCAGGTGCATATACAGTGTGTGATCTTGAATAACTCATGATATTTGGACCTTATTTCCCAATATGTACATAGAGAGAAATATGTCATCTGGAAAATGCAGGCAATAATAACCATTCAAAGATTAATTACAGGATAATAGGGAGAATTAAATCATATAACGTGAGCAGATTTGTAAACCGTAAAACATGATATATTATTGACAATGTTATAATATAGGATAATGTTAATCATATTCTCATAGGACAGAAATGTGAAGACTTCACTGAAAAGGAAAAAGTCATCTGGACCTCTCTTCCTCGTAAAGAATGGCCATTGAGCTGTTTCCATACCGTTATGGATTGAATGGTAGCCCCCAAAAAGATACGTTGAAGTCCTAACACACAGTACCTGTGAAACTGGCCTCGTTTGGAAATAGGGTCTTTGAAGATGTTATCAGCTAACATGAGATCATCCCAGAGAAGGATGGGTCCTAATCCAATCTGAGTGGCGTTCTTATAAAAGAGGAGAACAGGCACAGAGAGACACACAGGGGAGGTCAACCATATGAAGATGCGTCTAGAACCCAAGGAAGGTTGAGAAATGACTGGAGCTACCAGAAGCTGGAAGAGACAAGGAAGGATCTGCCCTTAGAGTGAACAGAGAGAACATGGCCGTGCCAACATCCTGAATTCAGACTCCTACCCTCCAGAACTGTGGGACAATAAATTTCTGTTTATATCATCTACCAAGTTCACGATATCATGTTATAGCAGCCCTAGTAAACTAATATAAGAAAATTTTGTTACACAGGATATTACAAGTGAAATTCAGCCACTAGTGTGTCTCCTTTCATTCTCAAAACAGCCATCTCAGGTACTAGCCATCCTTTATCACCATTCTACAGATCAGGAAACTGAGTTCACACAGCTGGTAAATAACAGAGTTAAGACTCCAGCCTTTGTCTAGTGCCAAAACACTCACCTACGCTCTTAAACATAAATAAGCTTGATGACAAATGGTCAGGCTGTGACTGAAACCAAGCAAGAGAAATGCCAGCCCTAAAACGAGCACTTGGAAAAAGTTACCACCACGATAGGGATTAGAAAGGAATAGTTCTTTCCCCTCCTGAAGTTTACACTGGTGGTTCGTCCATTCTTGGGCAGAAAAACACAGGAAGTCTGGGCTATGAATTGTTGGGATGTAAGAGAGCCCGTGATTGACTCATGTGTTGTTCTAATACTATACTTGCCAATTATATTTTTTTAAACAGCGGCTACTGTTAGATACTTTTTTCTCTCTCAGGAGTTCACAAACAAGTTTTTAATTTTAAGGTCAAATTGGAGGTCACTCTCAAGGTATGGGAAATTCCATTCCCATGGCTGTGTCTGGACACAATTTGTTTCTCCCACAGGGCATTCTGGAATGTAGAATCACAGGCAGGACAGGCAACGTGAGACCCAGAGCAAGGCCGCTGAAATGAGCATGATGGAGAACATGTTTCTTCTGCTGCAAGATTGAGAGGGGAAGACAGAAAATCTGGAAAATAAAAAGTTTAAGATATGTGCTATTTCTGCAAGTGTTTGCGGGTAGAAGGAAGAATCTCACTGTCACTTAGAAAATTAGCTCTGCACTTCCTCAGATTTCATTAAATGTATCATAACCTTTCATCAGCAAATAGTCATGACAGAATTTGAATAACGCTCATCCCAGAAAAAGGCACTAAGACACCTGGCTTCTCAAAATTTCTTAGCTCAGCTAATATTGATAAAGATTAAATTAATCCAGGTTATTGATATCTTGATAATAAAGGTGGCAGGAAGAAGGTAACCTGAGTCTCTTATGAAAAGGTCAGGAAGTATCCTAAACTTTTCTAACTTCCTAGAAAATATTGGAACTAATCAACACTGCCCAATGTGTGTTGTGACTCTCATAAAGTAGTGCTCTCAACTTATGCCTTAAGGATTGCCCATTAGCTTAGCAGCCAGGTACCAGGCAGGGCCAGTGCTCTAATCAGGGGCTTGCGCTCTGAATACAGACTTCTTTTAATACCCCTGATACCTCGTTTAGAACACTCTCTCCCTCTTTGCTTCTTTACTGAATGGAGGTTAACTATATAAACATGCTTGCTATTTGTTGGAACATTCAACCCCAGAAAATCACTCTCTTGATTTTTGCCTTGGGTCCACAGACCTGGTGTGATGTCTCACATGGACTTGACTAAGTGATTTTAAAAACCAAGGTTGCTGAAATCTGACCCAGGAAAAAAGTTACCATCCTCCCCTCCACTGAAAAAAAAAAAAAAACTCGGCATTTTCTGTGTGAAACGACAGCTCCAATCTGTATGGAGCCCGTGGTAAATTACCCACCTGTTTTCACTTACATTACATTAAAAAACACTTACACATCATTACATTTTTGTATCATATTAGTGAAAATGAACGTTAACACAATATGAGGTAAACAGTGCTAATGATATAGAAGGTTGTGCCTATGTCATCCTGATATGATTACTGTGGCCCTGATTGATTTTTGGTCATTTTGTGGAACTCTTTGAACCCTGTTATCTGGATAAAGGGCAGAATGAGATCTTTGCTGCCACATCTGCTGTTTCTCCTCATACTTGGACTGCCACAAACTTAGACTCAACCACTGCAAGGGACTGGGACTCTATGAGCACAATGGAAATCAGGTTGACATTGTGGACAACGTGGACAATATGGAAATACTCTTAGCTTTGAACACACATATGGCTTTTTTTGTTATTTTTGGTTTTAAAAGCGTAATTAGAACCTGGCCAGAATATTTCCTTCTAATGCAATAGTTTCCACTTAGGCTTACAAAATACACCTCAAATCATTCTCAGATCGGAACCGTCTTCAGAAGACAAATGGCTGGCAAATTGTTTCTTTGTCAGCTGCACAAATGAAATCCATACCTTTCTAAGAGAAAATTGACGTGCTTACCCAAAACAAAACAAAAAATCCCACTTTGTTTAACCTGCTTCATATTTGACCAAAATAATTTGGTACCCCACTAGCTGCACCATTCTCCTTACCAACCAAATCCCATGAAAAATAGAATAGCAGGAGCATCAGAGTTCAGTTTCAATAAGCTCTGTTTAAACAAGTGCTTGGTGTGTTTATCCAATGTTTGAGAAGGTCACAGGAAGCATGGGTGACTGATCACCGGAACATGGTGCCCTGTATCATAGCTGAGGCTCAGCCAGATGGTAGGAAGGGGTTCACAAGCAGAAGAAAGAGTAGGAAGGATCTGGCAAACAGGCATGGTCTGCCTCCTTGCAAGAATTTTTTTTTTTTTTTAAGGAAAATCTGGATATTTTCTTCATTGTTGAAGCTCCATGATTTGACACATTACCCAGTGACAGAGTAGTTACTTAGGAAATTCTGGAATTGTTTCAGGTTGTTTCTTACTAAAGTGTCTATAAAAAAAAAAAAAATAGGCTTCCCAAAAGCCATCTGTCTTGGTCATCTAGTGCTGCTAAAACAGAAGTACCATAAATGGATGGCTTTAACAAAGAAAAACTTATTCCCTCACAGTAAAGTAGGCTAAAAGTCCAAATTCAGGGCATCAACTTCAGTGGAAGACTTTCTCTGTCGTCTCTGGAGGAAGGTCTTTGTCACCACTCTTCCCCCGGACTAGGAGCTCCTTTGCAAAGGAACCCCAGGTCCAAAGGACCCACTCTACTCCCGGCACTGCTTTCTTGATAGTTTGAGTTCCCCTTCTCTGCTTGCTTCTCTTTCCTTTTATCTCTTGCAAGATAAAGGGTGGAAACTCGCTTTACATTGGATCAGGGATGTGACCTTTGTAAGGGTGTTATAATCCCACCCTAATCCACTTTAACATACAATTACAATCACAAAATGCAGGGCAACCACACAATACTCACAATCAGGATCTAAGCAAGCTGACACATATTTTGACACACATATTTTTACACAATTCAATCTGTGACACCATCTAATTGAGAATTAAAAGATAGCAGCTGCAAGGAGTAAGCCTCCACAATATCTCAAGCTAACTTTTACAGTTACCTAAATTCCAAACTCACCACTTCTATGAAGTGTCACCAGATCTTTCTCTGACCCTGTAAGAATTGGTTGATTATACATTTATTATATCATTTAGTTCATTCTACCTCATATTAGATTTTAATATATCCCCTCTGCCTGACTAGACTGAAATCTTGGTTGGCATTGTTCATCATGGTTCCTCGCAAAAGGTGGTTCAGTACTAGGTACTCAATAAATATCATTTGTTTTTGATAGATGACGCCCTTAAACACACACACACACAAACAAAATAACCTGTGGTAAAGCAAAACTGAGTTTTAGTAGCATCTCTGAGTGGGGAGGAAAAAGTGAGATATTTATAAAGTTTTTGGAGTCTGGTTTAAGGCAGATCTTTCAGTCTAGCAGGGCAAATGTGGGGGGGGGGTAGAGGTAGAATGGGGAGTGACCCAGCTGGCGTTGGGCAGGGTCAACAGACATAACAAGGCAAGGCTTTCTTAGTTAGAGTCTTGAGTAAATACTTGTGTGATGAGAAGGATGGCTGAGGGTCGCTATAGGGTCGCTATGAGTTGGAATCGACTCGACAGCAGTGGGTTTGGTTTGGGGTTTTGGAGTAGACTATCAGGCTATTTTTTGGAAAAATGGATTTTCAGGAAGTTCATGGAACAAACGATAAAATTATTTGCAACTTAATTTTCCTGGGCTGGAGTTTCCTGGGAAAGTAAAGTCAGGTTAATGTGGAAAGTGGGCTGTATGGTTGCAGATGGTTTATGTTCTCAGTATATGTTTGGAATGTTGCTCTCAAAATTAATCTAATATTTTTTTCTAACTTTAAAAAGTCCAGCTACATCAACCTATGTAGGCTTAGCTCCTTAAAAGAAAAAAGAACAAGCAAACGTTATAGTGGCAGTCAAAAGAAGATACTTCCTTTCTCCAAACTAACAAATTTTCCAAAAGAAAAGAGGAAAAGGTACAACCATGAGAGAGGGACCGGGAATAATGAGGTGAAAGAAACAACAAAATGGGTAGATTTTTCTCCCCATCCTGCAAATGTCCTTGATTATGTCAATGTAAATAATATTTCAAGATTTTTGTGTGTGTGTGAAGCAGTTCTAGTTTGACTGCCACCCTAAAAAATACTAGAAAATAAATATTGGAATACTTATATAAAATGTTGATGAAGGAAGTCAGAGAGTACTAAATCAAACAGACAAGCATACAACCCAAACTACATATGTGGTACGTCAGGGATTGACTTGTTTGAAAGTGACTCAAAGCTGACTTATAGTAAGGGCTCAGTTAACAATTAACAAATGATTGGTTTTTGAAACAGGGATTTATGTCAATATGAATTACTCTTGATGCTCGGAAATGCCACATAGTGCTCAGACACGATTTGCAGTTAAGTGTACAGGGAACGGTGGATTACAGGGTGGAGACAGGCAAGGGAATTGTCCTCCTTCTTCCCTAAGTCTGGCAGTCAATGTCAGAACCACAATTTGATAGTTATAGAATGGATTGGGCCAGGGGAGGCCTGACTGGGAGTTTGGTTTGTCACAGTGTCTGGATACAAAAGGTCATAGGCGGAAAGTAGGAGCCAGACACTTCAATTCTAAGAGTGGAGATCATCCAAGAAGGGAGAAACCAGTAGGTTGTGAGACTGTATCAGGCACACAGATGGGAACTGGGATGTGAGGAGGCAGGGCAGGTCACCACACAGTAGAGAGCACCATATCAATGCTACGTGACTTGACAATGAACAAATCAGGAACAGAAGAAACAGGGAGAAATGGGGGCCTGGAAATGTAGGCAAGAAGGGGCCAGGAAAAGTGGTTCTGAGCTCAACAGCTTCTGGGCAGAAGGTTGGGGGGGCTGTCATCAGAGTAACTGAATCTGAACCCACGGGTTGGAGGCAGGGGCTCTTCACATGTCCCTCTCTGAGGGGCCAGACCTGGATAGAAAGGTTCTTCTTTATCACACAGGATCTCAGGAGGGCAGCTCCCTCGTGCCTGTTGGATTGTTTGGCCCTGTCTCTCCCTGTCCCAGGTTGGGTTCTCCAAGAAGTAGATGCTGCTGAGATAGCTAGGAGTGCAAAAGTTTATTGGGGAGTAACACTTGTAAAAGGAAAAGTAGAGAAGGCAGGATTGGGCAAGGGGTCCATCAGCCAAGGACTAAATCTCTGCCTGCCCAAAGGGGAGCTCCAGAGACAAGATGAATCATTCAAAGAGATTACCTTCACTGGTGTTGCCGGGTGAAAACTCCAGGTTTTGCTCAGCATGACTTGTTACAGCCAATAAACAAGAGGCCAAGGTGGGAGATCAGGAAGATGCCTTTATTTTGTTGTACAAGGAAAGGAGCGATCAGGGCTGTTGCTTCCAAGGCTACTCTCAGGCAGCTTGGGGAGGTGGGGTCTTCCAGACAACAGACAAGGAAATGTAAATTTATCATGAATATCCAGGATTGACACTCACGCAGGGTTCAGGGCTTGGGGATGATTATGAATTTTCTGTAGACAAGGGTTTTATTTTCTGGACGGGTATTTATATGCATTTTGCACTTAATGAGCTAATGGGTTACTTGAAGTGTTGAGATTGCGTAGAAAGTCTGCTGAGACTGGTTGGGGCCCACTATGGCTGCTCTGTGGTTATCTCATCAAGGACAATGTCTAGCCCATTCTATAAAAAACCAAACCAAACCCAGTGCTGTCGAGTCGATTCTGACTCATAGCGACCCCATAGGACAGAGTAGAACTGCCCCATAGAGTTTCCAAGGAGCACCTGGCAGATATAAACTGCCGACCCTTTTGTTAGCAGCCGTAGCACTTAACCACTACGCCACCAGGGTTTCCACCCATTCTGTAGCTATCTTGTTAAGGACGGTTTCAGAAGAATGCGTAGCCTATTTCACTCTGTGTGGGAGGATAAGCCAGAGCAGGTGTCTCTCAGAAGTGCTGAACTCTGAGGTTGCCTTTGTCTCCTTGAAGTATTGAACTCTGAGGCTGCCTGTCTCACTGGGGTGGTCACTGACAAAAAACAGCTAACATCAACTGTCCAAATCATTCTGTGTGGTTGTTCAGTGCCTCTTCCACGAGGGATGCTTTCTGCTGGGCATTAACACATGATACAAAGATCCTCATACTTTAAGCCCACTCCCATAAGCCTATATGTATGGTTGTGTGTCCCTTTCAGGGAGGGCTCAAGCAATCACTATAGTGTATACTTCCTGTGGTGTTGCAGTATTCTTCCCCCTAGAGACTCAGCCACATCTCCAGGCGGTGGGTTCCAGGTCTGAATACTGGCTCTGATCCAGAAACTGGGTAAGATATCATCATTGTCATGGCTTTTTATTGGGGCAGCCACCCTCAGGATCCTGCTCATTCATTCTTTCTTTTTTTTTGATATATCAGAAAATGTATATTTGGTTCTCATCATTCATGGCAATTATGCCCTATGAAGGTTCCTGGATGGCACAAATGATTTGCAGTCAACCACTAACCTGAATGTTGTCAGTTCAAACCCACCCAGTAGGTCCATGGAAGAAAGGCTGGTGATCTGTTTCTGGGGAAGATTATAGCCAACAAAACCCCATGGAGCACAGTTCTACTCTGTAACACATGGGGTTGCCATGAGTCGGAATTGACTTGACGGCAACTTTTTTTTTTTTTATGTTCTATAAGGAAACCCTGGTGGTGTAGTGGTTAAGAGCTACGGCTGCTAACCTAAAGGTCAGCAGTTCAAATCCACCAGGCGCTCCTTGGAAACTCTATAGGGCAGTTCTACCCTGTCCTATAGGGTCGCTATGAGTCGGAATCAACTCCACGGCAACGGGTTTGGTTTTTTTGGTTTATAAGGCCCTCACTAATGCTGAACTAGCCAAAGCAGCCTTGTTTGACCTCATCTGAGAATATGCACATCAGGCAACTCAAATTTTTCCATTCCCTGTGCATGCACATATCTGTGAATGACTGCAAAAGCATCACTGCATGTTGTGATTTGGGGGTTACAATTAAATTTTTAGCAAATAAGTGAAGTAGAGCAAATACAGGATCTGCAAACAATGAAGACAAATTGTATGTCAAAATATGTCTGTTCCATTGTGGACTGCCCATCTATTTTGCCTGTGGGAAAGCTTTGTTCTATTAACCATCTACATAACTCTCCCTGGGCCAGCTCCCTTGGCTATCATGCTGACCTTGGTGTATGTACATCACCTCTCACCAAGAAGGGGTTTTCAGGATCAGCCAGGAGGTGAGCACCCACTCTCAAAATCCCATCCTAACACCTTCTTTTTCAGGTGATTCCTGGTACCAACTGTCCAGGGGTTGAGTTCTCCAGGAAGTAGATGCTGAGATATGATTAGGAGTGCCACAGTTTATTAGGCAATGACACCTGTGAAAGGAAAATGGGAGGAAGAAGTATTGGTTGGGGAATGCATCAGCCCAAGATGCAGACAGGATAGTCTTTGCAAGCTCAGCAGGGAATGCCAGAGCAAGGACTACTTGTTAGAGGAGTCCCCTGTTGGGCAGAATGGCAAGGATCTTGTACCACTGCTTTGCTCAGTTTTTGGCTGGGGGTAATGGTATTTATTAACGGATCTCCGGTGGAGGGAAAGTCCTGATATGTAGCATTTGCCAATTCTGTGATGTAAATATTTACACCATGGCTGATTTCTAGCTACGAACATGACCTCAGTGAATACAGAGTTGGGAAGAGATGTGCACATAATAAGCTCTCTGGCCAGCTGGTGTGAGCCAGCTCCAGCACACCACTGGCTGGAGGCCACCCTGGGAAGAGTGTGACTCACACTCCAATCTTAAGACTGGCTCCGAAGAAGCCTACAGCTGGAGGCTGTCAGCCAATCATAGTCCTTGAAGCTGGGCACTGAGTCCTCCCTTGAAGGGATGTCTAGCAGCTCATCTCTTTGTCTCTTTTTTGGCTGCACCAGGCATTGTCTGGACTGTGAAATATATGCACTGAACAATAGGGAAAATAGAATCACCTCAGGGTAGAAGAAAAATGTGTTTCCCTTTTGTATAAGTATGATGATGGACAAAATGGAGGAAAATTCAATGTAGTTTGGAATAAGGAGCAAGATCACTTGCTTTTCTCTTTCTGCTTTATGAGTTAATTTATTACAATAAAGAGAAATGAGGAATCCTTATTTTAATCAAGAATACTCCCTCCTTCCCATCCTTCCACAAGAAGCAGTTGCTTATGATGTTATACCTTTAGCAAAAGATTGTTTTTATTCATTCTTCTAATTTGAGTGATAGGAGAAGGGGAAGAGGGCCATCAGGGCAGGAGCCAATATTTTTTATTAGGAACTTCGTATCAATTACTTTCTTTCTCATATCAATGCTATAGATGGACATATTATAAACTCCATTTAATAGAAAAGAAAAATGAGGCTCAGGAATGTTAACTAACTTCCTCATCCTATAAAATTTAGTTCAGTTTTCTTCTTCAGGAGGTTACATCTGAATCTCCAATTCCTCTGTGATCACATAATGTCATACTTATTTCTAGATTAGCATTTAGCATAATATATTAAAATTGTCTTAAGTGTTTTCCATCCTACTATATAGTGAGCTCCTTGTGGAGTGACTGATCATATTCATCTTTGGGTCCCCAGTGTCCAATGTGTCTGGCACATTGTAATTGTTCAAAACTTGTTTCTTTCTTAAACTATAGGTCACAGGCTGAAAAAGTGACTGAGCTAAAAATTTCAACGCAGAATTCGATGCTACAAAGTGATCTCTCCTGTTTCTGCTATAGAGCTTTCCTTTGGGAATGTATGTGTGGGTATGCACATACAAGTGTCTGTGTGTGTGTGTGTAGAGAAACCAGAAATGACAGGTTCCAGGTTTTTGACAGAAAAGAGAGCGTGTGACTTCAGCATTTGTTGATCTTCACTTATTACTTTCCCATTCCCAAACCTGGGCTTTGCCAGTCAATGCCGTGGACATTTGGACGTGTACTGGAGAACAGTGGCCTCCCCTGACTCAGCTCATGAAGGAATGAGCTGAGGGCAGAGGAGAGACTAGCACGTGGGTGGGCAAACTGTCTCCTCATTTCTGAAGGTTGCCTCCTGGTTGTCACTCTGGAACCTTTGAGCTGCCCATAAGTTTCCAGGGAGGCTGAGCTAAGGTAGCTTAATTACAGAGCCTGTTATTTACTAGGGCCCCAGCCGGAATCCATCAAACTAACTTCGCTTTAACCTGAACCAGGTTTGATTATGAAGTCTGTTTATCGAGTGTTTTCCCCTTTGGCTCTGCATGCTTTGATTCCGGTATATATACTTACCTATTTGAAAAGTAGCTATGGTGTGACACATTTTACATTTTTAAAAGTAATACTGCATGTAACATAATTTGGGGGAAAAATACACACTCAACACAAACAAACAAACAACAACAAAAGGCCCTTGAATTGAGAATAATGGATATCTGCAAGGCAGCAACTTGCTTGAGAGATTTTTCTCAAGTAACTTATAACTATCAGGAGGAACCCCAGGGGATTTACGGCTGTTTTTGCAGAAGCTGTTTGCAGTGGAATAAACAGACAAGTGCTCTATATATCATTTTAAGTAAGACAAATAAAGCTCTGTTTCCACCTTACAACGATGTCATTGTCAGTTATATAAGAATAATTCTGTGTGACTTTTTATGAATTCTTCCCCTGTGCAGAAATACAATGGCCTAATTTTCCACTTCCTGTATTATAAATAAATGGCCTTCTTCAGCGATCTCAGGTCCACCCAAACTATCTCACCCTGAGGAGAGAGCATGTTTTCTACTAGGAAGCGTTCACCTGTGGAAAGCAAAAGCGATTGCCCACCTTTGGACAGCTGGGGCTCTCCCATCTTGTTGCCTGTCCATTCCCTTCTCAGCAAAGGTCAAACCACTTCTCCCTATAAAATGTGCCATGAGAAGTGCGGCCAAAACCTGAGTGACCCGTGAACTTGTCCCTGGTTTGAGATGCAAGAGAAATACCCATTGCCATCAAGTCAATTCCAACTCATAGCAACCTTATAGGACAGAGTAGAACTGCCCCGTAGGGTTTCCAAGGAGTGGCTGGTGGGTTCGAACTGCTGACCTTTTGGTTAGCATCTGAGCTCTTAACCATTCCACCACCAAGGCTCTGCAAAAGTAATAGAATCATTAGTGTAAATGACTTAAAGAAAAAGAATTCATCTTTTATTTGGTCAAGTTTATTAGGTCAAGTTTTTGTCTGGGGTTTGGTTCATATGAAGAGAACTTGAGTAATCCTGAGAAATAGAGCAAAAGCATCGATCTATAATTTGAATTCCTTACTTTCATGTTTCTTTTTAAGATCATTTTTAATTTGTAATAGTTTTATTGAGTTATAATTGAACCCAAAACTGAACATATTTGAAGTGTATGATTTGATGAGTTTTCTCATACACTTAGGCCTCTGAAAGCATTGCCAAAATCAAGATAATGAGCATATTCGGCATTGCCAAAATTTCCTGTGTCCGCTTCTCCGCTCTACCTTCAATCCATTCCTGATTGCCACCTCCCTGTGCCCCCATCCCCAGAAAACCATTGATCCACTTTCTGTCACTATAAATTAGTCTGCATTTCTTAAAATTTTATAAAAATGGAATTATACAGTATATACTCTTTTTTGGGGGTGGGGGGTCTGGCTTCTTTTACTCAACATAAATACTTTGAGATACAACCATGTTGTAATAATGCTTTCATTCCTTTATAGTGCCTGGTAGTATTCCACTGTATGCAAGTATTACTGTATGTTTATCCATGTACATTTTGTGGATATTTGAGTTGTTCCAAGTTTTCATGACTACAGATAAATCTGCTATGAACATTTGTGTGCAAGTCTTTGTATGGGCGTATGCTTTCATTTCTCATGGGTAAATATCTAGCAGTGGAATGGCTGGATCACATGGTAAGTGTACATTCAACTTTAAGAAATTGCCAAAATGCTTTCCAAAATGCTTGTACCATTTTACATTCCCAACAGCAGTGTATGAGAGTTCCAGTTACAACATACTCCCTCTTCACAACGATCTCTCATCGTGGTTTTAATTTGCATTTTGCCAATTAATAATGATATTGAGCATCTTTTCATTTGCCTGTTTACCATCTCCAAATCTTATTCAGGGATATATCCATTCAAATTTTTTCACGATTTTTTGATTGGGTTATTTCCTTTTTACTGCGTTTCAAAATTTCTTTATATATTCTGGATATAAGGCCTTTATTAGATATATTATCTGCAAATACGTTATCCTAGTCTGTGGCTTATCTTTTCATCCTCTTAACATTATCTTTCAAAGAGTGAAGTTTTTAATTTTGATGATGTTTAAGGGAATTTTTAAATTTGAGGTACCTGAGAAAATCTGAAATGGCCATCTTGAGGTTTGAGTATGACTCCTCTGTGGTTATTTCTGTTCCCACCCTAGCAACAGCCATTTTCTGTGTAGACATAATTATGAAACTAAGAAATGTCCTGCAATGATGATGTAACTATACTGTCATTCCCCTGAGAAAACAATGTCCTGTAATGATGATGTAACCATCACCACCCCCTACCGCCTCCCACCACCCCCACCACCACCCCCACCACTACCCACCACCCCCCTGCCACCCCCCTCCACCACCCCCATCACATACTGTTATGATTACCACATTGTAACCAATCTAAGAAAGACACATATATCCTTTTAAGCCAATCCCTTATGAGCTTCCACTACAGGAAGTCCTGCCATACAAGTTCCTGCCACTGGAAGTTCCACCTTAAAATGATCTACTACCAATGGAGTAATGTCTTTGGAAGCTCTGACCCTGTAATTAGCAATCAAGTGAAATCTCAATGATCTACATTTGTAAATATCAATCGAGTAATGTAACTCATGTCCTTTGTTTCCACTTTGCAAAATATCCCTGCTGAGTGTCCATATTGGATTACTGAATTCCACAGGATGGAATTCAGTCTATCCCCTGCTCGAGCTGATTGTATATTTTCAATAAATCTTTTAATTTTACATTAATCAGAGTATGGGTAGTTACTTTATGACATTCAATAGCATAGTTGGTGGGATCCTGAAGGAATATTTATCTTCAGCATTCCTGAAAAGTTGAGGAGTCAGCTTGCCGTGGTACCAGCAAGGACTCTTTGGGGCCTACTGGAGGTAAGCCTCTTCGATTAAAGCCTCTGCTTACTGTTAAAATGGCTCTTTGAGATATTTATTGTCAGTCTTTTCTCTATATGTTCATTTTCTGCTAGTCTCCTGAGCATCTCATTGGGTTCATTACTGAACTCTTTCTTTCTTTATTGTGCACCATAAAGTGAGGTTTTCACACGCATTTACGAGTTTAATACTTGGTTTCTCAGTAAGACTGGGAGTGCCGTGTCCAAGACTGGGCCAGGACCTACAGCTCATTCTGACCCTGGTTCAGTCTTTTATTTAGCCTCCTGGCATATGCTTGCTGAGGGAAATTTAGAAGGCCAATGGCAATTGTAGGGGTCATTTAGTTCAACTAATCTGTGCAGTAGATTAGAAGCTAAGGGCTCCCATATCAAAGAAAACTAACAGGAGGCATTTATTATTAGTAGTTATTAGTACTTGGAAGCTTCCAAAAGAAATCAAAATATTAAATTTGCCTTTCAGGAGACCATTTCAAAGCAAACTAAAAAAATTAAAAAGTTACAGCGTCAAAGCTCTGTAACCTTGCCAGCTGCCTACTCAGCACCAGCCTCTATGCCCTCCCTTCCCCAAAATGGTGGAGTCCCTGGCATCTGTAATCCACCCCTAACCTCAAACACAAATTTCCTTCCCCGCCCTCTGCTCCTCGGGAGCCTTCCCTCTTTAACCACCTTTACCATCATACCCTCGCCCCCGCCCCCCTCCCCCCGGCCCCCAGTACTTTATCTGAACTCCCATACTACTTTAAAGAAAATATGAAAGAGGAAAAACTTGTTTTGGAATGCGTTTTAAAATTGAATATCCAGAAGAGGCTGAGAAACCTTCTCGTGTTACATATACCCCATGATCTAAAGTGTAACTTCCCACCATTGTAAAGAAGTTCCCCAACACACGCGAAGATCACCACAGGTTTACCGAGGAATTTAAAATTTTAGCTGAAACTTATAAACCCATTCCAGCAGGCTTATGTAATTTAATAACTATTTTAATCAGACCAGACGAATGTGTGCTCCCTTTCTCCTGTCTCCCAACCCACCTACTGATTAAACCAATAGAGCGCGCCCTGGAGAGAACACGCAGCAGTAACTCATACATGCTCTGGGTGGAAACTGCTGCCACAAAGGGCATCGTTCTGTGGGCAGAAAGGAAGGAGGTCATAGGAAGGCTTCTCCCTTCCCTCCTGCCTTGGCCCTAGAGGGGCTGGATAGGCAAATTAAGCACAATGGATCAAGCCCTAGGGGTGGCAATGGCCAGAGGCAACCGCACCTCCTCCTTCTAGTACCAGCAGCAGTAAGCAGCTGCTGCCCTGACAAAACTCTTCTCAGGCTGGCTGTGCCTGAGCCTGGTGTCCATGTGGCTGGCACAGAGGATGTGGGCACTGGAGTCCACCCACCCACTCCCTGTACACAGACATAACAAGTGGCCCAGGTAGTTTGGCAGTGGGCACATGCAGCAAGAAGGAAAAAAAAACACCAGGTAGGGGTCCGGGTGGCAGCAGGGAATAGGGTGGGGCCATGGCAGCCTGGTCTTATAACACTTGGCCTGGTTATTGTGCTGAGTGGTGTGGCAAGAAGGCAGCTATACCCTTGCCCTGCTGCTCTGACCCCTTAGAAAGTTTCCGCTGCCACGACCTGCAGCCAGCTCTAGCCCTGTAGCACCTTTTGTTGCCCAGTGTGAGTGCCCCTCTCCCACCCTGGGCCGGATCATGGGTGCCTGGGAGGACTTCATTGTTCCCTGGCCCACAGCAGTAATTGCAGATGCTCTGGCTCCTCAGAGTTTTCTCCCAGCGGCAGGACACAAGAAACTTTAAGGCTGATGCATGCCAAAAGACACCCATCTAACACTGAGGCCTGGAATTTAAAAGACTAGACCAAACCCATTATTCCAGAGAGCCTTCATAAACTTTGAGCAAAAAAATGAAAAGCTGGTCCTTCTTTTTGTCTAATTGAATCTCTGAACATACAAAGGGTCTACATGATTGCAATAAGTTTATAATTTGCTAGGCTGTTTTAATTCTCAACAGGCATGTCTTATCTATAGTGTCCCGTTGTTGCCATATTTGGACAGAGAAGGTCACAAGGCCTTCAAGGAAAAATTAGAGTTAGCCCAATCTTCTGTTAAGTACTTGATACATATAATCTCAACAAAGTGAGTCACTGTAAATCCCAAAATAAAAAAGAGGCTATTTTAGCTTATCCTGTCCCTACTACAAAAAAAATTAAAAGGATTTTTAGAACTCTGCGGTTGCTACTGAACTTGAAAATCAATTTTCTTTTTTTTTTTTTTACTGGTTCAACCTCTTTACCATTATCTTAAGAGTTCAAAGCCTGACCCCTTTCAACTATCCAAGGATGGCAAAAGGCCATCACACAACTAAAAGAAGCATTAATTAACATTCCTGCTCTAGGAGTCCTCATTCTAAAAACACTCTAGGAGTCCTCATTCAAAAACATGGGGGACAACAGAAACTTATTAGTTATTATACTATTCAGCTGAACCCTGCAGCAAGGGGCTGCCCCCCTTGCCTTAGAGCAGTCACTAAAACCACTAGACTAATTAAGACCACAGAAGATATAGTTTTGAGTAATTTTATTAATATTTATGTTCCTCAGACAATGTCAACCATTCTAAATTCAACATTAACTAAACATCTTTCAGCAAGCAGAATGACTTATTATGTCTTCCTTTTGGCAGTTTCTAATATTTGGTTACACACTATAACCCTTCTGACTCCAACAACATGGTTACCTTTACCTAATAATGATAACCGTCCACCCCCATGATTGCTTGTTGTTGTTCTTCAGTGCCATTGATTAAGCTCTGACTTCTAGTAACCCTGTGTAAAACAGAACAAACCACTGCCCAGTCCTACATCATCCTCACAGTGTTTGCTATGCTTGGGCTCATTGTTGTGTTAATCCATTTTGTTGAGGGGCTTTCTATTTTTCACTGACCCTCCACTTTACCAAGCATGATGTCCTCTCCAGGGACTAGTCCCTCCTGATAACATGTCCAAAGTATATGAGATGAAGTCTCAGCAACCTTGCTTCTAAGGAGCATTCTGGATGTACTTCTACCAAGACAGATCTGTCCGTTCTTCTGGCAATCCATGATACGTTCAATATTCTTCGCTAACACCATAATTCAAAGGTGTCAATTCTTCTTCAGTCTTCCTTATTCATTGTCCAGCTTTTGCATGCATATGAGGTGACTGAAAATACAATGGCTTGGGTTAGGCACACCTTAGTCCTCAAAGTGCATCCTTGCCTTTCCACACTTTTAAGAGGTCTCTTGCAGCAGATTTGCCCAGTGCAACATGTCATTTGATTTCCTGACTGTTGCTTCCATGGGCGTTGATTGTGAATCCAAGTAAAACGAAATCCTTGACAGCTTCAATCTTTTCTCCATTTATCATGATGTTCCTTATTGGTCCAGTTATGAGGATTTTTGTTTTCTTTATGTTGTGGTGTAATCCATACTAAAGGCTGTAGTCTTTGATCTTCATCAGTAAGTGCTTCAAGTCCTCTTTACTTTCAGCAAGCCAGGTTGTGTCATATGCATATCACAGGTTGTTAATGAGTCTTCCTCCAATCCTGATGCTGTGTTCTTCATATAGTCCAGCTTTCTCAGATTATTTGCTCAGCACACAGATTGAATAAGTATAATGAAAGGATACATTCCCATTCTTTGCAATGTTATCCATAATTCTTTGTGATCCACAAAGTCAAATGCCTTTGCATAGTCAATAAAATACAGGTAAACATCTTTATGGTATTCTCTGCCTTCAGTCAGGATCCATCTGATGTCATCAATGATGTCCTTTGTTCCACGTCCTCTTTTGAACCCAGCTTGAACTTCTGGCAGTTCTTTGTTGGTGTACTGCTGCAACCACTTTTGAATGATCTTGGCGAAATTTTACTTGTGTGTGATATTGCTTAAATCCTAGGCAAGATTTACAAGAAACCCCATTATCAAATCCTGATTTAACCCTGTTGGTTGATGGGCCATATTTAAAGGCTAAACCTAACAGTTCTCATTACTAGGGAGGATATGCCATGGCCATTTCCACCGAGGTCCTCAAAAGTGGCACCCTTTCTGATGTTACTGCAGCTCAGCAAGCTGAACTGATTGCAAGCTGGCTTCTGGTGGTTGGTAAATATTTACACAGAATCTAGGTATTTTTAATTACTCATGATTTTGGCATGTTATGGAAACAAAGTGGGTTCCTAACTTCTTCTAGGACCCAAGTTAAAAATAGTCCTTTAGTAGCATGCCTCCTTCAAGTGCTTTTGCTACCCTTTGAGATTGCTGTAATTAAAATCCAGGCCCATCAACTCAAAGGGGTTCCATGAATAGGAAATTAAAGGAAACGACCTAGCTGATAGAGCAGTTAAACAAACCACTTCCCAATCACTCTTTAAAGATGCCGCACTCATTCATGACCATGATCATTCCACTCATGATCATGATGAAAAAGGAGGAAATGGATAATAATAATAGAACAGTTAGGGCTCCTATAAATCTGGCACATATAAAATGTTGTCCACAAAAATATGACCCAAAAGAAATTTCAAAATCACTTTTTAAACATCAATAACCCCTGCAGATAAAATTAGAGAATGAAAACAGACCTACTCATTGCACATTAATACCCATTTGGGAAGAAATTAAAGAAATATTCGTGGGGACATTTTTATGAAGCCGCTGGACAAGTGGCTTCCCAATGTTCTATTTGCTTTCAGTTTAATTCAGATAAATCTTATAAAGCTCCACCTAGGAGATTTCCCCTACCATCAGGACCAGTGCCTGAATGACAGATTGGTTTTATACATCGCCCCGTCTTGAGCGGTTACAAGTTTGTATTAGTAATGACTTGTAGATTTTCTCACTGAGTAGAAGCTTTCCCTGGTCATCAAGCTACTTCCACTTCAGTGGCTAAGAAACTTCCTAAGAACATTATCACCACTTGAGGAGCTGGAAGGATCCTTTGTAGTGACCAAAGCACCCATTTTACTGGGCAAATAACTCAGGAAGTATGTAAAATCTTCCCCATTTTTCAAAGACTTCACTGTCCTTATCATTCTCGATCCTCTTGTCTAGTTGAAAGAACTAATGGTATAATAGAAGTTCAACTAGCAAAATTTTCTAAATCTCTAAGTTCCTTTAGATTAAAGTATTATGTCCGGTCCTTTTGAATCTGAAAACTACTCCATTTGGACTTCACAAATTGACTCCTCATGAGATTATTATTATCGCCCTCTCTATTGGGCAACTAGCCCTGATTCAAATTTGATTTAATGTTGTAAATCTTCAGTTCAATATTCTAAGCATTTGATAATCAAAGCAAGAAATATCTAACTTACTTGATGTTCCACCTGAAGATTATGTTTCCTGGAAAAGACACAAAAGATTTTCTCCAATCTCAGTGGAAGGGACATTACTTTGTCATTCTCCCTAGTCCTTGTGCTGCTTAACTACAGGGAGTTAAGGCATGGGTTCATTTATTCCAACTGAAGAAAGCCTCGACTCCCAAACGAACTGTTGAGCGTCATGAAAGATTGAAATTAAAATTCAAACATCATCAAAAAAAAAGAAGCAGATGGCAGCTGGGTAGACTGATGTCCTGCAGACCTGAAACTGCATATGCAGCTTGCAGTAAAATTTGGACTGTTTGCCCTTTTCTTTATCATTTTTAGTATCTCAGTATTGCTTGCTGTTATGCATGATTGTGGAATTATATCCTAAAAAAAAAAAATTCTTTTTTTTAGTTTTGGTGATTGTATTATGCCAATTGCTACCTTTGAAATAAGTTGTTCAAATGGGGGCTTTAACTATTTTAGGATTTGTCTTAGTCACCAGGATCATAATTTTTAATTGTAATTATTTTGATGGTTTTAATAATCTAACTCATCTGCAATGCCACCCTTTGACCATTGTAGTCATTTTTGCTTAATTTGAATTTATAACTGCCCATTGCTTTTGAAATAGCTTTTTGTTTTATAAACTCGAACTTTTAGTATGGTAGAAAAAAAAATTTAGGGGTAGAGGTACTAGGAATTTGTTTTGTGATTACCTTAATCCTTTTCATTATCATTGGACTTCAACTGTGGGGTATTACTCCTTCTTTTAATATACTGTTCTTCCCCTGAGAATCCAGGCCTCTTTTTATAAACACCATTTTTAGAGAATAGTTACATTTCTTATGACCTGTCTGAGATTTGACTCCTTATTATTTCTTTTGTTTTAAATGCTAATCACATTTTTACAATTGTTACTCCCATTTATATGTTATTAATACCTTGCTATTAATGCCAGTCACAGGTTAATTTAGTAAGACACATGAATTTTAAAGTAACATTGTATCTTTTTATCATTAGCATTCTAATTATATTTGTCCTTTATTGGTTAGTAACCTTTCCTTGCTGAAGTTTATTTTGTCATCACTATTTTTTTTTTATTATTCATATATTAGTAGCCCTTGTTTATTTCTTTTGGAATGTGTTTCTCCACTATAAAGCCCTTCTTAAACTTTCTGCCTATACTGCTGCTCATCAAGTAGTGTGTACTATTCACACTCTACTTGAAGCTCCTGTTAATTGTTGGCATGAGAATGCCTTTGTTAAGCTCACTCAGGCAGTTCCATAATCCACAAATCTGACTGAATGCTTGATCTTTCATCCTTTACCCAAAACCATACATGAGAACATAGATCCACCAGCTACTCCCATATTGAATTATAGATTTGTTCCCCCTGCCATCATCAATTTTAACACCACCTCTAGGTGAGCCATATGTGTGACACTGTGGTGTCCTCCTGAGATACCGACTCAACCGTAGGTCCTATGTTCCAATCTGACTTGAATTAGAGTTAGAAAGTGTTCGAAAATACCCTGGATCTCCTCTGCAGATTGTAAAAATGAGCCCTTCATTTCATATAATGCCCCTCCCAGATACTGGAATGGTAGCCTTTTCAGGACATTTAACAGTGTGTCTACAGGAAAAAAAAAAAAAAAAGGTCTTTTTGTGTCCAGATGTGGAATTGGCTAAGGGTAGTATGACTATCTGTTTGCAACAACTCCTTAAAAGAGAATTGGCTTGAACAGATGAATCAAATCATCCATCTCCCAGGTAAAGACATCAAAACAACCCAAACCAAACCCTTTGCAATTGAATCAATTACAACTAATGGTGACCCTATAGTGCAGAGGAGAACTGCCCCATAGAGTTTCCAAGGAGAGGCTGGTGGATTTGAACTGCCAAACTTTTGGTTAGTAGTGAAGCTTTTAAACACTGCACTACCAGGGCTCTGGTAAAGACATCAGGACTGGCATAATACATGCCCCATATGGATATATATTTTTTATGTGGAGGATAAAGATGCTCCCCCTTTGCCAATTTGAATCCAAATAGTGAGTCCTATACCTGAGCTTTATCCCAATTAGATGGTTGAAATATGACAGGCCAATGTACCTTAGGCCATATGGGAAACCCTTTAGACATCTAGAAATCGATTCTTACAATGAGAGTTTACATTGGATTAACCACCTGAAACTATTAGAAAGGAGAAGCAAACGGTCAAGAGATAGCAAGGGAGAGATGAAGGGAACCCCTTAAAGAGTTCCCTGGTATAGGTTACAGTTTTTGAGGATATTCTTCCCTTGGTACAGAGTAGGAGATTTAGAACACGCCATCCATAACATCTCCAGATCCATGGAAGAAATAGCAGATGATGTTGCCAATGCAATGACTGCTCAAGAAAAATCACTGAACTCATTCCTCAAAGTAGTTTTGGATGATCAAGTTGTCCTGGATTTCCTGTTAGCCTAGTAAGGAGGGGTCTGTGCTATAGCTATCACCTCTTGCTGCACCTAGATTAACACCTCAGAAAAGGTAGAACAAGATATTAAACTAATTTGCCAGAAGGCTACTTGGCTCCATATAGCTCTGCCTTCAAACTCCCCTTTTCTAGATATTTTCAGACATTGGATCATGGATTAAGTCTATACCATCAACCAGATTAAAAATATTCACTGTCATCGTAATAATTGTAGGGACAATTAAATGTTATACAAAACTTTTGACAAATGCCATTACCCAAAAGACCCATTTAATGCCTATGAAAAGAATAATGTACATTAACAGTACTAATATTTCAGATGTACTCATCCTGCTCCTTGAGTAAGCCATCAGATGTCAGGTTATGTAACCTGACCTGTACTAACTCTCAAGTAATAAAACCACAGAAAAAAGAAGCTAAAACTGTGGCATGGTGAAGATGCAAAATACTACCCAGCCACCTTTTCACAATATTCTGCTGCTATTCACAGTTTGATTTAATTTTTCTTGAATCCACATTTGGAACCCCTGGAAGCAACAGTCAGGGGATCGAATGATGTGTTTGGGTGAATCTGCTGCAAAGGACCTTTTTAAAATGTTAAAAAGCAGAGATGTCATGTTGAGGACTAAGGTACACTTAACCCAAGCCATGGTATTTTCAAGCACCCCATAGGCATGTGAAAATTGGAAAACGAATAAGGAAGATCGATGAAGAATCGATGCCTTTGTATAGGGTGTTGGTGAAGAATATTAAGTATACTGTGCACTGCCAGGATGTGTCTTGGAAAAAGAACAACCAGAATGTACCTTAGGAGGGAGGATAGCACAGGATTGGACAGGGTTTTGTTCTGTTGTGCATGGAGTTGCTGAGTCAGAGCTGACTCGACAGCACCTAACAAAAGTAACAACCTTTTCACACACATAGTGTCTGAGGTCTTAAAGGCTTATTAAGTAAACAGTCACCCAGAATAAAACATATGCTCAAAGTCCACGCAGAAGAAAGCCTTCTTTCAGAATAGTGGTCAGTGAACTGATCAAACAATTTCTTTTGAAATCCTTGATCAAAATGAGGGAATGTGCAGGAGAATTTTAAAATTTGAGGTACCTGATAAAATCTGAAATAGCCGGCTTGGGTTTGAGTTTGACTTCTCTGTGGCTAGTTCCATTTCCACCCTAGCAACAACCATTTGAAGCTAAGAAATATCTGGCAATGATGATATAACTACACTGCGACTCCCCTGAGAGAAGAATATTCAGTAATGATGACGTGACTACCCTGCAATCCCCCTACCCTCCATCACATACCCTTATGATTACCACATTATAACCAATCTAAGAAAGACACATATACCCTTTTAAGCCAGTCACCTTACAAGCTTTTGCTACAGGAAGTCCTGCCTTACAAGTTCCTGCCACAGGAAGTCTTGCCTTAAAATGATCTACTACTAATCGAGTAAAGTCTTTTGATGATCTAAGCCTGTAATTACCAATCAAGTAATGTCTTTCATGATCTAAGTTTGTAAATACCAATCAAGTACTGTACTCCATGTACTTTGTTTCCTCCTTATAAAATGTCACTGCTGAGTAACCATATTGGATTACTGGATTCCACCACATGGAATTCAGTCTATCCACTGCTTGAGCTAACTCTATATTTTCAATAAATCTCTCAATTTTACATTAATCAGAGTATGGACAGTTACTCTATGACAATGAAGTTCAGCTTACCAATTTGTTTCTTTTATGGATCATGCTTTAGGTATCACATCAAAGAAATCTTTGCTTAACCTAAAGTCACAAATATTTTCTTCCAGGTTTTCCTTTAGAAGTTTTAAAGTGTCAGATTTTATGTTTAGGCCTATTTTCAATTTGCATCAATTGATGCCAGAGGTTGATCTGTTTATTTTATTTCTACCTATAAATGTCCACTTGTTCCACACTAGTTAATGAAAGATTATCCTTTCTCCATTGAATTATCTTTGCGTTTTTGCTGACAATTAGGTGTCCATATATGTGTGGATGTATTTCTGAACTCTATTCTGTTCCATTTATCTATCTCTTTACTAATACCATACTGTCTTGATTACTGAAACTTTATAATAAGGCTTGGAATTAGGTAGCATTAGTCCTCCAACTTTGTTCATCTTATTCAAAATCATTACAGCTATTCTGGGCCTTCACATTTTCATATGAATAAGAATCAATTTTCAATTTCTACAGAAAATCTTCACAACTGGACCAATAAACAACATCATGGGAAATTGAGAAAACACTGAAGTTGTCAAGGACTTCATTTTACTTGGGTCCACAATCAATGCCCATAGAAACAGCAGTCAGTAAATCAAACAGCATATTGCATTGGTCAAATCTGTTGCGAAAGACCTCTTCAAAGTGTTAAAAAACAAAGATGTCACTTCGAGGACTAAGGTGTGCTTGACCCAAGCCACAGTATTTTCATATGCATGTGAAAGCTGGACAATTAATAAGGAAGACCAAAGAGCTGACGTCTTTGAATTGTGATGTTGGCAAAGAATATTGAATATACCATGGACTCACAGAAGAATAACACAACCTGTCTTGGAAGAAGTACAGCCAGAATGCTTGTTGAAGTGACGATGGAGAGATTGTCTCACATACTTTGGATATGTCATCAGTAGGGACCAGTCCCTGGAGAAGAACATAATGTTTGGTAAATTAGAGAGTCAGGGAAAAAGAGGAAGACCTCAATGAGATAGATTGACACAGTGGCTGCAAGGATGGGCTCAAGTATAACAATGATTGTGAGGAAGGCACAGGACTGGACAGTGTTTCATTCTCTTGTCCATGGAGTTACTATGAGTCAGAATTGACTCAGCGGTACCTAAAAACACCAACATAGAAAATCCTGCTAGAATTTTTATCAGGATGGCATTGAACATATAGGTCAATTTGGGATAAATTGTCACTTTAGCAGTATTGTGTTTTCTAATCCAGAACATGAAGGACACCTGGTGGCACAATGAATAAGTGCTCAACTACTAACTGAAATGTCGGTGATCTGAACCCATCAGTAACTCTACAGGAGAAAAGTCCTGGTGATCTGCTCCAGTGAAGATTATAGCCTATGAAACCCTATGAGGCAGTTCTAATTTATTCTGTAGGGTCTCTATGAGTCAGAACAGGCTTGACAGCACACAATAACAACAATCCAGAACACAGTGTATGTCTCCCATTTATTGGGATCTTTCCTTTTTATCAGAAACTCTGGTGGTGTAGTGGTTAAGTGCTGTGGCTGCTGACCAAAAGGTCAGCAGTTTGAATCCACCAGGTGCTCGTTGGAAACTCTATGGGGCAGTTCTATTCTGTCCTATAGGGTCGCTATGAGTCAGAATTGACTTGATGGTTGCGGGTTTGGTTTTTTGGGTTCATTTTTATCAGACCTCTTGTAGTTTTTAGTGTGCAGGGTATAGGTCTTTCACATCTTTTGTCAGATCAATACCTAAGTATTTCGTAGTTTTTTTCATACTATTGTAAATTGTAATTTGATAGTTTCAGTTTCCGATTATTTCCAGTACACAGGAATACAACTGATATTTGTTTATTAATCCTGTACCCTTGAATCTTGCTATGCTCACTTATTAGTTCTAGTAGCATTTTTTCATACGTAGCTGATTATGTCCTCTGAGAATAGACAATCATAAATCTTCCTTTCTAATCTGGATGCATTTTATTTCTCTTTCTTGCTTGATTGGACTTTCTAGAACTTTCATTAAAGTGTTTAATAGAACGGGTCAGAGCAGACATCGTGGTCTTGCTTGTGATTTTAGGGGGAGAACATTTAATCTTTGATCATTAAGCATGATGCAGATGCCCTTCTTCAGGTTGAGAAATCCTATTCCTGGTTTTATAAGACTCGTTAATCATGAATGAGTGAACGTATTTTTTTTTTTTTTTAACTTTGTTAATAAAGTGACTTACATTGATTGATTTTCAAATGTTAAACCAACCTTGCATTCCTTGGATAAACCCACTTTATCATTACACATGTTGGATTCAATTTGCTAAGGTTTTGTTTAGCATTTTTGCATCCATGTACGTGAGGGATATCAGTGTATGATTTCTCTTCTTGTGATTGCCTGGTTTTGTTATCAGAAATGCTAATCTAGTTGAATGAGTTGGGAAACATTTTCTCTTCAATTTTCTCAAAGAGCTTATTTAAAATTTTCATTATTTTTACTTAAATATTGGTAGAAGTCACTAGTAAAGTCATATGGGCCTGGAGTTTTCTTGTGGAAGGTTTCAAAACAAAAATTCAATTTTTTAAATAGATATAAGACTATTCAGGTTATCTATTCCTTCTTGAATAAAGTTTGGTAGTTTGTGTCTTTCATGAAATTTGTCTCTTTCCTCTAAGTTATCAAATTTATTGGCATAAAACTGTCTATAGTATCCCTTATTACACTTCATTGTAAGTAGAATCTAGTGGTGTCACCTCTCTCAACCTTCATATTAGTAACTTTTGTATTCTATTTTAATAATCAGTCCACCTGAAGGTTTATCAATTTTGTTAGGTTTTAAGGCTTTGGCTTCATTATTTTCTCTATTTTTTTCCATCTTCTAATTCAGTGATTTCCCCTTATAGTTGTTATTCCCTTTCTTCTATTTACTTTGGATTTAATTTGCTCATCTTTTTCTATTTCTTAAAGTAGAAAGTGAGACCATCAGTTTTAGATTCTTTTCTATTTTAATATAGGATTTAGTGCCATACATTTCCCAGTAGTTTCTTAGTGGCATGCCACAAAGTTTGATATGTTGTGATTTTATTTCCATACATTTCAAATACTTTTTAATTTTGCTTTTGATTTTTTCTTTGCCAATTGGTTATTTAGAAGTACATTATTCAGTTTCCAGAAATTTGTGGATTTTCTAGATATTATCCCCATATTCTAATTTAATTCAGTTTTGGTGAAGGAATATACTTTGTATAACTCGAAGCCTTTTAAATTATCAAAACTTGTTTTACGGCCCAAAATATGGTCTATATTTGCAAATATTCTGTGTGCACTTTAAAAGAATGAGGATTCTACTTTTTTGTTTGGTGCACACAGAATATTTGCACATAGGTCAAGTTGACTGACAGTGTTTTTTAAATCTTCTATTTTCATATTGATTTTAATTGTATGTTCCATCAGTTATTGACCAAAAAAAACCAAAACTCTTGCCTTTGAATCAATTCCTATCTATCCCTTTAGGACAGAGTAGAACTGTCTGGTAGGGTTTCCAAGGAGTAGCTGGTGGATACAAACTGCCAACCTTTTGGATAGCAACCAGAGTCTTAACCACTGTGCCACCAAACCAAAAAAAAAAAAAAAAACCAAACCCACTGCCATCAAGTTGATTCCAACTGAGAGTGACCCTACGGGACAGAGTAGAACTGCCCCATAGGGTTTCCAAGGAACAGCTGGTGGATTTAAACTGTTCACCTCTTGGTTAGCAGCCATATCACTTAACCACTGCACCACCAAAAAAAGCCAAGCCCATTGCCCTCCAGCCAATTCCAACTCATAGCGACCCTAAAGGACAGAGTAGAACTACCCCATAGGGTTTCCAAGAAGCTCCTGGTGGATTCAAACTGCCTAAGTTTTGGTTAGCTGCTGTAGCTCTTAACCACTAGGCCACAAGATTTCCACTGCACCACCAGGGCTCCTCAATTATTGAGCGTATTTAAATCTTGGATTATAATTATGGATTTGTCTATTTCTTTTTGGGAGTGTATTTTGAATCTCTGTAATTAGGTATATAAACATTTATAATTGTTATGCTCTTTTCATGTATTAGGGATGCACAGTAGTTAACTGCTCAGCTGCTAACCGAAAGGTGGGCAGTTCAAACCCACTAGCCACTTCACTGGAGAGAGATGCAAGTTTGCAAGTCTGTAAAGATTTACAGACTTGCAAACTATATGGGGCAGTTTACTCTGTCTTAAAGGGCCACTATGAGTTGGAATATGGCTCAACAATAGATTTGGGTTTTGGTTTGATGGATTGACTCAGAGATGGATTACCAGATAGGCAAAGTAGGCATGGGCTTAATTGTGCTTACTTATTAATCTTTAGTGAAATGGTTCACTAAAGATTAATAAGTAAGCACAATTAAACCCATGCCTACCTTGCTTACTATAAGCCAGAGTGTGCCATGCTTACTGGTTAATCCATGCTAGTGGTTAATCCATCTACTACAAAAAAAAAAAAAAAAACCCAAACTCATTGCCATAGAGTCGATTCCGACTCATAACAACCATATACGATAGAGTAGAACTGCTCCGTAGAGCTTCCAAGTTGCAGCTGGTGAATTCAAACTGTCAACTTTTTGGTTAGCAGCCAGGCTCTTAATCCATTTACTAGTTAATCCATTATTTAAGCCTGTGTGTACCTTGATTACTGTAAACTGGTGCATACCATGCTTACTGGTTAATTCACCCAGCCATTGATGCCTTAATTATTTATTATTAAATGACCTCCTTTATTTCCAGTAATATTCTTTGCTCTAAAATCTATTTTGTCTGATATTAATGTAGCCACTCAAACTTTCTTTTGATTAATGTTAGCCTTGTATATATTTTCCTGTTCTTTTCTTTTTAACCTATTTGTCTCTTTATATTTGGAATGTGTTTCTGTATATCGAATATCTGTATAACTGCTTTGTTATCCAATCTGACATTGTCTGCCTTTTAACTGAAGTATTTAAACCGTTAACATGTAATGTAATGATCAGTATAAAAAAAAAGTTTAAATCTACCATTGTGCTAGTAGTTTTAATTTTTTTTCTATCTGTTCTAGTTCTCTTTCTTCCTCTTTTTCTGTCTTCTTTAATATTAATATTTTTATGATACTATTTTATCTTCTTTTGGGGGTTATTAACTATATCTTTTTGTTTCATTATTTTAGTGAGTTTTTTTGGAGGTTTTAGTATACATCATTAGCTTATCACAGTATACCTTTAAAATATATACCACTTTTTATATAGCATACAAACCTCACAAAAGTATGCTTCCATTTCTCTCCTCTTGACTTTTGTGCTCTCTTTGTTATTCATTTCACTTTTAAATATTTTGTAAACCCAATACTACATTCTTTAAAAATCATTGAAGATATCCTAATAATAAAAGAAAAATATATATTTACCCATGTAGTTACCATTTCTGAAGTTCTTCCATTTTTTGTTTAGAGCCATCAGGTATCATTTTCCTTTTGTATGAAGGATTTTCTTTAACATTTCTTGCAGTGTGTGTGCACTTGTGATGAATTCTTTTAGATTTTCTGTACCTAAATAAATCTTCATCTCTTCTTTTTTTTACTGTTCTTTTAAAATTTATTTCAGTTGTTGTTGAGAATATACACAGCAGGACATATACCAATTCAACAGTATCTACATGTACTACTCAGTTTACATTCTTCAAGTTGTGAAACCATTCTCACCTTCTCTTTCCAAATTGTTCTTACCCCATTAACATAACATAACATTACCCCCTAAGTTTCCTATCTAATGCTTAGAGTTGCTATTGTCAATTTGATCCCATAAAAGTTCTTAAAAGAGTCCTTAAAAGAGCATAATGCTCAAAGCAGTCATTCTTTACTAGCTAAGCCCAACTATAGTTTGGTTTTAAGAAGATTTCAGGAAATAATTTTGATTTAAGGATTAACAATTATATCAGGGCAATAGTTTCAAGATTCACCCACCCTCCATGGCTCCAGAAATCTGGATTCCATGAAAATTTTAAATTCTGTTCTGAATTTTCCCTCTTTTGATCAGGGTTCTTCTATACCATTCAGTTCTTCTGGTCCCATGGCAAAATATGTAGACTTCTAGTTTGACAGTTTTCTTCTTATGGAACTTTAAATATGTTGCTCTACTGTCTTCTCATTTGCCTTTTTTTGATGAAAAACTGTTCTTATCCTTATATTTCTCCCTTTCTATGCGATGGAACTTTTTCCTCTGGCTGCTTTTAAGATTTTCTCTTACTGATTTTGAGAAATTTGGCTATGGTATGCCTTGGTATATTTTTTCTTGTTTTTTATACTTGGCATTCAATGAACTTCTTGAATTTGTGGGTTTATAGTTCTCATCAAATTTGGAAAATTTTTGGCCATTACTCCTTCAGATATTTTTTGTTTTACCCTTTCTCTCCTCTTCTTCAAAGACTTTAATTGCATGTATATTAAGCTGCCAGAACTTTTCTCACAGTTTGCTGATCTTCTGTTCATTTCTTCAAAATTCTATTTTCTCTGCATGTTTCATTTTGGGATGTTCCTCAAGCTCACGAATCTTTTCTTCTTCAGGGTCTAATATGATATTAATCCCATCCAATGTATTTTTATTCTCATGTAGTGTAATTTTCATCTCTGTAAATTTAATTTGGTTATTTTTTATATCTTCACTGTTTCTACTTATCTTTTTGAATATATGGAATACAGTTATAAGAATTGTTTTAACTATCTTTGTTCGATAATTCTAACATTTCTGTCAGTTCTGAATCAGTCTCAGTTCATTGGCTTTTGCCCTCATTGTGGTTCCCATTTTCCTGCTTCTTTGCATGCCTGTAAGTTTTTATTGGATGCCAGACATTGTGAATTTTATCTTTTTAAATAAGAAATATTTTTATATTTCTATAAATGTTCTTGATCTTTATTCTAAGATGCAGTTAAATTACTTGGAAATATGTTAATCCCCTTAGGTCATGATATTAAGATTTTTCACCAAGGCCAGAATTGTGCTTAGTCTAGGGCTAATTATTCCTCACTACTGAGGAAAGACCCTGCTGAGTACACCACTACGCCAATGCCTTATGAATCTTCAGGTTTTCCAGCCTGGATAGTAGAATCAGGCACTATTTCCAGCCCTATGACAGTTCTGGGCACGGTATCCTTTTAAGTTCTTCTTTCCCTTGCCTCAGTAGTTTCTTTATATGCATGCACACTGATCTGTGTACTCAGCTTAATACTCACGGAAGGCCCTCTGCATATCTTCAGAGCTGTCTTCGCTCAGCTCTATCCTCTTTGTTACTCTGTCCTGTGAACTCTAGATGCCTTGGTCTTCCGGAACTTTCAGCTGTGTCTTCCTCAATGCAGGGAAACCGCTATGCTCTGTGTCAGTTCTTCTTCTTGGTACTGTGGCCTGGAAGCTCTCTTAGGACTCACTTCACTTGTTTCACATCTCTCAAGGATACTGTCCTTTGTTGTGTGATGTACAGTATCTTGCAAACTAATATTTCATATGTTCTGTCCCATTTTTGGTTGTTTCAGGCAGAAAGGTAAATCTTGTTTATGTTACTCATCTTGTTCAGAAATGTAAATCCTGTGTTTCTTTCCCTCTTTCTCCTTTCCTTCTTTTTTTTTTTTTTTTTTCTGCACGTACATGTGCTCTATAACCAGAAAAACTTTAACACTGTAGCAGTCACATGGCCCAGCCCAATATTCTGTCCATGGGTTGAGCAGGGTACTTTTATTTTATACATTATTTATAATTTTTTTTGCAGTGACTGAACAGAGGTAGTACACATCCTTAGTCCAACGACAGAGAGTACTTATATCCTAGACATGATATTAGTATATATTGGCATTGTGAATAGTGCGTATGTAGTAAATACACTATTAATTGAAGTAGGGAATTTAGGATAGAAGATTTAAAGGCATTTTGTCTGATAACTTTTTCTACCTTATAAGCTTTTGTGCTAAAATGCTGTTTATAGAACTAAAATTGGCTAATTTATAGCAAGATTATTCTGGAGAAAATTTACTTTAGTCAGTACTACTGGGATTTGATTTCTTATTGGAACAATCTTTTACATGAAAAATTAGAAATTCCTTTCATAAGTGTAACTTATGCCTCCCAAATATTGAGGTTTCAGGCTCCAATAGAGCACTCACTGAGGGAATATACATGTATACAGTGATGCCCTTGATGTAGTGAAAGTTCTTTGTATGTTTGGGTTTTAAGGGATCTTTTCCTAAACAATTAAAATATAAAAAATTAGAATTTCTCATTTTTTAGACTAATTATTTGGAAGAAGTTTGATCCACTAATAAATTTCACGTCTATGGAAAAATCATAAGTGCTTCTGAACATTCAAATGAACAATTAAATTACAGTATTCTGTAAATCTACTTCAGAATTGCCTGGAAGCCTTTACATAATTTTATGTTTATTATTTCTACAGTATATTTTCTAGTAGCTCTTTGTTGCTAAGGTCTGCTATTCCGGGTTTTTCAGAAGTCTGGAATTTTTCACTATAGTTTTCTTTGCCTATTGTATAGATACAATAGTAAAGGCACTAAAAATTTGTTTGGATGACATAAAGATAATTTATCCAGTGTCCAAGAAAATTTTGAAAGGAAGTAAAAATTATAGGAAAAAAAGGAAGAAAACTACCCTCGATTTTGCAGATCCAGATTTAACCACTGTGCTTTTTTTTTTATTAGAAACATATTTTTTAAGTTGATCTTGAAAATATATAGCATGTACTTTAAACTGTCACTTTCTGACATAACTGATCATTTGGGAAAGAAGGTTGGACTTTAGTGCTCATTATTGGCTTACATACTGAAATAGAAGATGGAGGAATCTGACTGTTATGCTCCAGAATTTAAAACCCAAGTCACATCTTGAAGGAGAATGAGAGGAAGCTGAGAGGTTAATTAGGAGCCTTGCCTCAAGTGGTACCATTCCAGCATCCTGGAAGACCAGGTAGGCTTTCTTTTCACTTGTCACCCATCTTTCACCTGTTTAGTTGTCCTTCAGAGATGTGAAATATTAACCTGCAATCCAAGGAGCTGCTGAAAAACAAGTGACCTGGCATGAAATGGTGGCCGTGAAAACCATTCACATAGCAAATGGCCAATCTGCACAGACCTGGAGTAAGAGACCTACAGAGCTCATTTGTGGACTGGAGTTGACATTTGAAATAGATTCTACCCAACCATTCATAAATGTAATGACTTCAACTGACCCCAGCTACTTTTCTCATTGTCAACTTTCCACTGAAGAAAGAAGAGAGTAGGGAAGAAAGAAATAAAAGAAGGAAGAAAAAGAAGGGAGGAGGAAAATTAGCCTTATATTATATCCATAGAGGCAAAGAGAAATAAAGGAGCATTAAGCAAATTAATGGAGAACCTTGCCTGATGGCCACCCAATAGTTAGAAATTATTTTTGCCTCTTTACATATAAAGACCAAATCTATATGTGACTGTACCATATTATGTATAAAATTATTATTAAGATCAACTGAGTATGGCACCTAAAATACTTTGTGGATGTAAAGACTGAACTGTGAATCCATTGACTCAAGATAGTTTACTCATCCAGGGGAGGTGGGACCAAGATGGCAAAATAGATGCTTCATGTCATCCCTCTTACAACAAAGGCTCAAAAAACAGGTGATTTGGATATATGTGACAATCCAGGTACCCTAAGCATCAAAGACAAATCTGGAGCACTGGATTGGGCAAGAGGTAGAAGGAGAGACAGTTCAAAAACAGGGGAAATGGGGAATTACAGATTCTTGGATTGCCCGCATCCCTACTAGCTTAATCAGCACAGTGTAGATATATTGAGGCAAGCAGCAGCATCTCAAGCTGAAACCCACCTTATCTAGTGCAGCTAAGCAGGAGTGACTCTGTACACACCTCCGGAGCCAAACAGGAGTGACACCAGACCTATGAAAGTTAAGTGCATGCTTCCAACCCACCACACATTCCACAGCAATCACCCAACCAGAGCGCCACGGGTGAGAAGCACACCCTGTCCCTAACCCATTCCTCTCCCCACTCCAACACCAGTCCAGCAGTATTCAATACCGCCAAGTCCCCTAAGCCAGGAACTCATGGTCCCAGTCAGGGAGCACCTGGCCCTTCATCCAGTCGTAGGCATAGGGGACCCACAGGCCTACCCCCTCTGATCACCTGCACCAGTGACTTACTGGCTGACTGAGCACAGCACCCACACATTGGTATAAGGCAGGCAGAATTCCCAGCTGAAGCCTATTTTCACAGGCTGCAACAAACTGGGAGCTGCAGATCTGTGATAATCGACTCCTAAGCCTTTAGCGCTTAGTCAGGCCTGAGGCGTCTGCTCCTTATCCCAGCCACTGGTGTAGGGGGTACATGGACCTGCAGCACTCTTCACCCATGCCTTTCACCCACACCAATGCCTTCCAGGCCAACCCAGCACAGCACTCTCTCATTAGGACAAAGCAGGCAGAGCTCCCAGCTGAAGACCATTTTCACCTGCAGCAGCCAAGTGGGAGCTATAGATCTGTGATGTTCGACACTTCCCTACCCCTAAGAAGGGGCCTCAGTCACCCACACTAGGGGCCTGAGGGCCAGCGGTACCACCTGCTCCACCCAGCAGCCCATGACTGGGGCCTGTGAACCAGTGGTGCCCCAAACCCTCTAGCTAATGGCACTGGGTGCCCAAGAACTACATGCATTACCCGCCCCCGCCCCCCCGCTACACACTTGTCATGGATTGAATTGTGTCCCCCCAAAATATCTGTCAACTTGGCTAGGTCATGGTTTCCAGTATTCTATGATCATCCACCATTTTGTTGTGTGATGTAATTTTCCTATGTGTTGTAAATCCTATCTCTATGATGTTGATGAAATGAGATTAGTGGCAGTTATGTAAATTAAATCTACAAGGTTAATCTACACCTTAAGGCAATCTCTTCTGAGCTATAAAAGAAAGAAGTGAGCAGAGAGACAGGGGAACTTCATATCACCAAGAAAGTATTGCCAGGAGAAAAGCGTGTCCTTTGGACCCAGAGTCCCTGTGCTGAAAAGCTCCTAGTCTGGGGGAAGATTGATGACAAGGACCTTCCTCCAGAGCTGATAGAGAGAGAAAGCCTTATACTGGAGCTGACACCCTGAATTTGGACTTCTAGCCTAGTAGACTGTGAGAGAATAAAGTTTTGTTTGTTAAAGCCATCCACTTGTGGTATTTCTGTTATAGCAGCACTAGAAAACTAAGACAGTGCTCTAGTGGACAAGAGCACTCCCTCCATCTGGGCATCCAGGGGCAGCCAACAGCCCTTGGCCTTGCCCTGGTATTGCCCTCCACTGCAACCAGAGACCTGTATCTGCTCCAAACATCCTCATGCAGCACTGCTTGCCCAGAACTGTAGGTGAGAGTCTCTGCACCATGCACTTGGTGACTGTCTACCCAGGCACCTGCACCCCAATCAACCAGCAAGCAAGAAGCACACAAACAACACCCAACCCAATGACCATGAAGAACACCTCTTGCATCCATGGGTAAGTGACCAGCAGGACAGATTCATCACCTCAAAAAAATGTCCCCTACATCCTCAGCAGCACTGCAAGAACTGTGAACAGACTCCCAGGCTCAAACACCTAGTAGTGCCCCGCTGATCTGGAGACAGGAGGTGAGAGCTTTGATGTGGCCAGATTAATGACCAGAGTACCACACATGCCCAGCCTACTTGTATATATTAAAACAAAACAAAAATTCAGGGCACAGTAAACAAGCATACAATAAATAAATGTAATAATGTCTCGATGCCTCAGGGACAACAGTCAATATCAAATCACATAAAGAAGCAGGACAAGTTGGCTGCAGCAAGTGACCAAAATAAAGAACCAGAAAGCCTTCCAGAGGAAGGTAAAGCAATGGAATTACCTGATAAAAAATTCAAAGACTAATATACAGAACTCTCTAAGAGATCAAAAAGGAGATCAGAGAAAACACAGACCAAACCAAGAAACACACAGTTAAAACCAATAGAATAATTCAGGAAAACAATACAAGAACAAAATGACTGAATAAATAGGCTACTAGAAACCATACAGAAACAGCAACTAGAAAGCCAAAAGATTAACAATAAAATCTCAGAATTAGACAACTCAATAGAAGATCATAGGAGCAGAATTGAGGAAATGGAAGTCAGAATTAGTTAAGATGGAAGAGAAATCCCTTGGCACCAATTTGTTTGAGGAAAAATCAGAAAAAAGAACAAGAAAGCCTAAGAATTATGTGGAATACTATCAAAAGGGAAAACCTATGAGTGACCGGAGTTCCAGAACAGGGGGTGATGATAACAGAAAACACAGAGAGAATTGTTGAAGATTTCCTGGCAGAAAACATCCCTAATATTATGAAAGATGAGAAGATGTCTGTCCAAAAGGCTTGACAAACCCCATACAGGATAAATCCCAAAAGAAAGTCACCAAGACATCATAATCAAAGTTGCCAAAACCAAAAACAAAGGAAGAATCCTGGGAGCAGCTAGGGATAAAGGAAAAGTCACCTACAAAGGAGAACTAATAACACAAAACTGATTACTCAGCAGAAACCATGCAGGCAAGAAGGCAATAGAATGGCATATATAAAGACTTGAAGGAAAATAATTGCCAACTAAGGATTATATACCCAGCAAAACTGTCTTTCAAATACTATGGCAAAATTAGGTCATTTCCAGATAAACAAAAATTAAGGTAATGTGGGAAAACCAGGCCAAAATTACAAGAAATATTAAAGGAAGTCCTGTTGATAGAGAACCGACAACATCAGACAATAATTGAACACTAGGACACAGGACAAACCAACCAGATACCAACCCAGATGGAAAATTCATGAAAATAAAGCAAAGCTAAAGAACTGAAACTAGGAAACCAGAGACATCAATGTGTAAACTACAACAACATCAAAACAAGAAAGAGGTAATAAATGCTGTAGTCATAGAACTTCCACATGGAGAGGAAGTCAAGACAATATCAAGAAATAAGAGACTGGTTTAAACTTAGAAAAATACAGGTAAATTTCAAGGTAATCACAAAGGAAGCTAACAAACCTACCCATCAAAATAAAACAGAAAAAAAAACATAAAGACACAGCAAACACAAAATCAACAATAATGAAAGTGAAAATCCATTAAAAAAAAACTCAGCACAGAAAATCAAGAACAAAGAGACCATCAACACCACCAAAAAAAATGAAAAAAAGGCAGCAGTAACCTCACACCTATCAATAATTACACTGAATGTAAATGGCCTAAATGCACCAGTAAAGAGACAGAGAATGGCAGAATGGATTTAAGGAAAAAAAAAAAGATCCATCCATGTGCTGCATACAAGAGAAACACCTTAGACACAAAGTCGTAAACTGAAACTCAAAGGTAGAAAAAAATGTATCAAGTAAACATTAACCAAAAAAGAGCAGAAGTGGCAATACTAATACGAACAAAATAGAATCTCAAGCAAAATCCATCATAAAGGATAAAGAAGGACACTATGTAATGATTAAAGGGTCAGTACACTAGGAGGAAATAACCATAATGAACATATATGCACCCAATGACAGGGCTCCAAAATACATAAATTAAACTCTAACTGCATTGAAAAGAGAAATAGACAGTTCCACAATAATAGCAGAAGACTTCAACACACCATTTTCAGTGAAGGACAGAACATCTAGAAAGAACCTCAATAAAGATACAGACGATCTAAATGCTACAATCAATCAACTCGACCTCATAGACATATATAGAACACTCCTCCCACCAGCAGCAAAGTATTCATTCTTTTCCAATGAACATGGAACATTCTCCAGAATAAACCACATTTTAGGCCACAAACTAAGCGTTAACAAAATCCAAAACATTGAAATAACCAAAGCATCTTCTCTGATCACCACGCCATAAAAGTAGAAATCAATAACAAAAATAGCAAGGGAAAAAATCAAACACATGGAAACTGAACAACACCTTGCTTAAAAACTACTGGGGAAGAAATCAAACATGGCATAAAAAAATTCATAGAATCAAATGAGAATGAAGACACATCTTACAAAAACCTTTGAGACACAGCAAAAACAATGCTTAGAGGTCAATTTATACAATAAACTCACACGCCAAAAAAGAAGAAAGGGGCAAAATCAAAACATTAACACTATAACTCAAACAAATAGGAAAGAAGTAGCAAAAGGAGCCCTCAGTCACCAGAAGAAAGGAAATAATAAAGATTAGACCAGAAATAAGTGAAAGAGAGAATAGAAATACAATAGAAAGAATCAACAAGACAAAACGTTGGTTCTTTGAAAAGATCGACAAAATCAACAAACCATTGGCCAAAAGGACAAAAGAAAAACAGAAAAGGAAATAAATAACCCAAATAAGAAATGAAATGGATGATATCACAAGACTCAACTGAAATAAAAAGGATCATAACAGAATACTGTGAAAAATTGTACCTTAACAAATTTGAAAGCCATGAGGAAATGGACAAATTTCTAGAAACACACTACTTACCTAAACTAACATAAACTGAGGTAGAAAAGCTAAACAGAACCATAACAACAGGAGAGATTGAAGAGGTAAGAAAAAAAAAACTCCCAACAACAACAAAAGCCTTGTCCCAGACAACTTCACTGGAGAATTCTACCAAACTTTCAGAGATGAGCTCACACCAATACTACTTGAATTATTTCAGAGCATAGAAAAGGAAGGAATGCCACCAAATTCATTCTATGAAGGCAGAATAACCCGGATACCAAAGCCAGACACTCACCACTGCCGTCGAGTCAATTTCCTACTTATAGTGACCCTACAGGACAGAATAGAACTGCCCCGTAGAGTTTCCAAGAGCATCTGGTGGATTTGAACTGCCGACCTCTTGGTTAACAGCCATAGCACTTAACCACTACACCACCAGGGTTTCCAAAGCCAGACAAAGACATCACAAAAAAAGAAAACTATGCCTTGTGAACATAGATGCAAAAGCTCTTGACAAAATTCTAGCCAATAGAATTCAATGGCATATCAAAAAAAAAAAAAGAATACATCATGACCAAATGGGATTCATACCATATATGTAGGGATGGTTCAACATTAGAAAAGCAATCAGTGTAATCTACCACATAACTAAAACAAAAGAATCACACAATCATATTAATTGATGCAGAAAAGGCATTTGACAAAGTCCAACACCATTCCTGATAAAAACTCTCAGCAAAATAGGAATAGAAAGGAAATTCCTCAACATAATAAAGGGCATTTATACAAAACCAACAGCCAGCATCACTCTAAACGGAAACTGAAAGCATTCCCCATGAGAATGAGAACGAGACAAGGATCCTCTTTATCACCACTCTTGTTCAACATCATGTTGGAAGTCGTAGCTAGAATAAGCAATAAAGAGAAATAAAGTGCATCCAGATTGGTAAAGAAGAGGTAAAGCTACCCCTATTTGCAGATGTTATGATCTTGTACACAGAAAACCCCAAAAAGTCCACAAGAAAGCTACTGGAACTAATAGAAGATTTCAGCAAAGTAGCAGGATGCAAGATTAACATATAGAGATCAGTTGGATTCCTCTACACCAACAGAGAAAACTTTGAAAAGGAAATCAGCAAATCAATAATATTTACAGTAGCCCCCCAGAAGATAAATACTTAGGAATAAATATAACCAGAGATGCAAAAAACCTGTACAAGGAAAACTACAAAACACTACGGCAAGAAATCAAAAGAGGCCTATGTAAGTGGAAGAACATACCGCACTCATACTCAATGGGATAAAATCCGTTACTGTCAAGTCGACTTTGACTCATAGCAACCCTGTAGGATACAAGAGAACTGCCCTCACAGAATTTCCAAAGAGCAGCTGGTGGGTTCGAACAGCCAACCTTTTGGTTAGCAGCCGAACTCTTAACCACTGCACCACCAGCACTCATGGATAGGAAAACTCAGCATTATAAATATACCAGTACTCCCCAAAGCGATCTACAGATACAATGCGATCACGATCCAAATTCCAACAGCATTCTTTAAGGAGATGGAGAAACAAATCACTGATATTATATGGAAAGGGAAGAGGCCCTGGATAAGTAAAGCATTACTGAGGAAAAAGAATAAAGTGAGAGGCCTCACACTACCTGAATTCAGAACCAATTATACACCCACGGTAGTCAAAACAGCGTCGTGCTGGTACAACAACGGATACATAGACCAATGGAACAGAATTGAGAACCTAGATGTAAATCCATCCATCTATGAGCAGCCGATATTTGACAAAGGGCCAAAGTCTGTTAAATGGGGAAATGACAGATTCTTTAATAAACGGTGCTGGCATAACTGGGTGTCCATCTATCAAAAAATGAAGCCAGATCCATACCTCACACCATGTACAGAAAGTAACTCAAAATGGATCAAAGACCTAAACAGAAAATCTAAAACTATAAAATCATGGAACAAAAAATAGGGACAATGCTAGGGGCCCTAACACGTAGTATAAATAGAATATAAACCATAACTAACAATGTATAAACACCAGAAGAGAAACTGGATAGCCAGGAACTCCTAAAAATTAAACACTTATGTTCATCAAAAGACTTCACCAAAAGAGTAAAAAGGGAACCTACAGACTGGGAAAAAAATTTTGGCTGCAAAATATCCAATGAAGGTCTAATCTCTAAAAATCTACAAAATACTTCGACACCTCAATATCAAAAAGACTAATAATCCCAGTTAAAAAATGGGCAAAGGATATGAACAGACACGACAAAGAAGACATTCAGAAGACTAACAGACACATGAGGAAATGCTCGAGAGCGTTAGCCATTAAAACCCTAAAGAAACGCAAATCAAAACTACGATGAGGTACCGCATCTCACCCCGGCATTACTGGCACTAATCAAAAAATAAAATAACAAATGCTGCAGAGGCTGCAGGAAGATTGGAACTCTTATGCACTGTTAATGGGAATGTAAAATAGTACAACCACTTTGGTAAATGATATGGTGCTTCCTTAAAAAGATAGAAATACCATAAATCGAGCAATCCCACTCCTAGGAATATACCCTAGAGAAATAAGAGCCATCATAGGAATAGACGTTTACACACCCATGTTCATTGCAGCACTATTTGCAATAGCAAAAAGATGGAAACAACCAAAATGCCTGTGAACAAATGAATGGATAAACCAATTATGGTACATACACCAATGGAATACTATGAAACAATAAACAATGATGAATCCTCGAGACATCTCACAACATGAATCAACCTGGAGGGCATTATTCTGGGTGAAATAAGTCAGTCACAAAAGGACAAATACCGTACGAGACCACTATTATGAGAACTCAGGGAAAAGTACAAACACAGAAAAAAAAAAAATTCTTTGATGGTTATGAAGGTGGGGAGGGAAAAGGAGAGGAATGCACTAATTAGATAGTAGACAAGATCAACTTCAACGACGGGAAGGATAACACACGATACAGGGGAAGTCAGCAAAAATGAACCAAAACAAAAGCAAAGAAGTTTCCTGTATATATCCAAACACTTTGAGGGACAGAGTAGCTGGGGCTGGGGCCTAGGGACCTTAGTTTTGGGGGACATCTAGGTAAATTGGCATAACAGTTTATTAAGAAAATGTTCTACATTCCACTTTAGTGGGTGGCGTTTGGGGTTGTAAAAACTTGGGAGCAGCCATCTAAGATACATCAGTTGGTCCCATCCCATTCAGAGCAAAGGAGAATGAAGAAAACCAAAGACACAAGGAAAATACTAGCTCAAAGGACTAAAGAACCAAATGAACCAGAGCCTCCACCAACCTGAGACCAGAAGGACTAGATGGTGCCCAGCTACCACCAATGACAGCCCTGACAGGGAACACAACAGGGAGTCCCAGACACAGCAGGAGAAAAATGTAGAACAGAACTCAAATTTACGTAAAAAAATGACCAGACTTAATGGTCTGACAGAGACTGGAGGAGCCCCCAAAACTATGATCCCCAGATGCACTGTTAACCCAGAACTGAAACTATTCCCGAAGCCCCCTCTTCAGAAAAAGATTAGACGGGACTGTAAAAATAATACACATGAGGAATGTGCTTCTCAATTCAATCAGATATACAAGATCAAACGGGCAGCTCCTGTCCAAAAGCAGGACGAGAAGGCAGGAAGGGACAGGAACTGGTCAAATGAACACAAGGAACCCCGGGGTGGAAAGGGGGAGCATGTGTCACACTGTGGGGATTGCAACTAAAGTCACTAAGAAAGAGAAAGAAAAAAATAAAAACCCCAGAAAAGGTTTACACACAGAAAAAAAGCATTCTTTGATGGTTACACGGGTGGGGAGGGAAGAGGATGGGACATCACTAATTAGATAGTAGACAAGTATCAACTTTGGTGAAGGAAAAGGACACACAATAAAAGAGAGAGAGAGAAAAAAAAAAAAAAGATTGTTTAGTCACCATGCCTGTTCTAAAAAAAGACTCTTGAATTTAAAATCAGGAAAAAATGGCAAAAGTTAGATAAGAAAGAAAAAAAAAGTCTTTTCAGAGTGATTTGTTTCTGTCCCTCAACACGCTTCTAGCTACTTCCTTTCCCACATTAAATTAGGATCAGTGAAGTCATATAGTAATTCTGTCTCTAATAACCACAAACTGTAAACCCAGCATCTACTCTTGTCTGGTTTGACACTTAATTATCTTTTACCACTATCCTAATCTGTGACGTGGTATAGTGCCCAGATTCTCTAACACAGCACTATTGACGTTTTGGACGGGCTAATCCTTTGGGATGTGTGTGTGCATGTATGTGTGTGTGTGTAGAGCATCTTCCGTGCATTGCTGGATCATTAGCAACATCCCCGACCTCTGCCCGCTAGATGTTAATGGCACCCCAGCAATCATGATGATTACAAATGTCTCCAGACACTGCCAAATGTCCCCTGGGGTGGCAAAGCCACCTCTGTTTGAGAACCACTGTGATATGAGAGAGATCTGAGCATGAATAACAACTATCCCACCTCCTAATTGTGGGACCTTGAACACATTACTGATCCTCTTTAACCCTTAGTTTCTATAAGAGTTAAGTGAGATAAGGCAGAAAAAGTGCACAACAAACTCAGTGTGTGGCTCATAATAGATCACAACAATTTTAACTTCCTTTTCCCCATCCCATCTACATTCATCCAAAACAGTAATGTTGGGTTGAGATTTTAAACACCTGGAAGACAGGTGGCATCTACCACGAAGCCTAGTGCTTAACAAACTTTTCAATGATAATGCGTATTTATTCTAGAAATAACACAAATGACTTCTTGACTACCCACATTCTACTGAGATACAAATCTACATTCTTACCAGTTTAAGAGAATTTCTCATGCTACTCTCTTTCGCAGAGTTGAAAGAAAGAATTGGTATTCAGTGTTTACAAAAATATAGGTGTAGTCGTTTGATAACAGCGATCTGTATGAAACAGAAAACCAAAAGAAAATTATATAACAAGAGACTGTGCATGGTGCAGTTTTAAACACTAACTCCTTTTGAAAGCTGAGTAAGAACATGTAATTTATACTGTATTCAACCTGTTCACATGGATGCTTTCCAGATACTATGAGTTCCTTTATAGTCTCTGCTATCTGTTTTGACTTCATAACCATTAAGAATAGCTATTAGTAAGAAGAAAGATGTCTCAGGTATTAAACTGATTGGTAGAAAGTACGATGATTCTTTCTGAGCACATTTTTGCTACAAGGTAATACTGATTCAAATGTGAAGCCAATTCTCACGGCTTTCGTTATCATGGAGGGCTTTGCAGCCAGCTCAGAATATGAGTAAAAACATTTTTAGTCAGAAATTTCACTCTTAACTGAAGAGCATAATGTAGCAATATTCACTTTGGGGAATTTCAGTAGGTGGCAAAAAAACGTAATCTATTTAGATATTAAGTTGAACATAGGCCTGAATAATGTGGTTAAGAATAATTGCGATCCAATTATTCCAAGCTTCAAAGAGGACTTTGACAAGTGGAATTCCCTAAATTTACATTTGTGGGGTAAAGCTGGAGTGGTGAAATGATTTCAGCACCACAGTTTAATTTCCTGCCTCCTTTGGCCCCTTTGGGAGATATTTTTCAGTAAATTGGAGAAATTTATTTCTGCATTTATATGGAAAAAATGAAAGGCAAAGTGGAGTACTTCTGAAGGAAGTGCTTAGTTGAAGCCAGGAGATGAGAGAGAGATAGGGAGAGAGAGAAACTAGGCAAGCCCTGGAGACAATTTCTGTAGCATATTACTTTTAAAACTCAGAAACATTTTCTCTGTTTCGCAGACAACCTAGACCACAATAATGTCAGCTTGTACCTTTCAGTCACTTTCACTATCTGCACAGTTTACCACGGAAAACTTGGTTATCCATCAGGTTGTTGCTTGTTGAACTGGTCAAAATAATTTAATTGCCTGGATTTGGATTATGCAAAAACCCAAAACCAAACCCACTGGCATTGAGTCAATTCCGACTCATAGTGACCCTATAGGACAGAGTAGAACTGCCCCGTAAAGTTTCCAAGGAGCACCTGGCGGATTCGAACTGCTGACCTCTTGGTTAACAGTCGTAGCACTTAACCACTACGCCACCAGGGATTATGCAAGAAACACGAATAAAAGTAGTTCGTCATAGAAAAGGAGAAAGAGGAAGAGAAGAACAACTATTACGAAGATTTATCAATATCAGGGATTTGCAGGGCTCTCTCTTTTTTTTTTTTTTTTCTTCCAAGGACTTTAAACATGTTGTGTTATTAAAATCCCCATTCCATACATAAGAAAACAGAGGGTTAAAAGATGAAACTGCTTTCCCAAGGTCACACAGTTTCTCTGTGTTTGAGTCAGGAGTGTGGAAACAGTTCTCATTCCAAAGCCGTTTAAACTCAAGCCATAACAAACATTTACTGAATCGTGTTGATATAAAGAACATAGCTTGATGCACTCTCTTATAGCTGAGTCTAAGCCATGTTAAAAAATACTGGGGAAATATGAGGATTAAAATAGAGGGTTTATACGCACAAATTATAATAGTCATGTGTCCCTTAACGTCTACCATATGTTCTGTGAAATAGGGCGTTGTTCGATTTGGATGTTGTGAGAACACCGTATCACATACAGGCAGTCCCTGGGTTACCTGACCAGCCTCACCCACTGTCACTCCCACCTGAAGAGCAGAAGCAGCCGCCACCTGCCCCACTGACAAAGCCAGAGAACTGTATCTACTGGACACAGGAGGCAGGCCTTGTCGAATGTGTGGCTGTTGTCCCGCAAGGGCTGCCCCAGCAGCCAAATCTGGACTTTGCACAAGTCCAGGTGCAGGGCAGAGCCCTGATGGTGCAGTGGTTAAGAGCTATGGCTGTGAACCAAAAGATCAGCAATTGGAACCCACCGGCCGCTCCTTGGAAACCCTATGGGGCAGTTCTGCTCTGTCCTATAGTGTCACTATGAGTTGGAATCAACCCACTGTGACAGGTTTGCCTTTGGCTTAGACGCAGGGCGGGAGGCACATGGTGACTGCGGAGAGGTAGCCTCAGGGATGAGTGTGGAGTGGGTGCACGGGTGCTGGGTGCTGGGAGTGTGGCTGGTGGTAGTGGCCCTGGCTGCCACTGCCCTGTTAGTACAGCTGCTTCCTGATCCCGTGCAGTGGCCACCGCCCTGAGCCAGTAGCCCCCGGCCTGGCCCACCTGCCGCCACCAGGGGAAGGAGCAGAGAAGCAGGGGCAGGTGCTGCTGCACTGCACCTGGAGTAAACAGCTGCATGGCTGCTGGGCAGGTGAATAAAGCCAGGACAAGGGGACGGAGGAGGAGGAGGTGCTGTGGGGATTAGAATGAGCTCTGGAGCCCCACTGCTCATTCACTCTGGGGGTTTGGGGTCTTTAAAATCACTAGGGGGTAATTCTAAACAAAAGGAGAGCTGCTTTTCCTTAAAAAACAAAAACAAAAAAAACCTTGTGGGACCATGGATGTTGCCTAAACAGATGCTATGCGGCCCATGACTGTATTTTATCATTGTCAGTTTAAATAATATCTATCATCATATAATAGGCATATATTATTTCATTTAATTCTCACAACAAACATTGACCCCCAAATCACACAACTAGTAAGTGGCAGAACTGTGGTTTCAGTCCAGGCAACTTGCCTTCAAAGTCCAGCTCCTATTGTGTTTATGGTGCTCTTCCTCCATTCACAAAATGCAAACAGCACACTCAGCTGCTAACCTAAAGGTTGGTGGTTTGAGGCCACCCGGAAACACCTTGGAAGAAAATCCTGTTGATCTACTGAATAATCAGCCATTTAAAAACCCTATGAAGCGCAATTCTACTGACATACATGGAGTTGCCATGAATCATTATTGTCTCACTGGCAACTCCTTAAGCCATTCCAAGAGGAGTGGAGGTTATGGCAAACCCACCTGTGTACCTTTCCTGATTTCTCTCTACCCCTCTTATTAGCACAAGCACTGAATCCGGGGCACCCATGAGAGGAAAGGTACAAAAGTGGGCATGAGCAGCCTGCTCACTGGAACACATGGTAGGGGCTACAGGCTGATTGTGTGAACGTTTGTAGATTACAATAGCAGACTTGGGATGGTCCCAGCTAGGGAGTTTGCTTTTCTCTTCTTCCCATGTCCCCTGGTAAGCTTCCTCAAGTACTACATCTTCATCAGCCACGGCACCACCCAGGCCTGGGCTCTCCTCACAGAGCCCTGAGTAGCTGGCACCAGCTGGCTGCGGTTGTCCTGATTAATTTCCCTCTGGAGATGGTACTGCTCATTTATTTACGAGATTGCTTCAATGCCTTTGAAGGAACAAGGAAAGAACTGGGCTTCATTACTGAGCACTCAAACTAGGTCTAGTCTCTTAATTAGAGTTTATTGTATTGTACTGGAGTTTATTGTTTGATGTTTTTGTTTTTTTTTTTTTTAAGATGATCTGCCAGCCTCCCATTTAAAAGTAACATGCCACTGTCTAGTTAGGCTGTCCTCAGAACTCAGAGACTCTGAATGACAGATCTGGAAGGGACTGGAGACAAGCAGGCTTGACAAACTCTCTGTTCCTATTTAGGAAACTCAAGGATGGGTGAGTGAACTGACTGACCAAGTGTCTTCAGCAGGGGCCATCCTGACCCAGTCTCTCTTCTGTACACCATTACCTGTCTTTGCAGGCTCTGTGGATACACAGTGTGCCTGGTCTTTCCTATGGCAGATTCCCAGGCAATGCCTATGTTCCTGAAGCATATATCGGAAAATAATTCTTAATGTTCATTTTTATTTTAAGATACTTTACAGTCTGAGTCTCTTTGAATTTATATGTAGGTTAGCTACAAATAAATGCCTTGCATTAAGAACAGTTGTAGAACTCTGCCTGCTCAGGGAGGCTTCCTCTAAAGCCAAGGCAGGTTTTCTGGAAAGTCAGATCATGTTCTCCTGGTGGTGGTAGTCAGAATTCTGAGACTCCAGAGGAGAACCCAAGACATTTAAGATGATCTATATAGACATGAGTTTTAAACATCTATCTATACTCATCGCTGGTCAGAAAGAGGCAGCCTCTGGAGCAATACAATGGGGCATTTCTTTGAAAAGACTTTTGGGTACCACCAGACCAGACATGGAAATGAATTAAGCGAACCATTTATTCATTTGTTTAGAGTCATTGAAATGCTCTGGTTTGAATTTCTCCCTTGGCCTTCATTCCAATTAAGTGAGTAAGCCAATTCTCTGGGTGCTATTTTAATGGATTCCATTGTCCTTTTTTATCTATTTATTTATCTATCCATTAAATCTCTGCTTAGCATTTGGGTAGAGTTGTAAGGATGGAAAGTGATACTATTACTTAAATTGTATTTGGTAGGATTAATAGGCTATTTGGTGTAGGGAGTTTGTTCTGTGGAAATCTAAATGCGATGGTAAGTATCGTATTCACCCTTCACCCATTCCTTTTCCGCACTCCCCTGATCCCCTCATCTCCCAGCTTTCTGGATTATACCACACCACCTCAACAGCCAGCAAATAATGTGGGACTACCAAAACCGTGAAAAGGATTCTATAGGGTGCTGTGCTTATTTATGGGAAGTAGGTCCTAGGGAGGAGGACATAGTGCACTTGGTCAGGCTAGAGAAATGATTACAAAAATGACAGTACATCTATACAATGGAAGATTATTCATCATTAAATGTCATATTTTCAAAATATTTTCAATGACATCAGAAATTACAAAATGATAACAGAGAAAAGCAGAATTTTTTGAATAAAATTATATAAAAAATAAAAATATACATGCAGTAAAAAAGATTGGGAGGAAGTATAACAACATGCTAATGGCAATAGGATTACAAATATTTTGTCTTCTTTAAATCATTTTCTGAGTTTTGCAAAACTTTATTTTTTTTAGTCATAAACGATGACTTATAATCAGAAAAAAATGAATAGAAATAACAGTGAAGTGAGTTGAGAATTCAATTCTGCACACGTTTCACTGAGTACCTACACTATTCAAAGCACTATATCCGGGTCTGCAGTAGGCAGATGAGATAACATATGAATTCAAACTACTGAGTTATTACAATCTGGAAAGAAGGACACACATTTATGAAAAACAACAGTATAAAAGATAGAAACTTAAGCTTCAAGAGCAGCTCACTTGCACAAGCCCTGAATCCTGGGAGTTGCTGGCGGTTGTGAAGTTCTAGGCGCGAAGGCGAAGCCAGGTTGCAACCAGGAATCATTTTTATACAAACATAAAGAGTAAAATGCCTAAAGAGGTCTCAGGAGAAAGGAATCAGAAGCCCCAGGGCTCAAATAAGTTGTTTTGATTTCTTTTTCTTACTCTAAATAAATAATCACTTTTGAATATTACTTTGTATTTGCTTAAAAGTCCACCAAATATATTGGCTTGGGGTCCCACACCACCTAGATCTTCCTTGACAATAGAGGATCACCTTGGCATGCTTTCAGAACGTAAGAGGGAGTGGTTAATTTTGAACTAGTGCAGTCTGGGAAGGTTTCGCAGGCAAAGCTAATGAATACAGACCACCACTGGTTCTCAGAGTTTGTATCGAAAGAAGAAAAAAATTAGCCCCTACCAGCCACTGCTTGGAAACCCTATGGGGCAGTTCCACTCTGTCCTATAGGTTGCTATTGGAGCTCTGGTGGCAAAGTGGTTAAGAGCTCAGGCTGCTAACCAAAAGGTCAGCAGTTCAAATCCACCAGCTGCTCCTTGGAAGCCCTGTGGGGCAGTTCTACTCTGTCCTGTAGGGTCTCTATGAGAATCGACTCAACAGCACACAACAATAACAACAATATGGTCGATATTAGTCAGAATCAACTTGACAGCAGCAGGTTTGTCTTTATTACATAAATTCCTTTTTTAGTAATATATTAAATATATTACTGAATAAAATAAAGGAAAAAAAAAAACAAACCAGTGGCTGTCTAGCTGATTCTGACTCATGGCAATTCCATGTGTGTCCGAGTACAACTGCACTCCACAAGGGCAGCCATTTTTCAGAAGTAGATCAACAGGCCTTTCTTCCAGGCTCCTCTGGCTGGATTCAAACCACCAACCTTTTGGCTAGTAGCCAAGTGTTCAGCTGTTTGTGCCACCCAGGAACGCCTATATTACTACAGGCAGTCCCCGGGTTACAAACCTCTGACTTATGGACAACCTGTACTTGTCCTTTAATGTTATATAAAATTGTCCTCACTTTGAAATGATTGAACCAACTCCTACACACAACAAATTCTTCATCACAAGTGCCTTCACTTGCTGCATCTGCAGCTTTTAAATCATTGAAATGGCTTCAGCTTTTTCTTGCACTAAAACCCAAAAAACCATACCCACTGCTGTTGAGTCAATTCTGACTCATAGCTACCCTCTATAGGGGCAAGTCTACTGCAACTCATAGCCACCCTATAGGACAGAGCAGAACTGCCCCATAGGGTTTTCAAGGAGCGGCTGACCTTTTGGTTAGCATCCAGGCTCTTAACCACTATTCTACCAGGGCTCCTCTTGCACTAAAGTCAAACTAAATAAAAACTGTATGCACCTGTTACCGACTTAAAATTTGACTGAAAGTCACAGTTAGGAACGAGGACTGCCTGTATGCTAATAATAATTAGGGCAGGACTCTTATGTGCATTATGGCAGTTGACTTTACAGAAGCACGGCTAAGTTGGGGCACCTTCTCAACCTGTTTGTTAGAAGGCTAATAAGTGCTGGAGCTAGAATGTGAACTGGGGTTGCTGCCAATCTCATTCTAATACACCGTAATATCTTTCCACATTTTACGTCCACTTTACTCTTGCCCCAGTCTTTCACAAAAAGAGGAAAAAGCACCTCTTCAAAAATGTGCACTGCTTTCCTGACACCTGCCCTGCAACTTTCCCAGTGTTCTGAAGGCAAACAATTTCAAACATAAACTGCCTCAGGTTAACCATTTTGTCCTGTACCAACACACAATACTACTCTGACCCCCAGCCCTATATGCACACATATATGAAGCCACATTTGAAAGAGAATACAATGGCGCTTTCACAGCTTTCTAGACGTGTGTGTGCGTGTGTGAGAGAGAGAGAGAGAGAGCTGTGTGTGTTGCAGTGACAATTTTAAAACGGGATTTGGAAGAAAAAAATCAGACAGTTAAAATAAATCTCATGGGTAGCCCACTGCCCCATCTTTCTTCTAGGAAATCCTCCCATTCACTGACTTGTAACAGTGCTTAACGGCACATATCTGGTTGGAAAACATCAAAGAGAAGAGATGGAGGGAAAATACATGAGTCCACGACTGGGTGGAGAAAAGCTGTGATCAGGGACTAATCTGTGTTGCCTCGCTAGGAGCCTGAGTTGGAATGATCTGCCAAGGGACAAAGAAAAAAAATGCAACTTTCTCTGTATAAAGAGGACTGGTAGGAAGGGAAGGAGGTAGGGAGAAAAGGAATGGAGAAGTTCATAGCAAGGAGGTCAGAAAGAAGTCTGAAGCTGAAATTTTGGAAGGGAAAAGAATAGGGACTCATTTACTTATTTAAAAACCCTCTCTCCCCATGTCCCCAAATGGGAGAACTATTAGGATAAAAATAAATAAATTAGATGACCTATTAACAGCTATAAAGTTCAGGAGCTCCACCATTAGGAGGTGGCTTTGCTTTGCCGGGTTTTTTACTCTGCATGCTCTTTGTAGCTCGGGGGCATGTCACACACTTGTGAGAACTTTACCCGAGTGTTGATGCAATATTGTGTCAGTAACTGAATGATTTGTTTTTCCTCTGGACACTGATTGAAGAAATTCTTATTACATTTTATAGCTTGCTTGGCCTTCGTATGAGAGTCAAGACATAAATTGGACCATAAATTGGCTTCTGTCAGAATCTACATCGGAATGACACCAAATACATGTCATCGGACTTGTGTTCTAGCATGCAGCAGGAATCTACTGGTGCCTGTCATCTTGATCAAATGTTCACCTTACTCCCGTTCCCAGCTCGTGCCTCTCCTTTGAAGAAAATACGGTAAAGACCTTGGCAAATTTGCTGTTTTGATTCAGCAGTATTCTACAGCCAAAAGAATACGGGTAGATTTAATTGATTTGCTCCAAGTTAAGTCACCACTGTGAGTACCAGAGGTAGATGCATATAAATAAAAGTGGATGAAAAGGAAGAAATATATAGTTACACAAAAAGGAAAAGAAGGTATACATAACAGATATATTTATCCCACAAGTAAAGCCAGACTTGATGATTCATGAGTGGCAGAGATATGGTTGAATTACAGAGATTTGTTCTCTGGGGTAAGATAAATTTGTCATCTTGGCTCCTACCATTATAGACCCTGAGCAGAAAATCAAATATTTTCAAGATTTGGTTTATGTTATCAAGGAATGCATGCAACCGTGTGCGTTGTTTACCAGATACACAAATGGATTACTCTTTTACTAAGCAAGATTTCATAATTTATAAAAGAAAATTTGTACTTTTTTTAAATCAGGAGCTAAATTTTTATGTTAATAAATTTATTTGTTAAGGATTTTTACCATTTGTGATCACAGTATGCTTAAACTTGCATAAAATCAAGCACTTATCACTCTTAGGTGTCAAGTGAACAATTCATAAGAAATATTAAGTCATATTTGCTTAGTAGAAAACCTTAATAGACAAAGAATGAAAAAAAAATGAAGATTTTAGCAAAAAATTTTATTGTAAAAGAAGCTTTGGACCCAGGTGGTTTTACAGATGAGTTCTTTCCATTTTGAAATCACAGGATAAATCCCATGCTAAATAAACTTTTGAGTATAGAAAAATGCTGAGAATTTCTCAATTCATTTTACAACACTGACATCAAAACCTGACCATGAGCCACAATCCCCCAACTGAAAAACAATTTCATTTATGACCATAGATGCAAATATTCTAAATAAAATGTCACATATACCTCATCAGTGAAAAAGAAAAAAAACACAAAAATACCACAACCAATGGATATAGTTTAATACTACGAAATATTTAAATATATCAAATGATCATGTGATCAAGTTCAATTGAGGCAGAAAGAAAATATTTGGTTACCTCATCACCTATTGATAATTAAAAGCCTTAGAAATTAGGACTAGATACTTGCTTAATAAGATCATGAATCTTGTTTTGATTTGTTAAATTCCATCATTTCTGCTTTGAGTAGTTTGCATATTTATTTGGCACAAAATTTAAAAAACACTAAAGTATATTCACTGAGTATATTCTTACTTTTCTGCCCCACCAATCAAACATCTTCCCGTACTCAAGCACCATTACTATTTTCCAGTGTATCATTCCATGGCTATTCTGGGCATAAACAAATAAACACATGCATATGAAATACTGTTTATTAAATAATCAACATCATGTCTAATAATCAAATCAGAGATTTTCAAATTAAATATTAAAAAAATCTCCATTACCTTTTAATATTTTTCTGAAATTTCTTGACATCGCAGCAAAATGTAAAGCAAAATCAAGAGTATGTATATTTACTGAAAAGAGATAAGTTATCACTTATTTTTGCAGATTATTATGCTGAAACATTTTTTTTTTAATCCATGGCATATACTGCAAAATTATTTAAGCTACTGGTAAAGTCTCTGGAATCAAGATAAACATTTAAAGCCTTCCTATAAAAATATAATGGAAAACATAAATCTCATTCACAATAGCAAACAAAAAAATAAATTATCTAGGAACAAAAATAATAAGAAATTTCAGATGTGTAGATAGAACAGTTTCAATCCTTTCCTGAGAATCATATAAGAGAGATATACCATCTTTCTGGAAGACAAACCTTAAAAGTATATAGTTGCCCATTTTTTTCCAAAATTAATTTCATAATTTAACAAAATTAGAGTAAAAAATTCCATTGGTAAGTTATCCCTTATAACTTGACAAAATGATTCTGAAGTTCATCTGAAAGAATGAGAGCATAAGAACAACCAAGAAAAAAAAAAGTTACAGAAGCCTATTTCCCCTGACCAAAAAAAAAAAACCAAACCCATTGCCATTGAGTACATTCTGACTCATAGCAACCCTATAAGACAAAGTAGAACTGCCCCCATAGGGTTTCCAAGGCTGTAATCTTTATGGTGGCAGATCGTCATATCTTTCTTTTGCGGAGTGGTTGGTAGGTTTGAACCCCCAGCCTTCCAGTTAGCACCCAAATACTTAAAAATTACACTACCAGGGCTCCTCTATTTGCCCTATCAGTTATTAAAATGTATTCTAAAATTAAAAGCATTAAAGAATTGGCCCAGAAATAGTACAGATCAAGAGAACAGACTAGAAAGTCTAGAAACAGACCCAACTCAACTATTTATAAGAAATTGATATTTAGGTTGATAAAGGTGATATTTCCAGTGTTTGCAGAAAAGGATTATTCAGTAAATGGTATTGGGGCAAGTGGGTTACCATTTAGAACAGACTAAAATTAGATCTCTTATCCACACTATACGCCAAAATAAACTTGAGCAAAATTAAAGATTTAAACCTCAAAAATTAAACCATAAAACTATTAGAAGAAAAATCAATCAATATTTAATAGTGTAGAAATAGCTTTCTAAACATGACACTGAAAACAGAAACTCCAAACTAATCAATAGGTTTTGCTACATAACATTAAAATCTTCTTAAAAATTGAAAGGAAAATGAAAACTTTGGAAAATTTTCAATGCCCATGATAAAGCAAGTTTTGACAACTTCAAGTTTTAAAATAACTTTCATAAATAAATTAGAAAAATGCCATTAACACCAAAGGTCATGAACAACAACTGACACATACACAAGTGCAAACATCTAACACCTCCAAATTTAACAAAAAGCCAACACTTAAGGGATGGATAGTGGAAAAAGACCCTGGACAGGAGGCGGAAAAGGGAAAGACTGGAATGATAGAAGAAAAACAGAAAGAATGTTGAACCTGGAGAAGATTGACTGGGTCAAGTCAGATAAGGATCAACAAATGGCCACTGAATTCAGTGGCTGGGAAGTGAAAGAAGCCACTCAGTGAACTGGTGGAAGTGGAAGACAAGGAGCTTATGGCTGGAAGGAAGGGTATGGAAGGGCTGTTGGTGAAGGGGACTTTGGGTTAAGGTGGGAGAATGGGAAATGGAAAAGTTGAAGAAACAGGGCAAAGAAGAGAAAATTGGTAGAACAGAAGCCATGTGATCCAGAACTCACCCTTTGCATGTATCAAGAGGGATAGAGTAAGGCAAGAATGACCTGTGGCTCAGTTTATGGGTTTGGGAGCAGGAAAACAGTCGATTACATTATTTCCTAAGAGTGTGAAGGGAAGCTGAGAGGTCATGGATTTAAAGATTTTACAGAAGTTTTGGAGAAGCTGCCATGTAGAATGGGACAGAGCAGTGAATAGAAAAAATTACAAGGATATCCAGGTATCTTTGAAGTTGTACCAAAAACCCAAAAACCAAACCCACAGCTGTCGAGTCGAATTCAGACTCTTAGCAACCCTATAGGACAGAGTAGAACTGCCCATAGAGTTTCCAAGGCTGTAAGTCTTTACAGAAGCAGGCTGCCCCATCTTTGCCCTGTGGAGCAGCTGGTGGGTTTAAACCTCTGTAGTTAGCAGAAAAAAAAAAAAAAAAAATTTTTTTTTTTTTTTTTTTTGTAGTTAGCAGCCAAGTGCTTAACCACTGTACCTACAGGGCTTTTTCCACAAGTGGTTAGCATCCTGGGTACAGGCGCAGGGAAGGAGGGAGGAAGGTCAAGTTGAATTCTCCAGGGTTTAGCCAGGTGGGTGGGATTAAATGACAATGGGACAAAAAGGTTGAGGATATTGGGAAGAAAGAATGGCCAAAAGGATACATTCCAAAATCTGACATGGAGAGGAAAAGAGTTGAAAATGTGAGGGAGTTGGTCATAAAGAAAAAGCCAACTAGAGGTTCTGATGAAGCCTTGTCTTTGGCAATCCGTGGCTTGCGGTGGCTCCTGTATTCTCATCCCTATATTGGTCAATGCGTCCTTTTCTCCAGACTCAATTTCCCACTGTGCCTTACTGTGTTAGAGTGCCCTCTAGAAACTGTGTCCCATAGCTCTCAAGTGCCCTTAGCTCTTCAAACTCTTCACTGAATGTCCTTGTCTCCTCCCATGTCCCATACCACCCTGATTAAAGTAAAGCCTCTTGGGGGGACCTATATATTGACAACTAAAGATAGAGGTTATAGCAGAGGGCAAATGCATATCGGAAGTTGCATTTCAGAGTGCTTCAAATGAAACTTTCCCAGTAACAGAGTTCTTTGTGCTATTCTGTTCAACCCACAGGAAGTAATCTGGTAGATACAGTGATACTGCAGGAGCTGATGGAATCCCTGCTGAAACCTCCAAACTAAGAAATGGAAACTCATATCACAGTTTCACTCTCATAGAGAGATTTCCAACCATGAAGAAGCTCTAGATGACATCAGGGTGACTGTGATGATGACACATTTTCATTCCGTCTTGAAGTCTCACTTGAAATGAAATTTCTACCACTCCACTTTTTTTTACTCTAGAGAAAAGTCTTTGAGCATTTCCTTGAACTATTTTCTTGGAGTCACTGAAGAACTCTTGATAGAATCTCAGTTTGGTCATAGTTGATAACGGAGGTTCCATTGACATGATTCACAGATCGTAAACATGTCTAATGAATGAGAACCCTTGTGAACAATTCTTACCAAGCACAGTTGTTCCCCCCCGGTTTTTTCCTCCACTTGCCTCCCCCCATACTCTTTCCTTCCTTCAAACTGTTCCTCTTTGAAAATATTATATTCGGTTTCTTTTGGGAAAAACACAGCTATCAACCCAAACCACATCACTGATCAAACATGGCTTTCAAAATTAGCCTTCGTAGTGATTCATCTGCATACTCAAAAAATTCCCTGATAGAATGAGACAAAATTTTAAGTGTTGAGCAAGATTTAATTTTTAACTACTTCTAATGCGGAGCTAAGGTTGATAGTCAAAAGACTAAAAAGGCAAGAGCCAGAAGACAGGACAAATTGAGCAGATGAATAGCAAGGAAAGGAAAATGATTTGCTAACTAGAAACCTCATGTATGGATACATATAAATATAAATGCATACCCAAATGCAAACATGCATATGCTATGAGATATATATTTATATCATAATGGGAAAATCACAAATTTCAGCGTCGTTTATTATCATTACCATTACTAATAACTACCATTTGTTCAGTACTTCGTTTGGGTTGAGAACTATGCTAAGTAAATAATGTACATATATTATTGCATTAAATTCACACAACAGTCCTATGAGGTAGGTATCATTGCCCTCATTTTACAGTTAGAGAAAATGAGGTTTAACTTACACAGAAAGTAAATCAAAGAGAGTAAAGTCAAGCTCAAACTCCTTCTCTTAATCTTGATTCTGCTTATAAACATAAAAAAAGGGGATTCACCAGTCACGGAGGGCATGTGACTGAAATTTCTGGGATGGTCTCAGTAAAGGGTCAAGAAGACAATGAAGAAGCCAGGTTCAGCATGCATGAAAACAGAAAAGTTGACTCATGGCGACCCAGTAGCTTCACTAGGTTGTGGGGGCGTTCGTACAGCACACCTTGACACTGTCAGAGGGGATGACAACAAAATGAACCTGGGGTCCGTGGTGGTGCGCCCACGACATCTGCCACTGGGCGGAGAGAAGGGTTTCCGCCTTGGTCAGTGGAAAGAGAAAGAGCTTTAGAGGGCCGCGGGGGGCGGGGCTCCGCTGGAGACGGAGGGCTGCGCAGGGAATGGGGGCTGTGTTGGGGAGGGCACGGCGTGGGGCCAGGTGCTTCATCTGGGGGGCCTTCCCGTGTGACCGCCTGCCCATGGAATGTGGGGTATGTGTGAAACCATGAGTTACTTCACTGGGTGACACCAACCCATGTGTGTCACAGTAGAACTCTGCTCCCTAGGATTTTCTGGCCTGTGAGCTTTCAGAAGTAGAACACCAGTCCAGTCTTCTGAGGGCTCTAGGGCAATGGTTCCCAAATTTTAGTGTATAGAACATTCCTCTGGGAAAGTTTTAAAATGTTGATTCCAGAACATCTTCCTGCCCCCCACCCCAAAGGTATTATTTGGTAGGTTTGAGGTGAGGCACAGAATCTGCGTCTTTAACAAGTATAGGTAGTCCATAGTCCATTTTATGATAAACAGCTTCAGGCTATGGACCTGAGAGAAGGACTTCAGCAAACCCAGAATTAAAGATTCAGTGAACAAGTGAACTGTTCATGGAACTTGCTCTCCTGACAATATTTTTGGACAAAAAGAGGGCAAAACTGGGCAGAGCTTTACTTCTCCAGATATAAAAAGGAGTACCATAGGCCAAAGGTCATGCTAGTCCTTGAAATAAGAAATGGGAAAGATCAGCTAGGAGAACTGTAATGCCAAGTCTCAGAATTGGGGGAAAACGTGCCTCGGTTGTACATAACTACCATCGTCCTGTAATTTGATGCAGCTGAGTTATCTTTCCATTCTGGTTGGTATCAAAAAACAGATAGCAGGAAAAAGCCAGGATGAGTAAGTTTTTAACAGAGAAATCATCACACATCCGTTTTTTAACCTCTGATATAGTCACTCAGAAAGTATTTCCTGAGTACCAACTATGTCTGAGGGTCTGTACAAGGGTTAGGACAGAAATAAAAAAATAAATATTATTCCTCTCTACAAAGAATGAGAGTTAGGGGGAGAAAACATTTAGAAATCATAGCCTAATGTGATAAGAGCTATGTATGCTTTGAAGGCACAAAAGAGGGAAGGGTAGATTTCCTGAAAGGATTAGGAAATATTCCATTTGTAATAGGTCCAGAAGAGTGGAAGTAGAGGTAGGATATGAGGCTGCTGATGGGCATGCTCCAGATGTTGAAGAACCTTGATGGACTCTCGTATAGCCCAAGGTTCATTAATTTAAAGTTCCTGGACTCTGAGAACTTCCCTAGGTAGTTTCAGAACATCCATGAATCCACTGAAATTTGATGTAAACTTCAGTACCTACTTGCATTTTGGGGAAAATTCATAGGTATTGTCAGACTTCCAAGAGTTCTTTGATCCAAAAAGGTAAGAAATGAAACTATAAACAGTAGGAATACAATGGAGATTTTAAAGCATAGAAGTGATGTATGATTTCCCTTTTAGAAGTATAACTTTGACTGCAGGGTGAAGACTGGTTAGAGGGAACGGCCAGAGAAAGGGAAATCTATTTGGAGATTGTTGCGGTGATTCAGGTGGGAGAGGAAGATGGCTTTCGCCCAGGTAGCAGGAGTGAAGATGGAGAGAAGAAGTGGACTTGAAGAACGATGGAGAAGGCATCAAGGATGAGGCCCACATATCTTGCTTTCAAGACTCAGTGGAAAGCTTTTCACCCAAAGAGGGAATCCAAGTTTCATTTCAGAAAGCTTTTCAGCCAAGGAGGGAATCCAAGTTTCATTTCATAGACACTATAAACTACTGAACTCCATTTTATTCCAAAGCTTGTGTTATAGAGTAAATCAACAATGAAGAAGGAAGAGAACAGGGTAAGGAGGAAGGGGAGGGAGAGGCAGAGGAAGAGGAGGAAAAATATGATCTCAGGACCATTTGGGAGAGAAGCAGATTACACAGGGTCCTTTAGACTATTTTAAAACTTATGCTTTTAACATGGGTGAAATTGGGAGATGTCTCAGTTATATAGTGCTGCTATAACGGAAATACCACAAGTGGATGGCTTTAACAAAGAGAAATTTATTTTCTCACAGTCTAGTAGGCTAGAAGTCCAAATTCAGGGTGTCAGCTCCAGGGGAAGGATCTCTCTCTCTGTCGTTTCTGGAGGAAGGTCCTTTTTATCAATCTTCCCCTGGACTAGGAGCTTCTCTGAGCAGGAACCCCAGGTCCAAAGGATGCGCTCTCCTCCCAGTGCTGCTTTCTTGGTGATATGAGATCCCCATGTCTCTCTGCTTGCTTCTCTCTTTTATATCTCAAAAGAGACTGGATCAAGACACAATTCAATCTTATAGATTGAGTCCTGTCTCGTTAACATAACTGCCGCCTATCCCACCTCATTTACATCATGGAAGTAGGATTTACAAGTGGACCATTTAGGAGAGAAGCAGATTACACGGGGTCCTTTAGACTAGGAAAATCACATGGGATGACAAAATGGTGGACAATCACACAATATTGGGATTCATGGTAGCCAAATTGATCAAGATATTTTTGGGGGACACAATTCAATCCATGACAGGAACCATCACAAAGTTTTAAGGGTTGCCATGATCTGACTTACATTTAAAAGGATCACTCTGACTGCTGTTAGAGAATAAACTGTAAACATATAGGGTTATTCCAATTATGAAGTTACTGAACTAATTGAGAGTAAGCAAGAGGCATGAGTGACCAGGACCAGGCTGGTTTCATAGGAGAGTATGAGAAAGGATCAGATTCTGAATAAATTTTGAAGCTAACAGGATTTGCTGACAGATTGATTTGGAGTGAAAAAAAAAAAAGAGTGAAGAAAGACTCCCAGGTTTTTGCCTCGAACAACTGGAAGGACAGAGTTGCCATCAACTGCAGTGTGGAAGGCTATGGGCGGAGCGGGACTGTGGAGAAAAATCAGTTCAGTTTGGGGCATGCTGAGTTTGAGATATTTATTGGGCGTCCAATTGGAGCTTTCAAGAAGGCAACTGGACATATGAGTTTGGAGTTCAGGAAAAAGGCTTGACTGGAGATATAAATTGGGATTTCATTAGCATAGAGATGTCCATCAAACCCATATGACTGTCTGGGCTCCATAAGGATGTGAGTGTAAGTGAAGAAGAGGACCAAAGACTGAGGCATTCTCATGTTAAGGGGCCGAGGAGAGGAGGAACTACTCTTTTAATATTCCCCTTAATTATCTATTTCCCCAATATTTTTATCTATGTAGTACTTAAGACCAAGGGCTACAAGGTAAGAAAGCCTGGGCTCAAATCCTGACTCCACCACATATTAATAGCTATGTGACCTTGGGAAGTTTGCTTTATCCTCATTTCTTGGTTTTCTCATTATAAAAATGAGAATAACAAAAGACCTACTTCACGAAGATTGTTGTGAGCTTAAATGATATATTTAAAGTATTTAGAATGGTGCTCAGCACATATTACTCAGCTCAGTAAATGTTACCTGCCTGTTATTATCATTATTTTGCTTTTTTCTGCCCTCTGCCAGGGGGTGCAGATGGAGAACGTCCACTTTTTGAGCCAGATTCTAAGAAACGCTTGTACTATGAATCACAAATAACATGAGCACTTGGAGCCTAAAATTCAGCCTGAGTCCTAGTATATCTATTAGAGTTACTCTCCATAACACCCACTCCCTCCATAGTTAATTTCTTTTAAATCTCTGCCTTGTTCCTCACTGTGTCCCCTCACCAAGGGTATTCGCCATGTACCATGCCACTCAATGCCAGGGGATTGGTTTATTGTAGTTATGCCCTTGAAGACAATTTGTACCAAGATACCACCTTCTGAATGCTTTTCAGGACATTCCAGGCCTGCTTAGATTAGCAATTTAAAACACAAAGCCTCAAAATCAGAACAACTAGATTTTCTATGGCCATGACTAATTGAGGTCCAGACTGCAGAGCCTACAACATTAGTCTAAGTTCTTCCTAATGGTCTCATCTCTGCATAAATCTGGGCAGAGAAGAAAAGTCGCATTGCGTTTTGAGACTCGAGAGGCAAAGGCCCTATAAAAAATTTGGTAACTATACATTGCACACCACATGCAGCCAATCTTATGCTTCATCATAAAAATAATATATTCGAGTCAATTAAAAATAAATGATGACAAGGAAAGAAATATTGGAAAAATATAATTTAAAATATTGTAACAACTGACAGATTAGTGAGTTAGAAAAAAAAAAATCCAGCTACAAGAAGACAGCTCTGAAAATAATGAAGCAACAGAGAAAGAAGTTAATGAGATTGAGAAAATGAAAAAAGAGAATTTATAGTACTATGACAAAAAAAATCAAAATGTGGGATCCAATCTGATGTATCCTTATTAAACAGAAGTACATCTAGCCCTCTTACTGTCATCAATTTGGTGTGCTCCACTCATCCAGAAAACAGGGTGAATTATAGTGCCTACACTTTAGACACATCAGTAATCCTCAAAGATCAAGCTGTCTTTATACCCACCTGTGGTTTAGAAGCAACTTCTAAGCTACGATTGAGATAAGCAAAGTAAAAAAGAAAAAGAAGTCTCTTTGTTTGCCAAGTGGTTTTCTCTTAACTACAGGACTCTGAACATAGAGTGGGCATTCTATAAATCTTGATGACAATGTACTGACTTTATTTTTTGTGCATTATGCCACCCAGGGACCTTCAATGGTCTAGTCCTATACCTATTGTGAAATGTAAGTAAGCTGGTGGTCTTTCAAACAATATTTGAGATGAGAGCTGGAACCAAGCTATGAGATCATCATGTAAAACAACAACATTAATTTACAGAAGGAAATTCAACCCAAAATGTCAAGTAATTTTCAAATTATTTATTACTATATTTTTAACAATATTTACTGAGCAGCTGTGGTGTTCCAGGCACAGGGACACAAGAAGGAATATAACACAGACTCCACACTCACTGATCTTGCACTTCTAGCCAGGAGGGTGTTGTGCACACAATCTCAATGCAGTATAATGACACTATAACCAACACGTGCTCAGGTCCTGTGAGGGCACTGAATTGGGAGCACCTAGGCTTCGCAACAGAAGTGACTTCTGAGCTGGGACTTGAAGGTTTTTCAGGTGAATATACCTAAGGAAGCCTCTGGGAAAAGTGAAGAGTGTTTTAGGCAGAAAAAATCAACTACCTAAATAGCTTTTACCAGAGCCAAAACATCTTTGGCTTAGCTGCGGCCTGGGAGTGAAGGCTAAACACGAAGAAGAGAGTAGCAGAAGAGGAGGCCAGAGACCTGGGCATTGTATATCTGCTAAGGCATTTTGATTTTTATCCAGAAGGTGATGAGGTGCCTTTGAACAATGTAGAGGAATGACATGAACATTTGGAATTTTAGAAAATTTTTCTTGTTGAAGTATGAAGGATGGTTTGGAGGGAGTCTAGACTGGGATTAAGGAGATGATCGAGTTAAGATGAAATGACAAGGCCTTGAATTAAACCAATGGCAGGGATGGCAAAAAGGGGTAGAGAGCTTTGAGACCTATTCAGGTGGTTGATTTAGGATACGATGTCTAATTACAGTGAAATATGAGGAAAACAGGTTTGCAAGCTTTCAGTTTGAGGGATCAGGAGTAGGAGCAAGTTTAGGGTGGCAAGGAATGAGTTTATTTTTTTACTTGTTAAATTCAAGGTGCCTTGGTGACATATGAATAGAGGGGTAGAATATTAATTTATGAAGTTCTTGAGAGATAACTGGACCAGGTCTATAAATCTGAGAGTATTTAACATATTGACATATAGTTACAGCCATAGGAGTGGAGGAGGTTGTCCTCACGGAAGGATCAGAAGAGTAAGGGCTGAGAATCCAACTATGCGATCACCATTTAAGGGGCCAGTAGAGAAAGAAAAATCTTCAAAGTCAATTAAGAAAGAGGAGTAAAGTAGTAAAAAGGAATCTAGAAAAGAGCTGGGACTTAAAAGCCAGTTAGTCTTGGTCAGTACATCTGGGAAGACCGGGACTCATTTCACCCATTGAATTTGGCAACCAGTAAATCTGTGATAACTCATCCAGGGAAGTTTCTATGATGGATTGAGGAAGTGAAAACAGAGAGTATAGACAGCTTTTTAAATAAGTTTGGTTCTAAATATATGGTGAAAGAGTATGATAACTTGAAGGCAAATCAGGGCGTAGTCAGTTATTTTGGTTTTACATTCATTTTTAAAATACTTTTTATTTTTAACTGGAAGTTACTTGCCTAGTTTATAGGGTAAAGGGATGGAAGTAGTGGAGATGGCATAGTAAACAATACTGAAAAAGGAAGGGACAACTATTAGGACAAGAGTCCAGAGGAAGGGACAGGATGGAATGAGTGCATAAGGGAAGGTAAAAGTCTTGAGTAGAAAACGGACATCTCTAAGCCTCAGTTAGAGAAGAAGTTGGGAAGGAATCTGTCAATGAAGTAGTTCCAGATATTCTGAGTGAAGTTTTCTATGCCTCAGTTTCCTCTTTTAAGATATGGAAATAATCATCATAATTATCTCACAGGGATGATTGTGATAAGTAAAAAAGAATGCAAATAAAGTGTTTAAATAGCACAAATAAAAAAAAATAGTTACCCATTAATAAGCTATGACTCTTGTTGCTATAATTACGTATCCATTTTCTTCCTGTCTTCTCCTGACGGGGAATGACTCATCATCATCACCATTATCATCACTGCCAACGCTACAACCATTTCCCCAGGATTAATCATAACATGCTACAAAGAGATCCTGCATAAAGCATTCATCAGCCATTCTAGTCCACAGTTACATTTAACACTTAATGTATTGAGTTTCCATACTACACAGGTTAACACTTAAATTTTCCCATCTATAAAATGAAGGACATGTTAGTTAGGATAGGTTAGGTTACGCTGTGGTAACAAATACCCCAAAATCTCAATGATCTAGCTCAACAAAAATTGTTTTTCTAGCTCATGCAAAGGCTCCTGGAGGTGCCCAGGGAATCTGTCTTCCAGACTCTATACTTACTGGTTTAAACTTCCTGCCTTTCACCATGAAACCTTCTCCATAACTGCTACAGCAGGAAAGGAACAGGAATAGAGAATCATGCTCTAGCTCTTACAGACACATTTCCACTCATTTTTTGGGCCAAAGGAAATCACATAACCAACCTAAAGTTCAAATGGGTTGGAAAGTACGATTTCCTGTGTACTCACAAAGAGAGGGGAGACAGAAATATCGGTGAACAGCACTAATGTCAACTGCAATGAGATTGGACTAGTCCTTAAAGCCCTTCCAAATCTCTTATTCCAATGATTTCATTTATGCTCTCCTCTTCAACAAAATTGCAAAGTACTCGGGTACAGGGGCTATATCAAATCCATCTGGTTTATCCCACACAACACATACGCCAGGTTTAGGCACACAATAGTCATTCAACAAGTAATTGAATGGTTGATACTACTGGAATTTAAAGGAAAAATGGATCATTAATCAGATTACATTCATTATGCATCTACTGCATTCCAAGAGTATATATTAGTTTCTCTAAGAGAAAATAAAATACGTAGTCCCTGTCCTATGAAAATTTACCCTCTACTTGGCTGACAAACTATGCACATATTTGAAAACTACTAAGTGGCATATACATAAGGACAAAATAATTTAGCACCCTTGAAGGTGGCAAGAGTGGTTCACTGTGGGTTTGGTTAGTTGTTTTTCTGAACCACTGGCATTTCACTACGATACAAATGTGAGCTCTTTCAGGGTACTGTGACTCCGGTGGGATAAAGTTTTAGGTTTTATAGCTGTAAAATGCAATTTTCTTCCTCGGATTTGCCTGGGCTGAGGAGTTAAGCCATAAGATGAGCTCATTAATACAGTCAGATGTTAAGGGGTGTGGCTAGTCCAGAGAAGACTGAAATTCAGGAGGGCCAGGAATTAAAACTGTCTCTCTTGTAACTTAAGAAGGCTAATTGGAAGAAAATGATTTGTTCTCCAGGAGGGGGGAGGGGCGAGTCCTCAGTGAAATTTTCAAATTTACAATTGCAACTAAGATCTTTTGCTTTGAAATGTCAAATAAAGATAAGTGAACGCTGGGACCATATTGAGATGCTTGTGAGTGGGCAGAGTACATGCGCTTTCATGCACGACACTAGAAGGTGATGGATGTCAGGAAAATGAAATCCAAACTCTATCTACAATGATCATCCCAAGCATTCCTAGAAACTAGGAGAGGGGCTGAGAGTTGTGGTCCCATCAACTGAAGGTCAAGTAGAAAAAAATAACAAAAGTTTTGTTCTACACTGTACCAAATCATGGAGCATCAGCCCTTGAAACACTTTGTGCAACTTGCCTCCTCTTAAGGAAGAAACAGTGGCAGAGTCTCCTCAATGAAATGAAGGCCATAGGCCTCATACATACATTTGCTGCTATAGGAGATCTGGCTGAAAAGGTTCAGATTGATCAAACAGTGAGGCAAAAGGTCAGGGAGGATATGACCTAAGTCTGCAAATCATGCCTAGGGACAATGGAAGGATTTCCCTTAACACATATAAGAGCTATATTAATGACAAAAATCACAGGAAGTTGACTTTATGTGACCTGTTTTCTTATCTCTATTCCCACTAGATTATAAGGTTATGTGGACAGAAAGAGGGTCTTATTCAATTAAAAAGCTCAGAGCAAAGCCTTGTGCCTGGCACATGGTAGGTGGTTAGTATTTGTAGAACAGATGATTAACTAATTAATGGACTAATGGACAACCTTATTCCTAGCAACATGTTGATGTGGGAAAAATAATGAGTGGAAAAGTCTGGTGTTGGTGTGAGCTCTGCTACAAAGTAAGCAGGGACCTTTTACACGGCCCTTAACCTCTCAATTTCCTAATCTGTGATATAGGGAGACAGGGCCAGGCGATCTCTGACATGCCTTCATGCCCTGTTTTCAGTGTGCCTGCATGGACAACAGGCCACTAAGCTTAGTTAGGAAACTTAAGAGATATATATAGGAAAGGTCTACGTCAAGGACAAACCATGACCTTCTACCTTAAGTTCTTATTTATCCTTTTTAAGACAGAATTGAACTAGCTGGGTGATCCATTGTCTAAATCAGGATGGATTTTTAGTCAGGTTCAGAGACACAGAACCAGTAAGATAGATAGATAGATAATACATCTAGAAAGGGAGATAGGGAGAAAAGTTTGTTTTAAGGTATCAGTGCATGTGATTATGCAGTGGCGGGGGAAGGATGCTGGCAAGTCAAAAATCGATAGGTCAGGTGACAGGCTGGAAGATTCCTGCAGTCTTATGTCCCAAAATCTGTATTTCAGGTGGCAGGAAGAATAAAGAGTGAGGGAGCTCTGGCAAAATGTCTACTTACAGTCTGAAAGAAGAATATACCTTAGGGAAGCTGCCTTTTTACTCTTAAAGCCTTCAACTGATGGGAAGAGGTCCACTACGTTATAGAGGGTATAATCTGCTTCCCTTAAGGCCAACTGATTGAAGCACGTGTAACTACTTCATAACAGCATTTAGACTAGTGTTTGACCAAACAATTGGGTGCCATAGCCTAGCCAAGTTGACATATAACATTAACCATCACAAATGGTCATTCTTTTTGGTCCCCAATTATTTGCTATTTGAGGACAGGACGGACCCAAGTTCCATTTAATTTTTTAATCTTCAGCAACTAGCCCAGTAGCTTTGATGGACAAATGCATGTTTCTTTGTTAAACTTAACTATACAATGCAGATCCCAGGTACCACTCCAGGTGGAAGGCCTAGAATTCAGGATTTTAGTAAGTTCCCCTGGAGGGCTTCCTGAGACCTAATGTTCGAGACCCTCCCCCTTTGGGGAGGAGATAAGAAGGAAACAGTAACACGGGGCAATAAGGTGATATGGTGTAAGGATCTCGGACCATCTCAAGATGAGACGGCATTTCATCTCTGCAGAATGATGCAAGTTATAATGGAGACATCTCAGATAGTATCAAGGTGCAATGACTGGTCCTCTTTCTAGGCCTCTGTGCACTCCTATTCACCACTTCCTGGGGCAGTTACAGGCCCTCTCATGTGGTGCACAGAAATAGAGACTTGACTGAGCCACCAGGATGGTAGCATCAGTGAACAAAGATAGGCAACATAAGCTGCTACAAGTGGGAATGGAACAATATCTTTGCAGCTCAGATTTGTTCATGGGAAAGTTGTTCATCTCTCTCTGACATGGCAGGAGTTCCACAGCCATGGGCACCTGGAATCAACTGCAAATTGTTGGCCCTGTCAGTGTTGTGAAACAATGGAGGATGGAAGAATGGAGATGGAGGGGAGACTAGCTTAATCACACTGGGGTTGGCAGCAGCATCTCTTCCTTTCCCCACTCTCCTTATCTCTCCAGGGCCACCTGGAGGGTGCAAACCATTCACTTTATTTGTTAAATTCTCTGGAGGTTAATTTGGTTTTACATGCACACCATATCAAGGGTCCAGGACCAGATGTGTGTTTGGTCCATCTCTGACATCACTAGAGTGTGTTTCTGCCATTTGCTCATTCATCTTCATACCACTCCCTAAGGATGGATTTAAATCCCAGATTTTAGAGAAGGCAATTGAGTTCAAAGGACATTTTTGCAGGACAGTTTATATGAAGAAACTGTTCTAGGCACTGAAACATAGGGTTGCCATGAGTCAGAATCAATTCATGGCAACTAGCAACAAGTCCGAGGCACTGAAGGGAACATAAAAAATGATGACGACCCAAACTTGGCAATCCAGGAGCTCACAATTTAACAGGGAGTGACTTACAGAAATAACTTGAATGAAGGTGGATGATGATGGGCACTACAGTGGAGATACAACCAGGGGGCTAGATGAGGGAAGGGGTTGATTTCAAACAGCAGGATTTGAGAAGACTTCTTGGAGCTAAGACTTAAAAGCAAAGCCCAAAGAATATAAACTGAAGTTGTCCGTAGCCAGGCACTGGGAACTATAGGCACTGACTAGGTTGGGTCCCCAGAATTTGAGGACAAGTTCACAAAATAGAACGCTCTCAAAATGAAGCAAATGATAAAAATAAAATAAAGTAAGACTCACCATTTGTAGAAGTTACCCAGGATGTGTTGTTGGGTTGCTGTAAAAGAGGGCACCTCTCTAATTTCCATCTAGGTTATAATCAACTTCCCAAAACCATGGCATCTTCCCAACCTAATTATGTTGGGTAATTGGGTGAATAATGGTCTGTAAATGTTAACTCTGATGTCATACAGGAATCTGGGGATCTGCACGGAATCCAGCAAAATTAGAGGTGAAGAATGAAGTTTTTTTCAGGTTTCATTTTAGGCAGTTATACAAGAAAAGTCTCTGAAATAATTTACCTATCTTATTTATCTCAACAGAAATAAGTCTTAAGATTTCCATATCTCTTTGTTCTGATTATAGGCTCAATTAGTAATTAAATTTTATGTATTTGCTTTCCTCAATTTCGTAGTTTTGTGTGGTAAAATATACACACACATCTTTGTTCCAGGGCATTAAGTTACGTGCTATCACATATATACATGATTACATACAGATATACTTACTAGGTGTTTTTTTTACCCACAAATTAAGAAACCAAGCCAAATTCACCTATGAAAATCCCAAGCCACTTGAGAGGGGAAACATTAATATACTACACTAAATTTTCAACTAAATATAACATGGCTTCCCAGTGGAGTATAAATCTATATTTTCTTATATTTTTGTATTTGCCCAATGGATTGCTACAGCTCAATTTCTTGTAATCACGTTAGTTCCATAATACAACAGAGTTTCTATTTTTTTCTAACTCCTTGCTGTTGTTAGGTGCTGTCAAGTCTGTTCCAACCCACAGTGACAACAGAACAAATGTACAATAGAACGAAACACTGCCTGGTCCCATGCCATCCTCACAATCATTGGTATACTCTAGCCTGTTGTTGCAGCCACTGTGTCAATCCATCTTGCTGAGGGTCTTCCTTTTTTTTTCACTGTCCCTCGATTTTACCAAGCATGATGTCCTTCTGCAGTATGTGAGATGAAGTCTCACCATCCTCACTTCTAAGGAGTATTCTGGCCATACTTCCTCCAAGACAGATTTGTTCATTCTTCTGGCAGTCCATGATGTATTCAGTATTCCTCGCCAACACCACAATTCTAACCACTAGACAGGGAGGAAAAAATGCCTAAAGGACATGAAATTACCAACAGTCATGCATACTGACATATCAAGGAGGATTTTGACTGAAACTCATGAGAGCAAAGAAATTCTGAGTTAAGGTTGAAATTCATTACTTAACTACCCAATGGTGCCCTGCAGGGATCTCAGAGTGGTGGGTGGTCTCTTATCCCATATGTGCAGAAACTCTGGAATGTGAGAACAGATGACAAGCTGGAGGTTTAAGCTTCATTTTGACATTACCCATTTGAGCCAGTCTAGCTCTCCACCTCCACGTTGCATGTTCAAAGGGTGTTGGTGGTGGGTTCTCTCCCTCTCTCTCTCTGTCTTCGTTTCTTTCTTTCTTTTGTGGCATACTAAGCTTTTGATGCTGCTCCTGGAAAGCTAATGGAGCTGCCTCGGGGACTTGAACAACATCCCTGAGTGTGTTGCATAAATTTCTTTTAGCTGCAGGTAAACCAAAAGTTATGTTAAGTGAGAAAGAAAAGGTAACAGCTGCTGAATTCCTTTTGCTAGCCCAAGGAGACTTCAAACGCATATTACAAGCTGATTGGCAAAATCTTAACCTCCTCTGACCTGTAAAGATAAAAAGGAGAAAACACTAAGCCTTTTTGCAGGGGTACCATTGCTTTCTTAGTTAAAAAAAAAGGGGGTGGGGGCTAGTGATTTTCTTTTTTTTTGTCTGTTATTTGTCAAGGAGAGTAGTCTGATGATAGTAAAAGAGTCAATTGAAAGGAACTCAGGTAGAAAAGGCCTGAATGGGGGGAATGAGATTTTACAGGACTCGCTTCCTTCACTCTGTTTTTCTCCTTGAAGGAGATAACTCGATTTTATACTTTACTGTCTTATTAACAGAATGCATTTTGGAGCCCTGCCACCGCTAACAGTATCAGAAGGATTTAAGGCTGCTGAAATACACTTTAAGATTTAATTCTGCTGACTTCAGCGTGGATCTGGAGTAAAATCTAACCAGAGATTAAGTGTTTAGCACTGTAGATTGCAATTGGTGCTCCTGGTCATAAATACTTGTGTCTATTTCTGTTTCAGACAAGCTCTCCATAGGTTTCCTACTCGGCACGGCACACAATGCTGGCTTCCCAAATGAGGTTATTCTCTATAAGGCTACCCCTTATATAACTCTTTTTATAGACTTGAGATTCTGCCCTGTTGTGCAATTCATTATCAACTCCCTCGTGCGCTTTGCGATAACAAACACTGGGTTACTGAGAAGAGCCTTCTAGAGAGGGAAGCCTGTATTTCCTACCAGACGATATTTAATCTCATAGCAGCACTGACTAATAAAAGCAAAAGATCAATATGAAGCTGTATTGCTAGGATGAAAATTTACTAACATAGTCATTCATATCACAGGAACATCTGGTTAAAGCTTCAGGGCTCTCTCACTTTCTTAGTTATGATTTTATGGGTCTCTCCAGACTCCTTTTTAGGATTTTAGCAGGCATTTATAGCAGGCTGGACATTTTAATCTTTTTAATGTGGTTATCTGATCTACACTTGGCTTTCTCACACTGACTGGTCATCTTCTCTACTTCTCGCTTATTGCACTTGAATCAAGTTATGATAAGCTCACACTGTAACAGCCTCTAGTCCTAAACGGGCCTGACTTCATGTAAGTGGCCTCCTGAGCTGCTATTTACGGTCATTTCTGTGAGGCACTGTCTTTAAAACCTTGGCATTTAGTGCCTTCTTCCTAGCCCCATGACTTGGAATACATCAGGACTGTTATAAATCATATAGCCAGGCCTGTAGATATACTCTCTCCTATACGAGATTTCGGGGGCCTGAGGGGCAAGCAGAGGAGCTCTGGTTTATAGCCCTGAACGAGACGGACATGTCTGAGATGGACTGGGTGACATGGTGCACATGAAGGCCCCAGCACAGGGTCCCACACTTTGTCTTCAATAGACTTGTTGGATCCTGAATCTGTGGTTGAATTTGCTTGTTTTTTTTTTTTTTTTTTTTTGTGTGTGGAGCAGAATTCAGTCCCTTCAGGAGGGATATTGATTTAAAAGTGGTAGGTAAATGGAACACTAAAATCCACAGAATAATTCAGCAAAATGGCCTGAAGTATAGAAAGTAAATGTAAGGGTAGCCTTACATAGAATGTTTCAGTAAACCTAACCGCTACAATATTGCAAGGAGGGAGAGAGAACTAATGTTTATAGTACCTGCTATGCATGAGAACCTTAACACACGGGGCCATGTTTAATTTTACTGTTATCTGAGGTAGATATTATCTGAGCTAGAATACGGTTATTGAAAACTTACTGTAAAGCAAATTCTGGGTCAAGTGCCTAATATGCTCATTATTTTATTGGCTCCTCATAACAGTCCCATGAGGTAGGTATTATTGTTACCTTCATCTGGCCAGTGAGGAATTTGAGTCTTAGATTAGTAACATCCTTGAGTCAAACAGCCAGCAAGTGGCAGCTGGAGGATTCAAGCCCTGGTGTGTCTGACTATGCTGCCTTTCTGCGTGATTAATACCATCACTTCAGTGATTCAAAAAATATATAAAAATAAGTATAAATTATTCTCCTGAAATCTTATAAAGTTATTTTGCTATTTTTCAAATAATGCCTGGTCATGCACTTCTGTTGAAACTAAGTGAGTCAGACTTGTTTCAGAAGATATGAGCTACCACAGATCTTCAGATAAAAGGAACACCACATTAATTCACTTAGGAACACATTCTTCAGAGGAGGAAATTGAAATGCAGTTTTAACTTGATTGCTTTGCTCTTTCTTACCTGGGCAAACCAATGTGATAACACTCCTGCTCCTTCTTTCCTCCTTCAACGAGGCCGTGGGCAGGGTGTGGACAAACCATCTTCTTACCTACTTATTATGGGTCAAATAAAGTTGATAGAATACTCACAGCAGATGGGGTGGCTTTGTCATGCATCAGTCCTCAAAATTGGCTGTCTGGCATGGAAGATGATTTAAGTAAAACTGAAGTAATTTTCAAAACTGAAACTTAAGCTGCTTAGCAACATGAGCCAAGAGTCATTTGTCTTGGACCCCCAACACTTTCTTGGCTCCCATTAGCAGCTCCACTGTTCCCCAGTCATATTAATTAGCTCAATTGTACTAGACAAGAAGGATGGATGGAGGGTTCTGAGCTCTGACAGCTCAGCCAGCAAGCCTCAACTCTCAGAGACAGTTCCCAGCATCATTCTGAGGAATATTATGGGTCAGAAACACTCAGAAGCTGGTCACCTACATATAGCAAAATTTTCCCCAGCAGAATAACTGGGCGGCCTGCACTGAGGCAGAGTTTTGAGGACAAATTTGGTACAGAAAGCAAAGAGGAAGCCAAACATGGACAGAGCTCCAGGACACAGTGGCAAGCACATTTCAGGGAAAGGAGAACACTATAGGACGGGATCCACCTTGTTCTGAATCTTGCCCATCCCCTGTCCCTCCCAGGCAGTTGGGTGATGACACAGCCCTCTTGGAACAGAGCCCATCTCCACAACAGCTGTGCCTAGAAGGCTGTCAGATCCAGGTCCTGGCAGCTGGTGAGCCTCCGTGCAGCCAGCTCCAGCCTTGAGGCATCATCGATGCCAAAGAGAGGAAGGCAGGGGTAGAGTTTCTGAGCACTAGAACTTGACCATGGCTTCCAAAAACTAACTCGCAAGAACACAAATATCGTACAGCAAGATTTTCTTTTTGTCCAGTAAGCACAGTGTCCCCATTGTTTTTGTGTTTGAAGAAGGGAAAAAAAATTTTAAAAAGCCCAGGGGTGAGTTCTTCTCTGGGGTGCTTTCTCTCAACACTGGACGCTCTCCTATTGCTTTCCTCCCCTGGAGCTACACTAGGGAATTTTGTAAACACTGTAACAGTAATGAAGTCCAGAATAAAAAACAGTGAAATGGGAAGTCCTGCATAATTATTATTTTTTCTTGGAGGGAGGGGAGCGTGGTGGGTAAGAGGGGCTGGATAAATCACGTCAAGAGCTTTATGCTGCACGCTCCTTCAGGTTTTTGATTTTAGCAGATCCGAGGAATAATAAGGCAGTTGTAATGTAGCTCCAAGTGTTCTTGGGACTTCTGCCTTTGATTTCTATCATGGCAAGGGAGTCGGAGCATGGGTTGGAGTTTGGCAGGCCAGGGTTCGAGTTTTAGCTACCACACTTAACAGTCAAATAAGTTCTCTTAGCCTGAATTGACTGACCGGTAAAACGGGAATAATGGGGAATAATAGTCTTGGCACGCAAAGAACCACATAAGATACTGTAAGTAAAGTTTCCAGCACAGTGTAAATGCTCACTCGGCGGTGGTTTTCATAATTAATAAGATTAACACGCCGTATTCACAATTTGGAACCGTGCAGGCACAACGTTCTAATCTTTTGCCTCTTCGAAGAAAACTCGTGCTTCGGAATCTCTCCAAGAACTGGACACAAAAAGCCCCCTGTTCTGAGAATTGGTGAAATGCCTCTTTCCCTTTCCCAGACCCTGTGTGCTCCTCAGTGCCCTGTCAAAACATCTGGCCCCTTTTGTCCATGGCTTTCAAGGCGCTATTAAAGCCAGTCCCCATCACGAGGCACTTCCTGTTGACCTAAACTTTTTCTTTTTTATTCACCTTAACACTTCAAGATGATTAAAGCTGAAAGGGAAAGAACAAAGATGAAGGTTGAGCATTTCTTTTCCAGCAGCTAATTTGATTCCAACAGTACTTGGGGGGAGGGGAGGAACCTCAAATGCTGTGTTTTTGTCTGTAAGAGCAAAGAAAGCACTGATTATTTTTAAAATCTCCCTTCCTGTCTCAAGATTCAGAGTTCAGTAAAAGAAGGTTGGCGTCTGGTAAAATATTCTTAGTGGAATAAATTGCACATTCCTCGATCCAGATTATTCTTCAGACCAGACACACGCGACATTGTTATACAAACTCAGCTTGTCTTCTAGCTGGGAGAACAGAGGGGTTTGTCGGGAAATCAGGGTCCTAGAGCAAGAGCGAATTGCTGCTTTCCTACAGCAACCCCAGTGGCTCCTCCAAGACAAATTCCTTGCAGTAAAGCTCCCAGTAAAGAATGCCAGATTTGCACATGGATGGTGGTGATGGTTGTCTAATTTGGTGAATATAATTTATGTCACCGTATTGTACACTTAAAAAAAGGTAAAAAATGGCAGATGTTTTGTTATGTGTGTTTTACTGCAATAAAATTAAAACAAAAATAAATCAGATTAAAAAAATATGTTTGAATGGGGAACCTAAGAAACTTCAGGAGGTTTTTTTTTTTTTTTTTTGGTCTACACTATCCTTTGCTGTGGATTAAGCCGCTGCTTATTACAAATTCAAATCCTATCCGTATATTGTCCATGGTTCTTTTGTGTCATCAGGAAATTAAAGTTTGCAGCTGGCCCCTTCATCCTGGCTAATCATGCAGACATAAAGTCCTTAAAGGCCCTGGGAGTGGCCCCTGCGGGGACCAGCTCAGCACTTCTCTTCAGCAGGACATTGTTCTTCAGTTGTGGTTCATCCTCTGCCCTCGTGGGTGTTAAGCTCCTGCTGCTTTTTGCCCCAAATCAGACTGTCCTGCATCATTTTATCACAGCTGTCCAACAACCACAGGAAACCAGGTCCTCACACCCAGTCCCCTAACTGGTTGCAAACATCTCAGAACCCAGGACCTTCTCCAGCTCCTCGTGTGGCAGTCACATCCTGAACACCCAGGCAGGTGGCCGCAATGGAGCAGAGTGTGTCTGTGCTGGATTAGCCCAGTTAGCGGTTTCAAGTCACACTTGCTCTGAGTCAAAGGCTGGCAATTACTTGGACCTGTGAGGGAAAGCCTCAGCGACAGCTAGGCAGCTGCCAGTCTGCCAGCTCCTCGAAAACTGATCTGACATGCTACAAACCCTAAATCTCCTCTCAGGTGTCTTTTAATATCCTGCAGAATTTACACCTGGTTTCTGAGATTCCTTGAACTAATTGAATTCTCATTAGAATACATGCGTCTGCCTCCCCTCACCTCTTAAATGTGTACGACCTGAAGTGCACAATGGAGTGGTTGGGTTAAAACAAATCAGTCTCCCTGGTGTCTTCCATTTCATTTCCCACCCCACTGAGTGTCTCTGGCTCTGACATTCTTAGAGGTGAATGGAGATGCCTCCCACTGGTCTCCCTTCTGGGAGGGACATTGATTACATTTTCACAAGCATTTTAATGTTTCACTTGTCTTAACCATTGCGTTGAGCCTAATGTTCTTTACCTTCTTTTGTATACTTAGGCGTGCTTTTCTTTTTTCTTTTCTAATGACCATAGTTTCTTTTGACATCTCACTGATTTTAGATACTCTTTTACCCTTAATACATTTTTTAAAATGTGGATATGTTTGTGTTGTACATTATTATAAGTATTCATTGGCCAGAAGGCTAGGCAATGACAGGCTCTTAAAAGTTTATTCCACACATATGCATCATGCAAGTATTGTACATTTGTAACTAAATCCACCATACATCCATTTTAAGATACAGCCTTTCAATATGCTTACCATCTGGGACAGTTCAGTGAAGTAAAACATTTCACATCTCTCCCACAAAGTTGTAACTATTTTACTATGTTGAGGCTAATCATTTTTTACTTTTTTTAAAGAGACCACATTTCATTTCCGAGTTGACTTAGAAATGTATCCCCTTTACACCAGGCATAGTCTCATAGTGACATCACTCTGGGTAGAATACAGAAGGAACAATGTTTATGGCCAAAGAGTGCTACATCATATCGTCATCAGAAGCCTCTGGACTGCTTATTATTTGTTGAAGTCACTTCTAGTTGGTTTTTCAGGCACTTGGGCCAGAAAGCATCCAAACTGATACATTGTTGGTGGTCATCTAGACCAGACTCTCCATTTTAAAGAGAAGAAAACCGAGACCCCTAGGAGTAAAGGGATCTATCCTTGGCTCCATAGAATGGCAGCCATGTACAGAATACTTTAACTTCATGTCCAGGCTATTTTTCACCACATTGTTCTGTCCACACCCATGGTGGATGGTTCTTAGCTTCCTAGCTCTCAAAGAAAAATTTCCTCACGTACGGATGAAGACCCAATAACTTCATTCAGAAAAGATAAAATAGGGTCATAGGGAGGATATTTTTAGATAGCTAAGCCAATCATTGCCTTTCTAATTGGGTGTGTGGAAATGTTTATTCCCCTATTTCTTAGAAAATGTTTTATCTTCTGATTCCATTAATTCATGGAACATCTACTTTGCAAGACACTGGAGATAATACGATGAGTGAAACAGATTTTATCTTTACTTGGTGAATCTAAATTTATAACATCACCATTCTGTTTTTTCTTCCATAAAGTTGAATCTTCATTCTGAAAAGGGAGAGAAGCCTCAAGCTCAGTAAGAAGAAATGACATGAAAAGCGCCTACGGCTAGAGAAATAGACCAAAGCCTTTTTGGTCTGAGCCAGGCAGCTGAACTGGGAGAGAAGAAGGCTAAAGGTCTGGTTTCCTCTGATGTGGCTTGGTCCCTGAGGAGCCATGGGGAGAGGAAGTCTGAATGCTGCCTTTCCCTGCCAGGGTTTTGTTTGTTCCTCAGGGACAGGGACAATTTGGCTCAGTTTTGAAGCATTTGTGAAATAATGCAGGCTTAAACATAGCTGGAAAGAGACATGCCCCACACCCTAGAAGATAAGGATAGATTGAGTGCCAATGAAGGAACTCCAAGGGAACTACTGTTAAGAGGCTCCAAGTTTAAGGTAAACAAATTAAAACTTATATTTGGGAATCAGTTCCCTAGAGACTTCAGATTACCCTGCAGCTCTACTCATGGGTGGAATGTATTCTAAGGCATCTAGGATATTCACATTCTTTTCCTTTGCTGCGCCAACAGCACTGCCAGAGCATTGCTTGAGACCATATCAGTCTGAAGTAAGTCTAAACAAAAGAACTCTCTTTGAAAATAACAAAGGTTTTCCTTTTGGCTGAATATGGTCTCTTGATAAGTCAGAATATAGTTTTTTTGGTACTCTTTACTGAGAAATAAGAGGAGATATCAATCTAGACCAAAACCTAAACAAAGGTAACATGTTATTCCAGCTCCAGAATATTGCCAAACAGTATGCAGAACCCTCTGCTCCCAAGAAAATATTTTAATAGGGATTGAATTAGATAAAAAATGTACATTAGGAGCAACCTTCAAAAGGGAAACAAGTCATTGACGAGAAGCGTGAGCACAGACATGAGGAAGATGGATGCACCTACCTCCTTTTGTAGATAAGGACAGAAGTGAGAGGGGTGGATGACGGTGTGATTGCTTGTTGTCACGGTCAAGAGGGAGGACTCTGGAGCCAGACTACTTGCCCTTGAAGTAGTCAGTTTCATCATCTATAAAATGATGACAATTATCTCTGTCTCCTAGACTTGTTAAGAGAATTCAGTTGATACAGAGAGGTGGAGCCAAGATGACAGAATAGACAGGTGCTTCCAGCAAGCTCCCTTTACAACAAAGACCCGAAAAAACAAGTGAAACGAGTGTATTTGTGACAAGCTGGGAGCCCTGAGCTTCAAAGGCAAGCTTAGAAAACAAACTGAGGGGCAGGGGAGGAAGAGACCATTCAGAAGCGGAGAGGAGTTACCAGACCTGAATTGCGGGGAGCCCTTAGGCTCCATTCCTGGAGCCGCGGCAGGCTGGTACTAGCGTTTGGCCGCACTTTCCTCAGGGGGAAGCAGCCAGCCACACAGCCTACCCCCACCTCCGGAACCTGAGCAGAATGGTGCTCTCGGCAAAAGCTAAGTACTTGTGTATATTTCACTATGCTCCCCAACACCCCCAACCCAGCTTCAGTGGCTGAATTCCCTGGGCCTGCAATAGGCCCTGCTGAGGACCTAGAGCCATCCTCCCGGCCTTGGGGAAGGAAAAAATTTGCAACTGGGGGAAAAGATAATTTTTTAGCTCCATTAACCGGAGGAGCTCAGGACAGAAATGGTTCTTCTCCAGGCATAAACTGTCCATAGACTTTGAGCACCTTTCCCTTCTGCATGGACCTGTATGGGCCTATTTTGGGAGAATAGGCCCTTGTTGGCAAACTCCACCATTTCAGCTGTGCAGTGGAGAGGTGGGTGTTTGATGTTTGACATTGCTTTGCCTATTGAACGAGGTCCTCGCCTACCTACATCAGGGACCTAAGGACTGGTAGCTCCACTCAGGTCACCTAGCCACCTGCGACAGGGGTCCAAAGATAACTGGTACCTCCCAGTCCTTACAACCAAAAACTCTGGGTGCCCATGGTCCATCTGCAGAATCCACCCACCTCCATGCTCTAGGGAACAGGGACACGCTTTCCTCAGAGACACTCGGGGGTCAGTTCTCAGCCCCCTGCCTTGTTCAGAGCATGACCCCCTGCTGCAATCAGATACCGGTATATACGCCAATCACCTGTGCCCTTCTAAGACTGTAGGACAGAGCCTGTACCACAACTTGATGATCGGCTACCTGGAAACCTGAGCAGGATTCATAAAAGAAAACTGAATGGAAGCCTAGACTGATGTACCTGATAACAGCTCTAGCCATCTGGTGACAGGATGTCAGAACTCCAAAGGTGAAAATAATCAAGCTAGCTCACTCAAGCAACCCATAGGGGTATTACAAAACAAACTAAACCAAGAAGTTATGACACAATAAGCAAGCATAAACTAATACAATAACTCATAGATGGCTCGGAGACAACAGTCAATATCAAGTCACATAAAGAAACAGACCATGATCACCCTAGAGGCTCTCAAAACAAAGAATCCAGGGACCTTCTAGAAAAAAAGTACATTCCTGGAATTACCAGAGACAGAATACAAAAGTTTAATATACAGAACCCTTCACGACACCAGGAAGGAAATGAGGCAACATGCAGAACAAGCCAAGGAACACAGAGATAAAGCAACTGAAGAAATTAGAAAGATTATTCAGGAAATAATGAAAAGTTTAATAAGCTGGAAAAATTGAAAGAGAACAATCAGAAATTCAGAAGGTTAACAATAAAATTACAGAAGTAGACAACTCAATAGAAAGTCAGAGGAGAAGAATTGAGCAAGTAGAAGCTAGGATTTCTGAACTCAAAGATAAATCACTTGACACTAATATATTTGAAGAAAATCAGATAAAAGAATTAAAAAAAAATGAAGAAACCTTAAGAATCATGTGGGACTCTATCAAGAGAAATAACCTACGAGTGATTGGAGTACCAGAACAGGGAGTGATAACAGAAAATACAGAGAGAATTGTTGAAGATTTGTTGGCAGAAAACTTCCCTGATATCATGAAAGATGAGAAGATATCCATCCAAGATGCTCATCGATCTCCACATAAGGTAGATGTTAAAAGAAAGTCACCAAGGCATATTATAATCGAACTTGCCAAAACCAAAGATAAAGAGAGAATTATAAGAGCAGCTAGAGATAAACGAAAAGTCACCTACAAAGGAGAGCCAATAAGAATAAGCTCGGACGACGTGGCAAAAACCATGCAGGCAAAAAGGCGATGGGATGACATATTTAAAAAATTGCCTGCCAAGAATCATATATCCAGCAAAACTGTCTCTTAAATATGAAGGCAAAATTAAGACATTTCCAGATAAACACAAGGTTAGTGAATTCGTAAAAACCAAACCAAAACTACAAGAAATACTAAAGAGAGTTCTTTGGTTAGAAAATCAATAATATCAGGTATCAACCCAAGGCTAGAACACTGGGCAGAGCAACCAGAAGTCAACCCAGGGAGGGAAATCCAAAGAAACAAAGCAAGATTATATAAAAAAAAAAAGCCCAAAACTGGGTAACAGCAATGTTTTTATATAAAAGAAGACAACATTAATATAATAAAGAAAAAAAAATAAGAAGGACTAAGAAATGTATTCATACACCTTCCATATGGAGAGGAAGATACGGCGATACAAACAAATAAAATTAGTTTCAAATTTAGAAAAATACAGGTAAAATATAAGGTAACCGCAAAGGAGACAAACTATCTTACTCAACAAAATAAAATACAAGAAACAAACAGAGACTCAGCAGACACAAAATCAACAACAACAAATATGAGGAAAGGACAATATATATAGAAAATCTACTCAGCACATAAAATTTAGTGGGAAAAAGAAACTGTCAACAACACACAAAAAAAGACATCAAAATGATAGCACTAAATTCATACCTATCCATAATTACCCTGAATGTGAATGGACTAAATGCACCAATAAAGAGACAGACAGTGGCGAAATGGGTTAAAAACACTATCTGTTTATATGCTGCCTACAAGAGACACACCTTAGACTTAGAGACACAAACAAACTAAAACTCAAAGGATGGAAAAAAATATATCAAGCAAACAACAATCAAAAAAGAGCAGGAGTGGCAATATTAATTTCTGACAAAATAGACTTTAAAGTTAAATCCATCAGAAAGGACACTATATAATGATTAAAGGGACAATACACCAAGAAGATATAACCATATTAAATATTTATGCACTCAATGACAGGGCTGCAGAATACATAAAACAAACTCTATCAGCATTGAAAAGTGAGATAGACAGCTCCACAATAATAGTAGGAGACTTCAACACAGCACTCTCGAGAGGGACAGGACATACAAGAAATAAGCTCAGTAAAGACACGGAAGATCTAAATGTCACGATCAACCAACCTGACCTCATAGACATGTACAGAACACTCCACCCAACTGCAACCAACTATACTTTCTTTTCTACTGCACATGGAACATTCTCTACAATAGACCACATATTAGGTCATAAAGCAAGCCTTAGCAGAATCCAAAACATTGAAATATTACAAAGCATCTTCTCTGACCATAAGGCCATGAAAGTGGAAATCAATAACAGGAAAGGTAGGGAAAAGAAATCAAACACTTGGAAACTGAACAATACCCTGCTCAAAAAAGACTGGATTATAGAAGACATTAAGGGTGGAATAAAGAAATTCATAGAATCCAATGGGAATGAAAACACTTCCTACCAGAACTTTTGGGACACAGCAAAAGCGGTGCTCAGAGGTCAATTTATATCGATAAGTGCACACATACAGAAAGAAGAAAGAGCCAAAACCAGAGAACTGTCCCTACAAGTGGAACAAATAGAAAGCAAGCAACAAAAGAATCCATCAGGCACCAGAAGAAAACAATTAATAAAAATTAGAGCAGAATTAAATGAATGAGAGAACAGAAAAACAATTGAAATAATGGCCAAAGCCAAAAGCTGGTTCACTGAAAAAATTAACAAAATTGATAAACCACTGGCCAGGCTGACTAAAGAAAAACAGGAAAGGAAACAAATAACCTTAATAACAAATGAGATGAGCCATATCACAACAGACCCAACTGAAATTAAAAGAATCATATCAGATTACTATAAGAAATTGTACTCTAACAAATTTGAAAACCTAGAAGAAATGGATGAATACCTAGAAACACACTACCTACCTAAACTAACACAATCAGAAGTAGAAAAACTAAATAGACCCATAACAAAAAAAGAGATTGAAAAGGTAATCAAAAAAACTCTTAACAAAAAAAAAGCCCTGGCCTGGACAGCTTCACTGCAGAGTTCTAACAAACTCTTTCAGAGAAGAGTTAACACTACTACTATTAAAGGTATTTCAAAGCATAGAAAAGGATGGAATACTAAGTAACTCTTTCTATGAAGCCAGCATATCCCTGATGCCAAAACCAGGTAAAGACATCACAAAAAAAGAAAATTACAGACCTATATGCCTCATGAATGTAGACCCAAAAATCCCCAAGAAAATACTAGCCAATAGAATTCAACAACATACCAAAAAAATAATCCACCATGACCAAGTGGGATTTATGCAAGGTTGGTTCAATATTAGAAAAACAATTAATGTAATCTGCCATATAAATAAAACAAAAGACAAGAATCACATGATTTTATCAATTGATGCAGAAAAGGCATTTGACAAAGTCCAACACCCATTTGTGAAAAAAACTCCCAGCAAAATATGAATAGAAAGAAAATTCCTCAACACAATAAAGGGCATATATACAAAGCCAACAGCCAACATCATCCTAAATGGAGCGAGCCTGAAAGCATTTCCCTTGAGAAAGAGAAACAGACAAGGGTGCCTTTTATCACCACTCTTATTCAACATTGTACTGGAAGTCCTAGCCAGGGTGATTTGGCTAGACAAAGAAATAAAGGGCATCTGGATTGGCAGGAGGAAGTAAAATTATCTCTTTTTGCAGATGACATAATCTTATACACAGAAAACCCTAAGAAATCCTCAAGAAAACTACTGAAACTAATAGAGAGTACAGCAGAGTTTCAGGTTACAAGAAAAACATACAAAAATCAGTTGGATTCCTCTACATCAACAAAAAGAACATCGAACAAGAAATCACCAAATCAATACCATTTACAGTAGCCCCCAAGAAGATAAAATACTTAGGAATAAATCTAACCAGAGATGTAAAAGACCTATACAAAGAAAACTACAAGGTACTACTGCAAGAAACTCAAAGGGACCTACATAAGTGGAAAAACATATCTTGCTCAGAAGATTTAATGTTATAAAAATGTCTACTCTACCAAAAGTCATCTATATATACAATGTACTTCCAATCCAAATTCCTGCTACATTTTTTAATGTGAGGAAGAAACAAATCACCAACAAAATATGGAAGGGAAAGAAGCACCAGGTAAGTAAAGTATTACTGAAAAAGAAGAACAAAGTGGGAGGACTCACTGTACCTGATTTTAGAACATATTATACACCCAGAGTAGTCAAAACAGTCTGGTACTGGTACAACAACAGACACATAGACCAATGGAACAGAATTAAGAACTCAGATATGAATCCAACCACATATGAGCACTTGATATTTGACAAAGTCCCAGTGTCAGTTAATTCGGGGAGAGGTAGTCTTTTTAACAAATGGTGCTGGCATAACTGGATATCCATCTGCAAAAACATGAAACAGGACCCATATCTCACACCATGCACAAAAACTAACTCCAAATGGATCAAAGATCTAAACATAAAGTCTAAAATGATAAAGTTCATGGAAGAAAAAATAGGGAAAATGTTAGGAGTGCTAATAAAAGGCATGAAGAGAATACAAAACATTACTAAAAATGATGAGGAGAAACTAGGTAACTGGGAGCTCCTAAAAATTAAACACCTATGCTCATCTAAAGACTTCACCAAAAGAGTAAAAAGACCACTACAGACTGGGAAAAAAATTTTCATCTAAAACATCTCCGACCAGTGCCTGATCTCCAAAATCTACATGATTCTGCTAAAACTCAACCACAAAAAGATAAACAACCCAATTAAAAATTGGGTAAAGGATATGAACAGGCACTTCACTAAAGAAGACATTCAGGTAGCTAACAGATACATGAGGAAATGCTCTCAATCTTTAGCCATTAGAGAAATGCACATTAAAACTATAATGAGATTCCATCTCACTCCAACAAGGCTTGCATTAATCCAAAAAACACAAAAGAATAAATGTTGGAGAGGCTGTGGAGAGATTGGAACACTTCTACACTGCTGGTGGGAATGTCAAATGGTACAACCACTTTGGAAATCAATTTGGCACTTCCTTAAAGCTACAAATGGAACTACCATGTGATCCAGCAATCCCACTCCTTGGAATATGTCCTAGAGAAACAAGAGCCTTTACACAAACAGATATATGCACACCCATGTTTATTGAAGCACTGTTTACAATGGCAAAAAGATGAAAGCAACCAAGGTGTCCATCAACGGATGAATGGATGAATAAATTATGGTATATTCACACAATGGAATACTATGCATCAATAAAGAACAGTGAGGAATCTGTGAAACATCTCATAACATGGAGGAACCTGGAAGGCATTATGCTGAGTGAAATTAGTCAGTTGCAAAAGGACAAATATTGTATAAGACCACTATTATAAGATCTTGAGAAATAGTTTAAACTGAGAAGAAAACATTCTTTTGTGGTTACAAGAGGCGAGAGGAAATGAGGGTGGGAGAGGGGTATTTACTGCTTAGATAGTAGATAAGACCTGCTTTGGGTGAAGGGAGGGACAACACTCAATACAGGGGAGGTCAGCACAACTGGACTAAACCAAAAGCAAAGAAGTTTTCCTGAATAAACTGAAAGCTTCGAAGGTTAGCAAAGTAGGGGCAGGGGTTTGGGGACTATGGCCTCAGGGGACATCTAAGTCAATTGACAAAACAAAATCTATTAAGAAAACATTCTGCATCCCACTTTGAAGTGTGGCATCTGGGGTCTTAAACGCTAGCAAGCAGCCATCTAAGATGCATCAATGAGACTCAACTCACTTGGATCAAAGGAGAATGAAGAACACCAAGCTCACAAGGTAATTATGAGCCCAAGAGACAGAAAGGGCTACATGAACTACAGACTACATCATCCCGAGACCAGAAGAACTAGATGGTGCCCGGCCACAACCGATGACTGCCCTGACAGGGGACACAACCGAGAACCTCTGAGGCAGCAGGAGAACAGTGGGATGCAGACCCCAAATTCTCATAAAAAGACCAGACATAATGTTATGACTGGGATTAGTAGGACCCCGGCAGTCATGGTCCCCAAATCTTCTGTTGGCCCAGGACAGGAACCATTCCTGAAGCCAACTCATCAAACATGGATTGGACTGGACAATGGGTTGGAAAGAGATGCTGATGAGGAGTGAGCTACTTGCACCATGTGGACACTTGAGGCTATGTTGGCATCTCCTGCCTGGAGGGGAGATGGGTAGGTAGAGGGCGTTAAAAACTGGCAAAATGGTCACAAAAGGAGAGACTGGAAGGAGGGAGCTGGCTGACTCATTAGGGGGAGAGTAAATGGGAGTATGTAGCAAGGTGTATATAAGTTTTTGTGTGAGAGGCTGACAAGATTTGTAAACTTTCACTTAAAGCACAATAAAAATTATTTTTAAAAAAGGGCCAAAATCAAAGAATTATCCCTACAATTTGAACAAAAAGAAAGAGAGCAACAAAAGAAACCCACAGGCACCAGAAGAAAACAAATAATTAAAATCAGAGCTGAACTAAAACAAATAGAAAACAGAAAAACAATTGAAAGAGTTAACAAGACCAAAAGCTGATTTTTTGAAAGAAAATCAACAAAATTGATAAACCACTGGCCAAACTGACAAAAGAAAAACAGGAGAGGAAGCAAATAACCCGAATAAAAAATGTCAGGGGCGATATTACAACAGACTCGACTGAAATTAAAAGAATCATATCACATTACTATGAGACATTATACTCTAACAAATTTGAAAACCTAGAAGAAATGGATGAATTCCTAGAAACACACTACCTACCTAAACTAACACAAACAGAGGTAGAACAACTAAACAGACCCATAATAAAAGAAGAGATTTAAAAGGTAATCAAAAAACTTCCCACAAAAAAAAAGCCCTGGTCCAGATGGCTTTGCTGCAGAGTTCTACCAAACTTTCAGAGAAGAGTTAATACCACTACTACTAAGGGTATTTCAGAGCACAGAAAAAGACGGAATACTACCAAACTCATTCTATGGAGCCACCGTATCACTGATACCAAAACAGGTAAAGACACCACAAGAAAAGAAAATTATAGACCTATATCCCTCATGAACGTAGATGCAAAAATCCTCAACAAAATTCTAGCCAATAGAGTTCACCAGCATTTCAAAAAAATAATTCACCATGATCAAGTGAGATTCATACCAGGTATGCAGGGATGGTTCAACATCAGAAAAACAATTACTATAATCCACCACATAAATAAAACAAAAGGCAAGAATCACATGATTTTATCAATTGATGCAGAAAAGACTTTTGACAAAGTTCAACACCCATTCATGATAAAAACTCTCAGCAAAATAGGAATAGAAGGAAAATTCCTCAGCCTAATAAAGGGCATTTATACAAAGCCAACAGCTAATATCACCCTAAATGGAGAAAGCCTCAAAGCATTCCCACTGAGATCGGGAACCAGACAAAGATGCCCTTTATCATCACTCTTATTCAACATTGTGTTGGAGGTCCTAGACAGAGTAATTAGGCTAGATAAAGAAATAAAGTGCATCCAGATTGGCAAGGAAGAAGTAAAAGTATCTCTATTTGCAGAAGACATGATCTTATACTCAGAAAACCTTAAGGATCCTCAAGAAAACTACTGAAGCTAATAGAAGAGTTCAGCAGAGTATGGGGATAGAAGATAAACATACAAAAATCAGTTGGATTCCTCTACACCAACAAAAAGAACATCAATGAGGAAATCACCAAATCAATGCCATTTACAGTAGCCCCCAAGAAGATCAAATAAAAAAAAAAATTAGGAATAAATCTTACCAGAGATGTAAAAGACGTAGACAAAGAAAACTACGGTACACTTCTGCAAGAAACCAAAAGAGACTTACGTAAGTGGAAGAACATACCTTGCTCATGGATAGGAAGACTTAACATTATAAAAATGTCTATTCTACCAAAAACGATCTATACATTTAATGCAATTCTGATCCAAATCCCAAAGACATTCTTTAATGAGATGGAGAAACAAATCACCAACTTCATATGGAAGGGAAAGAGGCCCCGGATAAATAAGGCATTACTGAAAAAGAAGAACAAAGTGGGAGACCTTACTCTACCTGATTTTAGAACCTATTATACTGCCACAGTAGTCAAAACAGTCTCGTACTGGTACAACAACAGATACATAGACCAATGGAACAGAATTGAGAATCCAGACATAAATCCATCCACATATGAGCAGTTGATATTTGACAAAGTCCCAGTGTCAGTTAATTCGGGGAGAGGTAGTCTTTTAACAAATGGTGCTGGCATAACTGGGTATCCATCTGCAAAAAAATGAAACAAGACCCATACCTCAGTCCATGCACAAAAACGAACTCAAAATGGATCAAAGACCTAAATATAAAATCGAAAATGATAAAAATCATGGAAGAAAAAATAAGGACAACATTAGGAGCCCTAATACATGGCATAAACAGTATACAAAACATTACCAAGAATGCAGAAAAAAAACTAGATAACTGGGATCTCCTAAAAATCAAACATCTATGCTCATCCAGAGACTTCACGAAAAGAGTAAAAAGACTACCTACAGACTGGGAAAAGGTTTTTAGCTAGGACATTTCTGATCAGCGCCTGATCTCTAAAATCTACATAATACTGCAAAAACTCAACTGCAGAAAGACAAATAACCCAATGAAAAAACGGGCAAAAGATATGAATAGACGCTTCACTAAAGAAGACATTCAGGTAGCTAATAGATACATGAGGAAATGCTCTCAATCTTTAGCCATTAGAGAAATGCACATTAAAACTATAATGAGATTCCATCTCACTCCAACAAGGCTTGCATTAATCCAAAAAACACAAAAGAATAAATGTTGGAGAGGCTGTGGAGAGATTGGAACACTTCTACACTGCTGATGGGAATGTCAAATGGTACAACCACTTTGGAAATCAATTTGGCACTTCCTTAAAGCTACAAATGGAACTACCATGTGATCCAGCAATCCCACTCCTTGGAATATATCCTAGAGAAATAAGAGCCTTTACACAAACAGATATATGCACACCCATGTTTATTGCAGCACTGTTTACAATGGCAAAAAGATGAAAGCAACCAAGGTGTCCATCAACGGATGAATGGATGAATAAATTATGGTATATTCACACAATGGAATACTATGCATCGATAAAGAACAGTGAGGAATCTGTGAAACATCTCATAACATGGAGGAACCTGGGAGGCATTATGCTGAGTGAAATTAGTTGCAAAAGGACAAATATCATATAAGGCCACTATTATAAGAACTTGAGAAATAGCTTAAACTGACAAGAAAACATCCTTTTGTGGTTACGAGAGGAGGGAGGAAGGAAGGTGGGAGGGGGCATTCACTAATTAGATAGTAGATAAGAACTACTTTAGGTGAAGGGAAAGAGAGCACACAATACAGGGGAGGTCAGCACAATTGGACTAAACCAAAAGCAAAGAAGTTTCCTGAATAAACTGAATGCTTCAACGGCCAGTGTAGCAGGGGCAGGGGTTTGGGGACTATGGTTTCATGGGACATCTAAGTCAATTGGCATAATAAAATCTATTAAGAAAACATTCTGCATCCCACTTTGAAAAGTGGCATCTGGGGTCTTAAACGCTAGCAAGCAGCCATTTGAGATGCATTAACTGGTCTCAACCATCTAGATCAAAGGAGAATGAAGAACGCCAAGAACACAAGGCAATTACGAGCCCAAGAGACAGAAAGGGCCACATGAACCAAAGAGTGCATCATCCTGAGACCAGCAGAACTATATGGTGCCTGGCTACAACTGATGACTGCCCTGACAGAGAACCTCTGAGGGAGCAGGAAAGCCGTGGGATGCAGACTCGGAATTCTCGTTAAAAGACCAGACTTAATGGTCTGATTGAGACTAGAAGGACCCTGGTGGTCATGGCCCCCAGACCTCGTGTTGGCCCAGGACAGGAACCATTCCCGAAGGCAACTCTTTAGACGTGGATTGGACTGGACAGGGGGTTGGAGGGGGATGCTGGTGAGGAGTGAGCTTCTTGGATCAGGTGGACACTTGAGACTATGTTGGCATCTGCTGCCTGGAGAGGAGATGAGAGGGCAGAGGGGGTTAGAAGCTGGCGAAACGGACATGAAAAGAGAGAGTGGAGGGAGAGAGCAGGTTGTCTCATTAGAGGCAGAGTAATTGGGAGTATTAACAAGGTGTATATATAAAAAAAAAGAAAAGAAAAAAAAAATTTTTTATATATACATTTTTGTGTGAGAGACTGTCTTGATTTGTAAACTTTCACTTAAAGCACAATGAAAATTATAAAAATTAAAAAAAAAATGAGTTTATACAGCAATAACCAAACCAAACCAACTCCAGTGCTATCGAGTCGATTCTGACTCATAGCGACCCTATAGGTCAGAGTAGAACTGTCTCACGTAGTTTCCAAGGAGCGCCTGGCGGATTCAAACTGCCGACCTCTTGGTTAGCAGCCGTAGTACTTAACGACTACACCACCAGGTTTTCCGATACAGCAATAAGACCTTGGGTATCTCTTTTTTTATATTCAAGTCATATAATAAGCATGTCATAAATATTACTATTAAGGGATAAGATCTTGTTCAAACTAGCTGATAATCCTTTTCTCTTCCTGCCACTATCTGCATAAGTCAGCATCCTTCTGTGGCAATATGAAGGCCTGCTTTCCAGAGGGTGTCACCAGGGAATTCACCCCATTTTGTTGCTTCATGGGACAGCTCTGGGCTTGGTATTTGGAGAAGGTGAAGTCATCAGTCACACTGGAAGCAGGCGTACTTCCTGAATCCTACAAGGCACTCAGTAAATATTTCTTGAATGGACTAGGGCACCACCCTGCTGGTACAAGAGTGTCAATTACTGATACCATATCAAGGACAGAGAAATTACTTGATGCTCAAACCTTGTAAGGCAAGGTAGCTTGGGTTCCTTATCAAATCTTGCATAATTATGTATGTTATTTATTCACTTACAGAGGGGCTGGGGGAAGAGTGATAGGAAGAGTAGAAGATCAAGGCCATAAATGTCTAGGAAGGGTTAGAGGAGTGAGAGGTAACATATTTTGAGTACCTATTATGTACCAGGAAATGAGCTAGGCACATTCATATATTACTTTAATTCTGACAATAACCTTATCAGATGAGTATTATTGTCCACATCCTACAGAGGCTAAGAATCTTGGCTGGGAGAAAGTCCTGGTGATCTATTTCCAAAAAAACCAACTGATAAAAACCCTACGGATCACAATATTTGATCTTGTGTGCATGAGGTCACCGTGGCAGATAACAGCAAAGAGTATTTTGTCTAAGGTTGCTCTGAGTGAGCTGTAGAACCAGGATTCAGTCCCATATGTGTTTGACCTTAAAGCCCTTGTGCTTTCTGCTGCACTCTGCTAACAGAATTTTCTCTCAATGCTTTACTTCCTGCTAAAGCACAAACTGGAAATGGGGATTCTGGATATTATACAACTGAACGGAATGGCGAGGACGCTGACTGTATTCTTCCCTTTTCCTTAGTGATTGAATCAGGGTCTCTCCAAACTCTGGCTCCTTCCTTTTCTGCTCTCACCCGTCCCACTTCCCAGGCCCCACAGCCCCAAATAATCCAACTAAACTGTTTGTGCCAGTAATTACTTCACTTCTTCAACCACAATTTTTCAAAGCTGTGTGAGAAACGTTAAATGTAGTTTTAATCTGCAGGACCTCCTCAACTTCCATGCTCAGGGTTTACTCTGGACTCAAGCTCTTTTATTAGTCAGTTGCCATTGAGTCAACTGCAACTCATGGCAACCCCATGTGTGTCAGAGTAGAAATGTGCTCCATAGGGTTTTCAGTGACTTATTTTTCAGAAGTAGATCTCCAGGCCTTTCTACTGAGGAGTTCTGGGTGGATTTGAACCACCAACATTTTGGTTAGCAGCCGAGTGCATTAACTGTTTGCACCACCCATGGATTCTGTAAAGCCTTCATACCAGGAAAATCAAACCCATTGCCACCAAGTTGATTCCAACTCATGGTGACCCCACATGTTACAGAGGAGAATTGCTCCATAAGGTTTTCTTGGCTATAATATTTATGGAAGCAGATCACCAGGCTTGTCTTTCATGGTGCTGCTGGGTGGGTTTGAATCATCAACCTTTAGGCTAGCAGTTGAGTGCAGACCATTTGCACCATGTAGGGACTCCACAGATCCTTCATGTTATTGATAGATATCACCAATCCTGTCCCATGCCGTGGCTTCCACCCTACTAATGCCATTGACTGGAGAACTAGAGGAGATGAAGAGTGAAGGAGTCACCTTAGTTACCAATTTTAAGGTCTAGTTCAGGGTTTCAGCCATCATTTTAGGCTGGGTTCTCTAGAGAAGCAAAACCAGTAAAGCATATAGATATATATAGAGAGAGAGAGATTTACATCAAGGAAATGGTTCATGTGGTTGTAGAGTCTGGGATGTCCCAAGTCCTTGAATCAGGATGACAGGATTCTCCTGATTCACGTAGCCACAGGGGCTGATGAACCCGAGATTGGCCGGTCGCACAGCAGAGCTCTTTCTTACAGGCTGTGAAGATCGACGAATCCCAAGATTGGTAGGCAAGACCTCAGGTATGCTGCTAGCTCAAGTCCCAAGAACCAAAAGTCAGACAAACAGGAGCCAGCTGCAAGATCCAGAATAGACAAAAGCCAGAACATCCACTTATATTTGGATGCAGGCCACACACCCAAAGGAACTCCCTTTCAACTCATAGCAGACTGTCTACTCATAGCAGATCCCATTGTGGGGGTGATCACATAACCAATCTCAAGAGGGAAGTTATCACAACATTATACAACTGCCAAAACACTGAGATTCATGGCCTGGCCAAGTTGACAGACAATCTTAACCATCACAGCGATGTTTAATTAGGGTGGTCGAAACTTTCTCAAAACATATTTATTATACTTAGACCTTCCCCTAGTCCTTTCAGCCATTGCCTCGCAAGGAGGCCTTGTCTCCTGGTCGGAACTGGGAGCTTGGTTTACATTTGCTCCTTATCCCCCTGCTGCCACATCCATTAAATAAGCATTGATTATTTTGTATTCTGCCCTTTGGAATTCTCTAAATGCTGTCTGGACACAATGGGGCTCCATCCAAGATGAGCAACAGCTGTCTTCAGGGCGTGTAAGCCCCTTATCACAGAGGCTGCTACCCCAAGCTGATAGGAGCTTGGTGGGGGGAGTATCATCTCCTCCATGTGCAGCAGTAGGACCTTGGAAATTTCCCTGCTCTCCCCTACTCCCTCCCCCCACTTCCCCGTCAATGGCTATTTGAGTAGCCTTCCTTCTCTTGGTTTTACAACTGTAATCCATTTATGCTGCACAGAGGGTTAAGGGCATTAGCCGTTGGAATGCCTAACATCAAATGTTGGGTAGGAAAATTGGGCAAATCCATCTTTTTAGGCTTTAATTGCCCTTCCTGTATGATTCCTATTAGGACAGAAGAATCACCCCTCACTTTTATGCGCTTTTCTTACCTCATAACGCAATGTTGCACGCGGTGCCCTGTCTCCTGCAGCGGGTCATGGTGAATGACCAGTTCCTGGACTCAGCTCCCTCGATCTGTGTGTCTTACAGAGCTCTGGCCGCCAGACATCATGTGCTGCTTACACTTAAGTTTTTACATCCAGTTTCCTTTCCTACTTAAGTTTTGCCAAGCATATGTTTGTCCTGCCTTCGGGGGGAATATTTAAGTGTAATAAGTAGAAAGCTACAGTATCGAGAACTGTGTCCGCAACTCTCTAAGTAGTATTGAGAAAATTTACCCTACTACATCAAAATTGTGGTTATATTACATACTGTCCACACCGATGCTTGGTTTCTAACGGATGCTTTTCTTCCTTCAAGCTGAGATAAACTCTCTCAAACTCTTACTGGGGCATCGTTCCTTACTCTTCTTCCTTTTTGCTGCCTTCCTGTTGGCACTATTGGGTTTAAACCAGAAACACAGACTTGTCTGCTCATTTTAGGCCACTCTGTAAATCCCTTCACATTGGATTTTTTTTCACAACCTCCACCTACTATGTCCAAAGGGAGTCACCCCTCACCACAGCCATGACAGGCTTCTTCTCTGTTGAGTTCCAAGATAAGACTATCAAGTTCAGCCTCACTCGATATCTCTTAACTTTTGCCCTTGGCATCCAGACAACTCTTCGATTCTCAGGATGCTTTCTGCTGAACTTCCTGTCTATATAAATGTGCTTGGGGAGTCTCTTGCTCCTCTAGCCTGCTTCTTCCTCCTCCCAGAGCTTCCCTTTCCCTTTCCAGGCCGAGCAATTATTCTTATTAATTATTCCAGCTAGCAGTAATTATCAGCAGTACATGCCCCCAGCCACATTAATAACAGAGATCTCCAGGACACTGAGGAATCAGCTGGGAGGCCCCCTCTACTGTTTGAATCTTCTGGCACTGCAAGTTATCCACTCTGCTGGCCACAGCCCTCCCATCGTGCCTCCGCTTTGCTCTTAGCTGTCTCCAGTTGCTACATTCTCCAGCCCTGTTTGATGGTGTGATGAAGTGGGCACAGCACAATCTAGACCCGTGTGGCAATAAGCTGGATGTCACTCACTATGGTGGCATGTGAGACATCTGACCCCTGGCACAATTCAAAGCTGTCGTTCGGCAGCCTTCAAAGTTGGGTCCTGACTGTTCCTGAACACTCTATTAATCCCTTGATCCTTGTTTGTGACAGTTTTGAATTTGTATGAGTTCTTGCCCAGTGCTCATTTGTCTTGCTTGTCATTTGTAAACAGTTTACAATCTCAACAGCAGGTCACTGGTGTAAAGTCATGCTCTTATCTCATTGGCAAACTTTAAAAAATCGATTTCATTTACAAAAAAGTGATCAAAATTAGGAAGTTAAAGACATTCTTTTATCTTTACATGTAAAATTGTATTAATGATGGCCTCCTGCAAACGGGTGAACTGACCTGATTCCATCAAAATATTTCAGAAGAAAGAGCAGATGACAAGGGATCCGAGAAGAAGCAATAGAACCAGTTTAGAAGAGTGTACATTCTTACCAAAGTAACAGAGCACTGCATGAATGCGTGTGCTTGAGACAGCGAGATGCTGCATTTCACTAATGTAGCTCCTAACAGGGGCTTAGAAACCATCTGCCTGTTGGAACCTTCTTTTTTTAGCACAAAACGACAAAGTTTGAAACACTCGAATATGGCATCCAACCCTGACTTACTGCAATTGCAAACCATCAGCAAGTTTCCAGAGAGGCTGCAAAGCAAGGTGCTAATTTGCAGATGTTACAGCCAAGACCTTATTACTAAACCACCACAGACCACATGTGGTAATGGTAAGAATCAGGTGGAAAAAAAAAAAAAAAACTTTCGGCATTGTCAAAACAGCACTTCTATCAGTTGTTGCCAAGTGAAAAACAGAAGAGATAAGCTAGTTTTTTTCAAAGACAGGCATGGGACAAGGCAGGGTATGTGAAGCAATTTGGAAGAGATAAAATTTTAAGAGTGACACTATCTCACTTAAAGATGCTTTGAAAAGCAAAAGGCATAAGAAGCGTGCCTCATTCTGATACGGTGCCTACGGGCTTCCAGCATGAAGTAGCAACACAAAATTGTTGAGGCCAGTGGTAAAAACTCAGTCCTTTGCAAATTTATTTAATTTAAATAAGCTTCCCCAACATTGGGGGAATATGTTCTCTCAGTGTGCTTCATTAGTGTAGCTTACACCACAAAACTGGCTGTATTGAGAAAGATTGCACCATTATCAAATAATTAGCAATGCCTTAGCAGGTGCATACACTTACCTTAGTAATTAAACCCTTGTTAAAACACCAAAATCCAGAGACTTTAAATGGTTACAGCATCCCAAAGGAGGTAGCCCAGAAAGTGATTCTATAAGGTAGTGTCATTGGGGAACGGGGATATTGAGCAGAGTCTCTTTTCCTCTTGGGATGCTTACCCAGCACATCTGCGCACATCACGAGATGCAATAAAAATTGCAATGACAATGCTAGACAAACACCCACTGCACAAGATGCGGGTAAAAGCCAGTGCCATTCGGCTTGGAAGCAGATACTGCATCAGTGGGCTTTGTGCTGTCATTGTTTCAAGCATGGAGTGTGAGACAAAGAGGAGATAAAAATAATAATTCTGAAATAAGTACTCAGCCAACCCACTTTGCTTTGGGGAGAAAAGGGCAGCTGATACAAATTTCACATCAAATGCCTTCATACAACTTGGATAGACTTTGAAGTTTTTCTCTGATAAAATGCAAAGACAAAGGCACCCCCTCTCGATGGTGAGCAGCTGTATCACTCAACCACTGCGCCACCAGGGCTCCATCTGAATTATCGACCCGTGTAAATATGACAAGCAGCTACCAGTAAGCCAACATTCAAGAGAAGTTCTCTAAAATCTCACTGCCAGGAGTGTTAGAGTAATCCATATAATTACAAATTAGACCTCTTTACCTGGGGTCTGGTTGCCTAGGCAAGAGCTCGCCTCCATACATAAATATAATTGTGATAAATCTGGACTCAACAGCCAGGGGGCATTCTGAAGATGATGTCTAGGGGTTGCCATGACAACTCCCTAGAATTCCTGCTGTCTTTTCATGGCGGAGTTCCTAGGTAAAGCCTGGGAGGTACTGGAAATAAATCATCAAAAGGTAGGACAGCTGGAATTGGTCCATGGAAGAAATCCAGGTGTATGAGTTCATAAGTCCTGTAGTAAGGAGGCTGTCACAAAAGGACGAATTTCCATCATTGTGTGGAATTTTGGCTGAGAATTTCAAGAAATGGAATTTTTGTAGAGATTAGTCTCCCCAAGTCGTATGGTATTGATAATCAATGGCCTTATCCAAACGCTGATGAAATCACTCACTGGGAGGGAATGTCCCACATTTTTGAGACATGAATATTCCTCAGAAGTTCTGTGTATCCAGCTACGTGGTAAAACTTTTGTTACTGTCGTTAGCTGCCGTTGAGCAGGCCCTTGACTCACAGCGACCCCCTACACACAGAACAAAACACTGGCCAGTCCTGCACCAACCCCATTATCTGTTGGGGATCTGATCATTGTGATCCATAGGTTTTCATTGGCTGATTTTCAGAAGTAGATCGCCAGTTTGGAAGTTCCCTTGAAACCTGTTCAGCATCATAGCAACAAACCTTCACTGACAGGCAGGTGGTGGCTGCACACAAAGCACACTGGCCAGAAATAGAACCCTGCTTTCCCACATGGAAGGCCAGAATCCTAACACTGAGCCACCACTGCCCTCACTAACAGGCACAAAACATCAGGATCCCAAATCTATTGTACGTTAAAAAACAAGGTGTTGTCAGCTAATCTTCTTTTGTAACAGTCTTAACAACAGAGGCCACCTTTTGATTTGGGAAGCTTGTGACATCAATGGTGGGACTAGGATTGCAATTACCTAGCTAATTCTGTTTCTGAGATGCATACAGCTAGGCCTGAATCCTACTTACACCATTGTTTTACTCTCAGACATTGGAAAAGTCACTATAGTCATTTTCTTCATTAAAAAAAGGGGATAATACCCTGACCTAAATTGTTAATTGTGAGAATTGAATAAATTAGCAAGCATAAAACACCTAGCACAATGCTTGATATTTAATAAACACTAAATTTCCTTTCCCTTCATCTCTCCCAATACAAATTTAAAATATGATATAAATGCAAGATGCAATGCATTATTACTCAACTAGAGAATCTACAAATAATCTTAGACATTACACTGAGATCTGGGCAGAACAGTACTCCCAGTCCAATTTGCACTGTTCATAATAATGTAACTTCTCAAATGGTGAGGGGAAGTGGTAGGTGTTCTATCAACAATATCAGCAGACATATAGATGTCACGTGATATTTCAAATGATAAATAGCTGAGAGGATCAGATTACTTGAATGGTCTATATCTCTATGCCACAAATGTGGAAAGGTGGTGGGTATGCCCTGTCACTCTGCCATGAAATGAAGAAAACTTTACAGAAGCAAGAAGAATAGTACGTACACTTGGCTGAAATTATGCCTTAACTCCAGACTTGCAGGGGCTATTGCTAACGTATTATTTAATCAACGTGTTATTTTTGTCTTTAAAAAATCACACCCAAACTACAGCACACTTTGGCAAGAAACCAAAAGAGAGTTACATATGTGGAAGAACATACCTTGCTCATGGATAGGAAGACAACATTATAAAAATGTCTATTCTACCAAAAGCGATCTATACATTTAATGCAATTCTGATCCAAATCCCAAGGACATTCTTTAATAAGACGGAGAAACAAATCACCAATTTCATATGGAAGGGAAAGAGGCCCCGGATAAATAAGGCATTACTGAAAAAGAAGAACAAAGTGGGAGGCCTCATTTTACCTGATTTTAGAACCTATTATACAGCCACAGTAGTCAAAACAGCCTGGTACTGGTACAACAACAGATACATGGATCAATGGAACAGAATTGAGAATCCAGACATAAATCCATCCACATATGAGCAGCTGATATTTGACAAAGGCCCCAAAACAGTTAAATGGGGGAAAAGACAGTCTTTTTAACAAATGGTGCTGGCATAACTGGATATCCATCTGCAAAAAAATGAAACAAGACCCATACCTCAATCCATGCACAAAAACAAACTCAAAATGGATCAAAGACCTAAATATAAAATCTAAAGCCATAAAGATCATGGAAGAAAAAATAGGGACAACGTTAGGAGCCCTAATACATGGCATAAACAGTATACAAAACATCATAAAGAACATAGAAGAAAAACTAGATAACTGGGAGCTCCTAAAAATCAAACACCTATGCTCATCCAAAGACTTAACCAAAGGAGTAAAAAGACTACCCGCAAGGAGGTGGGGCCAAGATGGCTGACTAGGTAGATGCTACCTCGGATCCCTCTTGCAACAAAAAAAAAAAAAATTTTTTTTTTTTAGACTCAGAAAAACAAGTGAATCGATCACATACATGACAATCTACGAACCCTGACCATCAAACACAGATCTAAAGAGTTGGCCTGAGTGACAGAGACTGAGAACTAACAACCAAGGGGAAGCAGCCACTGTTTTTGGAGCCTGGAGCCAGCATCCCAGTCAGGAAACCTTGGCACTGGGCTTTGGACTGGGCGCAGGAGAGCTGAGCATGGCACCCTGAGATGGCGCAAAAACGGGGCGCAGCCCTAGCCCCCTGAACTGACCTCGGCGGAAGCCCAGCTAGTGCACACAGGCAGCACAGCGACGCGGCTGACAGGAGGAGAATTCACTGGGAGGCAGCAACTGGTTTTGGAGCTGGGAGTGCAGCGTCCCTGCCGGGGAACCTTGGCGCCTGGCTTTGGACTGGGAACGGAGGAACTAACCGCGGCTTCTGAGACAGCGCAAGCACAGAACGCAGGCCTGACCCTCAGGGGCAATCTCTACCCAGCCAGCGCACACAGTCGACGCGCCCCTCGGGAATCTCAGATAAAACACTCATCCCAAGCAAGATAAGTAACTTTGTCTATATTCTGGGGTGCTACTCTCTCCTGTTTATCTGAACCCTCCCTTCCCCTTCCCAGGCGGCTTCATTAACATTGGAATTTCCTGAGCCAGAGGGAGAACTGCTCCGAGGTTTTTCTTTTCTTTTTTTTTTTTGGTCTTTTCCTAACCCATTCTTCTGGCCTGAGAGAAGCAACCACAAAAAGAACCCAGGGACCAAAAATCCTTCCCTAATTGGACTAAAAACACAGAACCAGTTCCAGCCAAGCATATGTGATCCACAGTCTCGGGCTTTCATCCCTACAGGGAATAAGGTGGCTATTATAATGCAAAGGCATTTCTGATAGGGATCTGACTGCAATTGTTTTAGCAGATTTACTGGAAAGACAAGTTTCCAAGGTCTGATATCTCTGTGTATTCAACAGAGCCCTCACTGACCCACAACAGGGAACTGAGGGCTGAAGCTCCCCCCAGACCCCCTAGCCTCCTGCCTTAGGCATCTAAGGAGTGTGACACCTACCAATCTGTAGAGGTACTTGCATTGGGTTCCTAAGGTCTGGTGCACACAACTATCACCACTACTTCTCTAGGTGGACCCAAAATCAGATTCTACCCAAGAATAGTGAATGGACTCAGGCTTATATATTTGGTAACAGCCCAAACCAGCTGGTAATAGGACATAAGTGAGTCAAGGGCCACAACAATCAAGACAGCTCAATATAGTACCCCATCTATGTATATTGAAAGAAAACAAAACAAGATAAGACTCAGTGAGCAAATATAGAATAAATCACTACAATATCTTAGTGATGGCTCGGAGACAGTAGTCGATATCAAACCACGTAAAGAAGCAGACCATGACTGCTTCTACAACTCCCCAAACTAAAGAATCAAAATCTTTCCCAAATGAAGATACAATCGTGGAATTGCCAGGTACAGAATATAAAAAAACTAATTTACAGAATGCTTCAAGACATCAGGGATGACCTCAGAAATGAAATAAGGCAATCTACAGGAAAAGCCAAGGAACACACTGATAAAGCAGTCGAAGAACTCAAAAAGATTATTCAAGAACACACTGGAAAAATTAATAAGTTGCAAGAATCCATAGAGAGACAGCATCCAGAAATCCAAAAGATGAACAATAAAATTACAGAATTAGACAATGCAATAGGAAGTCAGAGGAGCAGACTCGAGCAATTAGAATGCAGTCTGGGAGATCTGGAGGACCAGGGAATTAACACCAATATAGCTGAAAAAAAATCAGATAAAAGAATTTAAAAAAAAGAAGAAAACCTAAGAATCATGTGGGATTCTATCAAGAAGAATAACTTCCGTGTGATTGGAGTCCCAGAACGGGGGGGATATCAGAAAACACAGAGAGAATAGTTGAAGATCTGTTGGCAGGAAACTTCCCTGACATCATGAAAGACGAAAGGATATCTATCCAAGATGCTCATCGAAACCCATTTAAGACTGATCCAAAAAGAAAATCACCAAGACATATTATCATCAAACTTGCCAAAACCAAAGATAAAGAGAAAATTTTAAAAGCAGCCAGGGAGAAAAGAAAGGTCTCCTTCAAGGGAGAATCAATAAGAATAAGTTCAGACTACTCAGCAGAAACCATGTAGGCAAGAAGGCAATGGGATGACATATACAGAGCACTGAATGAGAAAAACTGCCAGCCAAGGATCATATATCCAGCAAAACTCTCTCTGAAATATGAAGGCAAAATTAAGACATTTACAGATAAACACAAGCTTAGAGAATTTGCAAAAACCAAACCAAACCTACAAGAAATATTAAAGGAAATTGTTTGGTCAGAAAACCAATAATATCAGATACCAGCACAACACAAGGTCACAGAACAGAACATCCTGATACCAACTCAAATAGGGAAATCACAAAAACAAATTAAGATTAATTTAAAAAAAAAAACGCTCAAAACAGGGAATCATTGAAGTCAATATGTAAAAGATCACAATAATCAAAAAAGAGGGACTAAATACAGGTGGCACAGAACTGCCATATAGAGAGGGATACAAGGCAATATAGGACAATACAAGTTAGGATTTAATTAGAAAAATAGGGGTAAATATTAAGGTAACCACAAAAAGGTATAACAACTCCGTAACTCAAAATAAAAACCAAGAAAAATGTAACAACTCAGCAAACATAAAGTCAAATACTATGAAAATGAGGAACACACAATTTACAAAGAAAAACGTCTCAGCACAAAAAAGTAAGTGGAAAAATGAAATTGTCAACAACACACATAACAGGGCATCAAAATGACAACACTAAACACATACTTATCTATAATTATGCTGAAAGTAAATGGACTAAACGCACCAATAAAGAGACAGACAGTGGCAGAATGGATAAAGAAACAGGATCCGTCTATATGCTGCCTACAAGAGACACACCTTAGACTTAGAGACACAAACAAACTAAAACTCAAAGGATGGAAAAAAATACATCAAGCAAACAACAATCAAAAAAGACCAGGAGTGGCAATATTAATTTCTGACAAAATAGACTTTAAAGTTAAATCCATCAGAAAGGATAAGGAAGGACACTATATAATGATTACAGGGACAATACACCAAGAAGATATAACCATATTAAATATTTATGCACCCAATGACAGGGCTGCAAGATACATAAAACAAACTCTATCAGCATTGAAAAGTGAGATAGACAGCTCCACAATAACAGCAGGAGACTTCAACACAGTACTTTCGAGAGGGACGGGACATCAAGAAATAAGCTCAATAAAGACACGGAAGATCTAAATGCCACAATCAACCAACCTGACCTCATAGACATGTACAGAACACTCCACCCAACTGCAACCAACTATACTTTCTTTTCTACTGCACATGGAACATTCTGTAGAATAGACCACGTATTAGGTCATAAAACAAACCTTTGCAGAGTCCAAAACATAGAAATATTACAAAGCATCTTCTCAGACCACAAGGCCATAAAAGTGGAAATCAATAACAGAAAAACTAGGGAAAAGAAATCAAACACTTGGAAACTGAACAATACCCTGCTGAAAAAAGACTGGGTTATAGAAGACATTAAGGAGGGAATAAGGAAATTCATAGAATGCAACGAGAATGAAAATACTTCCTATCAAAACCTCTGGGACACAGCAAAAGCAGTGCTCAGAGGCCAGTTTATATCGATAAATGCACACATACAAAAAGAAGAAAGAGCCAAAATCTGAGAACTGTCCTTACAACTTGAACAAACAGAAAGTGAGCAACAAAAGAATCCATCAGGCACCAGAAGAAAACAAATAATAAAAATTAGAGCTGAACTAAATGAATTAGAGAACAGAAAAACAATTGAAAGAATTAACAAAGCCAAAAGCTGGTTCTTTGAAAAAATTAACAAAATTGATAAACCATTGGCCAGACTGACTAAAGAAATACAGGAAAGGAAACAAATAACCCGAATAAGAAATGAGATGGGCCACATCACAACAGACCCAACTGAAATTAAAAGAATCATTTCAGATTATTACGAAAAATTGTACTCTAACAAATTTGCAAACCTAGAAGAAATGGATGAATTCCTGGAAAAACACTACCTACCTAAACTAACACAATCAGAAGCAGAACAACTAAATAGACCCATAACAAAACAAGAGATCGAAACAGTAATGAAAAAACTCCCAACAAAAAAATGCCCTGACCCGGATGGCTTTACTGCAGAGTTCTACCAAACTTTCAGAGAAGAGTTAACACCACTACTACTAAAGGTATTTCAAAGCATAGACAATGACGGCATACTGCCTAACTCATTCTATGAAGCCACCGTATCCCTGATACCAAAACCAGGTAAAGACATCACAAAAAAAGAAAATTACAGACCTATATACCTCATGAACATAGATGCAAAAATCCTCAACAAAATTCTAGCCAATAGAATTCAACAACATATCAAAAAAATAATCCACCACTACCAAGTGAGATTTATACCAGGTATGCAAGGCTGGTTTAATATTAGAAAAACCATTAATGTAATCCACCATTTAAATAAAACAAAAGACAAAAACCACATGATCTTATCAATTGATGCAGAAAAGGCATTTGACAAAGTTCAACACCCATTTATGATAAAAACTCTCACCAAAATAAGAATTGAAGGAAAAGTCCTCAACATAATAAAGGGCATCTATTTATACAAAGCCAACAGCCAACATCACTCTAAATGGAGAGAGCCTGAAAGCATTTCCCTTGAGAATGGGAACCAGACAAGGATGCCCTTTATCACCGCTCTTATTCAACATTGTGCTAGAGGTCCTAGCCAGACCAATTAGGCTAGACAAAGAAATAAAGGGCATCCGGATTGGCAAGGAAGAAGTAAAGTTATCTCTATTTGCAGATGACATGATCTTATACACAGAAAACCCCAAGGAATCCTCCAGAAAACTACCGAAACTAATAGAAGAGTTTGGCAGAGTCTCAGGTTATAAGATAAACATACTAAAATCACTTGGGTTCCTCTACATCAACAGAAAGAACATTGAAGAGGAAATCACCAAATCAATACCATTCACATTAGCCCCCAAGAAGATAAAATACTTCGGAATAAACCTTACCAAAGATGTAAAAGACCTATATAAAGAAAACTATTAAGTACTACTACAAGAAACTAAAAAGGACCTACTTAAGTGGAAAAACATACCTTGCTCATGGATAGGAAGACTTATCATAGTAAAAATGTCTATTCTACCAAAAGCCATCTATACATACAATGCACTTCTGATCCAAATTTCAATGACATTTTTTAATGTGATGGAGAAACAAATCACCAACTTCATATGGAAGGGAAAGAAGCCCCGGATAAGTAAATCATTACTGAAAAAGAAGAAGATTGTGGGAGGCCTCACTCTACCTGATTTCAGAACCTATTATACAGCCACAGTAGTCAAAACAGCCTGTTACTGGTACAACAACAGGCACCTAGACCAATGGAACAGAATTGAGAACCCAGATATAAATCTGTCCATATATGAGCAGCTGATATGTGACAAAGGCCCAGTGTCAGTTAATTGGGGAAAACATAGTCTTTTTAACAAATGGTGCTGGCATAACTGGATATCCATTTGCAAAAAAATGAAACAGGATCCATACCTCACACCATGCACAAAAACTAACTCCAAGTGGATCAAAGACCTAAACATAAAGACTAAAACGATAAAGATCATGGAAGAAAAAACAGGGACAATGTTAAGAGCCCTAATACAAGGCATAAACAGAATACAAAACATTACCAAAAATGACGAAGAGAAACCAGATAACTGGGAGCTCCTAAAAATCAAACACCTCTGCTCAGCTAAAGACTTCACCAAAAGAGTAAAAAGACCACCCACAGACTGGGAAAGAATTTTCAGCTATGACTTCTCTGATGAGCGCCTGATCTCTAAAATCTATATGATTCTGTTAAAACTCAACCACAAAAAGACAAACAACCCAATCAAGAAGTGGGCAAAAGATATGAACATGCACTTCACTAAAGAAGATATTCAGGCAGCTAACAGATACATGAGAAAATGCTCTCGATCATTAGCCATTAGAGAAATGCAAATTAAAACTACGATGAGATTCCATCTCACTCCAACAAAAAAAAAAACAAGGCTGGCATTAATCCAAAAAACACAAAATAATAAATGTTGGAGAGGCTGTGGAGAGACTGGAACTCATATACACTGCTGGTGGGAATGTAAAATGGTACAACCACTTTAGAAATCTATCTGGCGTTTTCTTAAAAAGTTAGAAATAGAACTACCGTACAACCCAGAAATCCCACTCCTTGGAATATACCCTAGAGAAACAAGAGCCTTCACACGAACAGATATATGCACACCCATGTTTATTGCAGCTCTGTTTACAATAGCAAAAAGCTGGAAGCAACCAAGGTGTCCGTCAACGGGTGAATGGTTAAGTAAATTGTGGTATATTCACACAATGGAATACTACGCATCGATAAAGAACAGTGACGAATCTGTGAAACATTTCATGACATGGAGGAACCTGGAAGGCATTATGCTGAGTGAAATTTGTCAGAGGCAAAAGGACAAATATTGTATAAGACCACTATTATAAGATCTTGAGAAATAGTATAAACTGAGAAGAACACATACTTTTGTGGTTATGAGGAGGGGAGGGAGGGAGGGTGGGAGACGGTTATTTACTGATTAGTTAGTAGATAAGAACTACTTTAAGTGAAGGGAAGGACAATACTCAATACACGGAAGGTCAGCTCAAGTGGACTGGACCAAAATCAAAGAAGTTTCCGGGATAAACTGAATGCTTCAAAGGTCTGCGGAGCAAGGGCGGGGGTTTGGGGACTATGGCTTAAGGGGACTTCTAAGTCAATTGGAAAAATAATTCTATTATGAAAACATTCTGCATCCCACTTTGAAATGTGGCATCTGGGGTCTTAAATGCTAACAAGCGGCCAACTAAGATGCATCAATTGGTCTCAACCCACCTGGATCAAAGGAGAATGAAGAACACCAAGGTCACACGATAACTAAGAGCCCAAGAGACAGAAAGGGCCACATGAACCAGAGACTTACATCATCCTGAGACCAGAAGAACTAGTTGGTCCCCGGCCACAACCGATGACTGCCCTGACAGGGAGCACAACAGAGAACCCCTGAGGGAGCAGGAGATCAGTGGGATGCAGACCCCAAATTCTCATAAAAAGACCAGACTTAATGGTCTGACTGAGGCTAGAGGAATCCCGGCAGTCATGGTCCCCAAACCTTCTGTTGGTCCAGGACAGGAACCATTCCTGAAGACACCTCATCAGACATGGAAGGGACTGGACAATGGGTAGGAGAGAGATGATGATGAAGAGTGAGCTACTTGTATCAGGTGGACACTTGAGACTGTGTTGACATCTCCTGTCTGGAGGGGAGATGGGAGGGTACAGAGGGTTAGAAACTGGCAAAATTGTCACGAAAGGAGAGACTGGAAGGGCTGACTCATTAGGGGGAGAGTAAGTGGGAGTAAGGAGTAAGGTGTATATAAGCTTATATGTGACAAGCTGACTTGATTTGTAAATGTTCACTTAAAGCTCAATAAAAATTATTATAAAAAAAAGACTACCTGCAGACTGGGAAAATGTTTTTAGCTATGACATTTCTGATCAGAGCCTGATCTGTAAAATCTACATGATACTGCAAAAACTCAGCTGCAAAAAGACAAATAACCCAATGAAAAAATGGGCAAAAGATATGAATAGACACTTCACTAAAGAAGACATTCAGGTAGCTAACAGATATGTGAGGAAAAGTTCATGATCCTTAGCCATTAGAGAAATGCAGATCAAAACTACAATGAGATTTCATCTCACTCCAACAAGGCTGGCATTAATCCAAAAAAACACGAAAGAATAAATGTTGGAGAGGCTATGGAGAGATTGGAACACTTCTACACTGCTGGTGGGAATGTCAAATGGTACAACCACTTTGGAAATCAATTTAGCACTTCCTTAAAAAGCTACAAATAGAACTACCATATGATCCAGCAATCCCACTCCTCGGAATATATCCTAGAGAAATAAGAGCCTTTACACGAACCTGTGCACACCCATGTTTATTGCATCACTGCTTGCAATAGCAAAAAGATGGAAGCAACCAAGGTGCATTCAACGGATGAATGGATGAATAAATTATGGTATATGCACACAATGGAATACTACGCATCGATAAAGAACAGTGAGGAATCTGTGAAACATTTCATAACATGGAGGAACCTGGAAGGCATTATGCTGAGTGAAATTAGTCAGTTGCAAAAGGACAAATATTGCATAAGACCACTATTATAAGAACTTGAGAAATAGTTTAAACTGAGAAGAAAACATTCTTTTGTGGTTACAAGGGGGGGAGGGAGGGAGGGGAGAGGAGTATTCACTAATTAGATAGTAGATAAGAACTACTTTAGGTGAAGGGAAAGAGAGCACACAATACAGGGGAGGTCAGCACAATTGGACTAAACCAAAAGCAAAGAAGTTTCCTGAATAAACTGAATGCTTTGAGGGCCATCGTAGCAGGGGCAGGGGTTTGGGGACTATGGTTTCATGGGACATCTAAGTCAATTGGCATAATAAAATCTATTAAGAAAACATTCTGCATCCCACTTTGAAGAGCGGCATCTGGGGTCTTAAAAGCTAGCAAGCAGCCATCTAAGATGCATCAATTGGTCTCAACCCATGTGGAGCAAAGGAGAATGAAGAACACCAAGGACACAAGGCGATTACGAGCCCAAGAGACAGAAAGGGCCACATGAACCAGAGACTACATCATCCTGAGACCAGAAGAACTATATGGTGCCCGGCTACAACCAATGACTGCCCTAACAGGGAACACAACAGAGAACCCCTGAGGGAGCAGAAGAGCAGTGGGATGCAGACCCCAAATTCTCATAAGACCAGACTTAATGGTCTGACTGAGACTAGAAGGACCCTGGTGGTCATGGCCCCCAGACCTTCTGTTGGCCCAGGACAGGAACCATTCCCAAGGCCAACTCTTCAGACATGGATTGGACAGGACAATGGGTTGGAGAGGGATGCTGGTGAGGAGTGAGTTTCTTGGATCAGGTGGACACTTGAGACTATGACGGACTTTCCTGCCTGGAATGGAGATGAGACGGTGGAGGGGGTTAGAAGCTGGCGACATGGACACGAAAATAGAGAGTGGAGGGAGAGAGTGGGCTTTCTCAGCAGTGGGAGAATAATTGGGAGTGTGTAGCAACGTGTATATGGGTTTTTGTGTGAGAGACTGACTTGATTTGTAAACTCTCACTTAAAGCACAATAGAAATTATTTTTAAAAAATCACACCCACTAGCAAATAAATAATTTCTTTATGTTTTAAACTTTTTATTGAAGTATAAGACATTTTGAAAAGTGCACAAATCATAAATGTATATAGCTTGATGAATTTTCATAGACGGTAATAATGTTGCATTTCGATGTCATTGAAAAATACCCTATTTCTGTATGCTAACCAAATAATCTGAGAAGGTAGACTATATGAAGAAGTTTGCATCAGAATTGGGGGAAGACTCATTAACAACCTTCCACATGCAGATGACATAAACCTTGCTTGCTGAAAGTGAAGAGGACTTGAAGCACTTAGTAACGAAGATCAAGGACTACAGCCTTCAGTATGGATTGGCCTCAACATAAAGAAAACAAAAATCCTCACAACTGAGCCAATACGGAACATCATGATAAAAGGAGAAAAGTTTGAAATTGTCAAAGATTTCATTTTACTTGGATCCACAATCAACAGCCATGGAAGCAGCAGTCAAGAAATCAAAAGATTCGTCGTTGTTGGGCAAATTTGCTGCAAAAGACCTTTTTAAAGTGTTAAAAAGCAAAGATGTCACATTGAGGAGTAATGCGTGCCTTACCCAAGCCATGGTATTTTCAATCTTCTCATATGCATGGGAAAGCTGGAAAATGAGTAAGGAAGACCGAAGAAGAATTAATGCCTTTGAATTATGGTTTTGGCAAAGAATATTGAATACGCCACTGACTGCTGAAAGAACAAACAAATCTGTCTTGGAAAAAGTATAGTCAGAATGCTTCTTAGAAACCAGTCTCACATACCTTGGGCATGTTATCAGGAGGGACCAGACCCTGGAGAAGGGCATTATGCCTGGTAGAGTAGAGGTTCAGTGGAAAAAAGGAAGACCCTCAGGGAGATGGACTGACACAGTGGCTGCAACAATGGGCTTCAGCACAGCAACTATTGTGAGAATGGCACAGGACCAGGCAGAGTTCCGTTCTGTTGTGCATGGGGTCAATATGAGTCAGAACCGACTTGATAGCGCCTAGCAATAACAGCAACATTTCTTATAATAGGTTAATATTTTGGTTAATATTAAAATTTTAAAATTCTTGTGTTACAGAATTTTATTCTTTTTTCTGGTTTAATATACCGTAATATTGATCATTTGTGTGTGTGTGTGTCTGTGTGTGTGTGTGCAGTTCTAAGAATTTTAACTCATATATAGATTTGTTGGAATCAACTCAATGGCAACAGGTTTGGTTTTGGTTATAGATTTGGGCAACCACCACCACCACAATCCGACGAAGAGCAGATCCATTGCCCCCCAAAATTGCGTTATGCTATTTCTTTGTACTCACGCCCTCTGCCAACCTTTGACCCCTAGTAACTGCTGATTTATTCTCTGTCACATAGTTTTGTCTTCTCAAAAATATAATGTAAATGGAACCAGGTAGCATGCACCATTTTAATCTGGCTTCTTTCACTTCATATAAATGCTTTTGAGATTCACCCATCTCGTCACATGTATGAATAGTTCATTATTTTTATTGCTGAGTGGTACTCCATTGCATGGAGGTACCACCATTTATTTATCCATTCACCCACTAAAGGATATTTGGGATCATTATAAACACAGCTATAAACATTCACTTACAAGTTTTTGTGTGAACGTAAGTTTTCATTCCCTTAGTATGAATACCTAGGAGAGGGATCGCTGAGTCTAAACCATTTCTATTTATTTACTAGATCCACTTCACGTTACAGACTTGAAGAATGAACTGTTTCCCTCTAGGATAGACAGGACTTCAACTTTTGGAGAGGTTACTGTTCCCGAACAGAAAATGCCATTTTTATAATATGAAATTCCATTTTGTTCTTATCAATTAAGTAATTCTCTATTTTAGGTACTATAAACATAATGGACACATTTTTAATTCACTAATTGAAAACATCCCTCTATATATTTAAAAGGAAGTTGCTAATACTATGACACTGTACCGCTAACCATTTCGGCATCTGTCTCCTAAGGAACAGCCATTCAGCTGTTCAGCTACAATGCCATTATCACATCCAAGAAATTTCAGATTGATTGTAAATATTATCTATGCACAGTCTATAATAAAAATTTCCCCAGTTCTCCCACAAAGGCCTTTCATAGCCTCACAAGAATCTGGGATCCAATGAATTTTTGCACTTTGCATTTGGTTGTCATGTCTCTTTAGTTTCTTTAAGCTGGAAAAATCACCGCCCCCCCCCCCTTTTTTTTTTGTCTTTCAAGACATGAAAACTTTCTAAGAGTCCAGGTTAATTGTCTTGTAGACTGCCCCACATCCTGGATTTGTTTCCTCATGATTAGATGTATGTTAAACATTTGGTAAGAACATGGTATGGGTGATATTACATGTTTCCTATTGCGTCTCACAATGAGGCATATACTGATGGCTTTGTCTTTATTGGTAATGCTAAGTTTGATACTTGGTATCCACAAGATTTCTCCATTATAAAAATACATTTATAAATAATAGGTAATTGATGGTTATACTTTAAGTCAGTGTGAATACCCTATTCTTCAATAACCATTTGCTCAATGGTTTTAGCATCCATTGATGATGCTTTCCTAAAATCACTTATTGCCCTGGGGATTGCAAAATGGTCATTTTCTGATTCTGTCATTCTACATTTATCAGTTAGCATTTTTCTGGGGAAAAAAAGCTGCCCCTTCTTTTATGTACTCTTATCATCATCTTCACCATTATTATCATCATCATCATCATAAATTTGTGGACTCTTTTGAAAATACGTTTATTATTCTTTGTTGCTCAAATCATCTCCAATATGAACAGTGACAATTCCTTCAAGCCAGAGCCTATGTCCTTTTGACATGGCCCCACTGATCTTTGAGCACCTTGTTGATTATCTTTATTAATAAAATTATTTGAACATTAAATTTATCTTCCTTTATGTAAAATATTGAAGGTACATTTGATGAATCGAAGGATATGCAACTCTTTAAGACTTTTGATGCAAATTCTCAGAGAGAAGTTTTTCTCAGACAGGCTATAGCGAAAATTAAATACCTCATTTTGCAATTTAGTGGGTTAAGGCAGGGTTTTTGTTTTATTTGTATTTCTTTTTTAGTAAGGTTAAACCTTTTTGTGTATCTGATCATCATTTATATCTCTTCTTTTAGGAATTGCCTTTTCATGTTCTATTCCCATTTTTCTATTGGAGTTTTTAACTTTTTGAAAGTGCCCTGAATATCAACAGTATTAGCACTGCCTGCTATGTGTGCTGAAAGTATTTTGCCAGACTGTTTTTTGCCTTTTGGTTTTGTATTCAATAGACATGAAGGAAAAAGGCTGCCTACGTTTGAATCCTAGCTCCAATTTTTATAAGCTGTGTAACCTGACTCGACGGCACTGGGTGGGTAACCTGGAAAAGTTAATTAACTTCTCTGAACCTTGACTTTCTTATTGGTAAAATGGAAGTCCACCATTCCTCTGTTAGTTTGTCATACTGTGGTGGCTTAATGGTTGCTGTGATGCTCAACAGTATGCCACTGGTAGTTCAAATACTAGCAGAGTCGTCCATGGTGGACAGGTTTCAGCAAAGCTTCCAGACTAGGACAGACTAGGAAGAAAGACCCACCAATCTACTTCTAAAAATATTTGCAAGTGAAATAGCCAATAATTGTCTTCTGAATAGCAACTGAACATTGTGTGATATAGTGCCAGAAGATGAGCCCCCCTGAAGGTTGAAAGGGACTCAAAATACAAATGGAGAAGAGCTGCCTCCTCAAAGTTAAAGTTAACCTTAATGATATGGATGAAGTAAAACTTTTAGGACCTTCATTTTCTGATGTGGCACAAATCAAAATGAGGAGAAGCAACTGCAGACATCCATCAGTAATCAGAATATGGAATGTACAAAGTATGAATCTAGGAAAATTGGAATTCTTCAAAAATGTAATGCAAAGCATAAAGATTGGTATCCTACATATTGGTGAACTGAAAAGACTGGTATTAGTCATTTTGAATCACACAATTATATGGTCTACTATACTGGGAATGACTAACTGAAGAGGAATGACTTCGCATTCATTGCCAAAAAGAACATTTCAAAATCTATCCTGGACTACAGTGCTGTCAGTGATAGGATAATACCCACAGTCCTGCAAGGAAGACCAGTTAGTATGACTATTATTCAAATTTACGCACAAATCACTAATGCTAAAGATGAAGAAATTGAAGATTTTTACCAGTCTTTGCAGTCTGAAATTGATCAAGCATGCAATTAAGATGAATTGATAACTACTGGTGATTGGAATGTGAAAGTTGGAAACAAAATAAGGATCTTTAGTTAGAAAATATGACCTTGGTGTTAAAAATGATGCCAGAGATTGTATGATAGAATTTTACAAGACAAATGACTTGTGTATTGCAAATACCTTTCTTTGACAACATAAATGGTGACTATATATGTGGACCTTGCCAGATGGAATATACAGGAATCAAATTGACTACATATGTGAAAACAGACAATACAGAAGCTCGATATCATTAGTAAGAACGAGGCCAGGGGCTGACTGTGGAACAGACTATGGACTTCTGATATGTGAATTCAAGTTGAAGATGAAGAAAATTAAAACAATTCCACAAGAACTAAAGCACGCCTTGAGTTTATCCCGCCTGAATTTAGAGACCATCTCAAGAATAGATTTGACTCATTGAACTCAATTTGACTCAATGGCCCAAAGACCTGAGGGGTTGTGGGAGGACATCAAGGACATCATAGATGAAGAAAGCAAAAGTTCATGAAAAAGATAGGAAAGAAAGAAAAGACCAAATGGATGTCAGAAGAGGCTCTGAAGCTTGCTCTTGAAGGTAGAGTAGCTAAAGTGAATGGAGAAAAATGATGACATGAAAGAGCTGAACAGCAGATCTCAAAGGGTGGCTCTGGAAGACAAAGTAAAGTATTATGATGTAATGTGCAAAGACCTGGAGTTAGAAAAACAAAAGGAAAGAACATGCTTGGTATTTCTCAAGCTGGAAAAACTGAAGAAAAAAACTCAAGCCTTGAGTGGTAATATTAAGGCATTCCATGGGCAAAATTTTGAACAACACAGGGAGTATCAAAAGAAGATGGAAGGAATACACAGAGTCACTGTACCGAAAAGAATTAGTTGACATCTGACCATTTCACGAGGTAGCATATGATCAAGATCCGATGGCATTAAGGAAAGAAGACTAAGCTGAGCTGAAGTCACTGGTGAAAAACAAGGGTCTGGAATTGATAGAATACCAGCTGACATGTTTCAACAAACAAATGCAATGCTGGAAGCACTCACTCATCTCTGCCAAGAAATTTGGGAGAGAGCTACCTGGCCAACAGACTGGAAGAAATCCATATTTGTGACCATTCCAAAGAAAGATTATTCAACAGAGTGGAAATTATTGAACAATGTTATCAATATCACATACAAGTAAAATTTTTCTGAAGATAATTCAAAAGCTGTTGTAGCAGTACATTGACAAGGAATTGCCAGAAATTCAAGCTGGATTCAGAAGAAGACATGGAAGGAGGGATATCATTGCTGATGTCAGATGGACCTTGACTGAAAGCAGAGAAAGATGTTTGCCTGTGTTTTATTGACTATGCAAAGGCATTTGACTGTGTGGATCATAACAAATTATGGATAACATTGCAAAGAATGAGAATTCCAGAACAATTCAGTGTGCTCATGTGGAACCTGTACATAGAACAAGAGGCAGTTGTTCAAACAGAACAAGGGGCGACTGCATGGTTTAAAATCAGGAAAGGTGTGTGTAGGGTTGTATCCTTTCACCATACTTAATCAATCTATATGCTGAGCAAATAATCCAAGACGCTGGACTATATGAAGAAGAAGTTGGCACCAGGATTGGAGGAAGACTCATTAACAACCTGCATTATGCAAATGACACAACCTTGCTTGCGGAAAGTGAAGAGGACTTGAAGCACTTATTGATGAAGATCAAAGACTACAACCTTCAGTATGGACTACACCTCAACATAAAAAAAAAAAAAAATCCTCATAACTGGACCAACAAGCAACATCATGATAAATGGAGGAAAGATTGAAGTTATCAAGGATTTAATTTTACTTGGATCCCTAATCAACATACTGAAATAGAAGATGCAGGAATCTGACTGTTATGCTCCAGAATTTAAAACCCAAATCACATCTTGGAGGAGAGTGAGAGGAAGCTGAGAGGTTAATTAGGAGCCTTGTCTCATGTGGTACCATTCTAGCATCCTGGAGGGCCAGGTAGACTTTCTTTTCACTTGTCACTCATCTTTCACCTGTTTAGTTGTCCTTCAGAGATGTGAAATACTAACCTGCAATCCAAGGAGCTCCTGAAAAACAAGTGACCCTGCATGAAATGGTGGCCGTGAAAACCATTCACATAGCAAATGGCCAATCTGCACAGACCTGGAGTAAGAGCCCTACAGAGCTCATTTGTGAAATGGAGTTGACATTTGAAATAGATTCTGTCTTGGTAGAAGTACAACCAGAATGCTCCTTAGAAGTAAGGTTGGTGAGACCTTGTCTCATGTACTTTGGACATGTTATCAGGAGGGACCAGTTCCTGGAGGACATCATGCTTGGTAAAGTAGAGAGTTAGTGAAAAAGAGGAAGACCTTCAATGAGATGGATTGACAGAGTGGCTGCAACAATAGGCTCAAACATAGTAATGACTGTGAGGATGGCACAGGACTAGGCAGTGTTTAGTTCTGTTGTACTTGGGGTCACTGTAAGTCAAGACTGACTCGATTTCACCTAACAAATAACAGCATCAGAAATGGAAGTAATAATAGTACCTAGCTTGTAAGAGGAAACCCTGGTGGCATAGTGGTTAAGTGCTACAGCTGCTAACCAAGAGGTCGGCAGTTCAAATCCACCAGGCGCTCCTTGGAAACTCTATGGGGCAGTTCTACTCTGTCCTATAGGGTCGCTATGAGTCGGAATTGACTCGATGGCAGTGGGTTTAGCTTGTAAGATTGCTGTGAGGATTAAAAGTATGGACAGTGTCTAGAACAATGTTTGACATATATTAAGAGTTACATGATGTTGTCATTGTTAGCTGTCTTCGAGTCAGCCCTTGACTCATGCCAACGCCATGTAAAACTGAACCAAATAATGCCTGGTCCCACACCATTCCCATGATGGATTGCAGATCAGACCATAGTGATGCATAGGGCTTTCATTGGCTGATTTTTAGAAGTAAATCACCAGGCTTTTCTCTCTAGTCCATCTTAGTCTGAAAGCTCCAATGAAACCCATTCAGCAACATGGCAACACGTGAGCTTCACCTGACAGATGAGTGGTAGCTGTGCATACGGTGCATTGGCTTAGAGTCAAACTGGAGTCTGACATGAAAGGTGAAAATTCTACCACTGAGCCACTAATGCCTTCATCAATAACTTTATGATAGGTATGTTAAATAAACAACTGTTGAACTCAGGAGACATCTGTTCAGGAAGCCATCTCTGAATTTCCAATTGAGTGAAGTGCTATGCCTCTGTCCTTCTGTAGCATTTTTCTTAATACTGCTTATCTTATGATATATTTAAATGACCGTCTTCCTCAATCAACTGGAAATTATTATGGTGGTCAGGGGTTATGCATTATTTATCATTATATTCCCAGTGCCCATCACTTGCCTTGTTCAGACTGGTGATCACAAAATATCTGTGTATTGAACTATACCTCTTCAGAATCAATCTTATGAAGCATATCCCATATTCCTTTGACTCAAATATATACATGAACTTAGTTTTCCAACTTGACCGTACATTTCTCAGGAGCAGATATTCATACTGTTTTTTTCTACAAGATCAAGCTCTGAGCCTAAGGTATATTAGGTGTGCAGTAAGTGGAAGAATACATGAATAACTATGAATCCAAATAGACTTGATGGCAACGAGATTGAGACTAACATCAACAAATGGGCTGTGAGGAAGGAAGGCAAGGAACAAAAGTATGTCAATCATCTCAAACATTCAGTTAGGGATGATCGTATCTCAGTCATTTGCTTTTGGGAAGGGGGGTCATGGAAAAGTTTCTGGAGGTGGTGAAGCTGGGTTGAATTTTGAGGAATCATTCATTCATTCAACAAGTATTTACTAGCATGGATCAAAAAGAGTTCAATCCTTCTAAGCATTGCATTCATTTGTCAGCAGTGAACAAGATAAGATCCCTAAATTTGTGGAAGTAAGCATTAAAACAACAAAAGGAGATATGCAGAAAATTAAAATAAGGTGATGGGATAAAGAGTGACACGAGGCAGGGGAACCAGTTAGATGACTGCTAATGGTCAATGTGTGAGCTAATTCAATTCCAAGCCAAACACTAACTGAATTCCTATATGTACCAGGCACTCTGCTTATCACCCAAAAGCCTGAACTAGGGTGGTAACTGTAACTATGGGAATTAGAAGGAGGAAATAAAATCAACAAGGACTATGAAGGAAGACTCAGTGTGGTTCCATGTTGAGTTGGTTATGAAGACATGAATGGAAGAATGCCGATACCTCAAACCAGAATAGGAAAGCTGAGAGAAGAGTTTGGTTTGAAGGAAAAGGTATTGAGTGCTAGGAGGAAAACAGGGCTCAGCACATAAAAGGCCTTCAGGAAATGTCAAACGAATTGATGGCCAGACAGACGGGTGGGAGGATGGACGTATGGATGGATGGATGGGTGAGATGGTGGTAAGTGATATAAGGAAATCAAGGTGCTCAGCACTTGTCCTTTACTCTCACCCTATTTTGGCTCAGTACGGAGTAAAACAAGAAACTTTGATTTTATTTCTTGACATTTTTATCTCCCACTAAAGTATGGGCTCCTTTAAAAAATAATATTTCATATTTCCCTTTGTTCCCCTAGGACTTGGCATCATTTCTGGCCCCTGGCTTTATGAATGTGTATTTGTTGATTGTATTCTATAACTGCCCTTCCTTTCTAACAGCCACAATTTCACTGCCCTTTCTTATGCCTGCTGACTAGGACTTTACAGAGTCACAGGAAGGTCAGGTAAAACTCCTGCTGTTCACTCATGACCACCACTGATTCTTTCCTCCTTCCCTGAGAAGCCTTGCTGCATACGCACTGATGTAGCCTCCCAGGCACAGGGACCTGACAGTCAAAACCGGGAACCTGGATTCATCACACAGCCTACATTTAGAGACTGCCAATACATACAATCTGAAGTGCACAAATTATTAGGTCAGGATGAACACCAGGCTTAGCGGAGATTGTACCAGCCCCACATAATTGGGCCAAATTGTAGTTTATTAAGCTAGCTTTTATCACAGGGACTCCCGTTAGTGCAGCTATAGTTAAGGGTCTGTCAGTTTTTCCATTATAAGACCCTGTCTTAGAGGCTTATAACTGCCACGGAAATTCGCTGCTGCCTGAAACTTGACACATTAGAGTGCTTGCAGCCTTTGGGCATATGTTGAAAATACAAACAAAATAAAAATGATGGGGTTATTTCATTGAGATATGTGGCCTCCACTTGGTAGCCTATGAGGATTCTATAACAAGCCAACCTTACCCAGGCGGGTGGACGGTGGCCTGACATGATGGATAGTAACATTTTCCTCATTGTCATTATGCTCCATCTTGTCAGTAATCTCCTTGTTAAAGAGCACTCATTGACATGATGGACAATAATGGCCCCACTGCAGTCATCATGGCCCATGCAGAGTAACCCAAGTTTCAGAAGTTCCTATATGGTATACATAAATTGACTGTATAAAAGGTTGTGGAAATGTTTTTGATAGAGCAAAGATCTAATCAGACACCTCCCTAATCAATTCCATAAATGGCTAAAAGATTTGTAGGTGTCATAGTGCTGCCACTTTTCGGAACATGAGTTTAGACAGACAATAATGAAGGAACTCCGTTTTCTTTTAAGCTCTTTGCTTACAATTACAACATGCTGCCCGCTGCTCATCTGCGGGACTCTGGTTACTGTCTTGTGTTCCAAACTATAGGATTTCCCACAAGAGAGGGTTAGAGAAGAAATAATTAGCACACCTTTTAACCCTTCCACCACCTGTCTATCAGTTTGTCAAACTGTGGTGTTGCTATGATGCTGAAAACTATGCCACTGGTATTTCAAATACCAGCAAGGTCACCCATGGTAGACAAGTTTCAACAGAGCTTTCAGACTAAGATAGACTAGGAAGAAAGGCAAAAATTAGCCAATGAAAGTTAGCCAATTACCCTATGAATCACATCAGAACATTGTTTGACTTGCTTGCTTTGTTTCTATAGTTGAAAATTTTGGTAGGTGACAGATAATATGTTCAGCAAAAAATAATAATAACATAATTACGGAAACATTTCTAGCATTCTTTTTTTTTTTTTTTTTCTTTTCGTTCTTTTTCCATACCTGAGGTTTCTTTTGCAAAACAATTATTTTCTCCCTTGTTCACAACATATTTATCTTCCAGGTACAGGTGAAGTGTGCTGATAGCATATTATTGACGGTCACATTTTATCACAAAAAAACGACAGCCAATTTGGAACAAATATTTGGAACGAAAAAGTGTAATTCATCATTAAGTTCAACAACTCTATGGTACATTCCCAGGAGATAATCTGAGAACCTCTGGGTGGTACTAAACATTCTCATACTCACACTCATGTCATTACAAAGCATTACAATGATTCAACTCTTTAAAAGGAGAGCACATATAAATCCACTTATCTTCATTGATGTAAACCACAATATGCCTCGATAAACTAAAAAAAGAGTGAAAAAATGATGAAGCCAAAAAGCCCTGTGCAGTGTAGAATTCCTTCTTCTTCAGGTCCCCTTATATACAATCTACCACATGAACTGAGAGATGGGGCTGGTATCAAGAACGCTCATTTTTCTCATTGTCAAGATAAGAAATAAATATCGATAGAAGTTCAGTGTTCTCTATCCATATTTCAAAGGATTGTCTTGCTTATCCCTGGCATGTTCACATCCCACATTGGGGACTACTGGCTCAGCAGGGTACTGAAACGCAGCACTCAACACTGTCAGTGACTACTATGTTTTTATGCAAATAATGCCTGCCTTCTACGTTTGTTTGCCAACTGCACCCTCCTCCTTCAAGGTATTTTCATAAGCGCCACTATGCCAATTGTTTTCTCATGTTACTGTAAAAAAATTAGCATAGCACACTTAGGAAAATACTTTGGAGGAAGGGCGTGTTGGGCAGACAGAAGTAGAAGGCTCGCATTATTTGTGTAAAAACACAGTACTGTCATCTTTTCAATGTACCTCGAGTTTTCCCCTAAAGAAGTGCCTCTTTATCTTGTGGGAGTTGTTCCAGATTCCTCTGAGAATCTGATGCAAGCTATGGACTCTCCCACCAGGCAAATATCATATACATATACGTATACATATGTACATATACATTTTGCACAACCAACACCACTATCCATTTCCAAATTTTCCGTCACACAAAACAAAAATTCAGTGCTCTTATTGCAAACACATTTCAGAGAGTGTACACCTGAGATTGAGAGGTCCTAATATAGTATAAGAGGAGCCCTGGTCGTCAGTTCAAACCCACCAGCCACTCCGGGGGAGAAAGATGTGACAGTCTGCTTCCTTAAAGATCACACCCTTGGAAACCCTATGGGGCAGTTCTACTCCATATACAGGGTCACTGTGAGTCTGAATATATTGACTGATGGCAATGGGTTTGTTTTTTGTTTTTTAACTTGGCGTAATAAACTTTCTAATATATGTGAAGGATTCTGCCACTTGGGAACTTTAGTGCTGCTGGGTATTAAACGCCTTGTAGGTGACTTGCAAAGACATAATTTTGAGGACTAAAGTGCACCTGACTCAAGCCATGGTATTTTCAATGGCCTCATGTGCACGCAAAAGCTGAACAATGAACAAGGAAGACTGAAGAACTGATGCCTTTGAGTTGTGGCATTAGCAAAGAATATTGAACATACCATGGAGTGCTAGAAGAACAAACAAATCTGTCTTCGAAGAAGTACAGTCAGAATGCTCCTTAGAAGCAAGGATGGTGAGACTACATCTCATTTATTTTGGACATGTTATCAGGAGGGACCTGTTCTTGGAGAAGGACATCATGCTTGGTAAAGTAGAGGTTTAGTGAAAAAGAGGAAGACCCTCAACGAGATAGATTGACACATTGACTGCAACAATGGGCTCAAACATAGCAACTATTGTGACCAGGCAGTGTTTTGGTCTGTTGTACATATGGACGTTATGAGGCAGAACCAACGCACTGACACCGAACAACAGCAACAGGTGACTTGCTCATCAAAAGCCTCTGGTTTATCTAGCCAGACCCATAAGTCTAAAAGACGTTCCTCCTACAGGGTCGCTGTGAGTGGGAATCGACTCAATGGCAATGAGTTTTGCCATCCTTTCTGGTTCCCCTTATTGGTGCACAGGAACAGACCACAAAATCATTGTCACGTGGTATTCCCTGGAGAGCAACGTTGACAAGGTGAATATTTTTCCTTGAATCTGATGAAGGTTTCTCAGCTGTTTGAGAAAATGTTTCTAAGTTTTCCCGGCGCAACAAGGATCAAGTGACCAGGTTTTGCTTAATTAACTTAAATGCGTAGTTTAAGTTTACTCATTAGTCAGAGTGCCCCAAAGCCTAAATCTGGTTCAGAAATGGCTCTGTGAAACAGTCTACCTTCTGTGAGACAGTAATCCTCTCCAGAGTAAATGTTTATCCAACAGTATGTGTACATATACATGTATTTATTTGAATGATAACTTTTAAAATATTTAAATAAAAACAGAGGAATGATTTTAAACAGAATTAAAGTTCCAGAGGTTCTCAAAAAAAAAAAAAAAATCTGAAAATCATCATAAATCTTGAAAGTCTTCTTTCTCATGTGTTTTATTCCTCTCTTTAGCGTAATTTCTTCCTCCACTGGCACTGGGATGGGTACACTAATTCGCCTTAACTGTTTCCTGATCTAGGGAGGTGCATGTGCCTGTGTGCGCACGCTAGCGTGTTGTGTACACAGGTTGCTGAGAAATGATGTGTTAGGTCTCATGTCTCTGTAAAGTTGTAAAACGCCTTTTTCGTTCCTTCCTGCTCTTCTTTGCTCCACCTTGCTTCTCTTTGATGTCCCCTGACCTTGCTACTTATACAGAATGCTGGACATAGGTCATCAAAAGGCCTTCTAAAAAAGAAGAGAAAAAAAAAAGAATCATTTTCCAATGCATCTCAGCACCAAATCCCTACGCTCCCTGTCCTTTTTTTAATGGAAGAGCATGTGAGGTATCCTGTAACAATGTCTGCGTAGAAGGGTTAGTTGGTTTTTAAATACTCTTGCTTTCCCCTTTACCTTTCCCAATACAAGATTTTTCTCAAACAATGAGACATCTGTCTTCCTGGGGACAGACTATAACACCGACTGAAGGAACATAAAGGCAAAAATCTAGGTAAGATTCAGCTTTTGAAAATCAAAGTAAGCCAGACTAAGCCTCGCAAGGCAGGATGTTCTCTCCAGAGCAGATTTGCTAAATTCCTTGATCTCCCGAGGTCAGGTGACCCTACTCTAGGATAGTAAGAAAATGTGACCTAGGAGAAGAAAAAATCCTACCTTTTTTTCTAGCTCAGGGCAAGGTAGGAAGACTAACCAGTTGTCATCAAGTTGATCCTGACTCAAGGTGACTCCAGGTGTGTCCAGAGTCGAACTGTGCTCCATCGGGTTTCAATAGCTGATTTTTTGGAAGTAGATTGCCAGGTCTTTCTCCCAAAGTGTCTGGGTAGGCTCAAACTTTCAACCCTTCAGTTAGCAGCCAAGTGTGTTAACAATTGCACCACCCAGGAACTCCTGGTAGGGAAAAAAAACAAAAACCCAAAACCATTGCCGTCGAGTCAATTCCAACTCCTAGCAACCCTATAGGACAGAGTAGAACTGCCCCATAGCATTTCCAAGGAGTGGCTGGTGGATTCGAACTGTCGACCTTTTGGTAACAGCCGAGTTCTTAACCACTGCATCACCAGGGCTAGAAAGAGAGAGAGACAGAGAAGGCCTATAAAGCCCAACTGGGGAAACAACCTCATCAACACAAAGATAGAGAGGGACCTAAATTGAATCTTAAGCCACTCTTGATTGCACTGTGTCATGGAATAGGGTCCAAAAATAGTTCAGAGTCTGGATCTACAGAAGAAGGTGATCACCATGACAGTGTAGCTCTGTGCCAAGGGTGCAGAATGGATGACCGTAGGAGACGAAATTGGCTCAGCCAGACCACAGAGAGATCTTCAATACTGACTGAATTTAAGGTCAAGTCAGCCAGAGCAAATCACCAGGTCCTGACAACACCAAGAACCCAATCATGAGTTACTCCAGCTGCAAATGGCACCCAGTAGATGAGGGAGATCATTTGAGAAACCAGATGAGGCAGAAGAGATTTCAATTTAAAGCCTAGACTCTTCCTCACTGCCGCATAGCGACCCTATGTACAACAGAACGAAACACTGTCCAGTCCTTCGCCATTCTCATGACCATTGTTATGCTTAAGCCCATTGTTGCAGCTACTGTGTCAATTCATCTCCTTGAGTGTCTTTCTCTTTTTCGCTGACCCTCCACTTTACCAAGCATGATGTCCTTCTCCAGGGACTCGTCCTTCCTGATAACATGTTCAAAACATGTGAGACGAAGCCTTGACAACCTTGCTTCTAAAGAGCATTCTGACTGTACTTCTTCCAAGATAGATTTGTTCGTTCTTTTGGCTGCCCATGGAATATTCAACATTCTTCACCAATAGCACAACTGAAAGGCATCAAGTAGAAGGGAGAAAATTCATCTGAAACACTCAGCGTTTTTAACCAAGATAGACTGATCACTACTTGTGTTTACATTATTGGATCAGACTAAGCTTTAAACTAGATGCGACATTTAGTTAATATTTTTCTTTCTAGCCAAAGGTAGGTGAGAACGTAGACTGCATAGAAGAGCGTATATGTGGTTGCGCAGGGGAACTGCATGGGAGGAAGGCAATATTAGACAAAAATCTAAATATTATATTTTATATGTATATCTGAGGTGTCTTGTGAGCTAAACTCTGCAGCCCTGTTGTATGTGGAATAAGGAGCCCTGGTGATGCAATAGTTATGCACCTGGCTGCTAACCAAAAGGTCAGGTTCGAACCCACCAGTGGCCCCACAGGAGAAAAGACCTGGCCATCTACTCCTGTAAAGATGATAGCCTAGGAAGCCCTATGGGGCAGTTCTCCTCTGTCATTTACGGTTGCTATGAGTCAAATCGACTCGGTGGCATGCAACAACAACAAAATATGTGGAATGGAATCTCACTCTTTCAACTGCAAAGCTGAGGTATCAGTGCCAATGCCTCCCTGAGTGGTAAGTTTTCAGAAGAAGACTTGAGCAGCTATGGAAACTACTAACTTTGGAGACAGATTACTAATTTGGAAATAGAAAAACTAAAACTCTACTAAGTAGTTGGCAGGCCCAGGATTTATTTCAGTTTTGATCCTATTCATAACAGCTGGCTCACTGAGGTGTCTCTTGTTTGGTACCAAAAGACTTGAGCGTAAATCCTACGTATGTAATTGAGTCACTTCGAAAACTAGAGTAACGTATTTGTAAAATGAGCCTATAATAATGGCCTTCTTCTGTCTCGTACAGGTATTTCAGCATATCTGAAGTCACATTTGAGAAAGTATCATGAGCTGTCACCTGACCAGTGGAACTAAACACCGTCATCGAGGGCAAGATGCTAAGGAGAGAAAGAACGCAAGTGAATGGACAGCCACAGAGTCTGTGGTGGGGCCTTCTGTCATTGTCACTATTAAGATTTTCAAGCCCTTAACATTTTAACATTAATTATTCATTAAAACTAGACATAGCCATGGAGTCGTTTTAACGAGCTTTAATGGCAAATAGCCAAAATATCAGACCTCTCCCCTTCCATGTTACCTGAGGGCATTTTTTCTAGATCCTTCTCTCCTCATCTGTAATAAAAATACTGCTAACCCTTAATACCCTTAGTAGGGCTGGTCAGTGGCCTGCGAACACCAGAAATGTTTCCTGAAGGGGTAAAGAGGGGAAGAATAGAGATGCACAAGAAATTGGAGAGAAATGTGAAAGAAATAATTAGGCTTTCAAGAGTAATGACTCGCTAGCCGTAGTAGCTTCTACTACATTCTCTGGTGTGAAGAAAAAACATTAAAGACCATGTCTTAGTTTCCTAGTGCTGCTGTAACAGAAGTACCACAAGTAGATGGTTTTAAAGAACAGAAATTTATTTTCTCACACTTCAGGAGGCTAGAAGTCCAAATTCAGGGGATCGGTTCCAGGGAAAGGCTTTCTCTGTCTGTCAGCTCTAGAGGAGTATCTCTTTCAGGTTCTGCGGACCCAGCATTCCTTGAGAGCTTGGTGATCTCCACATAGTATGTATCGTCCCTCAGTGCCTAATCTGATTTTTTTATAGTTCAAAAGCGAGTAAGTAGGTTTAAGACACACCCTACACTGAAGTGACCTAATTAACATAAAAAAACAAAACTCTATTCCCAAATGGGATCACATTCACAGGTATACCCACCAAAACCCACTGCCATCAAGTTGATTCCGACTCATAGTGACCCCATAGGACAGAGTAGAACTGCCCCACAGAGTTTCCAGGGAGCGCCTGGTGGATTTGAACTGCCGACATCTTGGTTGGCAGCCATAGTACTTAACCACTACGCCACCAGGGTTTCCATTCACAGGTATAGGGGTTAGGATTTCAACAGATATTTTGAGGGGGACACAGTTTAGTCCGTAACAGACAACCTATGAAATCCCAGAAATACATCAAAGATGAAGTGTAATTGAGGATTTTTTTCCCTAAACTTTGAAAGAACAGAATTCTTCCTATAAAATATATCTACAGTTCAACAGTAGACATACAACATTAGAGCAAATTTTCAGGAACACATGTTCAGAGGGAGGATATAGTCTATAAATGCTTACTGAATGAATGAATTTAATGAATAAAAAAATAGAGGTTCATTTTTGTGGGAAACTATAGAATTCCATCGGAATCCCTGGGTGGTACAAATAGTTACTACACTTGGCTGCTAACCAAAAGGTTGGAGGTTGGAGTCCAATCAGAGGCGCCCTGGAAGAAAGACCTGGTGATCTGCTTCTGAAAGATCACAGCCGTTAAAAACCCTACAGCGCACAGCTCTACTCTGACACACATACGGTTGCCATGAGTTGGAATCAACTCAACAGCGACTGGTTAAAAAAAAAAAAACAAAAACCATCAGAATTAACATATATTTCCCTTGTTATGATACCACCATGACCCTCGCCGTATCCCAGGCTATCGGTTATCATTGAAAACACGTGTGCAGTGCACGTCCTATTCTAGCCTTTCTTTGTTAAGTACCTTCCTAGTACAAATTTAAAGAAGGTGGCACAGTACGTTAAGTCCTCCAGGCCTGTCAAGACTCTTTATAGTGTGTTCTTATAAAGCACCATTTGGTCCCCAAAAGTTTAAGTGAATTTGAATGCTTCCCCAAACGCTCAGATTACTTTCCGAAAATGACTTTGGCACTGGGGAGAAGCAGAGTGCCTGTTTGACTGTACTTGGCCGGATCCAGTAGTTGGGAGAGTTTAGCAGAGGCAGATATGGGAAGCCAAGAGTCTGGAAATTCTCTTTTTATATCTTGGTTTGACTGTAGTCCTGGCAGGAAGGAAGTAGCCAGAAGTTACTGCTACAACTCTGCGGACAGAAATGAGGGAGAAAACAATTTTAAAATAACTCTTGCTTTCCCGGGATCAGCATAGCGTGCACAAAAAGAACTTTGAGGGCCAGTCGGACTGCTAATGAGATAGACACTCTTCCAGTTGCCAGATGTCTGGCTATGTAACTTTTTGGCACTTTCTGCAACATCGAGGCAGATCTATGGATAGGATCTATAAACATTACAGTTACCATCTGACAACTGTTCAGTGGCCTCAGCCCAGTTTCTAGTGGACAGGTGTTTGAATTACAAAAAAAAACCCACCCTCACAATTGGAGCTACTAATTGATATGCTTGTTGGGAGGCTCAGAAATGAAGCCAAGAATTGACCGGGCGTGAAGACAGAAATGTTCCCCTTCATGGTGGTCTCTCCTGCCTAAATTGAAGGCATTTGGGTAGAATTGGGGATAGCTGTGCCTGGCTACTGCATGCGTTGTTGATTAGGTGTCATCAGTTCCCATGGCTTTGAATTTGAGGCATTTCCCAACCCCTTAATTAACTTTTTAAAAATATTAAAGATTACAAAGCTACTGTCCTCTGCCCAATTCAGCTTTTACTGTTTCCATGGTGGCTTGATTTATTTGCAAACTTAAAAATGATATACAACTTAGATTTTGTTGAAAATTCAGAACAGAGGCTTAATCGTTGATTATTTCTCTGAGGACTTTGGCATAAAGAGCTGCTATAGCTATGAAGGCATTCCTGGGTGGTGCAAACAGTTAACACTCTCAACTGCTAACCGGAAGGTTGGAGGTTTGAGTCCACCCAGACCACCTAGAAGAAATGCCCGGCAATCTACTTCCTAAAAATCAGCTGTTGAATTTTAACCCTATGGATTAAACCTTGAACCAAAACTATCCCCTGAGGTTATCTTTTAGGGAAATAACAGATTAACACACAAAATGAAGGCTATTACCCATGAGTATGGTGCTCCATTAAAAGATCATCTATGTGAGACCAAAGGTCAATGACTAAAGCAAAGATGAGAATATAAGCGACAGGGAGACTAGAGTACTGGAAATGGAACGAGCAGAAAGCAATTGAGGAGAATGTTGTCACATTGTGAAAACAGTAACTAATGTAACTGGACAATTTACACAGAAACTGTTGAATGGGAAACTTATTTGCTGTGTAAACTTTCATCAAAAACACAATAAACATTATTTAAAAAAAAAAGAAAGAAAACCCTGTGGAGCACAGTTCTCCATGGTGTCTCTTATGGGATCTCCATGAGTCAGAAACAACTCCATGGCAAGTGGTAATGCTAGTATAGCTATGAAGAGTCACCAGGTTTGGGGCATCCCTACAGGCAGTTTTGCTCCTCATACCACCAGAGACAAAATGCTGGGTCTAGTGGACCACAGGTAGGGCCAAGGAGAACACGTGAACGGGCCGTGCATTTAATAGTATATGAGCGCATTTGAATTTCTAAAACTGCTTGCCCTTACAAGAGGTTCTGAGTAAAATGAGGGATTGTTTATTTCATCCTATAATCTGTGTTGCGCTTACCCATAGAGTTTTGGAGAACAAAGAGACCTCACCATTTTTTTTAAATATAAACTATTTATTTAAATATTTTATTGTGCTTTAGGTGAAGGTTTACAGAGCAAAATAGTTTCCCATTCAAAATGTTCTAAGATATTGGTCACGACCCCCTCAATGTGTCCCCATTTCCCCCCTGGGTTCCCTGTTACCTTTTGTCTGGTTTTCCTACCCCTTCCTGCCTTCTCGTCTTTGCTTTGGGGCAGATTTTGCCCTTCTGGTCTCATATAATTAACTTCTAAGGAGCTTGTTCCTCCCAGGTGTTAGTGTTTATCTCGTAGGCCTGTCTATTGTTTGGCTGAAAGGTGGTCTCCAGGAATGGCTTTAGCTCTGTGTTAAAGGGTGTCTTAGGGCCACAGTCTCAGGGGACGAGCCCTATTTTTAGTCATTTAATAAATGTCTTCCTTCACAAGTTCCTAATTTAGTGTGCTTCTGAATCTCAGTCAATAATGGATCTGAAGCTGAAAACCGCATTGACGCAACACTTTTCACTGTAGTGGGGTTCCTGTGAGGTCCAACAATTTTGAAGGTGGTGTTAATGGTGACAAATGAGGGCGAAAGCTTTCCCTGTTAACTCTTTTTGCACTATCAATATGAGTGTGAGACTTGAGATAAGCTGTTTTTTGAGTTAAGTTTGCATGAAGAAGCACCGTGATGAAGAGGAGCCCTTGAATAAAGGAGCAGAGGCAACATTAAATGTAAATGTCAGCTAAAATTGAGCACTTTGTCATCAGCTTTCCATAAATGCAACAGTTTCAGGTGTAGTACTTTTATGGAGAAAATAGTAATCTGAATTATAGACAATAACAATATCTGTTTTTAAATTAAAAAAAAAATCGCATCAGAGAATGATGTCACAGTAATCTGAAAACATTTCCTAGTGGCTGAGTGACTGAAGATATTATATTTTCATACATTAACTAATAAACTGACCAGTCAATTCTGTCAAGCTACTAATCCAAATGAATTTTATTGTTCGTTGCCATCAAGTCAATTCCGACTCATAGCGACCCCATACGTGCAGGGTAGAGATGTAGTCCACGGGGTTTTCTAGGCTGTGATCTTTCAGAAGCTGATTGCCAGGCCTGTCTTCCTAATGCCTCTGAGTGGGTTCAAGGCCAACTGTTCAGCTAGTAGTCCAGCACTTAACTGTTTGTACCCCCAAAGGCTTCTTTAGAAATCATTAACACCATAAAATAAAACTTTAAAAAATTAAACATCTTCTTTGCCCACAGTAACTCAGATAATACCTAATATTTCATCATCAGTGTTAACCCAAACATATTAGAGATATTAAACTTTTTTCAGACAGTGCTAAAAAAAGATTCACAGGGTCCTTGGTGTATGCCACAATATAGATGAACCTAGAAAACATTATGCTGAGTGAAACAAGTTAGTCATAAAAGAATACTGTATGATCTCACATGTAATAAGCAAACGTATATTATAAAGAAAAAAAAAAAAAAACATTGTCATCAAGTTGATGATTCTCATGGTGACCCTAAAGGACAAAGTAGAGATGCCCCATAGGGTTTCCAAGGCTGTAAATCTTTAAAGAAGCAGACTGCCACATCTTTCTCTCAGAAAGCAGCTGGTGGGTTTGAACTGCTGACCCTTCAGTTAGCAGCTGAGTGCATAACCACTGCGCCACCAGGGCTGCTAAGCAAATGTATAAAAAAAGAAACCAAAAATTATTAATGGTTACCAGGGGTGAGAGGGAGAGGGGAAGAGGGAGTTTTTGCTTAGGATGCATTGAATGTATGTCCAGGGTAGTGGGATAAATTGGAAAAAATACAGAGAATGGTTGCATAACTTGAAGAATATAATCAATGTCACCGAATTGTACATGTAAAAATTGTTGAAATTTTTTTTGTTTTGTTGTGTATATCTCCACCACAATAAAAAAGGTAATAATAATCTACAAACTAGGAAATACATCTGCAATATATATAATACATCAAAATAATTAATACCATTAATCTATACAGTACCTATATAGATAAATAAGGAACTTCTTAAACAAGAGATACACACGATAAGCTGAATGAATTTAGCACTTTGCTAAGTTGATCTCTGTTGTTGTTAGGTGTTGTATAGTTGATTTCAACTCATAGCGACCCCAAGTGACAGAGCAGAACTGCCCGATAGGGTTTTCTTGGCTGCAATCTTTACAGAAGAAGATCGCCAGGTCTTTCTCCCACAGAGCTGCTGGGTGGGTTTGCCACCAATCTTCTGGCTAGCAGCTGAGCACGTAACCATTTGCACCACCAGGGCTTCTTGTCGTTGTAGTTAGCTGTCATCAAGTTGACTCCAACTCATGGCAACCTCATGCACCACAGAACAAAATGTTGCCCGGCACTGGGATATCCACACAATCACCAGCATGTTCAAGTCTATCATTACAGTACTGTGCCAACCAGTCTCACCAAGGGTCTCCCTCACCTTAGTTGGCCCTCTACTTCACTGAACATAATGTCTTCCTCTAGTGATTGATCCCTCCTGATTGATCAATAGTGTAGCTGATTTCAACAATTAACCCACTGGAAGCTGTGTGTGCAGAGGGAGAGACTGCGGAGCAGGCCATGTGCTCCTGTGTGTTTCACTGCTCCTTTCCACACTGACCCCAGACTCCCAGGACAGCTGTGTGAGGTCCTGAGCCCTCAGCATTTCTGGTGCCTCTACAGACATGTCACCTACACGGTTTTTCAGGATAATGCAGTACCACAGTTTTTTTGTTTGTTGTCTTTTTGTTTGTTTTGGGGGGTTGGAATGAGAATCATATCAGGAAAAATAGAAATATTTACAAGTCACATTTTTTTCAAAAATCCAGAATATTGAGCCACAGGGGAAAATGTACTTTTTTAATTTTTTTTTTTTATTATAGAAAATTTTAAAATAGGCAAGTGGAAAGAATAATATAATGAACTTCCCATGAATTCCTCCAACTTCCATAACTATCAACCCGTGCCCAATCCTGTTTTATCTATACCCCCATCATTCCCTTTCCCCTCCCAGATTATTTTGAAGCAAATCCCAGATATTATATCATTTCATCTGAAAACATTTTACCATGTACCTCTGAAGAAAGGGACTCATTTAATAAAAACACTCACAAAACCATGATCACACTTTTAAAAATGAACAATAGCCCTTTATCTAATACCCAGTCCAAAACAAAAAACTCATTGCTGATGAGTTGATTCTGACTCATAGTGAACCTACAAGACAAGGAGCAGCCAGTGGATTCAAACTGCCAACCTTCTGGCCGGCAGCCACGCTCTTAATCACTGCGCCACTAGGGCTCCAACATCCAGTCAATGGTCACATTTCCCAATTTCCTTGTAAATTTTTTTTTTTTTAAACTTTACTTGTTTGAATTTGGATCCAAATAAGGGCCACATATTTCAATTGTTTGATTTGTTTCCTTTAGTCTATAGGATTTTGCTCCATCTTTTCTTCATTTTACAATTTTGTTGTTGAAAAATTAAATTTTGCTTATAGGAGTTGCCCATAGTCTGGATTTTGGTAGTAACATTTAACACGTAACAGGTTCAAGTCTGATTCTTCTGGCAACACTACTCTATATTGGTGTTGCATACCTCCATTAGAAGGGACAAAATATCTGGCTGTTTCTCTTTGTGATGTTAGCAGCTACTGACAATCTAACTCATCTACTTCATTAAACCAAAAAAAAAAAAAAAAAAACCCATTGCCATTGAGTCGATTTTAACTCATAGCGACCGTATAGGACAGAGTAAAACTGACCCGTATAGTTTCCAAGGAGTGCCTGGTAGATCCCAACTGCCGAGCTATTGGTTAGCAACCGTAGCTCTATAACAACTACACCACCAGGGTTTCCTCTACTTAATTAAAAACCAGAACCAAACCTGTTGCCGTCAAGTCAATTCTGACTCATAGCGACCCTACAGGACAGAGCAGAACTGCCCCATAGAGCTTCCAAGGAGTGGCTGGTGGATTTAAACTGCTGACCTTTTGGTTTTGCCATAGCATTTCACCATTATACCACCAGAGTTTCCTCTGCTTCATTAGGGATTGCAAAGTGGTGATATTCTAATCTATTATTTTTCTTTCATTTATTTGAGAGAACAATAAAGAACTTCTCATCAACTATTTGGTTATGCTGAGGTACAATTCATATAAGAGAGCCAGAATTAATGCTTGATTCTTTCCCTTTACTGATTTTCAAAATAAGGAGCTGATTTCCTAGCATCCTCCGAAGGAAACCAATTAGATTTTTTTTTCTAATTATCATTATAAATCATCGATTTAAACACATCTGATGTGTTCCTATTTTCTTGTTATCCTTACTGCTGATCAAATTATCCCATATTTGTCCACAGTAGCCTCTTCAAATTGGCTCCTAAGTGCTTTTGATATGACCCCCACAGCCTTTGATAGTTGCCTTTGATAGTTTCAACAACATATTGTGCATTTTCTGCCCAGACTTGGAATCGGCCATTTCTCCAAAAAGTCTTGGTTCCTTTTGTGGTTACAAGGTTTCTAGAGACTTCAGTTTTAAGTATTAGGGATGCTCTTTGCTCTTGAGTTCATTGTTTTTACTTTCCGTCTTTTCATTGGCCAGAGCTCAGAGCTAGGAGATAGATGGACAGATGGATAAAAGGATGGATGGACGGATGGGTGAACGGATGGACGGTGGACGGATGGACGGATGGATGGATGGATAAATGATAGAAGTTTTATCACAGAAAATCCAAAATACATAAGCAGAGAGAGTATAATAAAACTTTCATGTTCTCCTTCAACAGTTATCAACTTATATACATATATGTATACACACACATAAATACACAAATACATATAGATACACAAACTTGTATATAAAATCCATCATCAACTCTTATTAATACTACAACGCTACAATTCAAATTTGGGGTTATAGGGTCCTTACTTAACCTGAAAATCTCAATTGTCAGTGACATCAACATAGTCACTCACTTGCTTAATCTCAACAGTCTCAGAGTAGCAAAACCAGCATTACCACCAATACTGTGATTTTTATCATTTATTTATTTGGCGGTTTTTTGTCTTTAGGGTAAATCCCAACAGAGATGTACAATATGTGTTGTTGTTCTTAGGTGCCGTCGAGTCGGTTCCGACTCATAGTGACCCCATGCACAACAGAACGAAACACTGCCCAGTCGTGCGCCATCCTTACAATCGTTGTTATGCTTGATCTCATTGTTGCAGCCACTGTGTCAATCCACCTCGTTGAGGGTCCTCCTCTTTTCCACTGACCTTGTACTCTGCCAAGCATGATGTCCTTCTCCAGGGACTGATCCCTCCTGACACATGTCTAAAGTATGTAAGACACAGCATCACCATCCTTGCTTCTAAGGAGCATTCTGATTGTATTTCTTCTAAGACAGATCTGTTCTTTCTTTTAGCAGTCCAGGGCTCCTTCATGATTTGGTTACTGGTGTTTAAATCTTTGATTCATTTGGAATTTACCCTGACATGCACTGTGAAGAATGGGTCTAGTTTTATCTTTTTCCATGTGGCTATTCAGATATCCCAATATTGCCTCTTTTCCCCTTTGATTTGAAATGCTACCTTAATTGTACTATACTGTAGATACTTATTGGAAACCCTGGTGGCGGAGTGGTTAGGTGCTACGGCTGCTAACCAAAAGGTCAGCAGTTCAAATCTGCCAGGCGCTCCTTGGAAACTCTATGGGGCAGTTCTACTCTGCCCTATAGGGTCGCTGTGAGTTGGAATCAACTCGATGGCAGGTTTTTTTTTTTTTTTTTTTTGCTTATATATACTTTATAAAATATATATAAGCAAAAAAAAAAAAAACCTCCTGCCATCATAAATTTCACGTGTGAGTGGGTTTATTTCCAGATTTTCCATCCTGTCCCATTTCTATGTCTGTTTCTATGCCGATATCAAAATGTTTTCATTATGGAGGCTTTATTGTCCATTTTAATAGCTGATATGTCTAGCCCCTTTCTCTTTACTTTTCTTTTTTCATGGCATTCTTGGCTATTCTTGCTGGTTTGTTCTTCCAAATAAACTTCATAAACAACTTGTCTAGACCCAGAAAAAAACCTTGGGAGTATTCTCATTGGTAATGCTTAAAATTTATAAATTAACTTAGGGAGAACTGACAACCTTACAATGTTGAGTCTTCTTATTTAAGTCTTCTTATTTTTTTCACTTGTTCATGTTTATTTTCTGTCTCTTTCAGAATTGTTGTATAATTGTAATCATATAGGTTTTGGACATTTCTTGCTAATTTTACATCTAGGTATTTTATGTTCATTTTTTCCATCGTAAGTGGAGCCTTTCATTATATGTTTTTTGTTTGTATATATGAAGGTTATTGATTCTTTAATGTGAATTTGATAACCTGCAAAGGTTATAATTTTATATCTTTACTAAGTCCTCTTATTGCTTGTAATAGTTTGTATTGATCCTTTTCTGATTTTGTTACGATATATAATCTTATTATCTGTCTCTAAAGAAAGTTCTACCTTTCTCTTTTCACTTCTTATGGTTCTTACTTTCTCTTGCCTAATTGCATTGGCTACTACCCCCAACACGATGTTAAATAGAGGGCATCCTTGTCTCTCTCGCTCTCCGCCCCCTCTCTACACCTATACATATATATCATCTATCTTTAGATGTACACGTCTTCTAGTGTTTTGTGAGTGGGTTACCTACATTTAAATCTCTAATCCATTTGCAACTTACCCTGGCATTTGCTAATTTTATCCTTTCCACGTGGCTATCCAGTTTTCCTAGGTCCCTGGGTGGTACACAGTTTATACTCAACTATTAGCCTAAAGGTTGTACTCAATTATTAATCTAAAGGTTGGTGGTTTAAACCCACGCAGCAGTAGCATGAAACAAAGTCCTGGTGATTTGCTACCATAAAGATTACAGCCAAGAAAACCAGATGGAGCAGTTCCACTTTGTAACACGTGGGGTTGCCATGAGTCAGAATCACCTCCAAGGCACCAGGCTTTTTGTTTGTTTTAACCCAGTTTTCCCAATATCTATGATTTAAGACATTTTATCATGTTAACCAAGCGAGGAAGGTAGGTTCTTATTCTGTTGATCTGTGTGTTTGTTTGGCCCTGTTGGCACAGTGAGCCTGGAGACCCACCCGGAGCGTCCCCCTCTGCCCCAGTTCCCTGTCTGCTCGCAGCGCTCCTGCTCAGTGCCTGTGCTGGTTGCCACCTACAATTTGGGGTCTCTGCTGTTGGCAGCTACCAGGCACCCTGCAGTGGAATCACACTCGAGGGGGAGTCGGCGACTTAGTGAGTCACCTTGCCTCAGGCCAGCTGCCCGAGTTGAGGCAGCCTGTCTCTAGGGGAGGAGAGAATCACAGTTTTCTTCATCCCACAAAGGTTTTCAGCTGATGACAACAGGGTGCAAAGCATGTTAGCTTTGGGGTAGGGTAGAACAGTGGTTCTCTTTCTTAATATAAACTGCCCTACATAACATCCTCAATTCGGCCTCTTGGTCCTCAACACCTATACTATTTACTACCTGGTTTAAAAAGTTTGCCAGCCCCTGGTGTAGATTATGTAATTTATTAAACACAAAAAATCAGTCAGCCTATTGAGAAGTGCTTTTTATTCTTCATTATCCCCTTCCATCATTTGGTTCCGTGATTATAAATGTCTGTTCTTAATTTGCCTTCTTCCCTCTATATCCCCATCTAGAGTATAAACTTCTTCAGGATTGAAATCTCTTCTTGCTCAACTTTTAATTTTCTCATAAGAGTACCCCTTATTGTCTGCTCAAATGCATTTGCTGGATTAAACTGACTTGAATTTTCGTAAAACTGGAAGCCCTGGTGGTACAGTAGTTAAGAGTTCAGCTGCTAACCAAAAGGTGGGCAGTTCGAACCCACCAGCTGCTCCTTGGAAACACTACAGGGTAGTTACACTCTGTCCTATAGGGTCGCTATGAGTCAGAATCAACTCGATGGCAATGGGTTTTATTTGGTCAAATAGATTATATTTATTTTTCCAGTGTTGAGTGTAAGTTCTCATTCTTCCTCTCACCTGACTATTTTTGGTGCTTTTCCTGCAGCAGGAAGACTCCTGTTGACCTCAAATGAGACTTACCTCTGGTGCTGCCATTGTCACCTCTTATTGATTAAGTGCTTATATCTCTAATGCCTTGTTCAGTTCCCTACTCTGACATTCCTCTTCTCTTCAGTTACAATGGTTTTACTCCCACCTGCAGACTCAGTAACTCTATACGCTGCCTTAAATCCCTTTTTAGAAAGATGTGGGTTATAAATTATGAACATAGAAAAATGTAAATATAAAATGAATATCTTCTTCATTTTTAATCATGGAGAGAGAATATTTTTATAATAAATGAATTCCTGGGTAAAAGGAAAAGTACATATTTTTTTCCAACCTGAGCCCTAAAGAATCTTCTAACAATACCTAAAGTATATCAATATTTGAACAAATTAGCCGAGCATCTTGTTAGAGTACAGGACACTGTTGTTACACGTCATTCAGTTTTACAATTTGTTGAGTTTCTGTAATAGGTTGTGAATGATGGTAGAATTTTAAATTGCAGTCGGAGGCTAAAAAAATGTTTTTCATGTCAATATAATGACTCTGTTACATCAGAAACAGATTACGAGCCCAGTGAGGACACTCCTTATGACAGGCACCCAAATTCTCCTCACCCTCTTGGCAGGCAATAGTCGGGTTCTCTGACTGTCCTTTTCCTGGAGGAACCCTTTGATTTTTCACACTTCCTTTCAGGAGCTCCGTGGTTCTGTCTTGTTCTGTGATGCTGACAGCTATGGTCTGAGGACTCCAGGTTAGAAACCTGGCTTCATTTGAGCCTGTTATCAAATGTTTCTGATGCTTGGTTTTTTCATCATTTCAAAATTGGAGATAACCCTACTCTTCTGCAAAGCTGTTTGAGATTTAAGTGATTTCTTGTTGAAAAGCACCAAATATTTTGTCTGGTTTACCTTGGGCATTTGGTAAATGTTAGTTCCACCACCCACCCAGATCCCAACCTCCCAGTCTGGAGGTTGATTTTCCTAGTTCTCCTATGAATTCAGTAATATCCATGTTCTCCAACCCTAACCCCCACCCAAATCAGAAAAACCAGCTCCTTGAGAGCCATGGAGGTCCTTGGTCTTTGCCAAGCAAATACTATTCACCTCCATTGCTCAGGTGGATTTAAGAACCATTTGCCACAGTTATTTGGTGTTTGTATCACTTGCATGGTCCAAAGTCAAGAAAAGTGTGCATCAGGATTGCATCCTTTCACCGTACTTATTCAATCTGTATGCTGAGCAAAGTTGGACTATATGAAGAAGAACATGATATCAAGATTGGAGGAAGACTCATTAACAACCTTCGTTATGCAGGTAACACAACCTTGCTTTCTGAAAGTAAAGAGGACTTGAAGCACTTACTGATGAAGATCAAAGACCACAGCCTTCAGTACGGATCACATCTCAACATAAAGAAAACAAAAATCCTCACAACTGGACCAATAAGCAACATCATCATAAACGAAGATTGAAGTTGTCAAAGATTTCATTTTACTTGGATCCACAATCAATGCCCATGGAACCGGCAGTCAAAAAATCAAATGATGTATTGCATTGGGCAAATCTGCTGCAAAAGACCTGTTTAAAGTGTTAAAAAGCAAAGACATCACTTTAAGGTCTAAGGTATGTCTGACCCAAGCCTGGTGTTTTCAATCACCTCATATGCATGTGAAAGCTGGATAATGAATAAGGAAGACTAAACAAGAATTGACATCTCTCATCTAAGTCGACTGGTATAATAAAATCTATTAAGAAAACATTCTGCATCTCGTCTTGGAGAGAGGCATCTGGGGTCTCAAACGCTAGCAAGCAGCCGTCTAAGATGCATCAATTGGTCTCAACCCACCTGGATCAAAGAAAAATGAAGAACACCAAGGACACAAGGTAATTAGGAGCCCAAGAGACAGAAACGGCCACATAAACCAGAGACTACATCAGCCTGAGACCAGAAGAACTAGATGGTGCCCAGCTACAACCAATGACTGCCCTGACAGGGATTGCAACAGAGAACCCCTGAGGGAGCAGGAAAGCAGTGGGATGCAGACCCCAAATTCTCATAAAAAGACCAGACTTAATGGTCTGACTGAGACTAGAAGGACCCTGGTGGTCATGGCCCCCAGACCTTCTGTTAGCCCAGGACAGAAACCATTCCCAAAGCCAACTGTTCAGACAGGGATTGGACTGGACAATGGGTTGGAGAGGGATGTTGGTGAGGAGTGAGCTTCTTCGATCAGGTGGACACTTGAGACTATGTGGGCATCTCCTGCCTGGAGGGGAGATGAGAGGGCAGAGGGGGTTAGAAGCTGGTAAAATGGACACGAAAAGAGAAAGTGGAGGGAGGGAGTAGGCTGTGTTATTAGGGGGAGAGTAACTGGGAGTATGTAGCAAGGTGTATATAAGTTTTTGTGTGAGAGACTGACTTGATTTGTAAACTTTCACTTAAAGCACAATAAAAATTAAAAAAAAAAAAAAGAATTGACGTCTCTGAATTATGGTGTTGTTGAAGAATATTGAATATACCATGGACCGCCAGAAGAAAGAACAGATCTATCTTGGAAGAAGTACAGCCAGAATGCTCATTAGAAGCAAGGATGGACTGACGCAGTGGCTACAACAATGCGCTCAAGCATAACAATGATTGTGAGGATGGTACACGACTGGGTAGTGTTTCTTTCTGTTGTATGTAGGGTAGCTATGAGTTGGAACCAACTGTACAGCGCCTACCAACAGACAACAACAAGAAGCATCTGAAAGGCTGAGAGACTGTGGGCTAGAGAGGTCTTGGAGATCATCTTGTGTAACCCTGTCATTTTTCAGTTGAGCCCCAGAGAGGCCACACAAATTGTCCAAGGTCACAGAGTTAATAATGGCACAGTCAGGTATGCTCTCCAGGTTTCAGCATTCCCAGCGCAGTGCTTACTCCACTGCACAATGCTATAGTTTTCTTCTGATTTAACAGTTCTCCCTCTGGGTAATAAAAGTCTGAAAGCAAATGTCTAAATGTGGTATATTATCTAAAATTAAATTTGCACAGTCACAGCCCATTCACCTCAAGAAGGTCTGAACTTTAATTTACTTGAATCATAGTTTTGCAGACAGAAGTTTGGCCAAAATAAATTCTAAGGTCTGATGACAAGCTAGACAGGTAGGAGAGGCTTAGGATTTCCTTTCCATAAAGAAGCCAATGGGACAGTACCACTGTAATCACCAGCCAATCAAATCTTGCTGAGTGCCTCTGTTCCTCAGTGAAGATCTCATTTTTATCTTTAGCTATCCATCAGAGGAATAAGTCCTGGTGGCGCAGTGCTTAAGCGCTTGACTGCTAACCAAAAGTTCAGTGTTTTCAACCTACCAGGCTCTCTGCAATAGAAAGATGTGGCAGTCTGCTTCCTTAAAGATCACAGCCTTGGAAACCCAATGGGGAAGTTCTACTCTGTCCTGTAGGGCCACTCTGAGTTGGAGTCAATTTGGCAGCAACAGGTTTGGTTTGAGTTTTCTCATCAGTAGTACAGTTTAGTGGTGGAATTCTCGCCTTGCATGTGGGAAGGACTGGTTCCATTTTTGGTCAATGTGCTTCATGCTCAGCCACCTCCTGTCTGTCAGTGAAGGCTTGCATGTTGCTATGATGGTAAACAGGTTTCAGTGGAGCTTCCAGACTAAGATGGGGTAGGAAAAAAGGCCTGGTGATAATGGAGATGGTGCAGGACTGGGCAGCGTTTTGTTCAGTTGTGCATGGGGTAGCCACGAGTTGAGGGTGGACTCCATAGCAGATAAAAACAACATCATTAGCCCAAGAAATGTAAGCCTATACACCCATTGGTAGTAATGCAAACATTACACTTTGGCACTTTGGCATTCTTTGATGACAGTGTTTAGATTCTACAGTAGGCATTTAATAATTTTCAAATTACTATCTCTTCCAAACTTTATACTCATTTTTTCAGCAATTAGGACTATTATGTTTTAGTTTTAAAAAATAGCTTGATGTTTTTCTGTGATGTTTACAAAGAGGTGAGTAGATATGCTTTTTTTTATTATTATTCCCACAGGTTTTCTTTCCATACTTGAATTGATTTTAGTCTTGAAATATTTCTTTCCATAATTTCATATCAGGATATGTGGGAGACTCTCCAAAGCTCTGTAATTTTTCACCTAGAGCTTTAATTTGGAGATAAATTTATGTTAATAAACCAACAAGTCCTTTGTGATGTCTTTAATTAGTATGAAATAGGCAAAAGTATGTATTTCCAGCAAATACCTTAAAAAGTGAATTGGATCTGACAAATCCAGTTCTCTAGGGATTATTATTTAAATTTGTGGATTTGATTTTCTAAAATATGTGGATTATATTTTGAAAAATAAAATTAAAATCAATACTTTTATTACATTTTTAAGCTTCAAAGAACTGTATGGGGGGAAAAGAAACATCAAGAAAGAAGCACTTCAATATTGGGTCAAGAGAATTGTGTCTACATATTTAGCCTTAAGAGAGCTCCCCATGAAGAACACAAGTTCCTACCCATATCTGTTAGTATCTTGTGTTGCACAGACCAAGCACTAAAAAGGTAGCCCAGACCCTGTTTGAACTTTAATTTTGTCTCATTAGGAAATAAATTAGGAATATTGACCAATTATAGTAAAACAGACCCCTGTGCAGCTTCAAGTAATCTCTACAACTGGTATCCTCATGATGGTATAATTAAAGGGTAATTCATTTTAGTAAATATGGTTACTGTAAAAAAAAAAAAAAAAATGCTATCAAGTTGATTCCGACTCATAGCGACCCTACAGGATAGAGTAGAACTGCCCCATACAGTTTCCAAGGCTATAATCCTTAAGGGAACAGACTACCACATCTTTCTCCTGGAAAGCAGCTGGTGGGTTTGAACTGCCTATCTTCTGGTTAGCAGTCAAGCACTTAACCGCTGAACCACCAGGGCCCCTTGAATACGGTTACAGCCACTGATCATCTCATGCACAATGCTTACAGTGGGACTTGCTAGTATTTAAGAAGCGGTGAGCCAAAGTACTCCTTCTCTCCTCTTCTGACATACTATAAATAATCTCGCGGCCAAACCATGATTCTTCCCAAAAAGTAAGACCAAGTAACAAAGAAAGTAGCCAACACAGTTGACATAATGTTTAGACACTTATTTTTTAGTCTCCAATCATCTACATATAATTCAACAATCTCATTTATCTCTTTGAAGCTCTTAGAACTATCTGGAATTGATCATTCCTTTGACCTAATAAGCATCATTTCAATGGCATCTAACAAGCCATTCACATCAAAGTGTAAACAGGTGAGTGAAAATGAGAAATTTGGGAAAGTGAAGAACTGTGGTTGAGTACAAATTTTGAGTGAGGTACCTATCTGAGAGATTTAGAAAATGAGAACTTGTGTTGTTGCCACAAAGGAAAGGGACCTTACTAAGTGGGGAAAAAAATCACAGAAAGAAAGACAATAGATCCCCAAAGCCAGTATAGGTGCCTGGGTGGCTCAAATGGTGTGCAATCAGCTACTAACCTTAAGGTTGGCAGTTCACACTCATCCAGCGGTGCCACGAAAGAAAGCCCTGGAGATCTGCTTCTATAAAGATTACAGTCAAGAAAACCCTATGAAGCAGTTCTACTGTGTAACACATAACATCACCATGAGTCAGAATCAATCCCATAGCAACGGGTTTTTGTTTTGCTTTAAAGACTTACCACGCCCATTCTCTCAAGACCCGATGGGGTGATTTGTGGATTGCAATTCTAAATCCAGTAGTAGGGCAGCTCTTAGGAAGACGAGAGAAGAGGAGCCTTCACTCTGTATGGTTTTTAGAAATGAGCCATCTCCTATATCTGTCACTCTTACAGGGCTGTGTCAACCGGTGGCTGACAGCAATCTTTGGGAAAGGGTGGTCCACAGATCAGCTGCAGAAGAATCACCTGTGGCAGTTGCTAAAAATGAGGACACCTGAGTCTTGAACATGCCGCAGCATGGACGAACCTGGAAAACATTATGCTGAGTGAAGTAGGTCAGTCACAAAAAGACAAATATTGTATGATCTCTCACTTACATGGAATATACAGAAGAGGCAAATGTAGAGAGACCAGAGATTATTATTGGTCACCAGAGGTGAGAGGAAGGGGGAAAGGGGAGTCATTATTTGGGAAGCATTGAGTTTCTGTTTATGGTGATGCAAAATTTGGCAATGATTACTGGTGATGGTAACACAACATGATTAATGTCATTGATTTCACTAAATTGTACGTGTGAAAAACATTGAATGGACAAATGTTGCATTATATATATTTTTACAACAATTATAAATGAAGATGCCTGAGCCTCACTCCAGAACTCCTGAACCAAATTTCTGGGATGGGTCACAGAATTTGCATTTTAATCAAATTTCCCAAATGCACACTAACTAGAGTCAAAGAATCGTTGGAGCGGTTCATTTGCTGTGACATAAGATTTTTCATCTTAATAATGTCTATGAAGATTTATGTAGCATTTCTGTTTTACAAAGCACATTTATGTACACCATCTCATCTTATCCTTAAAACAATCCTGTGGGATATTATTATTCCTGTTTTACAAATATCAAGTCCCTGGGTGGCACAAAGGGTTAAGCGCTAGACTACTAGTCGAAAGGTTGGTGGTTCAAGCCCACTCAGAGGCACCTCGGAAGACAGGCCTGGCGATCTGCTTCTGAAAAGTCGAAGTCTTAAAAACCCTATGAAGCAGTTCTACTCTGTATACATGGGGTCTTCATGAGTCGGAATTGATTGGATGGCAACTAACAACAATAACGATAAATTTTACAAATAAAGAAATTAAAGCCCAATAGCCTACACCCAAATAATGGTCCCAGGACTTAAAAGTGGATCTGCTGATTCCAAATTCTTTGCTATTTCCATCACAGTTTGGTAAAGTGTGGATGTGTGTGCCTCAATCCAGGCTTTGGGATTGTAGTTTACCACAATTGCAGGCCAAGTATGCAGGAGAAAATAAACAGCCTCAGGAGTACAGGTCTTGAAAGTTCAAACCTATAAACCTTAAAGTGATGGGGAATACTACCCCTGTGAGGCTTACGGTGGGTCTTTGTTCCACTGAAGCAAATTACACATTGACATCATGAGTTGATGCAAATTCAGTCCAATTATCTCTCAACCTTTCAGGTGCTGCTACTCTATAATATGAACTACACTTTGATGTATCCTTTTTCTCTTTTGCTTCTGTTGTCTTCCTTTTGGCCATTTCATGGCTTGTTTATACGTCTGTCCGTCTAGATGCTGGGAGAGGAATGAGAAAGGAGATAAAATTGAATGAATATTGGGACCTGTTAGCAGCTTGGTGAAAAAGCAGTTGCAACGATCACTTTATAGCAGGTTTTGGAATTGTCTGTGTGTTTCAATAATCCATGTAGTCTACGTCTCTTATTATCCCAGATAAACTTTACAGTATCGACATAGCCACTTAGCCAGTACATTCTACTTGTTCAGTGCAATTGGCTGTGGCCAATTCTTGACTTTTTTAGACAAACACAGCATGAATTATCTTAAACCAACTCTCAGTTATCCAAGGGTTAATGATCCAATGTGCGAGTTTTACAAGCACTTTGCTCCTTTTCTGTCTCCCTCCTGTTCTCTAGCTTTAGGTCATTTGGTTGCTTATTAGCATCTCCACCAGAGAATATGTAAGTGAAATTAAATTCAAACTAATCTTTATCACTGCTGTAGTGGCTCTTGATATAAGCTGTGATGTGAGAAGGAGGTTGAAAAATATAATATTTTCCTCTGTTTTTATTTAACTTCCCGATCCTACCCTTTTCTTCCATTAACACAGAAAAATTAGAGTTAGCTTTAGCTATAGTGTGGAAATATGGTATTTGGGTTCTGTCATTTTCAAAACCTCTTTGAGCTGCTAGGTAAATTGGACACAAATGCTTCAGTTCCTTGAGAAAGCATATGATACAAATTTCACTGATAGACCAAAGGGGTTAGAAAAACAACTCTAAATTGTCCAATAAAGTATCCAAGCAATTTAGCATGGTGTGAAAGTCAGGAATTATCACCTCGAATGGATGATCTGAGTTTCTTCTTCTCTCCCTTTCTCTGCCCACCCTCTGTCAGAGGTGCTAATGAACAGTGAAATGGTCAAAAGGTAGGCAGCAGCAGGGAAGAGGAAAAAGGGATGTGATCACCTCCAAACAGGTGTCAGCCAAATGTACTCTCTTTCTCTTCCTTCAGACCCCCAAGAAACTTCTCTTCCTCTGAGTTTCAACAGGGTTGAGAGGTTTACTGATCTCCCTGGCTGACTCACTTATTGCTAAATGAATAATTTCTTTTATAAGGATCAGCACAAAGCTGGTTCCTATGAGGCAGAGATTAAAGATGTCCCAAATGTCCGATTTTTCCAAATTGCTGTCCCACTCCATCATCTCTAACATCAACTATTCCTGCTTCCCTCAGCACTCTCCCTCCCATCTTTGGGTTCTGTAATGCACTGCAATGTCTTGTGGAGCTCATGAACCATATCAAGTAAATGGCTCACATGATTGTGGAAGCTGGCAGGTCCAATATCCGAGGGTCAGGTGTAGGCTTCTCCTGACTTACGTGGCCGTAGGAGCCAAGGAACCCAAATCAGCAGGCCAGATGATAGGCTACTGACTCACAAGGCTGCGGAAGCTGGCAAATCCCAGAATTGGTGGGTCAGACAGCTGGCTGCTGGCTCAAGCTCCAAGACCTGGAGGTTAGATGAAAATGAATTGGATGCAGGATCCAGAGTGAGTGAGAGAACTTTTCAGAGAAATTCCCCTTATTTGAGCTATGTGGTGCAAGGTTGTGACTTGAGTAAAGTGGTAGCTTGAGTCATGCTCTTTAGTAAGGATGCAACTCAAGATACACCCCAGCCTAATCCTAAGCTTTAGGATTTACCACACATACAATACTACAAAATGGAGGACAATTACATCAGATCACAAAATGGAGGACAATTACACAACACTGGGAATCATGGCCTAACCAAATTGTAACCATCGCAGGTTCTATACATTTTATTTGCATGGTCCCACCCAGTCATTGTGTGGGGGTCACAAAGACTATGGCTAAAGGGACCATATTAAGTAATCCACTGCACTGCAATTGCCAATAGACTAAGGTCACATTCTCATTATCAAAAGTGGGCAATTCTCATTGCTTCAGAACAAGGACAACCACTACTGCTGTTTCTTATCTGTTAGGCAAATGCCCAGCCCTTCTGAGAGAAACCTCTGGGCGTGAACATCCTCGAAGGATGTGAGACTTGGTGTAGCATCATTCTAGGAAAAAATAGATTAGCACTGATTTAGTTGTCAGGCAGAAGGAATCTATTTTCTAGCAGCGGGCTCTTGGGTAAAAATCTACCCATCTCTTTCAGAACGTGTTCTTCTCTAGGAATTATTCCAGTGAGAGACGTAGGAATTGTGCTGACTCTGAAGAATCCAGAACAAAGCAGATAAGGTCAATAATCTGGAAAGGTATTCCCAACTTCCCACCAAAGAAGTGCTGAGATAAATAGCAGACACAAGCACTGAATAATTTTCAAAGATGCAAATTGTATGAGGAAAAAGTTAATTGGAATGCAGTACTTGTTAGCTGGGAGAGACTTTTTTCATCAGGTTAGAAACCAGAAAAGCTTTATCAAAAATAGTAATATTTTTATGTCTTGCTCCAAGTCTATACCTCAGTCAGATGGCATTACAGACCACTTTTGCACACTTAAAATTTCTTGGTTGTATCTTATTCTAAACGTATTCAAGACGTTCTACCTTATTCTAAGCAAGACTCTCTATCATTACTTCCTAAAAGATAACATTAGAAACTTATTAACCCATAGCCTGTTGCCATCAAGTGAATTCCGACTTATAGCAACCCTAAAAATTTTTTTTTTATAGGACAGAGCAGAACTGCCCCATAGGGTTTCCAAGAAGCGACTTTTTGGTTAGCAGCCAACTCTTAACCACTGTGCCACCAGGGCTCCAGAAACATATTAGAAAAATAAAAATGTCACTACACAAGCTACAATGAATTTCAAACTGGCTTGGGTTCATACTTGTCTAGGAAAAGAAATATATTTCTGTAACATGAGAAACTGTCTTTTTTTTTAAGATTTTAAGGATGAGGCCATAGGTGTGTGTGTAAAACTCTTTATACTTCCATCAATAATGTAAGTCTTTTGCCTCATTTTATTAATCTATAAAATGGGGGAATAACTGCTGACATATTTGAGAAGTTCTTGGCCAGCAGCATAAACATTATAAAACTGTAGATTTCACCTCCCAGGGGTAACCTGAGAGTGAATAATAATCAAAGCATCCAGCCAAGTATAAGAAAAATAATATTGTGTGGACTTTGCACTGCATGATTTTATTAAATCTAGACTTCATGTCTCCATGGCAAGTGGATCCCCAAAGCCCAGACAGCTCAAATGTTAGTGCTTGCTCTGAAAATAAAGTTAACAATATCTAAAAAACATACCGTTGAACCCATTGTCATTGTTTTGCAGAAGAATTTAGTTGTAGTGTGGTGGGGGGGCGGGGGAAGGAGTCTGTTTTCTTTAAGACCTGCTATCCATCTTCCTCAGGCCCAGAAATTACTTCCTAAATAATTAAAATAACAATGCACCTGCACTGAGACTCCAGCTAAACTGTCTTAACAGTGTGAATCTGGCCGGTCCCTACAAGAGATTGATGGCAGCCAAGGATGGAATTAACCTTCCTTTCAAATAAGAGGTTGCTGAGTTAGGAATCATTTTCTTTATGGCTTTTCCTAATATTCTCGGGCCGGGGCGGCGGGGGGGGGGGGGGGAATCAACAATACCCCTGTCCGCAAATATTCATCCTGACACCATATGAGATAAGATAAAGTGGTGATAGGGTGGCCTGCCCTCTGCCTTAACTTGCAGCAGTTAAAATCCTGTTCTTGTGTAACAGGAATTCTAACTTACTCTCCACATCACAGATGCAAACACGTCAGATATTAAACCAGGGAGGATTACTCTGATGCCCTGCTTTGCAGGCTTCCTTTGAAGACTCCAGGGGATATAAAGGCATTTAGCTGCTTCCTTTTCTTTCCCTCTAGAGGCATCTGGCTAAGTCAGGTGGTGTACATTCCACACGCTCCCATTTATTATATGCTCTCTTTCTGCATTGGCTTTTTCCAGTGCTCTGTCTTGCTTGGCTTTCCCCAAACATCTTCATCCAGAGCCAAACATTATGTTTGTTTCTGGAATTTCCATCAGAATAAAGAAAAGACAGAGCAGGCTCATGTCAGGGACTTGCTGGAAATCAGAAAGTCTCTGATGACACAGATACACATATGTGTATCAGCCAGGGCTGGCCTCAGTGCACACGCCTGCTGTATACGTCGAATGCTGAGAAAGGCCTTCCGTTGCCGAAGGAGTGGAATTTATTTAGCCATTGCCCAGATGTAAATCACATTTACCTTCCTCAAGAAGACAGGCTCCCTACCTTTCAAGGATGGCATAAAGATCAAAATGGAGCTTAAAGAGGGACAAAATACCTTCTTGGAGTTTTTTTAGGAGCCCCGGTGGCCCAAAGGTAAAGAGCTTGACTGCTAACCCAAAGATTGGTGGGTTCAAACCCACCTAATCACTTTGCAGGAGAAAGACCTGGCAGTCTGCTTCCATAAAGATTACCGCCAAGAAAACTGGCAGTTTTACTCTCTCACAGGAGTCACTATTAGTCAAAAATTGACTGACGGCACCCAAGAATGACAAAATACCTTCTTGTCTCATGAGGTCACATTGTCCATTCTCAAGGAGATACATGAAATAGAACCCCAGCCAAGACGACAAAAGTTCTCTGCAGAATCTTGTTTCTTTTAGCAAGCACCCATGTGACTTCACGGCTAACCTGTCTGGACAGTGTAGGAAGCATCGTTTGTCTCTCAGCGGTGGGAACAATTAGACTGAGGGAGGCGAGGCCGAATGGTGGAGGGTTACGTGCTTCCAGAACAGACGTGTCGTGATGCACATCTGTGGACCCTCCCTTCACTTCCGCAGTCTGCGTTCTCATTAGCACCATATCCCCATATGCCCCATCTGTGGGACTTCCGCCTGTATCTGCATCTGTAACCCATGGTGACCAGGAGCAATGTGGGCAGGAGAAGAGGGCAGGGAGATGGTGTCTGCTCTCTAAAAAGCCCAGCGGCAGATCCTCTTCCTGCAAGCAAGACGCCACAGGGGCAGGATTAGAGTGTAGACTGTTATTAGGATTTTTTCCTCTTCTTTCTACATAGGGTTTTCCCCCTGTTAATACTTTTCTAAAAGGCAAAGAGATGTTCTAGGTATCAGTACCAAACCTTCATATCATGAAAAATTAGATGTTTTTTTCTCTACTAGAAACAAGATCTATTGGGATTATTTTTCTTCTTTTTTTAAGCTATCTTTTGAGGAAAGAAATAATAAATGACCACAGTTTAAAAGTATCAAAAAGGACAAAAGGAGACACAGTGAAAAAGACCCCAGTCTCCCAGTTCCCCTTCCTGGAAATAGCTATTGTCTATTTTTGTTTATCCTTCCAGAAACAGTTTGCTCATGCGTATTTACATCTAAGATGTTCATTTGTATGTTTACAAGCCTCTCTCTTGGGTCAGGCAATGGAATGGCTGGGGGACAACTCAGAGGCAGGAGCCAGGAGACCGCCCCTTATCGAGGCTATATGTGGACATAGTAGGACAGCCCCAGAAGCCTAGGCTGCAGGCACAGCCCAGGGCCTGCATCCTTCTGAAGAGCCTAGGTTTTGTTGTTGTTTTTAAAGAAAAAACAAACAAACAAAACTTACAAATATGCATTGGCTTCAGTAACAAAAATAAAAGCGTGGATATGCACTATTCATCGTCCTGCTTTTTTCACATAACAAACTTCAAGTTCATTTGATCAGGATATATAAACTCACCACATAAAATAGACATGTTTAATGATGATTTTCAATTGACAGAGCGTGGGTAAGTAGGTAGGAAGGAGGGAAGGGAAGAAAGGAGGGAGAGAGGAAGGAAAGACCATGACAAAAAAAAAAGAAGCCTCCCTGGCTATTTATGGTTGTTATTTGTCAAAATGTCTTTCTTTGTGAATCTGCATCTATCATTTTCTCTTGGTCGACAAGGGCAGTGGCAGTAGGTTTGTTTTGGGTTGTTCTTATGCAACGGACGTTTACACTTGTTAAACCCAGTTTCCTCTGTGTGTACTGTATTAAGGGCAGATGAAGTCTCAGCTGTCCTCCAGCACGCTTCTGAAGGGGAGATGGAACTTCTTTTCCATGCCCTTTGACCTATCGAGAAGGCCAGGAGCCAGGGTGACTTGGCTGCCACTGCAGTTTCAACCACACCAAGTCTTCACCTTCTCTCCGGGAAAGCAGCAGTTCCTAGTTAAGGAGGGAGGAGGGGTATGAGTTTTTCCCTTTCCATTCTCCTTCATGAATGTAGAGTTTCTACCAAATGTTTCCTCCATTCAAGCAAAGTCCTAGTGAAAAAAAGAGCACCCTCCCCCGCAGCCTGCATCATCATAAGGGGGAGAGAAGAGAGTCCAACGAGCATTTGTTCTGGAGATGCTCATGGAGCAGGGCAAGTGTGAAAACCCAGGGCAACTGGGCCAGGTTCTCTCAGCCCCACATCCCAGCATCTAGTGCTCAGATATCTAGCACCCAGACATTTCTTCAAGGTCTTTGTATTTTGTCTGAAGATGGCCTAGGTGGTTCTCCACCCTGGCATCATGATGAAAGAAGCTGATGTTGTTCTGCTTTGAACTTTCTCTCCGTTGCTTGTTCCTCTTTCCATCTGACCAGAGGGAAGCTAATGAGGAACCATCAAGAACCGATAGGCAGAAAGTAGGATGCAGGCCTGGGGACGCGAAGATGGGATTGGAACCCTATGTATTATTGGCTAGTTTGGACAAGTTTAACCCCAGTTCCTCAGTATATTCATCTATAAAATTCAGGAATGTCTTATAGGATTGCTGTGAGTATTGAAAGAGTAGATGTGTAAAACTTTCTGGTGCTTAATAAGTATATTATTAAGTAATCGAATGCTCAGCTTAGAGGGAGGTAACTTTAAGTTAATATGATGTAGCTGAAGTAAATATTCTAAACAGGATTGGTACCCTAAATTATTCTTCATCTTCCTGCTCTAACAATGTATTATTCTGTGCTTCCTTGATCATTGCTGGGCATTCCAGGTTGAACTTTTGTGGGCACCTGAGTTTGATTCAGGCAATTCCAGAGTGGAGAATAGCAAAGTGGATCAGAGAGCACCAACTTTAGATTCAGATGAGGATGGTGCAGACTCCTCCTTCTATTACTGGTTGTGGGATATTGGGAAGTCACTATTTTTTCTCTGCATAAACTAGGGATAGTACCAAGTTCTGCTTTACAGAATTATGAGTGTTGCTTGAGATAATCTATATGAATTGCATATAGTATGTGCTCAATAAAAGGCCAGCTATTATGGCACAAGGAGCCCTGGTGGCACAGTGGTTAAACATTTGGCTGCAAACCGAAAGGTCAGCAGTTCAAATCCACCAGCCACTCCATGGGAGAAAGATGTGGCTGCCTGCTTCCGTAAAGATTACAGCCTCGGAAGCCCTGTGGGGCAGTTTTACCCTGTCCTATAGAGTCCCTATGAGTCAGAATTGACTCGAATGCAATGGGTGTTGTGTGGCACAAATGGTTTGCACTCTACTGCTAACCTAAAGGTTGGCAGTTCAAACCCACTCAGTGATACCACCAAAGAAAAAGCCTGGTGATTTGCTGCCATTAAGATTACAGCCAAGGAAACCCTATGGAGCAGCCCTACTCTGTTACACGTGGTGTTGCCAGGAGTCAAAATCAACTCCATGGCAACGAACAGCAATGACATTGTGCCAGTTTTAGCCATAGGCTTGTGGGATTTGAGAACTTTAAGCATTCATAGAGATATTTAGTAAACTGTCCCTTTCATTTCACGGATGAGAGACTAGGTCACAGAGAGGTAAAGTGATCCGTGAAAGGTTGTATGGCCAGTTAGCAACAGAATCAGGACTGGACCCCAGGGGTTCTGGTGCCCAGGTCTGGGTTTTTTTCACTCCTCCCAGCTCTCTCATTGCCTGGCTAAAAGTGGACATCCCATCTTTTTTTAGGGAATTAATGTTTCAAATATGTTTGCAACTCTTGGGCAACCAATAGATTGCTTGAAAGGTAATGATTCTCAAAGCTAGGCTCTGAATTCTGTTTCACATCCCAAGTTTTTTCGCTGACATTTTCTAAAAAACCTATTTTCTTTTCTGTGCAAGTTCTTGTTAGCCTCTCTGTACCCTCTTCCTTGCCTAGAAAAGCTGATATGCCCTCCTTCCCCACCGCCCTTACTTTTTTTAACTACAGTCTCTAGTGAAACCTTCTCTCAGTGAAATGAAACAGCTGGCACCTTTAGGGCTCTCTTGTTATCATTATTATCATTTAACATTTATAAGTTCTCACAGTATGCTTGACACTATAATATACAGTAGTAAGGAACTTACCATCTAAATTAGACACAGAGAGATCCACATAAAAGAGAAAAATCAAGGCAGGTGGTTGGTGGGAAAAGGACCTGGCAGGGGAAAAGCCATGGTCACGGCCGCAACACTTCAAACTCTTGCTGAGCCAATGGCTGTGGAAGACTCGAAAAGACACATCCAATTTTGCTGCAAAGTGATATAAAATGGCCCCTAAAGGTATTGTGTGAAAGACCAGGGGGTTTGTTTGTTTGTTTGTTTTTCGTTTTTTTCCAGAAAATTTAAGGAAAGCACTTTCTTGTGAACAGAATTGTTCTAAATCTGCTCGCTGGTGCCTCTTTCCCTCACTGCCGCCTCTGCTCCCAGCGTCCCACTACTGCTCCATGTACTTTTGGTTTGAACTCAGCCAACTAGCAGGGAGGCAAGAGAATAAAAGTGTGGGGTGGCCAGCATGCCTAATTCCATAACAGACAAGTGTTGAATCTAAAGGCCACCCCTGGAAGCATCTTTGATCTCTGGAGTCTTCCATGCATTCTATTTCCCCTCTATGGGGCCAGTGCCCGTGGTATTCCTCTGGCCTCCTCAGATCCACTTAGATGGAATCTTTCCCTTTTGTAAGTCTAATTTTGCCCCTAAGCAAAGTTTGGTCTTGTGACTGACTCATCCTTGTTCTCAAAATTGCAACTCTTCATTCTATTAAGTATTTTTACTCTATATGTTTACCCCTTACAACTTGAGAATGGAGAGTGACACCAACCATAGCTACAAGCAGATATTCAAATATAAAGCCAAATAGGTGCATCTGAATTGGAGCAGAATCAATAATTGAACTGCAAAAAATATATATTTTAAGTGGCCATACCTTTAATATTCTGCTGTTCGTGGGCTGCCCAGAGGGACGATCCTAACATCAGGGATGGACCCAGTGAGTTTCCCAGAGTTCTTAAAACGCTCAGTCTTCTAGTGTGCCCCTTGGTTTTTTCCATTTAACAAACACCAACTAAAACCCAAAAGCCCCCTATGATAGAAGCTACGATGGATACAAAACAGCAAAAAGACATCCCTGTCCTTCAAGGAACTCAAATCAAACTAAGAACATTTTCATTTGAAATAAGAAGTAAGACCATGGCAAGGGCCCACTGAGGATGTGGGGGGATAGAGGCCAGAGGGAAGGGCATCAGGTTGAGGGGGTCTTTACTTGGTGTTCACCTAGGACCAGAGAAGTGGGAAAGGCACCACAATTTAGGCAAAGGGAGAGACTCTTCTTATTTTTTCTCTCTTTTACTTTTGCTAGGCACCTTGCCCTCACAATTCTCCTTTTCATTCTAGGACCTAGGCTGGTTTAGTAATTTGGACACGTCACCAGCAAAGACCAATCCCTAAAAAAGGACAACATGTTTGGTAAAGCAGAAAAAAAACTAGGGTCAGCAAAAATAAGCCAAACTTTCAATGAGATGAATTGACTCAACAGCTGCAGCAAGAGGCTCAAGCATATCAAGGGCTGTGAAGGACTGGGCAACATATTGTTGTTATACATGGGGACACCGCGGATTGGAGCCCACTTGACAGCAATTAACAACAACAACATTCCTTGGAAGCACTCTTTTTAAAAAATTGAATTGAACCCTAAATTACAATTCCCTGAAAACCAAGGATTGACTGCTGTACTAGTTTGGGTTCATTAAGAAGGAAGACCAAGACGGAATTAAATGTGTAAGAGATGTGTTCGGGAGGGAGACTGATACAGGTTTGAACCCGTGGAAGGACAGAGGGAAGGAATGAGGATTGGGAAGGAGGAGTTTGCAACTACAGCTGACTTCCAAGAAGGGATCATCCAGGTCAGTGCAGTCTTTGAGCCAAAATTGCCCATGGGAAGAGAGGTGTGTTTTGCCTGAATGGGTCTATCTTAGTGTCCTTGTTGCACTCACTCGTTGACAGAGAGTAGTCAGCAGGAAATGTTCAAATACACTGGTGGATCCCAAAGGAAAGTGGTTCCAGACATCAGTCAATCACTTTCCCTACAGCAGAAAATCCGAACGGCACATTTTGTTCACTACAACTACCTTAAAACCAAACCCAAACTCATTCACCTCGACTGCATTCCAACTCATAGTGACCCTATAGGACAGAGTAGAATTGCCCCATAGGGTTTCCAAGGATCAGCTGGTGGGTTTGAATCACCAACCTTTTGGTTAGCACCTGAGCTCTTAACCACTGTGCCACCAGGGCCCCTACAACTATCTTACTCTACATAATTTCAGAGAGACAATTAAAGGAGAGTAGAATAAGAGAACTTGGCCTACCAGCCATATACAGCATTTAGCCCGGCTTCATACTAATAGCTACATTAGTATACATGTGCCAAGAATTGAATATAGTTACTGTGTTAAATCTCAACCTCACAAAAATACTAGGAGGTAGCTACTAATAACCTATTTTATAGATAAGAATATTGAGTTTTAGAAAGAATTATGGTCCACACAATTGTTGGTGAAGCCAGAATCCAAACCTAGCTTCTGGTTCCAACACCAATACGTATACCTCTTCTGAAACAATTTCTTGACTTGAGTCATTTATGATATAGTTAGGTAAATTTATAAAATATTGCCATTTTCTCATACTGTATGATTAGAGAAGAAACCTGTCCTAAAATCATGTAAGACTTTGTACTTATCCAAGAAATTTGCTTGATAGGATACACCCCACACCCCTTACCACTACCCTCCATTTTCTGAGGGACCAAGGTAAAATTTTTGCCTGATAATTGAGGCAAAGAGCCCTCCCTGGTGGCTTAAAGGTTAAGTGCTCGACTGCTAACTGAACGATTGGTAGTTCAAACCCACCTAATAGCTCCGTGAGATAAAGTCCTAGCAATTGGCTTCAGTAAAGATTGCAGCCATGAAAACACTTTGGGCCAGTTCTAGTCTGTCACATGGGGTCACTGTGAGTCAGAATCGACTCAATGGAACCCAACAACAACATGGTTTAATATAACAGTGACTCCAGTGGAATGCTCTTCTTGGTGGTGGTTGTTGTTAGGTACCATCAAGTCATTTCCGACTCATAGAGACCCTAGGTACAACAAAACAAAGCTCTTCTTGGTTGTTGTTGTTAGGCACTGTCAACTTGGTTCCAACTCATAGCAACCCTGTGTAAAACAAAATGAAATACTGCGCGGCCTGCACCATCCTCACAATCATTGCTGTGATTAAGCTCATTGTTGCATCCACTGTATCAATCCATCTCACTGAGGGTCTTCTTTTTCGCTGACTCTCTACCAAGTATGATGTTCCTCTCCAGGGACTGGTCCCTCCTGATCACATCCAACCTTCTTGGTTGCATAGAGACAACTCCTCCAAAGTTCACATTCTCTGTAATAATTGATATTTTTCAACTATAACCTGGCAGCAAAGACCCAGATCATAGACACTTAGTGTGTCAAGAAATAAAAGACATAACAAAAATCCTGCAAAGCTTTCCAAAGCTTGTATTGATATATATACCAGGTATGCCTACATATCTTATGACTACATTAAAAAATAATTCTTATCAAAGGGTTAAACATCCAAATTGATGCTGTTCAAATTTCATTAAAAGGACATTAAAACTACAAGTCTCTGAAAAGCAAGTCAGCTTCATTACAAAGGAGAAAGTTCAACCAAATTTGAATATTGGCATGTAGACATCTGTCATAGCTGATAGAAAATGTGGCTCTGATGCTACGAGGTTTTCTCTTGAAAAGCCTAGAAGGACGCTGTCAAGTTTGACAGGCCTAAAATGCAGCACCCACACACACCTCACATGCAAACATTACATTTTCTGCTTTAGAGTGGCTTCCTGATAGAATTTTCTCTATCGTTCCGAAATAATCTTAAGTAAAAAAAAAAAAAACAGAAAGCTTTTCATCTCCATTTCCCTGCTAGTTTGGGAGAATAGATTTGAAGAGGAGAATGGCATCACAATCATAATAAATCCGAGCAACCTGGTTAGATTTTTCCTCAGCCAGCTAAGGACAGGGATTTTAACACCATTTCAACATTTTATAGGGCTCCTAGCTTTTCACTGTAGTCCCTGGTTGGCACAAAAGATTAAGCACTTGACTACTAACCAACAGGTTGGCGGTTCAATCCACCCAGAGATGCCACAGAAGAAAGTTCTCGTAATCTACTTTCGAAAGGTCGCAACCTTGAAAACTCTACGGAGCAGTTCTACTCTGCACATACAGGGTTGCCATGGGTCAGAACTGACTCTTAGGCAACTAACAACAACCACAAAGTTTTTCACTGTCAAAGGAGCATACTCAAAGGAAAAATAAAAATTATACAACAGGCACTCTTTAACCCTGTCATATCCTTCAAGAAAAACCCTTCTTTACATAGTAATTGTAATGGGTAAACAAATCCATTCCCAAAAGCTAGAAAAAACTGTCCAAGGATAAGACTGTCCTGTTCACACTCCAATACCTCAATAAAAGACACAACTTTAGAGCGCTGCTAAACTAAATCGCAAATATGTCAGGCAGTAATTTCCCCCGTGTTTGAAAGCAAAAGAAAAAGCAACTGAAAGCTTCTCTCTCAGGGGGCTTAAATAAAAAGAATGTAAGCATTAGTCATCCTATTTTTCAATTCTGCCTTCTTAGATACATTCCCAATTAATCTCCACAAAGCATTGCTCTGATAGCTCAACAATTATTCAGTAAACACGTATGAAGTGCCTACCTAAGACATGCCAGCCAAGACAAGGGGAACTGTATTAGTGAGAGTCACTTCCTCAAAAGTGTCAGTGTTTATCCATTAATTACAGAACAAAGTTCGAAGTCTTTAGCAGAGCATTCAAGTTTCTCCATAATCTAGCTCCAACATAACTTTGTAGCCTTTTCTCTCACTACTGGCCTTCTAGTCCTGTACTGTCCAATATGGTAGCCACAAGCCATAGGTGGCTGTGAAATGTGGTTGAGATGTGACTGCTCCAAAACAAGACGTGCTATAAGTGCAAACTACATACTGGATTTTGAAGATACAGTACCAAAAGAAAGCAAAATATCTCAGTACTTTTCACACTGCTGGTGGGAATTAAAAATGGTACAACTGTTTTGGAAAACAATACGGTTTTTCCTTAGAAAGCTAGAAATAGAAATATTATATGATCCAGCAATCTCACTCCTCGGAATATATCCTAGAGAAATAATAGCCATCACACAAATAGACATATGCATACTCATTGTCATGGATTGAATTGTGTCTCCCAAAAACATCTGTCAACTTGGCTAGGTCGTGATTCCCTTGAATGATTGTATGGCTGTCTACCATTTTATCTTCTGCTGTGATTTCCACGTATGTTGTAAATCCTATCGCTATGATGTAGTAAGATGGATTAGGACCAATTATACTGATGAGGTCTACAAGATTAGGTACTGTCTTAAGCCAATCTCTTTTGAGATATAAAAGAGAAACAAGCAGAGAGACATGGGGACCTCAAACCACCAAAAAAGCAGTGCTAGGAGCAGAATGTGTCCTTTGGACCTGATGTTCCTGCTCTGAGATGCTCCCAGACTAAGGAAAGGTGGATGACAAGGACCTTCCTCCAGAGCCTACGGAGACAGAACGCCTTCCTCTGGACCTGGCGCCCTGAATTTGGACTTCTAGCATACCAGACTGTAAGAAAACAAATTCCTCTTTGTTAAAGCCATCCACTTGTGGTATTTCTGTTATAGCAGCACTAGATGACTAAGACACACATGTTCATTGCAGCATTGTTCCCAATAGCAAAAAGATGAAAACTACCTAAATGACCATCAACAGATAAATAGATAAACTATGGTGCATATACGTAATGCAGTACTACGTAATGATGAAGAACAATGATGGATCTGTGAAGCATCTCACAACATGCATGAATCTGGAGGGCATTATGCAGAGTGAAACAAGTCAATCACAAAAGGACAAATATTGTATGAGACCACTACTATAAAAACTCATAAAAGGTTTACACACAAAAAGAATTAATCTTTGATGGTTACGACAGAGGGGAAGGATGGGGATGAAAAAAGATTAAATAGACAATAGATAAGTTAAAAAAAAACTCAGTATTTTTAAACTGATTACATGTTAAAATGATAGTATTTTGGATACAGTGGGTTACATAAAATACATTATAAAATTAATATCAAGTGTTTCCTTTTAATATAGCTATTAAAAAACGTAAAAATACACTTGTGTGTCTTCTTGTATTTCCATTGGACAGTGCTGTTAGACTTAGCACTTTCCTCATTCCATTCTTTTCACCTGATACAGCCCCCTTTCCTATCTTTACTTATAAAAATACTACCTATCATTCAAGTCTCCATTCAAATTCCCTTCCTCTCAGTCAGTAGTGATAACCTTGTCTTTGGGAAGCCTCTTTTACTCTATGTTTCTCTTACGGCATTTTTCACCTTGAGCTTTCTTTTACACTATTTGTGTGCATACTGTGGCACTCTCCAACCTCTCCAACTATATTGCAGCTCCTAGAGAGTAGTTACTATGTCCGAGTTATCTTTGTTTTCTTTGGTATCTAGCACAATGTGTTGCATAATAAAGATAATAAATACATATTAAAGAAATGGATAAATGCTTAAATGAAAAAATTGATGTATGAATCAAGACAATGTAGTATTGGCAAAAGAATAGACAGATCAATTTGACCAAAGAGTAAAGACGATTCAATAGAGAAAAGATAGTTTTTTCAACGAATGATGTTGAAACAACTGGAATCCAAACATTTAAAAAAAAAAAAAAAAAAACCGAGTCATAGACCTCACTTGTACCTTTCACAAAAAAATTAACTCAGAATTGGTCATAGACACGAATGTAAACTGAAAAACTATAAAACTGCTAGAAGAAAATGGGAGAAAATCTACATGACCTTGGGTCTGGCAATGAGTTTTTAAGATACAACACCAAAAATACAGTCCAGTAGGGAAAAAATTGGTAAGTTGGACTTTTTAAATTTAAAACTTCTGCCCTGTGAAAGACACTGTTGAGAGAATAAAAAGACAAGCCACAGACTAGGACAAAATATTTGCAAAACACATATCTGAAAAAAAGATTTGTATCCAAAACACACAGACTACACTTAAAACTAAACATTAGAAAACCAGAAACCAAATTAGTAAATAGGTAAAAGATCTAAACAGAAACCCCATCAAAGATGATACACAGATGGCAAGTAAACATATGAAAAGATGCTCAGTATCATTTGTCAGTTGTTGTTGTTCTTGTTAGGTACCTTCGAGTTGGTTCCTACATAGAGACCCTATATACAACAGACTGAAACACTGCCTGTTCCTGTGCCATCCTCACAATTGTTGTTATGCTTGAGTCCACTGTTGCAGCCACTGTGTCAATCCATCTCACTGAGTGTCTTCCTCTTTTTTGTTGACCCTCTACTTTACTAAGCACGATGTCCTTCTCCAGGGACTGAGCCCTCCTGATAACATATCCAAAATATATGAGACAAAGTCTCCCCATCCTTGCTTCTAAGGAGCAGTCTGGCTTTACTTCTTCCGAGGCAGATTTGTTCGTTCTTCTGGCAGTCCATGGTATATTCAATAGTCTTTGCCAACACCATAATTTAAAGGCATCAATTCTTCTTCAGCCTTCCTTATTCATTGCCCACCTTTTACATGCATATGAAGTGATAGAAAATACCATGGCTTGGGTCAAGTGCACCTTGGTCCTCAAAGTGACATCTTTGCTTTTTTAATACTTTAAAGAGGTCTTTTGCAGCAGATTTGTCCAATGAATTATGTTATTTGGTTTCTTGACTGCTACTTCCATGAGTGAAACATATGAAAAAACACTGAACATCATTTGCCAGTAGGTAAAAAAAAAAAAGCAAATTAAAATGCCAATGATACCTTCTACACACAAATACACACACACACACACACACACACACAAAAACCTCAAAATGGATCATAGATCTAAGTGTAAGAGCAAAAACTATGAAACTCTTAGAAAAAATAGGAATAAGTCTTCGTGGCTATTGGGTTTCATAGATATGGCACCAAAAGCACAAGTCACAAAAGTAAAAAACAAATAAATTGTATTTCACCAAAAGTTTAAAAACGTATTTGTGCTTCTAAGAATAATATAAAGAAAGTGAAAAGACAACCCACAGAATGGGAGAAAATATTTTCTAGTCATTTATCTGATAGAGGACTTGTGTTCAGATTATATAAAGAACACTTAGAATTCAACAATAATCCAATTAAAATTGAGCAAATATTTGAATAGACATTTCTCTAAAGATATACAAATAGCCAAAAAGCACATGAAAAGATACTCAAATTCATAAGTCATCATGGAAATGAAATTTAAAACCACAATGAGATACCACTTCACATCCACGGTTATTGTTGTTGTTAAGTGCCGTCGAGTTGGTTCCAACTCATAGTGACCCTATGCACAACAGAACAAAACACTGCCCAGTCCTAAGCCATCCTTCCAATCATTGTTATGCTTGAGCTCATTGTTGCAGTCACTGTGTCAACCTACCTCATCGAGAGTCTTTGTCTTTTCCGCTGACCCTGTACTCTGCCAAGCATGATGTCCTTTTCCAGGGACTCATCCCTCCTGACAACATGTTCAAAGTATGTAAGATGCAGTCTCGCCATCCTTGCCTCTAAGGAGCATTCTGGTTGTACTTCTTCTAAGATGGATTTGTTTGTTCTTTTGGCAGTCCATGGTATATTCAATATTCTTCGCCAACAGTACAATTCAAAGGCGTCAATTCTTCTTTGGTCTTCCTTATTCATTGTCCAGCTTTCACAAGCATATGATGTGATTGAAAACACCATGGCTTGGATCAGGTGCACCTTAGCCTTCAAGGTGACATCTTTGCTCTTCAACTCTTTGAAGAGGTCCTTTGCTGCAGATCTACCCAATGCAATGCATCTTTTGATTTCTTGACTGCTGCTTCCATGGCTGTTGATTTTGGATCCAAGTAAAATGAAATCCTTGACAACTTCAATCTTTTCTCTGTTTATGATGATGTTGTTCTTTGGTCCAGTTGTGAGGATTTTTGTTTTCTTTATGTTGTAGTGCAATCCATACTGAAGGCTGCAGTTTTTGGCCTTCATTAGTAAGTGCTTCAAGTCCTCTTCATTTTCAGCAAGCAAGGTTGTGTCATCTGCATAATGCAGGTTGTTAATGAGTCTTCCTCCAATCCTGATGCCTTGTTCTTCTTCATATAGTCCACCTTCTTGTATTATTTGCTCAGCATATACATTGAACAGGTATGGTGAAAGGATACAACCCTGACAACACACCTTTCCTGACTTTAAAACAACCAGTATCCCCTTCTTCTGTCCAAACAACTGCCTCTTGATCTATGTAAAGGTTCCTCAAGAGCACAATTAAGTGTTCTTGAATTCCCATTCTTTGCAATGTTATCCATAATTTGTTATGATCCACACAGTCAAATGCCTTTGCATTTGTCAATAAAATGTCAATAAAACACAGGTAAACATCCTTCTGGTATTCTCTGCTTTCAGCCAGGATCCATCTGACATCAGCGATGATATCTCTGGTTCCACGTCCTCTTCTGAAACCGGCATGAATTTCTGGCAGTTCCCTGTCAATATACTGCTGCAGCCATTTTTGAACGATCTTCAGCAAAATTTTGCTTGTGTGTGATATTAATGATATTGTTCTATAATTTCCACATTCAGTTGGATTACCTTTCTTGACAATAGGCATAAATATGGATCTCTTCCAGTCAGTTGGCCAGGAAGCTGTCGTCCATATTTCTTGGCATAGACAAGTGAGCACTTCCAGCACTGCATCTGTTTGTTGAACATCTCAACTGATATTCCATCAATCCTGGAGCCTTGTTTTTTGCCAGTGCCTTCGGAGACACATGGACTTCTTCCTTCAGTACCATCGGTTCCTGATCATATGCCACCTCTTGAAATGGTTGAACATTGACCAATTCTTTTTGGTATAATGACCCTGTGTATTCCTTCTATCTTCTTTTGATGCTTCCTGCATCATTTAATATTTTCCCCATAGAACCCTTCATTATTGCAACTCTAGGCTTGAATTTTTTCTTCAGCTCTTTCAGCTTGAGAAACACCGAGTGTGTTCTTCCCTTTTGGTTTTCCATCTCCAGCTTTTTGCACATGTCATTATAATACTTTACTTTGTCTTCTTGAGATGCCCTTTGAAATCTTCTGTTCAGTTCTTTCACTTCATCAATTCTTCCTTTTGCTTTAGCTGCTCTAGTGACCTTCATTCACTGATGTGGCATGACTCAAAATGAGAAGAAACAGCTGCAAACATCCATTAATAATCGGAACCTGTAATGTATGAAGTATGAAACTAGGAAAATTGGAAATCATCAAAAATGAAATGGAATGCATAAACATCAATATCCTAGGCATTAGTGAGCTGAAATGGACTGGTATTGGCCATTTTGAATCCCACATTCATATAGTCTACTATGCTGGGAATAACAACTTGAAGAGGAATGGTGTTGAATTCATCGTTGAAAAGAATGTTTCAAGATGTATCCTGTAGTACAATGCTGTCAGTGATAGGATAATATCCTACAAGGAAGACCAGTTAATACGACTATTATTCAAATTTATGCACCAACCACTAGGGCCCAAGATGAAGAAATAGAAGATTTTTATCAGCTGCTTCTGTCTGAAATTGATCGAACATGCAATCAAGATGCATTGATAATTACTGGTGATTGCAATGAGAAAGTTGGAAACAAAGAAGAAGGATCAGTAGTTGGAAGATATGGCCTTGGTGATAGAAACAATGCCAGAGATCAAATGATAGAATTTTGCAAGAGCAATGACTTCATCGCAAATACCTCCTTTCACCAACACAAATGGTGACTATACACATGGACCATGCCAGATGGAACATACAGAAATCAAATCGACTACATATGTGGAAAGAGACAATGGAAAAGCTCAATATCATCAGTCAGAACCAAGCCAGGGGCCGACTGTGGAACAGACCGTCAATTGCTCGTATGCAAGTTCAAGCTGAAACTGAAGAAAGTCAGAGCAAGTCCACAAGAGCCAAAATATGACCTTGAGTACATCCCACCTGAATTTAAAGACCATCTGAAGAATAGATTTGATGCATTGAACACTAGAGACTGAAGACCAAATAAGTTGTGGAATGACATCAAGGACATCATACATGAAGAAAGCAAGAGGTCATTGAAAAGACAGGAAAGAAAGAAAAGACCAAGATGGATGTCAGAGGAAACTCTGAAACTTGCTCACATGCACTAGGATGGCTATAATAAAAAGATGAAATATAACAATTGTTGGTGAGGATGTAGAAAGAATTGAAAATGTGTGCAAGCAAAAACTTATACACAAATGTTCAAACCATTACATAACAAGGGAAATGGCAAAAAAGAAAACAAAAAATAATACCAATTATTAGTGAAGATGTAAAATAATAGGAATTCTCATTCAAACAACCAGTTTGGAAGACAACTTAGCAATGTCTTACAAAGTAAGAAATTGTTGCTCAGTCGGTGGGTGGAGGAGGAGCCCAAGATAGTGATTTAGACTGATGCACCATAACATCCCCCTACAACAAAGAGTCTAGAAACCAAGGGAAACAGATACAGATGACAACCTTGGAACTCTGAACATCAAATGGAAGGCTAAAGAATTAGACTGAGCTCCGAGTGGAAGGAGAGACAGAAAGAAAACAGTGGACATGGAGATTTATAGCTCCTCAGTGCCCTGCCAGCTGGCCTGGCATGGTGTGGCCGTCTTGGGACAAAGCAGGCAGCATTTCCAGGTGAGGAGCACAGGAAGGCAACTACATGGAATTCACAACAGGAGAAAGAAAAACTGTGTAATCAAACCTGGAATAAAACAAGGTGAGCAGGACAAAAGCCAGGGCTAAAAAAAAGGGAAAGTACAGGAAGACTGGGAAAGAATTCTAGTAATCCTGTTGACCACACAGGAAGGAGGGTGCTAGAAACTGGGAAGGGACTACTTGCCAGCAGCAGTGCCTAACCATTTGGCCAGGAACCACAGAATAGTGAAACCTTAGAGTAGAAACTAGAGGTTCCCTACCTAGCCGGGCTCCGTGTAGCCACCCCCACGTTTAATCAGGCCAAACCCCGGTCACCTGGGCCAACCAGGCAGAAGCACCTCTTGCACCCACACCCAGAAACCAGTGAGAGCGACCCCTTGCCCATGCTCACTGCCTGGAGACCGATGGGAAGGCACCTGCAGCCTGGTAAAGGCAGGAGTGCCCCCTAACCCACAACCCGGCAACTGCAGGAGCACCCCTTCACCCTCTGGCCAGTGACCAGCAGAAGTGCTCCTGTGCCCACTGCCCAGGGACCGGCAAGAGTACCCTGGGTCCTGCAGCCCAGCGACCAGCAGTAACACCCCCTTGCTGACAGCCCAGATACCAGTGGGACCTCACCCACATCAACTGCCCAGAGACTGGCATGATCCTCCCCATGCCCGCACAGTACCCAGAAGTGCACCCTGAGCCATTGCCCAGCCACCAGTAGGTGTGCCCCATGCCCTAGCCCAGCAACTAGGTGATGCACCCCTGTGTACCCTTCCTTCCAATGACCACACAGTACAACCCAGCAGGCATACACCATTATCAGTGACTATCAGGTGCATCCTGACAGGCTCCAACAGTGCCCTCACCCAACCACAATCAGGGATTCCCTGTACCAACACCCAACAACCACCTGGCTACAGTGGCAACAGTTCTACACCCAGCAGTTCCCGCAGGCTGACTCTACATGCACTGAGACCCCTTGATCTCTCTTCACCTCTGAGACACACGTTTACACCTACACAAAGGGCCTACCCCATCCATTTGGGTAGAATTGCCATTCTGAGCCTAGAGAGATGAACTAGTTTGCCTTTAGCAGATGTGATAACTGTTAGCACCAACCTAGAAGGATTCCCTGTGCTACAAGGGCTGTGAAGTTAGCCTGACTATCCAACACTTTTCACTCAATATCAGGGAAAGAACCTACTCTTCCACATATACTCATTCTGTTAAGAGAAGACATATGAACCTAACCACAGAGGACTCACATGTGCGGGTGACCAACCATATCCACTAGTGACAGGAAACCACACCCAGCCACCAAATGCCACCAAAGTCACACATGGACCAGAACCATAAAACAACAACAGTTAAAATAATACAAAGGAAGAAAGGCATTCTAAAGAGAAAGGGAAGAAACAAAGCTCCAGATACAACAAAACAAAAGAAACAAACATACAATCAATAAAGAAATATATAAATACACTTATTAACACTTTAATACTTTGGAGACAGCAGACAATAATAAATCATATGAAGAAACAGGATAAGATAGTTCAAATAAGCAAGTAAAACAAGAACAGAAAAGCTTCCTGAAGAAGAAACGGTAATGGATCTACTTGATAAGGAATTCATAAGAATTATATATAGGATCCTCAAAGAAATCAAGGGAAAAACAGACAAAACCCTACAAAATTCAGGAAAAAATACAGGAACAAAATGACAAAATAAGCAGACAATTGGAAACCATACAAAAACAACTAGGAATCTAGAAGATTAACAATAAAATATCAGAAGTAGATAACTTGATGGAAGTACAGAGAAGTAGAATTGAGTCAATGGAAGAAAGAATCAGTGAAATAGAGGACAAATCCTTTGATATTAATTTGAGGACAATCAAAAAAAAAGAATGAAGAAAGCCTAAGAGTTATGTGGAACACTATCAAGAGGAATAATTTGCACGTAATAGGATTCCCAAAGGGGAGAAGAAAAAAAAAAACACTGAGAGAATTTTTGAATGTTTAATAGCAGAAAACTTCCCTAATATCATGAAAAATAAGAAGCATTCCATCCAAGAAGCTCAACGAACCTTATACAGGATAGGTCCCAAAAGAAAGTCACCATGACATCATAATCAAACTTTCCAAACCAGAGACAGAGAAAGAATTCTCAAGGCAGCACGTGAAAAACAAAATATCACCTACAAGGGGGCACTGATAAGTCTAAGTGCTGATTTCTTGACAGAAATCATGCAAGTAAGAAGGTAGTGGGATGACATATATAAAACTCTGAAAGAAAAGAATTGCCAAACAAGAATCATATCCAGCAAAAAGATCTTCCGAATACAATGGCAAAATTACCACAGAAATTAAAGGAGTCTGTAAAGATCAGACCATCGTTAAAAAGAAATATTAAAGGGAGTCGTTCGGACACAGAACCAATTACATCAAACGACTGAGGTTAAGACACACAATACCATCACCCAGATACCAACCCAGATAAAGAATTCTCAAAAGTAAAATAAAGGTGCAAAACTGAAAAAATGAAAAAGACATCAATCTGTAAATGACGACAACTTGAAAACACAAAGGAGGAATAAATGGTATATTTATAGAACTTCCATATGGATAGGAGGACAAGGCGATATCAAGATAAAACAGACTGTTTAAAACTTAGCAAGGTAAAGGTAGATTTCAGAGTAAATGCCAAGAAAATTAATAATTCTACTCACCAAAATAAAGAAGATGAAAATAAAAAAGACTCAGTAAACACAAAAACAAGGAAGGACGTGATAAAAAAAATACATAAACAAAAAAAACTCAGCACAGAAACTGTTAACACCACTAAAAAAAAGCATAATAAAATGGTAGCAGTAAATTCATACCTATCAATAGGCACACTGAATGTAAATGGTTTAAATGCACCAATCAAGAGACAGAGAGTGGCAGAATGGATTAAAAAAACATGACTCATCAATGTGTTGCCTATAAGAGATACACCTTAGATGCAAAGACATAAATAGGTTAAAAATCAAAGAATGGAAAAAACATATCAAGCAAAGAGTAACCAAAAGAGAGCAGGAGTGTCAATAATAATCTATGATAAAAAAGACTTTAAGTCAAAATCCATTAAAAGAGATAAAGAAGGGTATTATATAATGATTAAAGTTCAGTCCATCAAGGGAACACAGCCATAATAAATATTTGTGCACCAAATGCCTGAGCTCCAAAATACACAAAACAAACTCTAACAAAATTGAAAAGAGAAATAGATAGTTCTGCAATAATAGCAGCAGATTTTACACACATCACTTTTGATGATGGACAGAACAACCAGAAAGAAAAGCTACAGATCTAAATAACATGCTCAACCAAATTGACCTCATAGACATACGTGGAACACCCCACCCAACAGCTGCACAGTACACATTCTTCTCCAGAATAGGCTATATTTTAGGCCACAAAGCAAGCCTCAATAAATTAAAAAACATCAAAATAATACAAAGTATCTTCTCTGATCATGGCACTATAAAACTAGAAATCAATAACAGAGAGAACAAGGAAAAAAATTAAATATGTGGAAACTAATAACACCTTACTAAATACATGGAAACTAATAACACTCTTAACCAATAGTAAAAACTATTGAGTAAAAGAAGAAATTAAAAATGAAGTTTAAAAAAATCCTTAGAAACAAAAGAGAACAAAAACATAATATATGAAAACCTTTGGGACACAGCAAAAGCAGTGCTCAGAGGAGAATTTATATCAATAAATGCACACATCAAAAAAGAAGAAGGGGCCAAAATCAACAGCTTAACCCTACAACTCAAGTAAATAGAGAAGGAGGAACAAAAGGAGCCCACAATCACTGCAAAAAAACAGAAAAAATAAAGATCAGAGCAGAAATAAATGAAAGAGAAAACAGAAAAACAATAGAAGTTGGTTCTTCAAAACGATCAATAAAAATGACAAACCACTTGCCAAACTGACAAAGGAAAAAAATGAGAAGACACAAACATCCAAGATAAGAACTGAGGTGGGTAACATTACAACGGAGCCAACTGAGATAAAAAGGATCATAACAGAATATTATGAAAAATTGTACTCCAACAAATTTGAAAACCTAGAATAGACAAATAGAAACACTCTACCTACCTAAACTAACACAAATAGAGGTAGAAAATTTGGACAGACCCATGACAAAAGAAGAAAGTGCAGATGTCATTTAAAAAAAAAATTTCCAAAACAAAAACAAAAAAGCCCAGACAGCTTCACTGGAGAATTCCACCAAATATTCTAAGAACAACTGACACCAATTCTACTCAAACTATTCCAGAACTAGGAACTGCTCCCTAATGCAGTCTATGAAGCCAGCATAACCATGACACAAAAGCCTACAAAGACACCACTAAAAAAAGAAAAAGACCAGATCCCTCATGAATATGGGTGTAAAAATTCTCAACAAAATTCTAACGAACAGTATATCAAAAATAATACATCATAACCAAGCTGGATTCATACCAGGGATACAAAGGATGGTTCAACATTAGAAAATCAATTAACATAATTCACTACACAAATAAAACAAAGAACAAGAATCATATGATGGTCATCTCAATTGATATAGAAAAGGCGTTTGATTAAATCCAACAACATTTCCTGATAAAAACTCTCAGCAAAATAGGAATAGAAGGGAAATTCCATAACATAATTGAGGGCATATATGCAAAACCAACAGCTAACATTATTCTCAATAGAGAAAGATTGAGAACATTCTCCTTGAGCTAGGGAACAAGCCGCGGTTGCCCTTTAACACCACTCTTATTCAATATAGTACAGGAAGTCCCAGCTAGAGCAATAAGGCAAGAAAGGGAAATAAAGGGAATCCAATTGGAAAGGAAGAAGTAAAACTATCCTTGCTTGCAGATGACATGACAAAATTACTGGATCTAATAAAAGGATTCAGCAAAGTGGCAGGATATAAAATCAACACACAAAAATCAGTTGAATTCCTCTACTAGCAAGGAGAATTCCAAAAAGGAAATCAAGAAAACAATACCATTTACAATAGTTCCCAAAATAAAATAGCTAGGAATAAACCTAACCAGGCATGTAAAAGACTTATACAAAAAAAAGTACAAAACACTACTGCAATGGCCTATGAGAGACTTATATAAATGGAAAAACATTTTATGCTCATGGTTTGGAAGACTTAATGTTGTGAAAGTGTCAATACTAACAAAAGTAACCTATACATATAATGCAATCCTGATCCAAACCCCAACAGTCAACCCAAACCACTGCCGTCAAGTCCATTCCAACAGTAGTCCTCAATAAATGGAAAAACTAATCTCCTCAAATAGCTAAAGCAATACTGAAGAAGAACGAAGTAGGAGGCCTTTCCACTTCCCAATTTCAAAACTAACTGTACTTTCTCAGTAACCAAAACAGCCTTGTACTTGTTCAGTGACAGATGCGTAGACCAATGGAAGAGAATTGAGAATCCAGAAGTAAATCCATCCATCTACATCTTTGACAGAGGATCAAAGACTGTTCAATGGGGAAGAAAAACTCTCTTTAACAAATGGTGTTAGCAAAACAGGATATTCACATGCAGAAAAATGTAACAGCATTCATACCTCACACTATGCAAAAAAACTAAATCAAAATGATCAAAGATCTAAATATTAAAGTTAAAATTGTAAAGTTTCTGGAAGATAACATAGGGTCAAAACTAAGGAACCTAATTTTTGGCATAAATAGCCTATCAAACAAAATTAAAAATGCATGTAAGACTGAAGATAAATCAGATAATTACCTACCCGTTGTCGATGAGTTGATTCTGACTCATAGCAACCCTATAGTACTGAGTAGAACTGCCCCATAGAGTTTCAAAGGAGCGTCTGACGGATTCAAACTGCTGACCTTTTGCTTAAAAGCCATAGCACTTAACTGCTAAGACACCGAGGATTCCAGGATAATTGGTGCCTCCTAAAAAATACATGCTTATGCTTATCCAAAGACTTGAAGAGAACCTACAGGCTGGGGAAAAAAATCTTGACCATGAAATATCTGATAAGGGTCTAATCTTTAAAATACTAGAAAACGTCAACAATTCAACAACAAAAAGACAATCCAAAAAATGGACAAAGGACATGAACAGACAGTTCACCAAAAAGGACATTCAAGTGCCCAACCTATACGTGAAAAGATGTTCACGATCACTAGCCATTGGAGAGATGGAAATCAAAATTACAAAGAACAAAGCAAGAAGCTACGAAACAGTAAGCAAGCATAAACTAATACAATAATTTATAGATGGCTCAGAGACAGCAGTCAATATCAAGTCACATAAATAAACAGACCATGATCACCTCAACAAGCTCATAAAACAAAGAATCCAGAGATCTTCTAGATGAAAGTGCATTCCTAGAATTACCAGAGCCAGCATACAAAAGATTAGTATACAGAACTCTCCAAGACATCAGCAAACAAATGAGGCAATATGCAGAACAAGCCAAGGAACACACAGATAAAGCTATTGAAGAAATTAGAAAGGCTCTTCAGGAACATAATGAAAAATTTAATAAGCAGGAAAAATCCATAGACAGAACGCAATCAGAAATTCAGAAGATTAACAATAAAATTACAGAAGTAAACAACTCAATAGAAAATAAGAGGAGCAGAATTGAGGAAGCAGAAGCCAGAATTTCTGAACTTGAAGATAAATCACTTGGCACTAATATATTTGAAGAAAAATCAGATAAAAGAATTAAAAAAAAATGAAGAAACCTTGAGAATCATGTAGGACTCTATCAAGAGAAGTAACCTACAAGTGATTGAGTACCAGAACAGGGAGAGATAACAGAAAATACAGAGAAAATTGTTGAAGATTTGTTGGCAGAAAACTTCCCTGATATTGTGAAAGATGAGAAGATATCTATCCAAGATGCTATTGAACTCCACATAAGGTAGATGTTAAAAGAAAGTCACCAAGGCATATTATAATCGAACTTGCCAAAACCAAAAATAAAGAGAGAATTTTAAGAGCAGCTAGGGATAAACAAAAAGTCACCTACAAAGGGGAGCCAGTAAAAATAAACTCGGACTACTCTGCAGAAACCATGCAGGCAAGAAGGCAATAGGATGACTTATTTAAAAAATCGAAGGAAAAAAATTGCCTGCCAAGAGTCATATATCCAGCAAAACAGTCTCTTAAATATGAAGGTGAAATTAGAACATTTCCATATAAACAAAAGTTTAGGGACTTTGTAAAAACCAAACCAAAACTACAAGAAATACTAAAGGGATTTCCCTAGTTAGAAAATCAATAATATCAGGTATCAACCGAAGACTAGAACACTGGGCAGAGCAATCAGAAGTCAACCCAGACAGGGAAATAAAAAAAAAAAACAAAGCAAGATTTAAAAAAAAAGACTCAAAACAGGATAACAGCAATGTTATTATATAAAAGAAGACAACTTTAAAACAACAAAGAGAGACTAAGAAATGTAATCAAAGATCTTCCATATGAGGAGGAAGATATGGCAATACAAAGAAATAAAAGTTAGGTTTAAATTTAGAAAAATAGGGGTAAATAATAAGGTAACAACAAAGGAGACAAACTATCCTACTCATCAAAATAAAATACAAGAAAAAAATAGAGACTCTGCAGAAACAATATCAACAACAATGAATATGAGGAAAGGACATTATATAAAGATAATCTACTCAGCACATAAAATTAAGTGGGAAAAAGGAACTCAACAACACACAAAAAAAGACATCAAAATGATAGCACTAAATTCATACCTATTCGTAATTATGCTGAATGTAAATGGACTGAATGCACCAATAAAGAGACAGAGAGAGGCAGAATGGATTAAAAAAAACACAATCCGTCTATATGCTGCCTACAAGAGATACACCTTAGACTTAGAGACACAAACAAACTAAAACTCAAAGGATAGAAAAAAAATATATCAAGCAAACAAAAATCTAAAAAGAGCAGGAGTGGCAATATTAATTTCTGACAGAATAGACTTTAAAGTTAAATCCATCAGAAAGGATAAGAAAGGAAACTATGTAATGATTAAAGAGATAATACACCAAGACTACATAACCATATTAAATATTTATGCACCATAGGACAGGGCTGCAAGATACATAAAACAAACTCTATCAGCATTGAAAAGTGAGATAGGCACCCCCACAATAATAGTAGGAGACTTCAACACACCACTTTCAGTGAAGGACATCAAGAAAGCAGCTCGATAAAGAAACAGAAGATCTAAATGCCACAATAAACCAACAGAACACTCCACCCAACTGCAACCAACTATACTTTCTTTTCTACTGCACATGAACATTCTCTAGAATAGACCATATATTAGGTCATAAAGCAAACCTTAGCAGAATCCAAAACACTGAAATATTACAAAGCATCTTCTCTGACCATAAGGCCAAAAAAGTGGAAATCAATGACAAGAAAAGCAGGGAAAAGAAATCAAACACTTGGAAACTGAACAATACCCTGCTCAAAAAAGACTGGATTATAGAAGACATTAAGGATGGACTAAAGAAATTCATAGAATCCAATGAGAATGAAAACACTTCCCATCAGAACCTTTGGGACACAGTGAAAGCAGCACTCATAGGTCAATTTATATCAAGAAATGCACACATACAAGAAGAAGAAAGGGGCAAAAATCAAAAAATTATCCCTACAACTTGAACAAATAGAAAGAGAACAACAAAAGAAACCCTCAGGCACCAGAAGAAAACAAATAATAAAAATTAGAGCTGAACTAAATGAAATAGAAAACAGAAAAACAATTGAAAGGATTAACAAGACCAAAAGTTGCTTTTTTGAAAAAATCAACAAAATTGATAAGCCATTGGCCAAACTGACAAAAGAAAAACAGGAAAGGAAGGAAATAACCTGAATAAGAAATGAGATGGGCGATATTACAACAGACCCAACTGAAATTAAAAGTATCATAGCAGATTACTATGAAAAATTGTACTCTAAGAAATTTGAAAACCTAGAAGAAATGGATGAATTCCTAGAAAGACACTACCTACCTAAACTACCACAAACAGAGGCAGAACAACTAAATAGGCCAATTACAAAAGAAGAGATTGAAAAGTTAATCAAAAAACTCCCAACAAAATAAAGCCCTGGCCCAGACGGCTGCACTGCAGAGTTCTACCAAACTTTCAGAGAACAGTTAACATCACTACTACTAAAGGTATTTCAGAGCATAGAAAAAGTCGGAATACTACCAAACTCACTCTATGAAGTCACCATATCCCTGATACCAAAACCAGGTAAAGACACCACAAAAAAAGAAAATTACAGACCCATATCCCTCATGAACTTAGATGCAAAAATCCTCAGCAAAATTCTAGCCAAGAGAATTCGACAACATATCAAAAAAAATAATTCACAATGACCAAGTGGGATTCATTCCAGGTATGCAGGGATGGTTCAAAATTAGAAAAACAATTAATGTAATCCTTCACATAAATAAAACAAAAGACAAGAATCACATGATTTTATCAGTTGATGCAGAAAAGGCATTTGACAAAGTTCAACACCCATTCATGATAAAACTCTCAGCAAAATAGGAATAGAAGGAAAATTCCTCAACATAATAAAGGGCATTTATACAAAGGCAACAGCCAACATCACCCTAAATGGAGAGAGCCTGAAAGCATTCCCCTTGAGATCGGGAACCAGACAAGGATGCCCTTTATCACCGCCCTTATTCAACATTGTGCTGGAAGTCCTAGCCAGAGCAATTAGGCTAAATAAAGAAATAAAGGGCATCCAGATTGGCAAGGAAGAAGTAAAATTATCTCTATTTGCAGATGACATGATCTTACACACAGAAAACCCTGAGGAATCCTCAAGAAAATTACTGAAACTAATAGAAGAGTTCAGCAGAGTATCGGGATATAAGATAAACACACAAAAATCAGTTGGATTCCTCTACACCAACAAAAAGAACATCGAAGAGAAAAATCACTAAATCAATACCACTTATAGTAGCCCACAAGAAAATAAAACACTTAGGAATAAATCTTACCAGAGATGTAAAAGGCTTATACAAAGAAAACTACAAAACACTTCTGCAAGAAATCAAAAGAGACCTACATAAGTGGAAAAACATACATTGCTCATGGATAGGAAGACTTAACATTATAAAAATGTCTCTTCTACCAAAAGCAATCTATACATTTAATGCAATTCCGATCCAAATTCCAATGACGTTCTTTAATGAGATGGAGAAACAAATCACCAACTTCATATGGAAGAGAAAGAGGCCCCGAATAAGTAAAAGCATTACTGAAAAGGAAGAACAAGGTGGGAGGCCTTACTCTACCTGATTTTAGAACTTACTATACTGCCACAGTAGTCAAAACAGCCTGGTACTGGTACCACAACAGATACATAGATCGATGGAACAGAATTGAGAATCCAGACATAAATCCATCCACATATGAGCAGTTGGTATTTGACAAAGGCCCCAAAACAGTTAAATGGGGGAAACGACAGTCTTTTTAACAAATGGTGCTGGCATAATTGGATATCCAACTGCAAAAAAAATGAAACAAGACCCATACCTCACTCCATGCAGAAAAACGAGCTGAAAATGGATCAAACACCTAAATGTAAAATTGAAAATGATAAAGATTATGGAAGAAAAAATGTGGACAACGCTAGAAGCCCTAATAAATGGATTAAACAGCATGCAAAACCTTTCTAACAATGCAGAAGAAAAGCCAGATGACTGGGAGCTCCTAAAAATAAAACACCTATGCTCATCCAAAGACTTCACCGAAAGAGTAAAAAGATTACCTACAAACTGGGAAGAAGTTTTCAGCTACGACATTTCTGAGCACCACCTGATCTCTAAAATCTACACGGTACTGCAAAAACTCAATTGCAAAAAGACAAATAACCCAATGAAAAAATGTGCAAAAGATATGAACAAACACTTCACTAAAAAGACATTCAGGTAGCTAATAGATACGTGAGGAAATGCTCACGATCATTAGCCATTAGAGAAATGCAAATCAAAACTACAATGAGATTTCATCTCACTCCAACAAGGTTAGCCTTAATCCAAAAAACACAAAACCATAAATGTTGGAGAGGCTGTGGAGAGATTGGAAACCTTCTACACTGCTGGTGGGAATGCGAAATGGTACAACCACTTTGGAAATCAATTTGGTGCTTCCTTAAAAATTTAGAAATCGAACTACCATACAATCCAGCAGTCCCACTCCTTGGAATATATCCTAGAGATACAAGAGCCTTTACATGAACAGATATATGCACACCCATGTTCATTGCAGCACTGTTTACAATAACAAAAAGATGGAAGCAACCAAGGTGCCCATCAATGGATGAATGGATAAATAAATTATGGTACATTCACACAATGGAATACTACACATCGATAAAGAACAGTGATGAATCTGTGAAACATTTCATAACATGGAGGAGCCTGGAAGGCATTATGCTGAGTGAAATTAGTCAGTTGCAAAAGGACAAATATTGCATAAGACCACTATTATAAGAACTCAAGAAATAGTTTAAACGGAGAAGAAAATATTCTTTGATGGTAACGAGAGGGGGGAGGGAGGGAGGGTAGGAGAGGGGAATTCACTAATTAGATAGTAGATAAGAACTACTTTAGGTGACGGGAAAGAGAACACACAATACAGGAGAGGTCAGCACAACTGGACTAAACCAAAAGCAAAGAAGTTTCCTGAATAAACTGAATGCTTCCAAGGCCAGCGTAGGAGGGGCGGGGGTTTGGGGACCATGGTTTCAGGGGACATCTAAGTCAATTGGCATAATAAAATCTATTAAGAAAACATTCTGCATCCCACCTTGGAGAGAGGCATCTGGGGTCTCAAACGTTAGCAAGTGGCCATCTAAGATGCATCAATAGGTCTCAACCCACCTGGATCAAAGGAGAATGAAGAACACCAGGGACACAAGGTAATTATGAGCCCAAGTGACAGAAAGGGCCACATAAACCAGAGACTACATCAACCTGAGACCAGAAGAGCTAGATGGTGCCCAGCTACAACCGATGACTGCCCTGACAGGGAATACAACACACATCCCCTGAGGGAGCAGGAGAGCAGTGGGATGCAGACTCCAAATTCTGGTAAAAAGACCAGACTTAATGGTCTGACTGAGACTAGAAGGACCCTGGTGGTCATGGCCCCCAGACCTCCTGTTGGCCCAGGACAGGAACCATTCCCAAAGCCAACTCTTCAGACATGGATTGGACTGGACAATGGTTTGGGGAAGGATGCTGGTGAGGAGTGAGCTTCTTGAATCAGATAGATACTTGAGACTGTGCTGGCATCTCCTGCCTGGAGAGGAGATGAGAGGGTAGAGGGGGGTTAGAAGCTGGAGAATGGACATGAAAAGAGAGAGTGGAGGGAGGAGCGCACTTTCTCATTAGGGGCAGAGCAACCGGGAGTATGTAGCAAGGTGTATATACGTTTTTGTGTGAGAGACTGACCTGATTTGTAAACCTTCACTTAAAGCACAATAAAAATTTTTTTAAAAAGGAGAAAAAAAAAAAAAACTACGAGATACCATCTCACCCCTGCAAAAATGGCACTAATCAAAAAAACAGAAAACAACAAATGCTGGTGAGGTTGTGGAGGGACTGGAACTCTTATATATTGCTGCAAAATCACTATGGAAAACAGTATGGAACTTCCTCAAAAAGCTAGAAATAGAAATGTATTATGATCTAGCAATCCTACTCCTAGGTATATATCTTAGAGATTTAAGAGCAATAACATGAATAGACATACGCACATCTATGTTCATTGCTGCATTATTCACAATAGGAAAAAGATGGAAACCACCTAAATGCCCATCAATAGATGAATGGATTAACAAACAGTGGCACATACATACAATTAAATACTACCCAATTATAAAGAAAAATGAGGAGTCCTCAAAAACACCTTTTAACATGGATGAATCTGGAGAACATTGTGATGAGTGACATAAGTCAATCACAAAAAGGCAGACATTGTATGGTCCTACTATTATAAAAAAATAGATATACACACAGAAAGCAAAGTTCTTTGATGGTTAACAAAGTTCTTTGATGGCTACCAGCGATGCGAGGGAGGAGGAGGAATCACTTTCTAGATAGCAGACACTTGATATTTTTGGTGATGGGAAAAAGAAGACCAAAGATGGGTGAAGTCAGCACAACTTGACCAAGGTAATTAAAGACATTAAGAAGTACACGAGAAAAAGGGGCAATTTTGGTAAATACTATGACATATACAATTTTGCAACAACAGTATGCACAAAGAATATATATGTGTGCAGTTACTTGGGTAGATACGGATGCATACATGTGTACAGAAAGGCAGACACAAGTAAGTGCACGTACATGTATAGGTGTATCTGTAGGCATATGTATATACACTTTTATGCGTGCTGCATATGTATGCACATAAATAACAAATCACACAGAAGGCATAGTTATGGAGCTTCCTAGACATATCCAAACAACTTGGGAGATTGGTTTACTGGATTAGAAGGCTTGGGACCATAGTCTTGGTCAACAACTTAGTCAATTGACATAAGGTAGTTCACAAAGTAATGTTCTATGTCCTAGATAGATGAGTAGCTTCTGGGGTCTTAAAAGTTTGCAAGTGGCCATCTAAGATACAACTATTAGTCTCCACTTGCAGTAAGCAAAAGAGAACGAAGGATATTAAAGGCTCAAAGAAGAAACTAGTCTGTGGAACTAATAGCCCACACAAACCACAGCCTCCTCTAGCCTGAGACCAGAAGAACTAGATGGTGCCCAGCTACCACTACTGACTATTCTGACCAGGAACTCAATAGAAGTTCTCAGATAGAATGATAGAAAAATGTAGAACAAAACTCAAATTCCTAAAAAAGGCCAGATCTACTGGACAAATAGAGGCTAGAGAAACTCCCAAGACTATTGTCCTAAAATAACCTTTGAACTTAGAATTGAAGCTGTTTCTGCAGGTCACCTTTCGGTTAACTAATAGATTGGTTTATAAGATAAACAATATCACCCATGAGTAACGTGCTCCTTTAAACAATTAACTATATGAGACCAAATGGTCGACATTTACCCAAAAGCAATGTTAAGAAGCCAAGGAGGGGAAGGGAAACTAGATCAATGGAAACAGAACAAACAGAATGCAATTAATAACAATGCTGACACATTGTAAAAATTGTAACCAATGGCAAGGAACAATTTGTATAAAAATTGTTAAATGGAAACCTAATTTGCTGTGTAAACTTCCACCTAAAACACAATAAAATATTATTTTTAAAAAACAGATGAATAGATAAACTGTGGCACATTCATACAATGAGATTCTCTTCAGTGATAAAAAGAAATGAGCTATCAAGCCAGACAAAGGCATGGATCAATCTTAAATGCATATTGCTAAGTGGAAGAGGTCAGTCTTAAAAGGCTGTATACTGTAAGATTGTATTTATATGACATAGTGGAAAATGCAACACTATAGAGAAAGTAAACCGATCAATGGTTGCCCAGGACCCCAGAGGGAGTGGCTTGAGGGGAATAGTTGATTAGGCGAAGTGTAGCGGCTTCTTTTAAGGCACTGAAACTCTTTTGTATGATATTGTAATGGTGCATATATGACAATATGCACTTGTCAAAGCACATAGAACTTTCTAGCACAAAGAGAAAACCTCAGTGTATGCAGATTGTAAAAAATCATTCAGGTAATCATAGGATTCCAGGATAGAATGCAGAATGTGACAAAAAGAACCGTATTGCAAATACATGAAACAACCTCACTGAAAGGGGTGGGGGTGGGGGAGAAGGTGCTGACTTAAACAGTTTGAAAACTAGTGGAGTTTGAAAGACTAAAGACAAAAGGAACTGTACATAAGTACTGTATCCTGGTTTATAAAGTCATTCCCATAGTGGTAAGAGTTAATAATTCTGATACTGCTATTCATTTATACTGTAATGAATGATTAAGTAAATAGACAGAAATTGATGGGAACCAGACTTCTCACTGCTGGAGTGGAAATTTTCAAATACACCAGTCAAGGGGGTTAAAATGATCCATGCGGTATTGGATTAGAGTTGGGAATATTGGTGTAAACTCATGTTTAACTTCATATAGATAATGGTTATATATATAGAAATATTTACCAATATATGCATATATGGAGCCCTGATGGGGCAGTGGTTAAGACCTATGGCTGCTAACCAAGAGACTGGCAGTTCAAATCCACCAGCCTCTCCTTAGAAATTTTATGGGCAATTCTACTCTGCCCTATAGGGTCACTATGAGTTAGAATCAACTCAACGGCAACAGGTTTGGATTTTTGGTTTATATACATATACGTGGGTTAGTATACACATATTTTTCTTAGTGCTATGAGCTGAAAGGCATAGAAGCAATGACATACTGGTTTCTTGGTTTCTAGAACCACTCTCCATTAAAAGAAAATAGGGCTCCTTGGAGAAATGGCTGACACTAGGACAGGGGGCAGGAAATGTAGACAATGTGGCTGATGGCAGAAAGTAAAAAATTCTTAAGGAAAAAAAAAACAAACCCAAGATGATGGGGTATGTCAAAGCAACATAGAGTCAACCAAAAGAGCTCCCAGTGGCCAAAGCTGGAACAATTTGAGCAACAAAATAAAGTACTGTTGGGTTATAACTGAAAATGTAAAATAAATATTCATGAGTCTATATTGATACAGGGTCGCTAAGAGTCAGAATCGACTCGATGGCACGGGTTTGTTTTTTTTTTTTTATACTGATATAAATAAATGATTAAACCAATAAATAAGTGGGGAAGAATAGACAAATTTCTCATGCAGAAGAATTCCAAATAACTTATGTGGATAACTCTGCTCTCAAGGAGGTAGAACATAACTCCCTATTCCTTAAGTATGGGCTACGCATGGTGATTTCCTTCCAAAGAGAACAGTATGGAAAGGGTGGGGGGAAAGGTTTACATCAACAATGATAAGTTATGTTGATAATATGTACCTTTGATTCAATGTGATGAGAATGATATTTTTCCTCTGTGGCTTTCCTCCCCACAGCCCATAACCCCAGTGTAATCATGACAGAAATAAAATATCAGACAAATCCAAATTGAGGTAGATCCTACAATATATCTGACCAGTTCAACTCAAACCGTCAAAGCCATCAAAAGAAAGAAAAGTCTGAGAACCTGTCACAACCAAGAAGAGCCCAAGAAGATATGAATGCTAAATGTAATGTGGCATCCTTGATGGGATTCTGGAAGAGAGAAAGCACATTAGATAGAACTAAGGAAATACAAATAAAGCATGGACTTCAGTAAATAATAATGTATCGATATTGGTTCATTTATGGTAACAAAAGTACCATTCTGATATATTAATAATAGGGGAAACGGGATGCGGTGTATAATGGAAACTGTGTACTATCCTCACAACTTTTCTGTAAATCTAAAACTATTCTAAAATGAAAACTTCATTGAAAAAAACTTTTTTAAATGGACATGAGGATGGGTAATTTATGAACCTGGCAAAGGCTGAATTTTCAGTGGCACAGGGAGCAGATATACCTTTCGTACCTTCGGCCTGCTTGTCGATGCTTTTGTCTTGGGAAAAATGGTTCTTTAACACTCATTTCTTTCTCCAGTTATGAAGTGATCTATCCCGACCCCTATCCCTATCACCAGGGAGAATTAAAACCCAGTCATCACCATATTTGCTTTTCCTTAGCTGCATTTTCCATCTACTCTCTTCCCTTACCCACAACCTTTCCCCGTTTTCCTCAATGCCTTAATCCTTAGAGTTGCCAGGACAATCCTTCTACCTCCCCCCCTTTGGTAAATGAATATGAACAATATCTGAAATATCCAGGATAATATTTTGACAGCCCAAATCCACACAGGGCAATTCTATCAACTCCCAGAATGAAAGGCTTCAGGCCTTTAAAACACTTCAGTATGACTTTCTTCAGCAACACATTCTTTCACCACATTCTTAAGGAAAGTCTTGGGTTCAATTTTACAAAAGAAGCAAAAACCAAAGCAAACAAAGCCATTTAATAACTGAGAAAGCCAGTTAAAATGTACCTTGTGGAATATTAAAAATATTACATAAAGGAAGATGTAATTGGCTAAATATTTGAGAATAAGTGGACCCAGAGACTGTTATTCAAACCAATTATGCCTATAATTTTTACCTGCAGCCAGTTAAGCTAGGGGTTACCTCTGAAATGTCAAATGACCAAAATGAGGGAATTTACTGCAAGAGATGTAATTCCCAATTCTGGCTGGTAAAACAAACTTTATGGAGGACTCTTGGTCTTTTACAATGATGGAATGCAATCTTAAGCAGTATAAATTCATAATCTCTTAGGACAAATAGCCTTTAAAAATTCAACCCGGAATCCAATTCACCGTCGAAATGGATAGAATTTTCTATAGAAGTCACGTGACGCGTTCATTGCATAGCACGAAACCCCTTAGCATGATCTCAGGCTTCCCTATCCCTTTGCTCTCATTTTACAGGGTCTGCAATAACATCGTTGAACACATGGGTTTTTTTTTGTTTTTTTTTTTTTTCCTCTCATGAATGGTTTGCATTTAAACCGATATAAATTTTAGGTAATAACTACCTATTAGAATCTGTTATGATGGCCTAGCAGTGCGCCCTCTATGTCGCTTCAATATTATACAAAAGGGACCTACCTAGAATACTCAAATTGTCATTGTCACTAAACAAATTCCTTTAAATAAAGGCTTATAAAAATCTAATTAGATTGTGCATGGAGCCCTGTTAGGTTGAAATGCTGAAACAGTAAAAGTCACGATTAACTTAACCTTTTAAAAAGATTGTATTACAGGCAAAGCCACACTGGCCTGTGGAGAACTTATAGCTCATTTGGTGCCCTGAAATGATTAGAAAATGGCAAATGGAAGTGTATCCCGAAAGCCCCTGGGGTGCCCTGGGGTCTGGTTACCATTTCCCCTCTCTGAGGTTGATGGGCAAGCCCTGAATTGCCCCAGGACACAGCACAGCTCTGCATCCCACAATCACTTGGTCGCCTGGACAGCTGCATTAGCCCTCCCCCACTCCACTGAAGCTTTTGAAGTGGTGACAGAAAATCTCTTCACTAGTAGCTATGCTGGCTGCCTCCCGTCTAAGAGAGTTTTCTGTCCCAGAGTATTTTAAACACTACCAGATCCTAAAGGGATCAGGTTTATGGAATTGAATTTAGATTTTAGTGGAACTGAAAAGAAAAAGAAAAGGAAACACACACACAGATTCAAGCACTTTTCATAGGATCACAGGATTTTACATCAGAAGCGAGTGTTTTGGTCAACTAATTCCAATTTCCATCCACTGTCTTCTGAACTCTCTCTCAGCAGACAGCTTAAGCACTAGAAGACACACCACTGTGAGAAGCTTCTGGCCTGTTATTGAATAGTTCTAATTGTTGGAAATATCTGCCTTATATTGAGCCAAATTCTGCCTCTCAGTGACTAATACTTATTGGTCCAGTTGGGTCCTTGGGAACTATAGAAATAAAGCTCGACTTTCAGCTGCCACAAAACTCTTTAAATATCTAAAAGGCTGTTGTGATAATAACAAAATCAGCTACTGGGTGACAGTTCTGTACCAGGTATTTCATGTGTCTAGGCAGATGGAGGAGACCCTGGTAGCGTAGTGGTTAAGTGCTACAGCTGCTAACCAAGAGGTCAGCAGTTCAAATCTGTGAGGCACTCTTTGGAAACTCCATGGGGGCAGTTCTACTCTGTCCTACAGGGTCGCTATGAATCGGAATCGACTCGACAGCACTGGTTTGGTTTTTCTGTTTTTTTCAGTGGATGGAGAAGAAGTCCTTTACCTGAATCCTTCATGGGAAGATCATTGACTATATTTGCAAGAAAAACTTGATATCACTTAAGGTAAGGAGGTAGGGATAGAATTCTGAGAGCCCAAAGGCCACACTCAGTGTAGAAATACGTTTGCTGAGGAAGGTAGATTTTGCTATGTGAGACATTCTTTGTTTTTTTGAATATCAAAATAAGTTTCGATTTTCAAATTTGGGGATAGAAACTGGGAGAGGTTAAATTATTCTCACAGTAGAAGGGAAAGAATTTGAAGATCCAAAAGATGTTCCCCCCACTCTCCCACTCTTTCACTTGTCTCCCTGTTGCCACAGTGGCAGGGACTTTGCAGTGAACAGCAGTGGGATGGGGGCCTTAAGCTTTTTGTGTGTTGTGAGTGTCCTCATTCATCTACCTTATATATAAGCTTTAGAAAAACCTGCATAGTTCACCAGTGCTTCTGTGTGAGTAGGTTCTTTTCAGCGAACTCAAAGAAGAGCTCATGAGATCTGAATACAGGGGGTTCTGGGTCAGAGATGGAGAAACTGACACAGGAGCCAGAGGATAAGGTGATACATGTTTTGTCTCACTTAATCCAAATAACAATATTATGAGGAAGATATTGTGGCTATGTTACCAAAGTGTATACTGGGACTCAGAGAAAATAAGTGACTTGCCCAAGATTACAAATGGAGCTAAGTCTACCTCTTTTTGCTACACCACAACTCATCACATACCCTTGTGACTTATTCTTTTCTTCTGTGATTCACATTTCTATTTTCCTCAACTTTTCCCCAGGACCTACTTTCCAGATTTCTATCAATCCTTACCTTCTCTCTACACTTTCTGGTAGTGAAACTGTCTAGTTTGCCCATGTCCAGTTGAATTAATACAAAAAATGTATAGGATACTTTTACTAATGCAACCTAAGTTCTTTTTCAACATGTTTTGTTTTTTCCCTACAAGTTAAAATAAGCTCTTCTCATCTCTTACTACACACAACTGATACTGTACACCATTTATTATATTTTCTGACTAATAAAGTGATATATATGCATAAAATAAAACAAAACCAAAACCATTGCCATCGAGTCAATTCTGACTCATAGCCACACTATAGTACAGAGAAGAACTGCCCCACAGGGTTCCCAAAAATTGACTAGTGGATTCCAACAGCCAGCCTTTTGGTTAGCAACCGAGCTCTAAACCACTGTGCCACCACAGCTCCATATATATTAGAGAAAAAAATTTTAATTTGTGGAAAATATAAAGAAAAATAAAAACTATCCATGGTTCTACCACATATAGATAATGACTTTTAATGTTGGAGAGTATACTTTTTCAGTCTTATGGGTGTGTATAAACAGATTTTATAATTTCTAGTCTGAATCTAAATGCCAAACCTAACATTTATTATATTTGAGTTTTATTGGATATTTCGGCCATCTCATTCCAATTTTCAAAATAACTTTGAATTCTCATGCTTTCATTTATTTTGTTAGCTGTTTGTAATGAACACCCATAGCACTACCCCTTCAGCATCCTTTCTATAGGAGTCGCTTCTTGTCACAATGTGATCCATCATCTCCAGTTCTCATTTGACTTGGCCTATCCATTTGACACAGTTGATCACTCTCACCTGCTTGAAACATCTTCATCTGGTCTCTTCTGGATCATTTTCTCATGGTCCTTTATTTTACTTTACTCACTGCTCTTTCTCCTTTGTTGTCTTTGGCATCTTAACAAATACCTCAAGGATCAGTCTGATCTCTTCTCTTTTCTCTCAAATCTCCCTCCCTTGGTGATCTCATCAAGTCACATTTAAAATGCCATCTATACACTGCCAACTATACATGAATGAATCCAAAATTTTTATCTCTATCTTGTTCTGTTTTGAATCCTCCCATATTCCTACTGCTTGCTTGATATTTCTTGGATGTCCAAGGACATCTTAAAGTAACACATACTAAAGCAAATTCTTTTTTTTTTTAACCTTTTTTTTTTATTGTGGTGAAAAGCATATGCCAATTCAACAATTTCTACATGTACAATTCAGTGGCATTGATTACATTCTTCAAGTTGTACAATAATTCTCGCTATCCTTTTCCAGGTCATTCCACCACCAATAACATAAACTCAGTGCCCCCAAACAAAAACTCTCTCCCTGTTATGAATAATCTTTGGTTTCTATATATTTATTTATTTCATATAAGTAAAATAGTATAGTATTTATCCTTTTGTAATTGACTTATTTCACTCAACATGATATTTTCTAGGTTCATCCATGTTGTGGCATGCATCAGGATTTCATTTCTCTTTATGGCTGAATAATATTTGATTTTATGTGTACACCATATTTTGTTTTCCATTCATTTGTTAATGGACATTTCAGTTCTTTCACCTTTTGGCTATTGCAAATAGTGTTGCAATGAACATTGGTGTACATATGTCTGTTTGCATCCCTGCCTTCACTTCTTCTGGTTCTATGCCTAGGATTGGGATTTCTGGGTCATATGGTAGTTTCATGTTCAACTTTTTTTAGGAACTGACAAACTGTTGTCCACAGTGGCTATATTGCTTGCATACTCTTGCCTGTGTATCTGGGCCCTTTGTATGAATGGACATCTGATGACCCCCGGGACTGTAAGACAGATTGGGTGAGGATCCCAGAGGTGGCCTAACACAGAGCAAGGCTTCATGTCTCTTGACACAACCATCCATATGAGCGATAACCAGAAATAAAACTGGAAGAGACCTCATACCCTTACTTTGAGAAGTAAGGGGTATCACTAATTTTTATTGCATAAAAAATTCAACTCAGGTTGTGATTGTCTCTGGAATCATATAAGGGGTCTTTTTTTTTTTAATTGTACTTTAAATGAAGGTTTACAGAACAAACTAGCTTTTCATTAAACCATTAGTGCACATACTGTTTTGTGACATTGGTTACTAACCCCATGACATGTGAACACTCTCCACTTCTCAACATTAGGTTCCCTATCACCAGCTTTCCTGTCCCCTCCTGCCTTCTAGTCCTTGTCTCTGGGCTGGTGTGCCCCTTTAGTCTTGTTTTGTTTTATGGGCCTGTCTCATCTTTGGCTGAAGGGTGAACCTCAGGAATGACATCATTACTGAGCTAAAAGGGTGTCTGAGGGCCATACTCTCAGGGTTTCTCCAGTTTCTGTCAGGCCAGAAAGTCTGGTCAAAAGCAATTCTTGATATTTCCCACCAAAACTGTTCCTTCCAAATTTTTCCCCATCTCAGTAAATGGCAACTGCATTCTACCATTCACTCTGGAGTCAAACTTTGAAGTCACCCTTGACTTGTCTCTCCTTCACATCCTACATTTAATAGTATTCAACTGAAAGCACATTAAGACCTATCGTTTCTAACCATCTTCACCATTACCACCAGAGTCCAAAACACTATGATATTTTACACGGATTATTTCAACAGCCTTCTAACTAGACTTTCTGCTTCCATGTTGCTACCTTCTAGTCATTTCCCACACAAAATATAAGTCGATCCATGTCTCTCCTCCACTCAAAGCCCTGTGGTGGCACTCATCCATCTTACTTAGAGTAATAACCTGCATTCTTTTTGAAGGTCTATGCAACTTTCCCTGATCTGGCTCCCACAACCTCTTTGACATCATTTCTCCCTTGCTCCTCCCATTCCAATCACATTGGCCTTCCTGCTTCTTGAATCCAGGCATGCTCCTGTCTCAGAGCTTTTGCAATTCCCATTCCCTCCACCTACAGCATTCTCCCCAAACCAAAAAACCAAACCTGTTGCCGTTGAGTCAATTCCAACTCATAGTGGCCCTATAGAACAGAGTAGGACTGCCCCCATAGAGTTTCCAAGGAGCGTCTGGTGGCTTCAAACTGCCGACCTTTTGGTTAGCATTCTCCCAGGTATCTTCAATTCCTCAGGTATCTGTTCAAATGTCAACTTATCAAGGCAACCTTCTCTAATCACTCTCTATAAAATATTGTCCCTCTCCCTTTCTAAGTCACTCCATCCACTTATTCCACTTTATTCTTCTATATTACACTTGTGACCACCAGACTAGAATATTTTAAGTTATTTTTTTTTACTGGCCTTCTCCATGCCTTTGCCTGAATATAAGCTCTATCACAGCAGGGACATTGACTTTTTTGTTCATTCCTGTACTTTCAGTGCCTAGAACAGTGGTTGACAAAACTAGGAGCTCAACTAATATCTGTTGAATGAATAAACGAATTTATCTCTTGACCACAATGAATTTGTCTGTAGAGGACACTGGGTACAAACAAGATCAAGTCCCCTTCCCAGGGGATTAAGAGAGTTGAGCCTAGCCTGTGACATAAAAGACACGGGAGATGTCAGTAGCCACTTTTTCCATCATGTAGGTTCCGGAAACAGGATGCCACTCTACAAGGACAGGGAAGAAATAAGTGCACCATAGATAAAATGAAATAAAATCAAATTGCGTATGTAGTGCTTACTATACACCAAGTATGAAATGCTTTGTGTACGTTAACTCATTTGATTCTAACAACAACCCTTTGAGGTAGTTTCTATCGTTATCTCCTTTTTATGGATGAAAACACTGAGGCATAGAGAAGTTGAGTGACTTGCCCAACATTGTATACAGTTGACATTCAATCAAAAACCTGCACAGATAACCCTGTACTTTATAGCCTTCCCAGAAGTCTGTATTCTTAGTTCCAGATGTTTAGGAGGTTCTGCTGTATGCCTGGTACCTTTATAATTAGTTCCTGTTTCAGTTATTTCACACTGAGTTTCTTTACTTGTCACCCAGAGTCTAATTAACACACTCTTCCTCTTAGCTTTGTACTGACAGCAAATTTGATGAGTATAACTTCATTTGAGACTTTATTAACAAAGTTGAATGAGATTTAAGTTCAGAGCCACAGAAAACTGCTTTCTGCATTTTCTCTTGTCCACAAAGTTATCATGGAAAATATCCATCAAATGACCTCGTGAGCTCAAGGTGCATTATCATGATGCAAAAGTCTAAGAATCCTAACAACAAAGAAAATGAAGTTCATTTGACCTGGCTGGTTCCTTAGAAACCCATCCCAGAAATGTTTCTAGACATCTGAATTCCCCCTCAATAGTGTCCTTTTTCTTTTTCTCTTCCTGAAAATTTGAGCATTTGCCTGTCTTCTGTTTCCTGGCAACTCTCCTATTGTGGATGATTTCTATAAAATCACATCCTCAATTTATTTTAGCAATTTGGGATATAAACCGTCTGGGTCTGGGAACTTGAGCATATTGAAGACGATGAGATAGACCTTTGACTAACTCCTAAGCTGCTTGAGCATCAGTGGGGTTTTTTGTTTGTGTTTTGTCTTGTTTTGGAAAAGAATTTTCCTTGGCAAATAATAGAATAATACAAAACCAGAAAAAAGTTCAGTAGCTACCTTCTGTCGTCTGACGACTTTATACCGTCTTCCCCATGTGGTGGGCCAGTACCTTTCCTGCTTTTCTTGAGCTTTAAAAAGTATTGTTCTTGTCTTTAGTTTGTTTTGTGGGCCTCAGCTCAGCCTGGGTCTAGCTTTCCTCATAAAATTCCAGCAAATTTGAGCCACTTGGCTCTAAAAAAAAAAAAAAAAAACTATCCTTCATTTTTTAATCTTTTGTATATAACTTTTTATAGAAATTTGAGCTTCTCAGAGAACTGACTGTATAGTCACATTGTTAGGGTTGCCAGATAAAACATAGGATGCCCAGTTAAATTTGAATTTCAGATAAATAACAAATGAATTCTTAGTATAAGTAAAAAAAAAAAAAAAAAATTTTTTTTTTTTATGTCCCAAATATTGCATAGGACCTCTTTATACTAAAAAAGCCTTAGTTGTTTGTCTGACATTCAAATTTAATTGAGTGTGTTGTAATTTATTTACTAAATCTGGCAGACCTACATGTTGATTTGGTTTGGTTTGATTTGGTTTTGGATAGTTTCAACTTTTCTTATTCACTTGGACCGCAATAATATAATCAGAATTTTAGCTTTGGAAAATCCCCATACCACTTGAGATAGATATATGTTTCACTGTACAGTATTTGAGATACACCATATCGACCCCTCCCATGAATTGTTTCAGTTTCATTTTATTTTTTCAATTTTATTTATTTTGCTGTTGTTGTTGGGAGTATACACAGCAAAACATACACCAATTCAACAGTTTCTATGTGTACAATACAGTGACATTGATTATATTCTTCAAGTTGTGCAACCAGTCTTGCCCTCCTTTTCTGAGCTGTTCCTCCCTCATTACAAAAATTCACTGCCCCCTAAGGTTCCTATCTAATCTTTTGAGTTGCTGTTGTCAATTTGATCCCATATAGACAATTCTTAAAAAAGCATAATGTTCAAGACAGGCCTTTTTTACTAGTAAACTAACCCAGTTTTACTTTTATTAAGTCTGGGGTACATGTCTTCCCTCACCCAGACTTCTTTTCCTTACTCTTATGAGCTTTAAGTTAGCATAGACTTTCTCTCAGGTCTCTAGAGAAAACTGGCATTAAAAACAAAACAAATGAAGTAAAACCCTGACATTTCTCTCCAGGCAGTGTACTAAGCACTTTACATATCCTACTTTATTTTATACATACAATATCCACATGAGATAGTGTCTTAGTCTAGGTTCCCCAAAAGGCAGGCCCTAATTCAAAAACGTGGATGCAGGAGATGCATTTAGGATGTGACCTGGGGAAGCACACTGAAGGACTGGAGAAGGAATATAAGGAAAGGAGAAAAGCCAGTAAGGGGTAATGAATGAATAGGGGCTCAGTTCCATGGGGGATCCTATGAGCAATAGTGTGGAATAGGCCTCAGAATTGCCCCACAGTAGGGCAGGGAGACTGGAGCATTTATTCACTGCCTCTCATTTGTAATTGGTTAAAGGTTGCCAACAGGGCATTAACTCCCAGAGTTTCTGAGCTAAACCTCCATGAGATATTTTTATTCCTATAAATACTCTTGAGCTTCGTTCTAGAATACAGCTAAATTACTTGAAAAAAAATTTAATCATCTCAGTCTTTGATTTTAACATTTGTTAGGTGGGACTGGAGCTGTGCTCAGTCTACAGATACTTATTCTTCACTGACGTAAGACCCTTCTGTGTACTCTACCCAATGCCTGGTTACTTTTGAGGTTTTCAGTCTGGCTGGTGGAAACAAACTCTATTTGCAGCCCTGTGTGGGTGCTGGACACTGTTTACTTTAATCCAGTGGTTGTTAACTGAGACATCCTATAGATTGAAATGTCTCCCAAGGGACGTTTGGCAATGTCTGGAGATATTTTTGGTTATTACAATGGCGGGGGCGGGGGGTGCTACTGGTATCTACTGAATAAAAGGCCAAGAATATTGCTAGATAACCTACAATGAACAGCACTGCTTCCTGGCCCCCAACAAAGAATTAGACAACCCAAAATGTCAGTAGTGTCAAGATTAAGAAACTGCTTCACTCTTTTTCAGCTAGAAGTGTTTTCTCGTGCCTATTCTGATCAGTACTCAGCTAAATACTGCAGTAGTATCCTCTGTAGATCTCTGGAGGTCTCTCTCTCTGTGTATCTCTCCTCTCTAGTACAGGCAGTCCCCAGATTATGAACGAGTTCCATTCCTCAATCTGTCTTTAAATCAAATTTCTATGTAAGTCAGAACAGTTAGGTATGGTTTGTATCTAACATCGGCCAGTCAAATATTTGTCTTAGTATAAATAGTATATAGTGTACCGTTCTATTCATAAAAACATTTAAGAAACACTTCCAGATACACTAAAACATCTTTAACATAATAATAACAATAATAATGTTTTGCAAAGTAGCGCCTCTTTGTTATTATAAACCATTCTATGTACCTCAAGTTTTTAATAGGCTTTGGGGGGTGGTTCATAACTATGGTTGTATGTAAGTGGAATGTTTGTAACCTGGAAGAAGTCTGTACTCTGTCTTGCAAATGATAGCTCCCTTGCTCTCTCTGGGCTCTCAGGTCTGTCTCCTCAACTCAGAAAGTCTTCTGGGCTCTGCCTGGGTTCCTCCTCCCTGCACCGTAGTCTGTAAACAATCTCGATACAGTAAAATAGGAAAATCATAGGCTCACCTCATTTGTGTCCCACCTGTCAGTGTCACTGCCCTTTCTTGCCTGATGTCCAGTGTCATACAAACTGTTATTTCTTGTATGTTGTTCATTTTGTTGTTGTTGTTTCTGTTAGGGGAATAAATTTTATCCCTGTTACTCCATCTTGGCCAGAAGCTCAAGTCCCTTAATTTCTTTTTAATGGCATTTCATCCTGCCTTCCCTGGCCTGTTGGCTTGTCAGAGTATTAGAGAGAATTGGCAATTATGCGAGTATATAGTAATTTATAAGCATATGTGCCCAAGAGCACCTGTGCATGCATGATATACAGACACATAGCACCCGCCATAATAAGCTTCACCTTGCTCACCTTCCTCTGCACTGTTCTTTCTACTTCTAGGATTCGTTTATGGCTGCTCTTGAATTTTTAAAGTAGTTTACCCAACAAGTACTTTAAAATTTCAAAAAATAAAATGCCCTTGGCCTAAGAATTCACATCCCAGTTGTAAGTTTTATTTGATGGTAAATGGCTGAAATAGATGCCCTGGAGAGAACTGGTCCTTTTGGCAGCATTGGCCTTAGGCAAAACTGTTAAGTAGGTGAAGTATATCTTCAGGGAGCTCCTAGATTCTGCTGCCTTCCTTTCCCCCTTCCAGAGCCCTTGAGTTCTCTCCCCTAATGCCTGAGCAAATGCTGCTTTCATTTTTTTTCTTAAGATTTCATTGTCAGTGATTGATAACTTAAAATTTTACTCTTCCTCAAATATTTGCATTTTCATAGAAAGCAAAGCATTAAGGAAGATAGAGAAAATTGGTTTTAACTCCTTCGATTGGCAGTGACTGCTTACGACACTGTGTTAAGAAGGTGACTCAGCAGAAAAGAACAGTGATTGATTAGTGATGTCTGTATGTACAAACACGGGAGGTGAGAAATTTGCCATTTCCGCCCTAAGTTTTTTTTTCTAGAATTGGACAACTTCCAAGCATTAGAAATCAAGTGTAAAAAAGACATTTGTGGGTAATTGAAACTCATCAATAACCTTGAAATCAGCCCAAATAGGGCTGTTGTCTGGCATCACGTAAAAAGTTGAGCATGCTTTTTCCAAGTGTAATAACCACTTAGTGAAATATCATAAATAAAGAATATAATGCCATAGAGGTCTTTTATACCAAGCCTTTTGTGTGTGTGTGACCTTAGAGACTATGCTGTTTGTTCCCACTTACCTTTTAACCATTTTCTTTAGGGCTCATATAGTGACCCACGGGTGCAAAGTAGGCACCTCCAAAACCAGTAAAGTATTTCATTCATGCAATACTGTCTTAACCATTGAAAGGTCCTCTAAAGCCTCAAATGTTTCACTTACTCATTTCTGAGCTATTTGATCCCTGTTAAAATAACAAGTATTCTTTAAATCAGAAAGGAATTCATTTATTTCTATTTATGTTTCCATAATGTAAAAAGATTAGATATTTATATCTCATATACTGTAACATGATAGAAAGGATGAATATTCTACACTAATCTTTTTGGAAGACTCTTAAAAAAGGTCAAGCTTGGAAAGGAAATTAGCAGAGTGCTAACTACACACCAGGTGCTGTGCTAGCACTTTTGCATATGTCGTCTCATTAATCCTCACTAAGACTGCTCTAGTAATCAGCCTCATTATTGCATGTCATCTGAATGTCTCAAGACCCCACTACCCTGTAGGCATGAACGAGACCATGTTGATATCAATGCCTGTATGTTGTTGGTTCACAGGCTCCACCTTTATTATTAATGTCCTCAATCTTCTCCTTACCCTGGCCCATGGAGCTATCTGGAGGCACCTCCCACATGCTTTAGCATCCTGAAAGGTACCCTCTACCAGCTGGCCTCTGCCCCTGCTACCAGGGCCCTTCTTGAGAACTCAGTTGCTCTGCCTAAAAGGCCTTTCCTATTCCTCGACTGTTACATAGCCCATGTTGTTAAATGGTATCAGGTTTCCTTCAGTCTTTACTCTATTGAAGACCAATTATACCCTTGCAGAAATAGAAAGGCTGTTTCTCTCCTGAAGTTTCAATTGGCATTTGGTGCTTCAGGCTCTGAACTACATTGCTTGTTCAACAAACATAAAAAACAAACAAACAAAAAACCTTTGAAACAACTCCTTCGGTGTCTGTTTCCTCTCTCACCTTGGGCTGACTGAGGAAAATAACTTACTCCATTTCTCATTCTTCTAATATCAGGTTCTCAGGCATAAATCTTCTTCCTCACAGGTCTCTTTTCCCCCATGCATATTAACTCTTGCTAACAAATTTCTGGGGAGAGGGGACCAGCCCCTCAACTCAGTGTCATGGCCCCTGTCTTAGGCTGGGTTCTTTAGAGAAGCAAAACCAGTAAAGTGCATAAATAAACATAAGAGAGAGATTTATACCAAGGAAATGGCTCACACAGTTGTAGCAACTGGAATGTCCCAAGTCCATGGGTCCAGATAGAGGTTCTCCTGATTTAGGTAGCTGCAGAGGCTGGCGAACCCACGATTGGCAAGTCAGAGAGCAGGGCTCTTGGTCACAGGCCATGGAGATTGATAAATTCCAAGAATCCCGTGCTTGGCAGGCAAGGTCACAGGTAAGCTGCTATCTCAAGTCCCAAGAACTGGAGATCAGATGAACGGGAGCCAGTTGCAGGATCCAGCTTAAGCAAAAGCCCAAGAGCGTTGCCAGAATGTCCACTTATATTCAATGAAGGCCACATGCCCAAGGAAACTCCCTTTCAACTGATTGACTACTCATAGCAGATCCAATCGTGGAGGTGATCACATTATATCAAATCTCATCATGGAAGTGATCACAACATCATAAGACAGCCAAACCACTGAGAATCATGGCCCACCCAAGTTGACACACAACCTTAACCATCACAGCCCCTGACTTTGAATCCCAGTTTAGGTTTAGCTACAATATCCAGATATTTATAGTCCAGGAAACTGAGGTTAGAGGTTTGGCTGATGGCCTGAAGTCATACCCTTGGTAAGCAAATGTTCTATAGATTCAATCTCAAGAGGTCTCCCTGTACCAAGTCCATCACTGCACAACACTGCCTGCTTTTCAACTCAGAGCATAGAAAGGCTGTTGAAATTCCTTCCCTGTGTTTCCCAAAGGTATTCACACAACCCCAAATTTTAAGTGGCGGAGAGTGAGGTTGAAGTAACTGCTGCTTTCTGCTTAACACCTGTCACTGCATACAATCCAAAGTTTGCAACATTAGGCTTCATGGCATTTTATGCAATTTGTACCATAACAAGGTATGATCTGCTCTGAGTTAAGGATGAAAAGTAGTTTCCAGAAGGACTGCAGTTGTTGATCTCTTAGAGATTGCAACCTTTCCATTATTTAACTATGTTTCCTCATGTGAATATGGCAACTGGGGTAGTGCCATTGTTCTTCAGTGAGGTACTTCCTGATTATCCAGATTTCTAAAAGCGAGCTCAATAATTGTAAATAAGATGGGCTGTAATGAGCCTTCTCTCTGCAAAACAAATGTCCATGTGGTGATGAGTCCCCACACCCACTGAGCCCTTCCTTCCCAAGTCGTGGACTTTTTAGCACAAAAGACTGCAATGAGTCTGTGAGCATTGGCTCATACATACTAGATCCATTGAGTTTGATTTCTGCATTTAACAAAGAGGGTGGGTCCAGGGGAGACAGAAAGATTGTCTTACATCCCAAAATAAAAATATTCCGATTCAATAGAGTTGGAAAAATCTATAAGCATATTACATGATTTTTAAAAGCTGCACAGAGTATCTGTCAGGAGTCTGATAATTTTTTAAAATATCTTGATGAAATTATATGAATATGCTCTTCAAGGTAATAATTAATTCCCTGGGGAGAGTACTCATTAAAAAAAGAAAAAAAGTTGCCAAAGAGGAATGAAAATACTGAAAAGCTAGGAAATCATCACATAAGCTAGCTGACAGTTAAGTCTATAGGAAGCTCACCAAGGAAAATGAAGGCTGCAATGTAAGTCTCTGACTAAGAATTTGATCTTCTAGATACAAGTTGGATGGCAATATTTTCCTTGCTTTTAAGGCCCACTGACTATGTCCCAAGAGTTATACTACGGAGCCTATGGTACACAGTTGTCTATCTGTATCCTACCTGTAAAGAAATGGTCTACCACGAACAGTAGCACAAAATGACAGGTGAGATTGTAGAATGTAAAGTGAATCTGGAAGGGCAGGTAAATCCTCGAAGCATAAATACATTTTCTTTTCCTTCCCCTGCCCTACCTCCATACATTCTTGTTATACGTGGATTGATAAATCATAAAGCCCTGAGGCTCCTGCTGCTGCGCTTATCATCATGCATTCTAAGTCTGGTTATCTGAGACACCGCCATCCCTTCTTGAGCAGATTATATTCACGTTTGGCAATTCAGACTAGGATTAGGAAAAAAAAAAATCAGTTGCCACTGAGCCTATTGCAACCCAGTGCGTGTCAGAATAGAGCTGTGTGCCACAGGGTTTTCAATGGCTGGTTTTTCAGAAGTAAATGTCAGGTCTTTCTTCTGAGCGGACTTGAGCTTCCAGCCTCTTGGTTAGCAGTTGAACATTTTAACCATTTGTATTACCCAAGGACTCCTCAGAATGGAATGTTGTGGTTGTCGTTAGGTGCTGTCGAGTTGGTTCTGACTCACAGCGACTCTATGCACAACAGAATGAAACACTGCCCAGTCCTGCGCCATCCTTACAATCGTTGTTATGCTTGAGTCCATTGTTGCAACCACTGTGTCAATCCACCTCGTTGAGGGTCTTACTCTTTTCCGCTGTCCCTGTGCTTTACCAAGCATGATGTCTTTCTCGAGGGACTGACCCCTCCTGACAACATGTCCAAAGTATGTAAGACTCAGTCTCACCATCCTTGCTTCTAAGGAGCATTCTGGTTGTACTTCTTCCAAGACAAACTTGTTAGTTCTTTTGGCAGTCCTTGGCATATTCAATAATCTTTGCCAACACCACAATTCAAAGGTGTCATTTCTTCTTTGGTCTTCCTTATTCATTGCCCAGCTTTCACATGCATATGATGCGATTGAAAATACAGACATGTGGGGCTCAGAATGGAATAGACTTGGTTATTTCCTTTGTAGTTTTAGTTTACACAAAGATAAAAGAAGCAACCCTTGTCTTGGTTATTAAAAATGGAATAGCTCTATGATTTTGAAGCTGTTGACTCTTTCCCTTGACTCTACCAAAGCTTTATTAGGATTCATTATCATCATCATTGGTTCTCATTCTCATGGGAAGGCCATTCCTTTTCATGAATTTAGAAATTCAGGTGAAGCCTACTTGAAATCTGGGATTCCTCTTTCATTTGCCAGAAGTTTCTGCTTTGATCTGAATTACGACAGTAGAGACAGCTTGATTTTGTTCCCTTCGAGAAATAATACACTCTTTCAAATTGTTCTCCAACTCAGGCCATTTTGCTTTGGGCCCACGACTTGCGAGTTTTCGAGGATTCATTATCTCCATCTCCTTTTTCTCCTTTCTCCTTCTGAGAATGAATGACTCTCCAACCTCAAATTCTCTTACTGCCATTCTGTGGCTTGTTTCTCCCACCCTTGCAATGACTTTCAATCTGAAGTTGGCGGTGTAGGACTTGCATTGAATTCCTGCCAGGATCCGAAAAGATTCTAAGATTTATATCTATAAGCTGAAAAAATGTGCACAATATAATCAATAACTGACTGGTTCTAGTAAAGAGATCGCAAAATTCAAATGTAAGTGTACTAGAAGCAAGGGTCTTTTTATATACTCCCAATCCTATGACTATGGTGATTTATGATCATGAATCAAAGACATTGGCATTAATGAGACATAATCAGACTATGAAATAAAAGAACCTAACATAGCTTAATGGTTTTACTTAAGATGATGTTACATTGTTTTCCGCTTTCAACCGTTGAGCCACCAGCGATTGTGTATCAGATTTTCTTTGTTTGCTTCTCCAGTTAAGAGCCAGAGTAGGAAGAGGACTGTGGTAATTATGTCAATGCAGATTGAGTGGAGATTCCTATTGATAGCTACTTGATGCCATTTATGCCAGTGCAGGCTTTGCTTTATTTATGCTTCCAGATGATAGCACGTGATTTATGGACTGGCTTCAGAAGGTTCAAGGTTCTAACGGATGACTCAAAAGTTACAAACGCAGTTTCAATTGCGTGTTTTCCGACTACCGGAGTACCCCCAAACTCAATCCATGATTTCTTAACCATGGCTTATAACTTTATTATACAAGTATGATCAAAAGTAACATTTTCCAACAACTGAATGAAGGTGAATAAGGCTGAAATTCACTTCTGGAAGTGTCACGAGACATGCATGGTATATGCATGGGTGCGATATGCCAGAATTTTTTTTTACATAATTTCCTCATTTCCACGCATTGTATGTGAGTGCGCATTACCTACAAGGGGGCGCTTTTTGCGAAAAATACGGTAGATCTCAAACTCACCCTTCTCTTCTTCATCTCGCAATTTACTATCACCAGTCTGGGCCACTGAAACAGTCTCCTTCTACTTGGACTGCCTGCCTCTTGCTGCTTCTCTCCAATTCATGCTCCCTGGGCTGTATCCTTGGTACAAAAATAGCTGAAAATTCTGTACAAAATAAGATGATTTTTTTTCCCTTGCTGTTGAAAATATGCACAGCAAACTATATGCCAATTCAACAATTTCTACATGCACAATTCAGTGACATTGATTAGATTCTTCAAATTGTGCAGCCATTGACTTAAACTCACTTCTCCCTAAGTTTTTGATCCACACTTTCCAGTTATTGATTTGATCCCGTGTAGATAGTTTTTTAAAAGAGCACAATGCTCACGGTAGACATTCTTTACTAAGTATGCTAGATTGTTGTTTGATTTAAAGAAGGCTTCAGGGGATATTTTTGGTTTAAGGTTCGAAGATTATTCTCAGAGCAATAGTTTCAGGGATTCATCTACCCTCAACGACTCCAGAAAATCTGGATTCCATGAGAATTAAAATTCTGTTCTGCAATTTTTCTCCTTTTGATCTTTGATCAAAATATTCAGTAATGGCAGCTGGGCACCATCCAGCAAATAAGATAACTTTGATTCCAAATAGTGATGACCCTGATTCAATTAGTTTAAACAATGAAAAAATATATTATCTTTCATGACAAGAAGTCCAGAAAGGGGCTTCATAGTTGGTATAGGCCCTTCTCAACTCTTCCCTCTCACATCCTCAGCTTTGGCTTCACCCTAAGATTGTTTCCCTTCATTGTCACAAGAGGGCTGTAGCAGTACAGAGCCAAGAGAAAGACCTTCATCTTCTGGTGTCTTCTTAAGAATGAGGCAAAATTTCTCAGAGACCCCCAGCAGACCTTACTCCCATCTCCTAGCCCAGACCTGAATCACAGCTCACCTCCAAGTTAGCAATGCAAATGAGTTTACCTTGAGAGCCTTGGATTAACCACAATTTATCCCTAAACTGGGGGTAAAATCATCAACCCTGAGGGAAGGTAGTTGAATAATGTCAGGTTTCTATTAGCAGAGATGATGGGAGAAATGGGTAGAAGAAATGCAACTAATTATGTATACTACATAAAAAACCAAAACCAAACCCATTGTTGTTGAGTCAATTTCAACTCATACTGGTTTTATAGGACAGAGTAGAAGGGTTTCCAAGGCTGTAAATCTTTATGGAAGTAGACTGCCATATCTTTCTCCCACAGAGCTGCTGGTGGGTTTGAACCACTGATCTTTTCAGTTATTAGCTTAGCACATAACTACTGCCACCAAGGCTCCTTCCTACTACGCATATACATTGTAAGGGAAATCAAAACAAACAGAAAATGAAAAATAAAATTCTCCCACATATCACCTGTGGTTCATTTCTCCAAAGGCGGTCAAGGTTAGCAGTTTCTTGTATATCTCTCCTTCCATTAAAATAATTAATTTATAATTCCCTTAAGAAGCCCTGGTGGCACAGTGATTAAAGCTATCAACCGATAACCAAAAGGTCAGTGGTTTGAAACCACCAATGGCTCCAAGGGAAACAGATGTGATAGCCTGCTTCTGTACAGATTTATAGCCTTGGAAACCTTATGGGGTTGCTATGAGTCGGAATTGAGTCAATGGCAGTGGGTTTGCTTTTTTTTTTTTTTGGTTTTAAATGTATGTAACCACCATTAAAGACATATATAATTGAAATTATATTATGCAGATGTAAATATCAATTTTAATTTATAATTCCCATACATATGTAACTTCCATTAAACAAGTATATAATTGAAATCATATCTGTTGTTGTTGGTAGGTGCCATTGAGTTGGTTCCAACTCATAGCAACCCTATAGGACAGAGTAGAACTGCCCCATAGGGCTTTCAAGGATTTGAACTGCTGACCTTTTGGTTAGTAGCCAAGCTCTTAACCACTGGGCCACCAGGGCTCCTGAAATCATATTACACGGACTTATATATCTCTAAGATCTTCTATATCAGTACAAACAGATCTGCAATATTATTTTTAGTGTCATAGTATTTCATCATATGATTGGATCATAATTTATTTAACCAGTCCCCTACTGGTTGGGGGACATTTAGATTGTTTCCAGGTTTTTGTTGTTGTTGACATTTTTAATATTAAAAATGATGCTTCATTGAATTGTTGTACAACTAACTGGTTGTATTTTGAAAGTGGAACCACTAGGTCATTTAACTTTTTGATATATATCTCTAAATTGCTTTTCAAAAAAGAGTTATCAATTTACATGCACTCCAACAATACATGAGGGTATCAATTTGCCACATCCTCACCACCCCTGGACATTATCATACTGTTAATTTTTTCTCATTATGTTAGATGAAAACGGTATCTCACTGTAATTGCGCTCATTTTAAATTTCATATCTTCTTATGTCACTCCCCTATTTAGTACTCCTTGCTAGTTTTCCTTGGCTCCTAGTATACAGGTTTACTGGTAAAACGTGACCTGAGTATAGTTAGGTGATTTGGCCCTAGCTACCCTGCAGTATTGTTCCCTGCTTCTTCTCCACCAATTCTCTACCTTCTGGACGCATTGGCCTCCTCTATGTAAGTTGGAAGAGTCCCTGGGTAGCGCAAGGCAGTAAGCACTACTAGCCAAAAGGCTGGTGATTAGAACCCACCCAGACGTACCTCAGAAGACAGGCCCGGAGATCTGCTTTTGAAAGGTCACAGCTTTAAAAACCCTATAGACAGTTCTACTTTGCACACATGGGGTTGCCATGAGTAAGAATCAACTTGATGGCAACTCATAACAACAACATACAAGTTGGAAGCCATGTTTTTTAGCCCTTTGCACACGGCTTTTGCACGTGGTATTCTCTATGACTGAAACACTCACCCTGACATACACATTCCTATCCCATCTTAGCCTACCTAACTTCAACTTATTCTTCATATTTCACCTTAAATGCCCCGTCTTTCAGGAGGTCTACTCTGAACACCCAGTCTAATTAGGGTCTCACTGTTCTATGTTCTCACTGTATTTTATAATATACATTCTGTCTTAGGCTGGGTTCTTTAGAGAAGCAAAACCAGTGAAGCATAAACACACACACACACACACAGAGATTTATCTCAAGAAAATGGCTCACACAGTTGTAGAGACTGGCAGGTCCCAAGTCCACGGGTCAGGCATCAGGCTGGAGGCTCCTCCTCACTTACGTAGCTGCAGAGGCTTACAAATGTAAGATTGTCAGGGCAGACTGCAGGCCACTGGCTCACAGACTGCAGAAGCTGATGAATCCTGAGATCGGCAGGTAAACTGATAGCTCAAGAGCTTAGAACTGGAGGTCAGATGATGATAAGCTAGATGCAGGATCCAGAGCAAAAACCTTGCTGAAACATCATTTATGTACTGGAGGCAGACCACATCTCCAGGGAAACTTCCTTTCAACTGATCGGCTGCTCATAGCAGATCTCATCATGGAGTTGATTACATAATTACTTAACTGCGAAACTACATCGTAACTGCCAAATCACTGAGAATCATGGCCCAGCCAACCTGACACATAACCTTAACGATTACACATTCATTGCCCTAATTATAAATATAATGCTATTTGTGTGATTATCTTTTTTAACATCTGTTTCCCCACTAGACCGTAACTTCCATGAGGCCACATCTGGCCTGTTGGTTGTTGTAGTACCTGTGTAGTACCAGTCACACACATTTCTGAAATGAATGGCCAACAGTCTCAGTGGACTATCAAGTCAGACAGTGGGTGGAGATGAGTGAGTATTGAAGGAAGCTGAGAATTAGGAAAAAGCTGTTAGAACATACATGCAAATGCTGTAAATATTGTACCACTAAAAACTATTCCTTGAGCTTAACCCAAAAATAACCCCTGATGTCTTCTTTAGAATAAGCTTATTTAGTAAAAAATGTTTGTCTTGAGCATCGTGCTCCTGTGAAGAACTATCTATACAGGCGAGCCCTGGCGGCACGGTGGTTAAGAGCTTGGCTGCTAACCAAAAGGCTGGCAGATGGAATCTACCAGCCACTCCTTGGAAACCCTGTGGTGCAGTTCTACTCTGTCCTATAGGGTTGCTATGAGTCAGAATTGACTCGATGGCAACAGGTTTGGGTTTTGGTTATCCATATAGGACCAAATTGAGAACAGCAACTTGAAACGTCAGATAGGAAGCTTAGGGGGCAGTGAGTTCATGTTAGCGTGGGAAGAACAATTTGGAAAAAGAGGGTGAAAATGGTTGCACAATTTGAAGAATGTAAGCAATGTCCGTGAATTGTACAACTAGAAATTGTTGAATTAGCGTATTTTTTTGCATATACTTTCAATGACAATTTAAAAAAAGAAAAACTGTAAGTGGAAAATCAAATAAATAATTTCTTGAAACTTTACTATGAGCCTGACCCTTTGCTAAGTGTATTTGGGTCCATGTAGTGACTTTGCACAAATGGGCACCCAGTACAAGAGACTACAACATAAAGTAGATGATAACTATAGCCCACTAACAAGTTGTAAAATATTTAGTTTTATTATTATTTTATTCAAATGAACTTCCATCTGAGCCTCTATTCTGCAAGGGAATGTAAAAACTTAGTATCACCCAGCTTGGGGTTTTTACTCCCTTCTCTGGAGTTTACTAAGCTCCACAGAGCTTAAAGAGTGCCACGATATGGGGATGGACCCGTGTGATCTGTGAGATATCTGTCCTTTTTCTTGTTTGATAATGGGCATCACTGTAAATTCCCCATTACTGCTTGCAGTTCCTCTTCCAGCCTGGCAGTTTTGACCATGGATTTCTTGCCCAACTTCAGAGTACAGGAATCTCCACAGGGCTGTTTATGGACCCATCTACCTAGAAAAAAGAAGCCCTAGTGGCACAATGATTAAGTGCTCAACTGCTAATAGAAAGGTTGGTGGTTCAAATCCACCCAGGGGCTCCATGGGAAAAAAACCTGGCAATTTGCTCTCGTAAAGATACAACCAAGAAAACCCTGTGGGGTAGTTCTAGTCTATCACACGAGATCGCTATCAGTTGACATCAACTCAATGGCACCTAACAACAGCAACTACCTAGACATGGTGGGCAGTCACTCCCTCTCTGGGGTCTTACCATGTTTGGGGTGTTCCACCAGGAAGGAGAGTGCATTGTCTTTCTGTTTTCCTGGCCCCAAAATTTGTCAACCCCCTATCGCTTACAATCACTGAACTCTCTTTTATCATCTTCTCCACTCCAACTTTCCTGTTTACCAGCCCAAGGGAGTCTTTGCCTAGACCCAAGGGAAAAACCTGCCTCTCTCAATCTGATGCCTTATCTCTGTCCCAATCCTGTAAATTCTCTAAGGATTTAGCCTTTTGGAGTAAAATAAATAAGCCAGAGACCCACAGTCTTCTTTCTGTCCTGAGACCATAAGCCCAGGCCAACAACCGGCTGGAAAGTGGAGTGAGCTCATTCTTGGGAGGGAGAAGGGAAAACTTGAAGCAACAGAACAAAACAAAACACTGGCTACTCTTTGAAAAATATTATCCTGTCACACAATCAACATTTCCATGGAAGGACAAATAACACCAACTGCAACAAAGAGGCTGAGAAAATGAGCATTCTCAACAGATTTCTAGCCTTCTTTTTTTTTTTTTTTTAATTTATTGTGCTTTAGTTGAAAGTTTACTGCTCAAGTTAGTTTCTCATACATATATTTATACACATATTGTTATGTGACCCTAGTTGTAATCCCTATAATTTGACAGCACACTCCCCCTTTCCACCCTGGGTTTCCTGTGTCCATTCAACCAGCTCCTATCCCTTTTTGTCTTCTCATCTGGCATCCAAACAGGAGCTGCCCATTTAGTCTCATGAATCTATTTTAACTAAGAAGCGCACTCTTCACGAGTTTTACTTTATGTTTTATAGTTCAGTCTAATCATTATCTGAGGAGCTGGCTTTGGAAACGGTTTTAGTTCTGGGTTAACAAAGAGTCCAGGGGCCATGTCTTTTGGGGTTCCTCCAATCTCAGTCAGACCATTAAGTCTGGTCTTCTTACATGAATTTGAGTTCTGCATCCCACTTTTGGCCTGCTCCATCAGGGTCTATCAGTTGTGTTCCCTATCAGGGAAGTCATTAGTGGTGGCTGGGCACCATCTAGTTCTTCTGGTCTCAGGCTGATGGAGTCTCTGGTTTATGTGACCCTGGAAACCCTGGTAGCATAGTGGTTAAGAGCTATGGGTGTAACCAAAAGGTCTGCAGTTCAAATCCACCAGGCACTCCTTGGAAACTCTATGGAGCAGTTCTACTCTGTCCTATAGGGTCTCTATGAGCCAGCACCGACTCGATGGAAACGGGTTTGGTTTGGGTTTGGATTTTGTTTCTTGGGCTAATATTTACCTTCTGCCTTTGATGTTCTTCATTCTCCTTTCCTGCAGATGGGCTGGGACCAATTGATGCATCTTAGATGGCCGCTCACAAGCTTTTAAGACACCAGATGCCACTCACCAAAGTGGAATACGGAACATTTTCTTAATAAACTTTGTTATGCGAATTGATCTAGATGTCCCCCAAAACTATGATCCCTAGGCCCCATCCCCAGCTTCTCTGTCCTTCAAAGTGTTTGGCTGTATCGAGGAAACTTCTTAGCTTTTGGTTTAGTTCAGTTGTGCTGACTTCCCCCGTATTGTGTGCTGTCCTTCCCTTAACCTAAGATAATTTTTGTCCACTATCTAGTAGTGAATTCCCCTCTCCCTCCTTTCCCACCCTTTTCTTGAGTTCCCCTTTTCCTCCCTTCCCACCCTTTTCTTGAGTTCCCCCTCCCTCCCTTCCCACCCTTTTCTTGAGTTCTTATAATAGTGGTCTCATACAATAATTGTCCTTTTGCAACTGACTAATTTCTCTCAGCATAATGCCTTCCAGATTCATCCATGTTGTGAGATATTTGGGGAATTGCTCATTGTTCTTTATCATTGTGTAGTATTCCATTGTGTGTATACATCATAATTTGTTCATCCATTCATCCGTTGATTGGCACTTAGGTTGTTTCCATTTTTTTGCTATTCTGAACAGTGCTGCAGTGAACATGGGTGTGCATATATCTATTTGTGTGACAGCTCTTAGTTCTCTAGGATATATTCCAAGGAGTGGGATTGCTGTATCATATGGTACTCCTATTTCTAGCTTTTTAAGGAAGCACCAAATAGATTTCCAAAATGGTTGTACCATTTTACATTCCTGCCAGCTGTGTTCCAGTCTCTCCACAACCTCTCCAATGTTTATTATTTTGTGTTTTTTGGATTAATGCCAGCCTTGTTGGGGTGAGATGGTATCTCACTGTAGTTTTGATTTGCATTTCTTCAATGGTTAATGATTGTGAGCATTTCCTCATGTATCTGTTAGTCACCTAAATGTCTTCTTTGGTGAAGTGCCTGTTCATATCCTTTGGCTCTTTTTTTATTGGGTTATTTGTCTTTTTGTTTGTTGAGGTTTTGCAGTATTTTGTAGATTTTAGAGATCAGACCCTGATAGGGTATGTCGTAGCCAAAATTTTTTTCCCAGTCTGTAGGTTGTCTTTTTCCTCTTTCGGTGAAGTCTTTGGTTAAGCATAAGTGTTTGATTTTTAGAAGCTCCCAGTTATCTAGTTTCTCTTCTGGTGTTTGTGCATTGTTCGTTATGTTTTGCATTCTGTTTATGCCATGTATTAGGGCTCCTAGCGTTGTCCCTATTTTTTCTTTCATGATCTCTATTGCTTTAGATTTTATGTTTAGATCTTCAAGCTATTTTGAGTTAGTTTTTGTACATGGTATGATGCATGGGTCTTGTTTCATATTTTTGGAGACAGATATCCAGTTATGCCAGCACCATTTGTTAAAAAGACTGTCTTTTCCACAAGTAATGGACTTTGGGCCTTTGTCAAATGTCAGCTGGTCATAGGTGGATGAATTTACATCTAGATTCTCAGTTATGTTCCATTGGTCTATGTATCTGTTGTTGTACAAGTACCAGGCTGTTTTGGCTACCATGGCAGTATAATAGGTTCTAAAATCAGGTAGTGTGAGGCCTCCCACTTTGTTCTTCTTCTTCAGCGATGCTTGACTTATCCGGGTCTCTTCCTTCCAAATGAAGTTGGTGATTTTTTTCTCCATCTCATTAAAAAATGTTGTTGGAGTTTAGATCCGGATTGCATTGTATCTGTAGATCACTTTGGATAGAATTGATGTTTTCACAATGTTGAGTCTTCCTATCCATGAGCAAAGTATGTTTTTCCACTTATGTAGGTGTCTTTTGGTTTCTGGCAGTAATGTCTTACAGTTTTCTATGTATAGGTCTTTTACGTCTCTGGTTAGATTTATTCCTAAGTATTTTATCTTCTTGGGGGCTATCGTAAATGGTATCGATCTGGTAATTTCCTCATTGAAGTTCTCTTTGTTGATGCAGAGGAATCCAACTGATTTTTGTGTGTTTATCTTGTGTCCTGATACTTTGCTGAACTCTTCTATTAGTTCCAGTAGTTTTCTTGTGGATTCTTTGGGGTCTTTTGCATATAATTCCGTCTTAGTTATCTACTGCTGCCATAACAGAAATACCACAAGTGGATGGCTTTAACAAAGACAAATTTACTTTCTCACAGTCTAGTAGGTTACAAGTTCAAATTCAGTGTGTTAGCTCCAGGGAACAGCTTTCTCTCTCTGCTGGCTCTGGAGGAAGACTCCTTGTCATGAGTCTTCTCCTGGTTGAGGAGTTTCTCAGGTGCAGGGACCCCAGGTCCAGTGCTGCTTTCTTGGTGGTATGAGGTCCCCAACCCTCTGCTTTTTTCTCTTTCCTTTATCTCTTAAGAGATAAAAAGTGATGCAAGCCACATCTCGGGGAAACTCCCTTTACTTTGGATCAGGGACGTATCCTGAGCAAAAGCATTACATCCCACCCTAATCCTTTTAACCACAGGCAGAGATTAGGATTTATAACACATAGGAAAATCACAAAGGAGGACAACCTCACATGACCTAATCAAGTTAGTATACACATTTTGGGGGGACATAATTCAATCCACGACAAAGATCATATCATCTGCCAATAGGGATAATTTTACTTCTTCCTTACCATTTTGGATGCCCTCTATTTCTTTTTCTTGTCTTGTTGCTCTGGCTAGGAACTCCGGCAAAATGTTGAATAAGAGTGGCGATAAAGTGCATTCATGTCTGGTCCCAGTTCTCCAGTGGAATGCCTTCAGGCTCTCTCCATTTAGGATGATGGCTGTTGGCTTTGTATAAATGCCCTTTATTACATCAAGAAATTCCCTTCTGTTCTTATTTTTCTGAGAGTATTTATCAGGAATAGGTGTTGGGCTTTGTCAAATGCCTTTTATGCATTAATTGATAAAATGGTATCGTTCTTATCTTTTGTTTCATTTATGTGATGGATTACGTTGATTGTTTTTCTAATGTCGAACCATTCCTCCATGCCTGGTATGAATCCCACTTGGTCACGGTGAATTATTTTTCGGTATGTTGTTGAATTCTATTGGCTAGAATTTTGTCGAGGATTTTTGTGTCTATGTCCATGAGGGATATTGGTCTGTAATTTTCTTTTTTTGTGTGGTGTCTTTACCTGGTTTTGGTATCAGGGTTATGCTGGCTTCATAGAATGAGTTCAGGATTATTCCATCCTTTTCTATGCTCTGAAATACCTTTAGTAGTACTGGTGTTAACTCTTCTCTGAAAGTTACGTGGAATTCTCCAGTGAAACTGTTAGGGCCAGGGCTTCTTCTTGTTGAAATGTTTTAATCACCTCTTCAATCTCTTCTTTTGTTATAGGTTTATTTAGTTATTCTACCTCAGTTCATGCTAGTTTAGGTAGGTAGTGTGTTTCTAGAAATTTGCCCATTTCCTCTAGGTTTTCAAATTTGTTGAAGTACAGTTTTGCATAGTATTCTGTTATGATTCTTTTAATTTCAGTTGAGTCTGTGATATCATCCATCTCATTTCTTATTCGAGTTATTTGTTTCCTCTCCTGTTTTTCTTTGGTGAGTTTGGCCAGTGGTTTATCAATTTTGATGATCTTTTCAAAGAACCAGCTTTTGGTCATGTTAACTCTTTCAATTGTTTTTCTATTCTCATTTATTATTTCTGCTCTAATTTTTATTATTTCCTTTCTTCTGGTGCCCCTGTGTTTCTTTTGCTGCTCTCTATTTGTTCATGTTGTAGGGCTAATGTTCTGATTTTGGCCCTTTCTTATTTTTGGATGTGGGCATTTATTGCTATGAATTGACCTCCGAGCACTGCTTTTGCTGTGTCCAAAAGGTTCTGGTAGGATGAATTTTCATTCTCATTTGATTCTGTGAGTTTCTTTATTCTGTCCTTGATTTCTTCTATAACCTGATAGTTTTTGAGCAAGGTGTTGTCCAGTTTCCATATGTGTGGGGTTTTTTTCCTTGCTTTTTCTGGTATTGATTTCTACTTTTATGACTTTGTGGTCAGAGAAGATACTTTGTAATATTTCAATGTTTTGAATTCTGTTAAGGCTTGCTTCTAGCGTTAATATGTGGTCTATTTTGGAGAATGTTCCATGGACATTGGAAAAGAAAATATACTTGGCTGCTGTTGGGTGAACTGTTTTGTATATGTCTACGAGATCAAGATGGTTGATTGTGGCATTTAGATCTTCTGTGTCTTTATTGAGCTTCTTTCTGAATATTCTGTCCTTCACTGAAAGTGGTGTATTGAAGTTTCCTACTATTATTGTGGAGCTGTCTATTTCTCTTTTCAATGCTGTTAGATTTATTTCATGTTTTTTGGAGCCCTGTCACTGGATGTGTTAATATTTATTATGGTTTTGTCCTTCTGATGTATCGACCCTTTAATCATTACATAGTGTCCTTCCTTATCCTTTGTGGTGGATTTTGCTTCAAAGTCTATTTTGTCAGAACTTAATATTGCCACTCCTCCTCTTTTTTGATTGTTGTTTGCTTGATATATATTTTTTCCATCCTTTGAGTTTTAGTTTGTTTGTGTCTTTGAGTCTAAGGTGTGTCTCTTGTAGGCAGCATATAGACAGATTCTGTTTTTTAAATCCATTAATCCACTCTCCGTGTCTTTATCGGTGCATTTAGTTTTTTTTTTATGAGTTTAGCACTGTCATTTTGATATCTTTTTTTTTGCATTGTTGACAGTTTCTTTGTTCCACTTAATTTTCTGTGCTGAGTCATTTTTCTTTATGTATTTTCTTTTCATCTTTTTCATGGTTGTTGATTTTGTATTTGCTGAGTCTACGTTTTTCTTGTTTTTTATTTCGATGTGTAGAGTTATTAGTTTCCTTTGTGGTTACCTTAGTATTTATCCCTATTTTTCTTAGTTTAAACCAATTTCTTTATGTCACATTGACTTCTTCTCTGTATGAAAGATCTATGACTACATTTTTTGGTCCCTCTTTTTTGTTTTAATGCTGTCATCTTTTACATATTGACGTCTCTGTTTCACTATTTCCAGTGTTTTAGCTTTGATTTATTTTTGTTACTTCTCTATCTCAGTTGATATCTGGTCGTTCTGTCCTGTGTTCTAGTCTTGGGTTGTTATCTGATGTTATTGATTGTCTAACCAGAGGAATTCCTTTAGTATTTCTTGAACTATTGGTTTGGTTTTTACAAATTCCCTTACCTTCTGTTTATCTGGAAATGCTCTAATTTTGCCATAATATTTAAGAGACAGTTTTGATGGATATGTAATTCTTGGCTGGCAATTTCTTTCCTTCAAGGCTTTATATATGTCATCCTATTGCCTTCTTGCCTGCATGGTTTCTACTGAGTAGTCAGAGCTTAGTCTTATTGACTCTCCTTTGTAGGTAAGTTTTTGTTTATCCCCAGCCACTCTTAAAATTCTCTCTTCATCTTTGGTTTTGGCAAATTTGGTTATCATATGTCTTGGTGAGTTTCTTTTGGGATCGACCCTGTGTGGGATTTGATGAGCTTCTTTGATAGATATCTTCTCATCTTTCATGATATCAGGGAAGTTTTCTGCTAACAGATCTGCAATACTTCTATCTGTATTTTCTGTAATCCCGCCCTGTTCTGGTACTCCAGTCACTTGTAGGTTATTCGTCTTGATAGAATCCCACATAATTCTTAGAGCTTTTTCATTTTTTTAAATTCTTTTTTCTGATTTTTCCTCAAATAAATTGGTGTCAAATGCTTTATCTTCAATCTCACTAATTCTGACTTCCATTGCCTCAATTCTGCTCCTATGACTTTCTGTTGAGTTGTCTAATTCTGAAATTTTATTGTTAATCTTTTGGATTTCTATTTGCTGTCTCTTTATGGATTCTTGTAGCCTGTTAAATTTGTCATTATGCTCTTGTATAACCTTCCTAAGTTCCTCTTGCTTTGTCTGTGTGTTTCCTTGTCTTGGTCTGCATTTTGCCTGATCTCCTTACTGATCTCTTGAAGAGGTCTGTACCTTCATTTTTTGAATTCTACCTCTGGTATTTAAAAAAAAAAAAAAAATCTTCATCTGTAAGGTTTCTTGATTCTTTGTTTTGGGCACTTGCTGAAGCCTTCATGGTCTGCCTCTTTAAGTGATTTGATATTGACTGTCATCTCTGAACCATCAATGTTATTATATTTATTTATTTTATGTTTGCTTACTGTCCTAGCTTCTTGTTTTGTTTTGTTTTGATATGCCCAAATATGCTGGTCATGTGAGCTACTTTGATTACTGGCATCTTTGAAGCTCTCATGTCCTGTCACAAGGTGGATAGAGCTGCTACTAGGTATATGAGCCCAGGAGTCCATTTACTTTTCTTGTGTGAATTCAGCTCAGGCATCCAGGTTGTTGGTCTCCAAGTGTGTGGTGTAGGCTATTACCTACAGTCCTAGGTGGGCAGGGCTACGTAGCAGAACAGGCACAGGTAACTGGCTGCAGTAGGGGGTTATGTGCTGAACAAGGTAGGGGGCTGACAGCTGCCCCTGAGTGTGCCTGGGTGGAAGATGTGTCCTTGTTCCCTAGAGTGTGTAGGTGGGTGGGTTTTACTACTGGACTTTGGGTACCCTATGCTGTTGGCTGTAAGGACTGGGAGGCACCACTTATTCTTGGATCCCTGTCAAGGGTTACTAGGTAGAATGGGTGGAGTCACCAGTCCTCAGGCCCTGATGTGGGTAGGTGAGAACCCTGCTTAATGGGCAAGGTGGTGTCAAATGTAACAAATCTGCCACTTCCCCTTATAGTTGATGCAGTTGAAAATAGGTTTCAGAAATGTACCCTATTGCATTATGCTAATGAGGGCCTACACTGTTGAAATGGGCCCACACAGATCTAGGCAGGGGTGAAAGGCATTCATAGTCCATGGGCCCCTTAAGCCTGTGCCTAGGCAAAGGGGCTGTGCCTGCCCTAAGTTCCCAGCTTAGGGCTACTTCTTACCTCAGCTCACACATGCTGGCCAATCCAGCCTGTAGGGTGCTGGCCAGGTCAGGTCTGGCAAATCCTCATAGCTTCTGAATTGTCTCTCCTCCCCCTGCCACTCAGCCTGACTCCTCAAATTTGTCTTTGATGTTCAAGGCTCCTAGATTGTCATGTACAATATATACACTTGTTTTTTTGGTGAAGAAAGGATTATTATTCCCACTTTGCAGTTGGAGATTCTGAGGCTGAGAGAGTTTATGTATGGCCATGACACACTGTTCAAACCCAGATTTTTTATCTCTGAGTTCAGTGCATTTTCTACCACACTGCTCACACAATATCAGTAATTTGGTGTTAAGTGAAGGCAGGACTTTAGGTGAGTCTATAAAAATCAGAGGTAAGAAAGCAGTAGGTGACAGTTAGTGAAGGAAGAGAATTTGAAAGAAACTGCGTGGAAGAGTCCTAAAAAAGTCTTTGTTAAAGACACTTGTTCTACAAATTTAGCACATCAGAATCACCTGGAAGTTTTGTTCAACAGGTATTTTTGGGCTCCACCCATGAATTTCTAATTCAGTAGGTCTTGACTGTTGAAGGTCTCTCTCAGAATTTGCATTTTGAACAAGTTCCCAGGCGTACCTGATCCTGCTGGTATGAGAAGTTCAATTTGAGAACCATTGGTGTAAAACATGGAAATCTGCAAATTGAAGGTAAAATAAAGTGAATAAATATAAAGTGATGGGCTAAAGATGCTGGGGGCAGCTAAAAGATACCTGAGGCAGCAGAGTTTTGGGGAGAGAATAGAGTTAAGAGATTCAGCTGATGAACCAAAACCAAACCCGCTGGCATTGAGTTGATTCCAAATCGTAGCTACCTATGGAACAGAGTAGAACTGCCCCGACAGGGTTTCCAAGGAGCTGCTGACAGATTTGAACTGCTGACCTTTTGGTTAGCAGCTGAGCTCTTAACCACTGCACCGCCAGAGCTCCTTCAGCTGATGATGTGAGCTTAAAAATGAGGAATGAGACCCGTTCACCTGACACAGAAGTAAAAAGAGAGGAGGAATGTTGAGCCAGAGAAAGGATTAGAGAGGAGAGAATACGTGGTGGGTTTGCTTTGGTTTGGTTGTTTTGTTTATTTTGTTGTTGTTATTGTTAGTTGTTATTGTTAGCCATCAAGTAGATTCCTACCCAGAGTAGGACTACAGCACAGGGTTATCAAGGTTGTGACCTTTTGAAAACAGATTGCCAGTCCTGTCTTTCAAGACACCTTTGGGTGGGTGTAAATGGCCAACCTTTTGGCTAGTAGTTGACCACTTAGCTCTTTGGGCTGCCCGGGGACTCCTTAATTTATTTTAGTGAAGGGCACACAACAACAACCACCACAAAATTCAAGTTGGGTAGAACTCCTCTAGAGGAGAGTGATGAGGGCTGAGAAATCACTTCTATGGCTATGTGCTGGAATCAACAGGGGTAATTCTAATGCTTACTGAGCATCTGGGAAAAGCTAAGCTTAAGGGTTCTGTCTGGCTGCTCACTTTCATGAGCTTGCAGAGGCCTGGTTCCCAGCCTGTAACTGGAGAATAAGGTACATTATTAATTGTTCCATTTAAATTACAATAGGGAAAATAAAATTTGCTGATGCTGATTTTAGATATTTGCTTGACCATTTCTTTTTCACTCATCCACTAAAAATGAGGCCAGGGAACATCACTTACAAATGACGTTAACTCACTCTGACCTATAGACAAAGCGGTGAGGGAAACTCCAAAATGATGTTTATTATCATCACTCACGTATATGCAATTACAAGCATGAGGCCGAGGCTCACACCACTCCTGAGTCTCTTGCCCCAGATGTAAGCTGGGTGTGCAGGTCATCAGCTCAGTGAGAGAGGACAGGCTGGGAGGGAAGGGGATGCAAGTTGGTTAAGGAGCCTCACCTCTGTGACACACAACTTCTGGGACACCTCTGGACATTCCCCAAAGCCCTCAGTCAGCCACTGCAGACTTTATTCTTGAGGGGTGTCTTAGTTAGCTAGTGCTGCTATAACAGAAATACCACAAGCAGGTGACTTTAAACAACAGAAATATATTTTCTCTAAAAATTCAAATCAGGGTCTTGGCCATTTGGATTCCTTCCTTTTGGGTAGCCCTGGGCATTCTCTGGTTCCTTGGCCATTCTCACATGGTGAGTTTGTGCTTGCTTCTGTGACTAATCTGTTCTTTTTATAATTCAGAAGCAATTAGATTTAGAACATACCCTACACTGATATGGCCTCACAAACATAACAAAGAAAACCCTATTCCCAAATACTATCACACCCACAGATATAGAGGTTAGGATTCCAGTACTTATTTTGCAGAGATACAATTCAACCCATAACAAGGGGGATGGAAAAATCAATATTTCTTGAACTTCTGTGATTTATCTAACATAGTGATGGGAGTCTTTCATATGTTATTTTACTTAATAAACACAGTAACTCCATGAATCTATCTTGAAGATGTGGAAACTCTAAGATGTTCCACAATTTATAGGAAGCCAGCGGAGCTATGGTTTGGAATGAAAACCTTTACTACCTTACAAGTATCTTACCTTTCTGCGCCTCCATTTGTTTACCTGGCAATTGAGAAAACAATATTTACGTTAGGTGGTATTGTGACATTAGATGTTTTATAAAGTAGTAGCCCCTTATCTGACATTGCGTCTGTGCTGAGGGAACAGTAGGTATCACTCTTCCGCTTCTTCTTCATATTGTTGTTATTAACTTGTCTAGGGTTACGCGGTAAGTGTGAGAGCTTTTGACCAAAGCTTATTTAGACTCTAAGAGTCCTGCCTGTCAAAGGCCCATGCTTGTCCCTGCTGTGATTTTCACTTGGCTGTTAAAAGAGTAAAAGACCCTATGCCTGAGTGTTGCAGTTGCTACAGAATTCAACCCCAGGTTGGGGTAGCATAATTGACTGGGAAGAGAATGGGTTTCAGAATATGACAGATCAGGAGTTGAAATCCCACCCCATCATTTACAAGTTGTAAGACTTTGGTCAAGTGATTACATCTCACCTAGGCCTTCTCTCATCTGTAAAATGGCACACAAGCTTGCTGAGTTGCGGGGAGGACACATGAGATCTTGTCTAAGCAGAATCTGGCTAAGCAAATGATAGATTCCTCCTGCCTTTGCCAGGTTCATTCTGTGTCAATACAGACACTTCTGCTCTGGCTTCTGAACTCCTCCTACTCTTTAGTTTAGGAGTGAACTAAACTCTGAGAGAAGGTTCAGACCCAACTGCGGCTAGACACTAAACTATTAGGAGAGTGGTTACTTTTTTTATTTCTGCAGAATTCTTTGTGTGCATGTCACAAGGCAGTGGAAACAAAGGAGAACATCCGTCATAGTTGCTTATCCCTATCACCAATATTGTTCTAAGATTCAAAAAGACTAGGGAAGTGTCTAGATAATTTGACTTCCCTGAACGCTGTACTAGTGGAATAATTTCTAAAGGACCATGATATGCAGATAGGATATAGGTAATGTTGAGGAGTAGCTTGTCCAGGGAATCCAAAGTCAATCACTTTGGTGGGCTTGAACTTCAGACAAACTACATGTGCACCGACCTCAGGTAACGGAAATTGGCTATGGCTCAGAATTTTTCACTCATTGGACAATGAATATGGACCAACATCATCAGTCCTGTGAAAGCACATTGAAAGGGAGGCAAGCCTTTGCCCAGGAAGAAGAAACGAAAGCATTCCAGATGATACCTTTCAGAGTATGCCCAAATGCTTCAGGGTATGTCAAAAAAGGCCAGGCACCTCAGGTGTTGCAATAATTTAAAACTCTTTAACCTTCCTGCCTTTTTAATAGAAATTGCCATCTATATTACCTTAAACCCTTTGTTAAGCTGTTATGGTCAAATGCAAAACAGACTTTTTATTCTCACGTAAGAAATAATAAAAAATTATAAAATATTCTTACTCATAGGAAATATTCACAATAACACACATACTATGTTTCTTTTATTGAGAAAGAAATTTCAGAAAGGGAAAAGAGAAAGTACTGTGCAAATCTCAGAAATATTGATCACTTATGGGGTAGGTTATTCCTGGGTTCTGTTATGTTTTGTTGATTGTGTAAGAAGCACACATTAACTTGTACCCTTAATTTTTTTATCAACAATTTAATCAGGGGGTTAAAATGATTCCTATCCCTTTAAGTAATGGGGGAAATAATGTGTTCTTAGTTTTCTCGTGTTCTGTGTCTTGTGATTCAAATATTCCACATAATTTCCTGCATAATGTTTACCTACACATGTGCCTCTAATGTTAATACATTTCTGAAGTCAGCCTTAAGCCAATGGGAGGCAGGATGAAATGTTGGTTTGCACACTGACAGTTCATCAGAACCAGCCAAGTTCCCTTGTCTGCTTGGATGTCATCATCCTGTGACTGTGAATGGATAAAGCTGGAGAATGTTCCAGTAGGTCATTGTCGCTACAACTTGCTCAAACAGAAATAAAAACCGCTTTTCAGCTTATATCTTAGACTTTTTGCCATTTTTATGCTTTGTTGACCTGAAGCTCAGTAAAATGTATTTTGCAAAAGGAGCTGAATGTTTTCTTTCTCGGTAGATGAGACATCTCACATTTGGGCTACATGCAAAAACAATTTCAATTTTTTTCCCCCTTCCAAACGCATTCTCTCTGTGACTTTAAAAGAAGAGTTGATCTTTAAGTTACACATGTGATATTAGTTTTTCCATTTTAAAATAATCACATTATTGCAGACATTTTAATAGCTGTAGAGGTTGCTATGTATTAACATGATTCATGGTCCTTGACAGCGCTGTCTCTGAAAATCCCCCCGGAATGCAAAATACAAAACTCCACTCACGTTCAAATTTTACTGCCTGCAGCTAAAAGAAGGGAAAGAACTTAAAACTGTTGAAACCCTTCAACTTTAAAAGCATTAATAGATGGTCCCAGGGGATTAAATCTAAATCTTAATGTGTAAAAATCAAGTTAATAACCAGAGAGATTAATATGGCTGCATTTGATTATTGTGATAATGCAAACAATTAGTACTGCTAAAGTGAGATGTATGAGCCTCCTACGTGCCCCTCACATCAGCAAGGCACTGGAAACAAATGGAAATAAAACATTTTACTTGAAGGTTTTTTTTTTTTTTTTTTTGCCTTTGTCTCTCCTTCACTGGAGCTGACTCATTTTTGAAATTCTAATTTCAGCCTAGAATCATCAAATCTTTTCATTTTAAAGCTACAATTTCTGTAAAACTGATAGCAATGGTCAAACGTCATTCATGTCATAATGTCAGAAAATTATCTGTACCGACTTCCTCAATTTCAGTTATTACATAAATCTTCATAATAAATGAAAACAGAAGGCTGTTCGTTGGAGGAGGTTGAGGGGAGAAAGGGAACAAAGGAAAGGTAAAGGTAACATGGGAGTTATATGCCATTTAGATTTAACTCTTAAGGTTTTCCAGGAGGTGACAATCTTCACTTCTATAGTTCTATTAGCTTCACGTGCCCTAAAGCATTGGACAACGTTCAATATGCATTTTTCTTGATGGTGGTATTTGGAGAAAGGGGGGACACCACTGCAAACCTGTGTCAGAGTATAGCACATCCTCATATTAAGCAGGTTCCGACATTTCCTTAATCTTCTTCCAGACCAAAATGAAAAAACAGGCTGTGGGTCAGTGGGCAGTGGAGGAAGAAACCACTGTAAACAATGAAGTCTGCTTAAAAGAAGTAACTCTGTCCACATGAATAAATGAACCTGATGTCTCGCCAGCAATTAATTAATGCTAGAAAGACATCTGCCCTTCAAATGGAAACTGACAGAAAAGAAGTACCAGCCTTGTTTTTTAAAAAAGATTTCAGTTATACATAAAAACTGGTGAAGCCCCAGCAATAGGCAGGCACCACAGTTTTGAAGTCCATCTGACATAGAATCCAGTATTCTCGTTTATTTTTTTGGTTGGGTATTTTTTAGATTGTAAAAATTTTCAATTGCCATTATTTTGTTATTGAAGTAGAAAGATAAAATTAGTGAAGAGTGAGTGAGACGTATTTTGAAGCAAATGAAAACAAAGAAAGCTTAGAGACTGGACATTTTAGTGATTTATTCCGGGGTGGGGGTTGCTCAGACGTGTTCTGGCCTATGTCACTTGAAACCTTTTATTTTGCGTCTCAGTTCAGATCTGTGTTGTGCATCAAATGGGTGTCCCATTCGTTATTTTTGTTTAAGCAGCGTCTGCAGGGAATTCCAGGAGACCATTTAATAAACAGCAGCAACAATGGAATATTTGTTCACTTTTCTCTAGCAAAGTATCTGAGAAAAGTGTGCTTAGAGGTATGGGGTGGGTAGCTGTCAGTAGCTGCCGCTCCTTCAGCCTGACAGCCTCATGACAGTTACTAATATCAGCAGGTTTAATGTGTTTAGTCTAGTTGTGAGGTTTGTGATGTGTTTTTGATTTCCTGCTGCAGAAACGTATTTTGGTGACAAAACAGGGAGGCACACAATTCTTATTCTTTCCATACCACAGTCAGGAAATTGTTACCCTTGTACCCAATTTATATTACATAATAAGTTACTTACATGCCATCTAAGGGACTTACTTCTTGGTTGTTCCATCAGTGTGTGAGCGTGGGCAAAAACGTAATGACTTCTGAGAATGTCCCACACCTAGATTGCGGGAGGATTTACAAAGTGCATTCCCTTTTTCTTTCATCCATGCGTCAGTTTATCTTTATTCTCTAGGGATGATGAAATTGCCTCATTGTCTTTTAAAATCTTTGAAGTTCTCTCTTACTTTACAACCAATTTGGAAAAGAGCATACAAACCACCTGCAAAACTTGAACAGAGCACTTTTCTCTGTGAGCTTCAGGCATCTTGCTTTTTCGTGCAAATGTTAAAAATATTTTGTCTGCATGAGAGGGTAGAGGGGGTTAGAAGCTGGCAAAATGGACATGAAAAGAGAGAATGGACAGAGGGAGCGGGCTGTCTCATTGGACAGGGGAGCAACTGGGAATGTGTAGCAAGGTGTATATAAGTTTTTGTGTGAGAGGTTGACTTGATTTGTAAACTTTCACTTAAAGTGCAATAAAAATTAAAAAAAAATTTTTTGTCCCTTTTATTAACATCAATTTAAAGACATCAAAGAACAGGGGGACGCTCACAGTGGGCTCGTGTACTCTTCAGAGATTTTAGTACTTGTCTTAACTCTGGGTTATTCTTCTGTTTCCATGCTTGGCAATAAGAAGTCAAATTCCATTTTTAATGCAATCTTTTACTTTGTGGTGCATTATGCTAGGAAAGCTTGGCATAAAAGCTGGCATGACTTGTATTCTTCAATTTAGAAATCAGATTTATTTAATGAAATGTTGGTTAAATGACCATACATCAATTATACTTATTCTTAATTTGGCGCAGGAAAAAAGAGGTTGAATAAAGGAATTTCAAAATAATTTTGCTAGGACATAACTTTTTTTTTTTTTTACTAATTTAATTTTAGTCTTAAGCATTCTAATTAATATTTCTAAATCCATTTTCATGAATCAGTATGTAAATAACAGAAACTGGGGTAAAATATTGAAAGAAAGGTTAATGCAAACCAAGAGAAAATCTTTCCCACTCCACTCAAGGACGTCCTCTCCACACTAGTGAACGACAACAACAAACAATTATACAGATATAAAATAATTATGGACCGTAAATCAAAGGCAAACTTTTTTTTTTTTAAAGTAAAAAGTTATGGGAAAAGCTTACGGAAAATTGAGAAGAATGGGAAAAGCTCAGAAAAACCATTGCAACTCAGATACAACTGCTTTAGTTTTTTATGTGTTTCCTTTGTCTTTGGGAAACAACAGTATTTTTGACTTTTTATGTTGAAAACATGCTTTCTATTTTGTTATTTCAGAGTTCAAAAAGGAGGAATCTTGTTTCTTTAAAACAGAGGTCTTAAAATCATGCCTGAAGGGGAGTTTGGGAACACGATTATGTCGGGCCATGCAGCCGCCAGGTCAAGGGCGCCTGGGATGCACCCATCTTTCCAGGGGAGGGAGGATTTCCCGCTGTTTTTTCAGGAGTGACCTAGAAGGAGGTTAATGATTCCAAAGAAGGGCTTTTCCTTCAGGGAAAATTTAATCTTGTGACCTTTTTCTCTATCTGTCCGTTTCTTTTAAGTCATAGACTCCCATTCATTTAACTTACATCAAGCTGTTTTATTTTCTTCAAAAACATGGTTGAAGTGATTGCTTTGCTTTCATTTAACCCGTGAACTGGACGCTTTTCAAAATGAAATCTCTGTGCAGAGTATGAGCTTATAGTTCTTTCAAATCTCTGGCTGTCTCGAAAAAAGATTGTCAATCCTTATAAACGTTGTCAATTCTTATGATAAAGAAGCATTTGTGTTACTGCACACAGACACAAAATATTCAGAATAAAGCATTGATTGATTAATTGATTGAGTTCTTATACAATATTACATAATTACGTACTGTTTGGCATTCTTTTTTTTTTTTGGTGATGGTTGGATTATTTACATGCTCAGAGTGCTAAGATGATCGACAAGGGAATTTTTATTGAGAAATATATAAATGATGACAAAGGTCTCTTCAGAGAGAATTTAAGATTATGAAAAAAATATCAGCTTCATCTAGCTGAACAGATTCATTTCTTTTCTACCTGAAATATGCAGACATTAGTGGATCAAGTTCAGTGTCAGAATACAGTAAAATCAAACTATAATTATGTTATTATTCTCTTGGGTTCACACTCGCGGGTGCAATGTGTTCTTGAGGGTAAAGTGAGAACAGAAACTGCCTTGTACTCAAAGTTGTCAGTTTTTTAAAAACAACTTTTTATTCTGCAACAAACCCAGGATATTTTCACCATGATCATATTACTCAGTTTCATTGCCAACATAAATTCAAATGAGTATTTCTTAATTATTAGCATTATAATGTTCTATTTTAGAAACACAGTAAACCCAGAATATTGTGATTCTTGCTAATCTAAAACACACCCTATGCCTAGATTCTCTAATACTGAGTATGCCGTATTGCTCAAAGGATGCTATATTTTTCCCATTCAGAGGCAGCCAAAGGTAAAACAAACTGCCAAAGAAAGGTCCAGTTGATCAGCAATTCGATTTCTCTAGGCTCAATCAATCAACAAACAAGTATTGAGAATCTCCTAAGTTCTTAGAACCCTGCACAAATGATAGCTAGGACCGCTACTTGCCCTCAGATTACCATAAAACTGAAGAAAGCTGTTATGTATAAGGCAATTAAAGGCCAATTGTTGTAGTATTGACTACAAGAACAAAACTAAAAAAACAACAATAGCAAATAAACAATATAATTTTACAAAGTGCTTTTACATATACAATGATACTTTCTGCAAGTCACTTGGTGCTTCATTTCTTGAGAAGAATAATACCTTTCCCATATTTCACAGAGTTGTTGAGGAAATCAGATAATATAGAAATAAAAATAACAGCATATTATATGGCAGGCACTGTGCCAATAGACGTGGTCTATCTAAGTTACTATAATACTCAACAATCCTATGAGATAGGTGTTAACCAGTTGCAGTCTAGTCAATCCCAACTCATGGCAATCCCATGTGCGTCAGAGAACTGTGCTCTATGGGGTTTTTAATGGCTGATTTTTTGGAAGTAGATTGCCAGGCCTTTTTTTCCAAGGTGCCTCTGGGTGGACTGGAAACGCCAGCCTTTGGGTTAGCAGCCAAGTGTGATAACTGTTCGCACTACCCAGTTACTCTGAGATGGGTATTAAGCCCAATCACAGGTAAGGAAACTGAGGCCCAGAGAAGTTATATAGCTTGCCTAGGTAAGGTAGGTGATAAGTGGCAAAGCTGAGATGGTTTTACCTTCTTTTATCAGTGGCAAGGAAACCCTGGTGGCGTAGTGGTTAAGAATTCTGGCTGCTAACCAAAGGGTCGGCAGTTGGAATCCACCAGGCACCCCTTGGAAACCCTATGGAGTAGTTCTACTCTGTCCTTTAGGGTCACCATGAGTCGGAATCGACTTGACTACAATGGGTTTTTTTTTTTTTGTATCCCTGATTCATATCTGAGACTGTAATAATGAACAAATTCAAAACCAAATTTACTGTCTCCTCCCCAATACTCTCCTTTGCTACACCCAGCATGGTTGATGACATTCCCATTCCCTGATCTCAAGCCAGGGGTCCAGGAGTTATCATTTCTTCCTTATCTCCCATACTCCACCAAGTCTTTGGTTCAACCCCTAGATTTCCCCTGAATAATCTACAACTCTCTTTCCTACTGTCAATTTCCCATAATTTGAGTTCCTATCCTCCCATGCCTGGTTCACTGTAGTAGGCCCCTCACTGGTCGCTTTGACTTCTCTTTCCCTCTTCCCTACACACCACCTCCATGATCTTTCTTTTATGAAATAACAACCACAGTGGTCTTTGTAAAGCACAAATCTGATCTTCCTCCTCTGCATAAACCCTTTGGGGCTCTCTGTTCCAGCTTCCAGCATGTACCAGTCTACCCTTGCCTCCTATTGTGCCTCCACACATGTCTATCACCCTAGCCATCCAGACTACCGGTAGCACCATGTTGCTTCACATTTCAGCCTTTGTACACTGTGCCCCCTCTATCTAGAATGCTCCACCATTCACATTATGGCAAACAAACTTTTAACCATCTTTTAAACCCAGGTTCCTTCTTGGGAAAGAAGTCCCTGCATCAGTATCTCCAAAACGGTACTGATCACTCCACTCTCTGTACCACCTAAGCTCCTAGAACATAGGTCTTTTTTGCCTCGTCGCATTGTACTGAAAATACTTACCTACCTGCCTCCCCCAATAAGCCCTTAGTTTCTCTGCGATTTTAGCACGCTATCTGGTACATAATAAGCCCTCTTTAACCTGTTTGTTGAATCCTAACAGCGAGTGGTCATCAGAGCTGAATGTTGCAGCTGAGTCAGGGAGGGAGCCAAAAGAGAAAAATTGGTTGATTCTGGAAAGACAGGTGTCATCTATGACCTCCCAAGGGCAGAATCCTAGAGAGGCAGTGATGGAAGCCTTGTAATAGGGCGTAAAGCATTGTGCCTCATCAGGTTCCCAAGATATAAGCCTAAGATCATGCAGCTATGGATTTTGAAATATTAAATTATTTTTAAATAGTGACTTCCTCTTTTCATCAAAATACAGTACATTGCAACTCTTCTCTAAAATATGTACATGTTTTAGCCTATCATCTTGAAGTATAAGTTTCAGAAGTTTACTTGTAAAACGTAACAATTGCTTTAGAATTTTTTTTTTTTTTGGTTATAGTACCGCAGATTCAGTTTCGAAGTGTGCCCTGATTCTTCTGTTCCAAGACTGAATACACAGAACTCTCCCTTTATCCTTCTATCTTTCCCTTTCACTCTCTCGGTCTCATATACATATTTTCCACTGAGGAAATCGCCAAACACTACAAAGCAGGGACCACCCCCCACCCCCAGAGAGTTGATACACAGCCATGCCTCTGCACGACCTTTTCATAATGCTAATTGGTCCCTAGAGCCTATAATCATGTATGTATGTGTGTAAACATGTATGTGTATATATATGTGTGTGTGTGGATAGATGATAGATAGGTAGATAGGTAGGTAGGCAGGCAGGTAGGTAGGTAGATAGACAGATTGACTGATTGATAGATAGTTTTACTATACAGTTGGCCATTTTATAAAATGTTATCATGTGGCTAGTTGCCCGCTACCCTGACCTTTCTAGGCTGAAGCGTACAAACAATTCTAAACCTTCACAGAAATATTTGGCCAACCCATATGGTTGTATGGGCTTGCCCTGCACAAGAGAGCTTGCTGATAAGGTAACTACCGGCTAAAATCCAGCTGGTGCTCTCCTTACCAAGTGAGGGGTAGGAGTGGGAGACTACACACACGAGAGAGGACACTTCCATCTGATCCACATGAAAGTGCTTTTTGGGCTAACATTGCCCTGCAGAAACTCCTACATCGTTACTTTATTTTCTTTGCCTTTACCCTGACCTGTCCCTGCTCTGTTAGGTTTTTATTAAAGTGTAACAGCCAGAATTACAGCAATATTTCAGGAGGAGAGGCTCAGTGACTTAGCACAAGGCTTTCTGCTTTGCCTCCATTTCTTCTGCTGATTTTTCTAGTATTTTGCTGGCATCCTGGATGAAGCTACACGTAACATGCTTGTGACTGTGGAAATGCTCATATGTTCCTTTCCATTGTGCCCTGGTGCCAGCTTGGACCAGCCCTGGAGCCAATTCTGCACATCTCTTCCCAAATCAGAGTTCTGTCACATCACACTGGTAGCTCGAAATTGGCCATGGTGGGAGTATTTCCACCAAGGAAATTGCCAAACACTACAAAGCTGGATCCCTCCACCCACAGAGAGCTGATATACCTGCATACCACAGTTAGTAGATTTTCATAATGTTAATTGCTCCCTAGAACCTATAACCTCTTATGCAGTAAAGAAAGTTTTGAACTATTGCTTTCACAATGAATGCATTACCTTACATTTTGGACATTGAAATCTCTTGGTACTTTTTACTTTTTTCAACTTTTGTGGTCTCAGGAATCTTTAGTTTATTCCCCTTGGTGCAGGACTTCCCCTCTCAAGAGTGGTTTAGTTATCAGTGAATCTAGAGATATCTCTGTGAACTCCTTCATCTACATCTTTCACAAAATTCCTAAATCTGCCTTTTCCTAGTATGGATTCCTTGATCTCAATGGAATTTTCCAGAAAAACACTTGCTTCTTTCCCTAGTATATAAATACTGTCTTTGGTGTGTGTGTATGTGTGTATGTACATTGGCTAATCCATGGGTAAATACTCTAACCAATCCTATGGCCACTCAGTTTGTAAGCACGTCTTCTGTGTGAAACCCTTCTAAAGCCATACATGGTGGATTGAATTACTTGTCCCAGTTTTTCATCTATTCCATACCATGTCCTTTTCAGTTCCTCCCCTAGAAGCAGAGTGTAGTTTCCTCCCCTTGACTTGGACTCACTGATGTGACTTGCTTTGACTAATGGGATGTTAGCAGATGTGACATGAGCAGATGCTTAAAATGAGCTCACTCAGTTGGGCCTGCCCTCCTGTGCCTCTGCCATAGCTGTGAGGAGAACGTTCGCTGTTCCAGGGAGGATGTGAGGCATATAGCACAGGTCTGAACACAGCCTGCACCTTGGAGCCAAGCCCAGCCTAGCCCTGCTTAGATCCACGGAACCCAAGCTGGCCCAGGGATATGTGAGCAAGAACAAATTATTGCTGTTTTAAACTACTGAATTATGGGATGGTTTGTTATGCAGCATTATTGTGAAAATAGTTAACTGATACATGATTGCACAAGTATCATGTATTTTGCATAACCCATTGCCATCGAGTTGATTCTGACTTATAGTGACCCTGCAGGACAGAGTAGAACTGCCCCATAGGGTTTCCAAGGAGCACCTGGTAGATTTGAACAGCCAACCTCTTGGTTAGCAGCAGTGGCGCTTAACCACTATGCCACCAGGGTTTCCATATTTTGCATAAACCTCCCCTTAATTTTTTTCTTGGAAACAAGAACTCATTTCTAACAAAATAGAAAAAAAAATTTTTTTTTTTTTAATAATGCCAAGCTTCTTTTTTATCATTTTTTACTCAGTCAAATAACTAATAGTTACTGAGCACCTACTATATACCAGTAACTATTCTAGAAGGTAGTGGCACAGTGGTTAAGTGCTATGGCTGCTGACCAAAGGGTCAGCAGTTCGAATCCACCAGGCACATCTTAGAAACTCTATGGGGCAGTTCTACTCTGTCCTATAGGGTCACTATGAGTCAGAATCGACTCAACGGCAATGGGTTTGTTTTGTTTTTTTTTTTTTGGTTTTATTCTAGAAGCCAGAGGTTCAATGGTAATCAAGAAAGAGAGGTTCCTGCTTTCATGGAGCTGATATTCTAGACATGTCCTATCCAATAAGGTAGCCTCTAGCCACATGTAGCTATTTAAATTAACTAAAATTTTAAATCAAGTAAAATAAAATAAAATAAAAATGAAGAAATTTAGTTTCTCAGTATCACTAGCAATACTTCAAATGGTCAATAGACACATGTAGCTAGTGGCTACCATATCATCTAGCATAGAGAAATTTTCCATCATGGCAAAGAGTTTCCTTGGACAATGCTATTCTACAGATAGGAGAGGAACAATAAAAAAACAAAGGAATAAATGAACAGGGCAGTTTCAGGTAGTGATCAGGACAATGAAGACACAATGCAGACAACAGAGGAAGTGCAGAACAGCAGCCAGGCAAAGATCTGCGGGCTGACCCTTCCAGGCAGAGAGTACAGTAAGTGCAAAGGTCCTGAGGTGAGAGAAGTTTGGCAAATCTGAGAAATGCAAAGGTGAGTGTAGCTTGAGCTCATGGAGGCAGGAGAGGTGAGTGGAAGAGCAGCAAGTTCACAGTCGTACAGGGCCCCATATCCTGCAGGCCATATAGTCTGTGGTAAGGGGCCTGGATTTTGGTCTAATTGCAATGGAAAAGCACTGGAGAATTTTAAACAAGGGGCGACATGACCTAATGTATTTAAAAAAATTTTCTCTCACCACTTGAAATGGATTTTGTAAATGTGAAGTTCCAGGTCTGGAGAGGGAAAGAGATAAATGTAATCACGATAAATGTTATTATAATACTCTATGTATATATTTTAGTTTAAGTCAGGCATTCATTAGCGCTTTGTTTATATGGTATTCCCAAATTGTTTCTAAAAGTTAACACTCTGTGTGGACCTCTCTAAAAAAATGATACAACTTCTCTTTAAGAAAGAATGGCAGGATAAAGCTAAGGCAGAGTTTGGAGCTCTGTCTTATAAAATCAAAACCAAACCAGTCACTGTTAGGTCGATTCCAACTCATGGCAACCCCATGTGTAGAACTGCTCCATTAGGGGTTTTCAAGGCTGTGACCTTTGGGAAGCTGGTTGCCAGGACTTCCTTCCAAGGTGCCTCTGGGTGGGTTGAACAGTCAACTTTTTGGTTTGTAGTTGCGCACTTAACCATGTGCGCCAGCCAGGGTCTCCTCTCTTTTACAGGAGAACCTTTTTTCTAATGCCAGCTACGGGGTCAGCAGAGCAGCAAGAGGGTGACCTAACTGCCAGCAAGTGGATGAATGATGGAATGTGGGGACCTCAGCACACACAGAGTGATGTGATCATTCCAGAGGGGCCTGGGAAAGTTCTAAACATGGCAGTGGCAAAAACAGTCATTGAGCAAATCAGAAACTATCACAGGAAGAGAGAAATAAAGTCGTAGGTATGGAAAGAGCTGGTGGTAGAGAAATTAATACCTAAAAGTGGAAAGGCAAAAAAGGGCAACTTTTTGGAATGCATTAAATCCTTCTAGGTCTGTAGAGGTTCCAAAGTTAAAAATAAAAGAATCGGCAAAGGGAAAATGTGTCCCGTGTTAAGTTTCAAATAGGAGGAAGACCAAATAATTAATTAATGACATGGCAACACAAACAATGGCCCTCGTCGTAACTATGCTGTACTTATCTTTTACAAAATAATTGGGGCTGATTCTTCTGTTAACTAACTCTGTGATTTGGGGCAAATCACTTAACATCTGAGACTTTTGCTTCTGTACTAGTAAATAAGAGGCATAACTTTAGTTTGCTCACCTCTTAGGTCTCCCTCAGCTCTAAAATGAACAGATTTCGTGATCCAAGAAGGATGATTTATTGAACTTATAGGAACACTGGATATGTTTGTGTGTGTGTGTCTGAGTGTAGGCGTAGGTTAGAAGTGAGCTACTTTTCCACTTTCCCAAATGTTTATTTTCCAAAAGTTTCTATTGGAAGGAATATCTAGAAATTTGAAGAAGAGAAAAGTAGAACTTCTGACCAAATTTTGTGCTAAGAGCTTTAATTGTCAAGTATAATACACATTTATTTGGAAACAGTAGCTGGAGATAAGATATTCATACGGCTAAGGAAACACTGTCTGATTCCCTGGGTGGCGCGAATGGTTAATGCAGTCAGCTGCTAAACAAAAAGTTGGAGGTTCGAGCCTACCCAGGGGTACACCGAAAGACAGTCCTGGTGATCTGCTTCTAAAAAATCAGCCACTGAAAACTGTAATGATACAGTTCTGTTCTGACACATATGGGGTCGCCATGTGTCTGAATTGACTGGATGGGAACTAGTTCACTGGTTAAGCAGATATTGTACTGCTATCTGTACTAGTGGAGCAGTAGCTGAGAACTCAGCTGCTAACCAAAAAGGCAGCAGTTCAAATCCACCAATCCTCGCTGGAAACCCTATGCGGCAGTTCTACTCTGTCCTATAGGGTCACTGTGAGTTAGAATCAACTTGATGGCAATTTTTTTTTTTTTAATCTATACTGAGAAATGTTATACATTTTAGATAGAAAAGAATAGAATAAGCCACTTGCCTGGGCACACTGCAGGTTGTGAGACTGGTCACATGTCTACTGTGTATATTGATCTTGGAAAAATTTAAATTTGGAAACACTCATGACTAGGTGTTTCATGTATACAGCACAGAAGCACAGGGGCAAAAATAACAGACTCACAGTATTTGGCTCCTTACAAACCATGTATTTTCATACCATTAGTCCTTATAGTGTCTTTGTGCTCCTTCCTCTGGGCTGATGCAGCCCTGCACCAAGGCACCAGTGACAAGCAGAGAATGATCTGTATTTCAAACCCCCACTCACCTCATAAACAACCTGTGAAATAATTTGTGATGGCCGGGCACCCATGTATTTATTAAGCTGCGTGTCTGAGATAGCTTTCTCCATTTCTGTCTGGCAAAACTCTACTCACCCTTCATGACCCAGTTTGAATGTCACCTCTTCTATGAAGCCCTCCTCAAACTTCTCAAGCAGAATCAATCTCTCCATTTGTTGTGCACTCAAGCATTTTGATTACACTCTTTACATCGTACTTACCACATGTTATTATAGTATTTCTAGAAGTTTTTGAATCTTGAACTCTTGAGGGCAGAAATACATTTACTCTTTGTCCTCTTAGCACCGAAAGCAATTTCAGGTACAGAATAAATATGTAATAGATGTAGGTTGAATTAATTATGCATGGTTAAAAAATGATAGTTGATATGAAGCAGAATAGGCAGAAAAAGAGCATAATGGACTGAATTGTGTCCCCCCAAAATACATGCCAACTTGGTTAGGCCATGATTCCCAGTATTGTGTTGTTGTCCTCCATTTTGTGATTTTTTTCTACGTGTTAGAAATCATAATCTCTGCCTGTGGTTAAAAAAGATTAGGGTGGGATGTAAGGCTCTTGCTGAGACCACATCCCTGATCCAGTGCAAAGGGAGCTTCCCCAGGGTGTGGTCTGCACCACCTTTTACCTTACAAGAGATAAAAGGAAAGGGCAGCAAGCAGAGAGTGGAGGACCTCATACCATCAAGAAAGAAGCACCAGGAGCAGAGTGCATCCTTTAGACCTGGGATTCCTGTGCAGAGAAATTCTAGTCCAGGGGAAGATTGATGAGAAAGAACTCCCTCCAGAGCTGACAGAGAGAGAAAGCCTTCCCCTGGAGATGACACCTTGAATTTGTACTTCTAGCCTACTAGACAGTGAGAAAGTAAATTTCTCTCCGTTAGGGCCATCCACCTGTGGTATTTCTGTTAAAGCAGCACTAGATGGCTAAGACAAAGAGAAAGGAGAAAAACAGTCTTAGGGAGCTCTTCAATTAAGACAGAGGTGCAAATATGAAGCTGAATAAGGGAAGACTCAGAGAAGGAACATTTAAAGTGGATAGGCAGAAAGAATAAACAAGGTCAAAAGAAACAGACTGTGAAGAAGGAAAGACAAAGAGAGAAGGCCAGCAACTTGAAAGATAAAGGTATTCAGAACACAAGGAGAAATGGGGATAGAAGGTGGAGCTCAAGGAAAATCCAGGAATACAAAGAAAGGGGGTCCTTAGTGGAACTTTCCATCTCAACTACAAGGTCAGACAAATATGAGAAGTGAGGCCAAGGAAAATTTCAAGTAATAACATAAAGAAAAAATAAATACAGGTTGTGAAAACCAGGATTAGTGGATGGATTTTTCTTGGGGCTAAAAGGAAATAATAAAAAAAATGTACAGAAAAGAGCAGAGAAGATTAATATTCATAATAATTAGTTCTGCAAGTGTAAAGGTACCATTATGAACCCTTGAAGGAGGAAAAGCTAGAATTACTACTGGAAAACATGTGGGGCAGAAATGGAAATACCATTCGTTGACTTTACACTGGGTGCCAGGTCCAGTACTAGGTGCTTTGTGTATTTATTTCTTTAGACTGAGTGTTAATCAATGCCTTTTCATACCTGAGAAAACATATAAACATACTCTTTCACTTCTTCCCACATTTCTGACTAGAAAATGGACTATAATAGATGGCAAGTGGGTGGCAAGAAGGTAAGAGTCGTTAGTAGTTATTCCTGGACTATTATTTAACTTGTGCTAAAAAGGGAATCCATTTGGTGAGAGACTTTGAAAAGGAAAACAAAATTACCTAAAAGGGAATACTAATGCTTCAAAGGAAAGAGTTGCTCCTGTAATAGGATGGTTTCTCACTCAACTTACACAGAATTCATTATCTGATGGCATGACCATTTAACATTTTTGGACCCTCAGCATCCCTTTCCCTTTGAGAAAATACCATACAGGGTGATTCTAGAGGGAGGCAGGAAGGCAGGAACTCACCTCCCTCTGCCAAAAGGTAGGCAGACAGTCCTTTCCTCTGCACCCTGGAAGGGGTATAGGCATGTGACCTTGGCTTAGCCAAAAGAGGCCCCGCTCAGAAACTGGGGTCTTTAGTGAAAGATGGAAAGAGGCCAGAAGGTCTAGACAGCATGCACAGTGGCAGCAGTGGAATCCAGAGTCCAACAGTGGCCAATATCCTCCCACATGATGTCTTAACCAATATTCTTGGGGCAGGACCTTGACTGTGCTTCGACAGACTTTAGCATCTCTTGCTGTTTGTGCATTCTATTTTAACATCATTCTCAAGTCTTCCCTCTATTCTGTGGGGAACCGGTTGTTCTTCTACTATATTGTTTTCCTGCTTATGTTTACCTAAATTAGTAACCCAGAAACCCAACTGATACACTAATTTATTGGCAGTGGTGATTAATGAAGTTTTGGAGAAAGGGGACATCATTATTAGGTCATTTATTTAATAAGTGCTTTTTGAGCAAATACTAAGGTTCAGGAATTATGCAAGGCCCTGGGGAAATAGAGTTGACTGCCTCATTAGAACACTATCACATTCTATATAGGCTAATGAAGAAGTCTGATAAACATATTTCTAATACCATGCTTATTATCTATTGATGTGTAACAAATCATCCCCAAATTAAGCAACATTAAAAAAGAAAATCACTTATTGTCTCACAGTGTCTGTGGGTTAGGAATCTGGGAGCAGCTCAACTGGGTCTTCTGGCTCTGGGTTTTTCATAAGGCTGCAATCAAGGTGTTGTCTGGGGCTGGGATCTCATCTGAAGGCTTGACTGAGGAGGAGCCGTTTCTGTGCTCACTGATGTGGTTGTGGGTAGGATCCAGTTCCTTTTGGGCTGTGGGATTGAGGCCCTCAGTTCCTCACTGAGTGCTGGTCTGAGGGCTCCCTCATCTGTGTCATGCAGGCCACATAGGGCAGCTCACACTGTGGCAGCTGGCTTCTCTCTGAGGGGTAAAGTGAGATGAGGCAGAGAGGGGAGGGAGGTGAACTTTTAAAATCTGTACTCCAAAGTGACATCTCATCATTTTTTGCCATATTCTATGTTACAAGCAATTTACTAAGTCCAGCCTATACTCAAGGGGCCAAGATTACACAAGGGTATGAATATCAGAAGGCAGAGGTCGTTGGGAGCCATCTGGGACACTGCCTACCACTCCATGATAAATGCACATGAATTCGGTACTTTAGCATATGTAGGCTAATGGTGAGAAGTTGGGTGGGGGTGAAAAAAGAAGCTGGGGAGGGGAGAATCAGAGAAGTCTTTCAAAAGGCAAAAGGAAGGCAAAAAGTAAGACTTTATTGGGGTCCATGCAAAAAAGATTATTAAAAAGGTGTCTTAAGAATAAACAGAAAAAAAAGGATGTGAGAAATTTGACATCTTCAGAACAATAGGTTCCATCCTGTAAAGGCTTCTGCCAGAATTTACACAATCAGATGGCAAGTAGTATGGATCAATGGGCAACACAACACTCAGCACTGTAATGAAGAGGAGGAAGATTAAAGGTACTTATTACATTCACCAGAAGGGGGATAGGTAGAGTTTCTAGGGAAGACCCCAAAGAAGGCTGTCCGCATAGCAGGCCATGCTCTGGTTTTCAAACCAGAAAAGTGTAAGGATTAACCTCCAAATGAGTGAGATGGAGACTCAGAGATGTGATTGGGGTAACTGGTCAATTTGAAGGCAGGTGAAATCATTACAGGAGAAAGAGAAGACTGATGACAGGCATGCTTCTGCACTGGCCATATAAACCTGATGGGAAAACGATATAGTGAATTGAAAGCCGGTCCATATATCTAACCAGTATGAGAAAGGCAATAATCAACCAGAACTTGGTTGATGCAGTTGATGCATCAGAAGAGAAGCGGGTAGGTGGCGGCTTCCCACTGTAATAAATATATGTACAATGTTAGGGTACAGTCAGGAGAAAATAAATGCAGAGGTATGCTGGTAAGGAAAAAAAAAAATGCAGAGGGGGAATTAGGAAAGGAGGCCCCTTTAAAATCCTAAGGGAATATTTGGAAGAAAGAATCATGCGATACACAATTAAGAAGAGAGACCAGAGGAAGGCAAGGAGAAAATAAAAACTTGGGAAATATGGAGGGCTCCCTATGGAACTGATTCCGCCTCATCAAATGTTTTTAATCCCATTTTTTATACATAAGTTATAACTGGCAACCTCTGTGGAGACTGTTGTCTTATTGCCTTATGGAAAAGCCAGGCCAATATGATTAAAAGGCAGTGTATTCACCTCCCAGAGAAGGGGAGCTGGGAGTGATGAACCCAAGGCTTCTTTTCAGAGTGACATTTTTATGTTACAGTTTTAATAAAAGATAAAGAAAAGGAGGGAGAAGAGTGAGGAAAACATTTTAAGTTTCATCTTCCTTACTTTAAATGGTAGTGGGAGGGTTTAGTACCCTTTAAAAGGAAAAGAAAAGCAACCCCTTAGAAAAGGGGAGGATATGAAACCAACAAAACAGCAACATGAAGCTTATTCTGTGGGGGATAAAGAGGAGGGGTGTGAATACCCCAGGCTGATAATACTATATAGGTAGCCTAAGAGAAGACTATTCAAATAATGTCAAGCTTGAATGTTGTAGGAAAATGATGTGAACGAGAAACCAATATATTTTGCATCTATACGAAGTTTCTAGGGTTTACATTGGCTTGATAATACCAGTCAAAAAGAACAAATGTGGATTTCCAAGCCCACTGGCCAAAGGACGATACATATTTTTTTTAAAAAAGGGAAAAACTCTGATAGGAACTGTGTGGTTAGAGACTTTCCTTTTAAAGGATATTGACCCCACCTATTACGTATTGAGGAGCCCCGGTGGCACAATGGTTAAGAACTACAGCATGCTACAGTGTACTAACCAAAAAAGGTCGGCAGTTCAAATCCACCAGCCACTCCCTGGGAACCCTATGGGGCAGTTCTATCCCTGTAGGGTCACTATGAGTTGGAATTGATTTGATAGCAATGGGTTTGGGTATTATGTATTGAGCATATGAGAACCTCAGTGTTGAGGGCCAAATAATATCAGTGACATGTGTCTGTACGGCAGCAGAGTGAGAATGAGTGATCGCTCTGTCTCCTATCTGTATCGTCCACCATTGCTGCCTGTAATATGACCAACCTGATGAACTTCTTAGGGAATTACCAAATAGAGAGCTATGATGATGAGCACTGAAAGGACCTCACACAGCCTTATGAATAAAAAAAGAAGGGGAAAAAAATGCAGGTTAGGAAAACTTAAAGAAATTTGTTTACTATTGAGTTTGGTAATTTACGAGAATAAAGCTGTCAAAACTGAAGATAGTAATACTTGCACTGCAGGCAGACAAGAAACAGAATGTCTGTACACAGTTAACGCTTGGCTTATATGGATCCTCTCATCAGAAGTCTCAATTAATTGATATCTCTGCATGCCCTAATTATAGTGGTAATGAATGTTCATAAATATTAATTCAAAAGTACCAAAAATCTATGAAGTACCTTCTGAATCATCAAAGACAGGTTTGCTGCTGTTCAGTAAAACTTCACGGGTAAGTGATTTTACTGTGTTCTAATTCTGTGAACGCTGTTAATCCATTATCAACCTGCAGGATAGCAAATGGTGTATCTATTTAACTCTTAACAATTTCCAAACATGTATGAGAAAATTTCCTTATGCCTAAAATGCTGTTATTTTTATACCATGCCCTTGGTGGATACATACACATTCTCTCTCACTATAATAACATTAAAAAAAATCTATCAGCATCTCCTCTTTTCTGAAACCCAAGCTTTGCAAGAACCTTCACTGTCTTTGTATAAAAGTCTAAAGAAAAAAAATCTCAAAAACTATTTGAGATCAATACTATTGTAATTGATAATGTTCTCAATTGAAGTGCTTTGAGTTCTGTAAAGTAAGGTGCAACAAAAACATGATACAGGGGATCACCATTCTTTTAATCAAAGGTTTTATTCACCTATTTATTCTGCTATCACTGTATCATATCACAGCAACCAAAAAACCAAAGTGGTTGCTGCTGAGTCAATTCCGAATCATAGCGACCCTATAAAAAAGAGGACGGAGTAAAACTGCCCCATGGAGTTTCCAAGGAGCAGCTGAGGCATTCAAACTACCGACGTTTTGGTTAGCAGCTGAGCTCTTAAACACTGCGCTACCAGGGCGCCTATCAAAGCGGTCTCTAAATAATTTAAAAAAAAAATTAGCTTCCAAATAGCTAGTGCTCACGAATGTTTATATTTTTCCTTTGCTATGTATAGCTTTTAGCTTTTAGATTTTATCCTTTTTCACTAAATAATTAGCACTTTTTTTTTTACAGGATTTCTTTTAATTATCTCCAGATTTTAATGACCAAAATATCAGTTTTTGTGAACTGCAGTGTTAACCAGATATTGTGGTATTTTAATAACTGTGTTAAGCCATGCCTATCAAAGCAATCAATGTGACTCTGCCGCCTAGTTTAAAAAAAAATTAAATATAAAATTTTGGGGGTGTAAACCATATTACATATTCTATTTTAAATGTGTAAAGTTAAGGAAATTATGTAAAATATCTCAAATGTTAAAAATATTTATCCAGACACTATCTAAATATACATAACTTATGAATAATTTTATTTATTGTAAAATTTTTTACAATGAGAGAAACGTCATTTTCCCTTATAGGAAATGTGATTATTCCTTTTTTATTTAATTTCCTGTAAGTTTTATCGTTGTGATTCTAGTGGCTATTTTCAGTTGGTGTCAATAAGTTCTACAAATACATAATATTAGCAATACTTAAAGACAGATTCAGTTTTTATCAACTCCTTTATGGTCTCTTTTTACTGGTGCATCTTCAGTTTTTCCTAGTAGATGACGTATCTATATTCTTAATTCTTTAGAATTCTCGAATATACCATCTGGTTTTTCTAATACGCTGCAATCTATTTTCTGGAGATGATGCTGCATCTTTTAAAAACACCTTCAAAAGAAACCTTTGGTTACTTGCAAATAGCATCCTAGTATAAGATACCTCTTATCATTTCATAACTCGTAGGGTAAAGAAAGAATTCCCTCCCCTCTTTTTTCAAGACTGTCTTCAGCAGATTAACAAGGACCTTTTGGGTGCTTATGAAAACCTCAGCAAGAAAATACAGCAGTGACAAACATCTAGCTTTAAATATTTCTATACATTTGTAATTAAATATTTAATTTCACTGTATCATATTACTGTAGTATAATGCAAATGACTAATGTATACTGTGCATTTTTAAGACATTACAGCTGCTAACCAAAAGGTCGGCAGCTCAAATCCACCAGGCGCTCCTCGGAAACTCTTATGAGGCAGTTCTACTCCACCCTATAGTGTCGCTGTGAGTTGGAATTGACTCGACAGCAGAGGGTTTGGTTTTTTGGACTTTTCTTGATGTAGTTCACCACAAGACAGAAAAGTACTTAAACGCATACATATGGAAGCCCTGGTGGCATAGTGGTTAAGAGCTACACCTGCTAGCCAAAAGTCAGGCAGTTCAAATCCACCAGGTGCTCCTTGGAAACTCTATGAGGCAGTTCTACTCTATCCTATAGGGTCTCTATGAATCAGAACATACATCAGAATTTTTAAAAAAGGACTTAATGACTCAGATGTTATGAAAGAAAAAAAAAGGCAAATGAGATCTAGTAAAAAAAGACTGAAAACAGAATTTAGTGCCCATAATAGCAAAATACATTTGCTATATTTATGTACATAGAACAGAATTTTCCACATGAAGTTCACAAATGCTTTTGTAGTCAAATTTTACTACCCATTTTACAGATTAAGAAAAAAAATGGAGAGAGTGGGCATGGGAACAGGTATGGGAGTGGATATCACATAATTTACAGTGGATTACACGATGGACAAGAAGGGAACTGAGAACAGAGCCTAGTTTCTGTGTGCTATAAAGCATGCATATAAAGCATAAATCTGCTGCAAAGGACCTCTTTAAAGTATTGAAGAGCAAAGATGTCACCTTGAAGACTAAGGTGCACCTGACCCAAGCCATGGTATTTTCAATCGCATCACATGCATGTTAAAGCTGGACAATGAATAAGGAAGACCAAAGAAGAATTGATGCCTTTGAATTGTGGTGTTGGCGAAGAATATTAAATATACCATGGACTGCCAAAAGAACTAACAAATCTTTCTTGGAAGAAGTACAAGCAGAATGCTCCTTAGAAGCAAGGATGACGAGACTGCGTCTTACATACTTTGGACATGTTGTCAGGAGGGATCAGTCCCTTGGGAAGGACATCATGCTTGGCAGAGTACAGGGTCAGCAGAAAAGAGGACGACCCTCAATGAGGTGGATTGACACAGTGGCTGCAACGAGCTCAAGCATAACCATGATTGTAAGGATGGCTTGGCTCAGGACCAGGCAGCATTTCGTTCCGTTGTGCACAGGGTCGCTATGAGTCGGAACTGACTCGGTGGCACCTACCAACAACAATGGATCTCTTCCAGTCATTTGGCCAGGAAGCTATTCTCCATATTTCCTGGCATAGATGAGTGACCACCTCCAGTGCTGCATCTGCTTGTTGAAACATCTCAATTGATATTCCATCAATTCCTGGAGCCTTGTTTTTCACCAACGCCTTCAGAGCAGCTTGGACTTCTTCCTTCAATACCATCAGTTCCTGATTATACGCTACCTCTTGAAATGGTTGAACATCGACTAATTCTTTCTGGTATAATGACTCTTGTGTATTCCTTCCATCTTCTTTTAATGCTTCCTGTGTCGTTTAATATTTTCCCCATAGAATCTTTCACTATTGCAACTCGAAGCCTGAATTTTTTCTTCACTTTTTTCAGCTTGAGAAAAGCCTAGTGTGTTCTTCCCTTTTTGCTTTCTAAATCCAGCTCTTCGCACATGTCATTATCATACTTTTCTTCCTGAGCAGCCCTTTGAAATCTTCAGTTCTTTTACTTCATCATTTTCTTCCTTTTGCTTTAGCTGCTCAACATTTGTGAGCAAGTTTCAGAGTCTCCTCTGACATCCATCTGCTCTAACAGGTACCTAAAATTTGGAAGCGGTTTTGGAATTGGGTAATGGGTAGAGGCTGGAAGAGTTTTAAGGTACCTAACAGTAAAAGCCTAGATTGCCTTGAGGGGACTGTTGGTAGAATTATGGATGTCAAAGGTAATTTTACAAGGACTCTGAAGGAAGTGAGGAGAGCTAGAGAAAGTCTCTATTATCTTAGAGAATACGTATGATGCCAGCAACAGAATGCTGCTAGAAATGTAGACATTAAGTGTGTTTCTGGTGAGACTTTAAAAGAAAACGATGAATGTGTGAGTGGACAATATAGGGACAGTGATGCTTTTCATGTAGTGGCAAAGAACTTGTCTGAATTATGTTCAAATATTTGTTGGAATGTAGAATTTGTGATGAATTTGGGTATCTAGCTGAGGAGATTGCCAAGCAATATCTTAAAGGGGCCGCATGGTTTCTCCTTGCTGTTTATAGTAAAATGTGAGAGGAGAGATGGACTTAAAAATGAACTACACAAAATGAAAACGAAACTTAAAGATTTGGGAAAATTGTGTTCTACAAATTAAGGACATTGTGTCCTGAAATGTTCACCAAGGACACGGCTACACAATCTTTTGTTAAAGAGATTAAGCCTGTGACTCATGGATCTAACCAACTACCACAGCAGAAAACCCATTAGCTTAGACTGAAGGGGACTGAGAAAGAACCAAAGGAGAGAATGCTGTCTGCCTCTTGGAATCCTACAGGCAGGAAAACAGGTCAAAGGAGCTACATCTGTTGCCCTCCCAGAAAAGACCATCCCTGGAGCAGCTCAGAAATCAGTAGAACTATTGGAAGGAACATGGAAGCAAGGCCTTCTTGGCTTCAAAGGGTGAGGCCATGGTCTCCTGGATCTCAAAGGGTGAGGCCACAGTTTCCCAGGTTTCAAAGAGTTGGATCTTCGCCATGCTGGTTCCAGAGTGTGGGGCTGCCATTAAGGTGTGCCAGGGGATGAGGCAGCCATGCCCAAGGGGCAGAAGAATGGGGCCTGCTGGGGCCGAGGGGGTAGGGCTGCCACTCGGATGGACTAGGACAATGGGGCTGCTCAATGCCACGGGAGCAGAGTTGCTGTCCCAGTGAGCATGCAAGGCAAAGCTGAAGCCCAGGGCCAAGGGCCTCTACCCAGAATCCAGAGGGTGGGGCCATTGCCCAGATGGTATCAGAGAACAGAGGATTATTTTCAAGCCTTGAGAGCTAATTTGTTCTGCTGGTTTTTGGACATGCCTAGTACCTGTTATCCCTTCTCTCCCTCCAATTTCTTCCATTTTTAATGGAAATATCTACCTTATGCCTGTTCTACCATTGTACTTTGGAAGCAGATAACTTGTATTCTAGATTTCACAGGTTCACAGATGAAGAGGAATTTTGCCCAGGATAGAATATATCTAAAGTCTCACCCACATTTGCTTTAGATGCTTCTAGAAGATGAGATTTTGGACTTGAAGTTGATTTCAGACTTTCGTGATGACGTGATGGGGTGAATGTGTTTTGCACGTGGCAAGCACACCATAAAGTTTTGGGTGCCAAAGGACGTACTGTTATGGATTGAACTGTGTCCCCCCAAAATATGTGCTGCGATTCCTAACCTCTTTTTTTTTATGCTTGTGCTAAGAAACCCAGTGGCACAGCGGTTAAGCATTCAGGGGCTAACTGAAAGGTCTGCAGTTCAAACCTACCAGCCACCCATTCCCCATTTGGGAATGGCTCGTCTTTGTTATGTTAACAAGACAGCATTAGCGCAGGGTGTGTCTTGAGTCAATCTCTTTTGAAATAAAAAAGAAATTAAAACAAGCCAGCCAGCAAGTAGAGATGGGGTAAGACAGACGCCAACACACATGGAGACCTCCAAGGAACCAGGACACAGAAGCTGAAGAGACAAGGACTGTATTCCAGATCCAACAGAGAGAAATCCTTTCCCTAGGGCAGGCGTTCTGAATTTAGATCTCTAGCCTCCCAAACTGTAAGAAAATAAACTTCTGTTTGTTAAAGTCACCCATTTGTGGTATTTCTGTTATAAAAACATGAGATAACTAAGACAGCTACATTGTACAGATAAGGACAAGAAAGTAAAATTTATGTTAGACGGTATTTATATAAAATTATGAGTAGAGTATTCCCTTTGTGATTGGTTTAGACTCTGGGCAGCAACTTTGACATTTTGACTTAAAACTTATGAATGAGACTTCGGCTTTGGAACTGACATTTTAAACTGAAGACTTACTTGAACTGGTACCTCATATGTGTTCTGTAATCAATTCTTTTGAGTTGAGGTTTCATGGACACAGAATTCCTTTAACATTAAACTCTCCATTAGCAATATTTTTCTTTCTGGAATTAACATTTGAAAAAAAACAAAAAGGCTAATGTTTTCCAAATGAGACTCTAAGTTCCAGGTTTCTGTTTGACAGATGCAAGATTTTCTTATGCAAAACATCTTAAAAGTGGATGCTATGCAGTCAATATAAGAAAAGCTGGAAGTAAATCACACATTAATAACAAATGGAAAGTTTAATTATGTAGCTGCTTCAGTTCTTCATAGTGACTAACAGTGTCTCATTTTAAACTTTATACTATTATTGAAGTTATCTATACTAAACCAAAAAACCAAACCCATTGCTGTTGAGTTGATTTCGACTCACAGTGACCCTACAGGACAGAGTAGAACTGCCCCTCAGAGTGGATTCAAACTGCTGACCTTTTGGTTAGCAGCTATAGCACTTAACCACTATGCCACCAGCATTTCTGTTATCTATACATAATACCTAAAACTTATAAGCTTTATATGCTTGTCCTTTCTGTTCATTCCTGAAATTTTACATAGATTACTTAGTGAATAGAACAATTTCATGGGTGATGGTGTTCAGTAAATTGTTGAAAGAATGCCATTTTGACTGCAGATAAATTTCTGGTTTTAATTTAACAATGGGAACTATTCATTTAGAAGATGGAGGGTAACTGAATATATAGTGTTTCACTACTCCTGAAACACATTAAGCAAGGAAAAAAAGTTTACTAATTAAATATGTTTACGTATTTGTAGTTGGTAATTATGTTCTCTTATGTCTGTAAAAGAGAGACGAAGCCCAGTTTTCCTTCTTTTGCATCTGTTGTCTTTATCACACATATTAATTTATATATTTTTGATGTCTGTTTATACACATGGGGTTCCATGGTGCAATGGTTAGCACTCTGGACTCTGAATCTACCCATCTGAATTCAAATCTTGGTGGAACCTGTCGTTCAGTTTTAGCCTTCGTGGCGCCTTGGTTAAGTGCTTGGCTGCTAACTGAAAGGTCAGAGGTTTGAATCCACCAGCCACTCTGCAGGAGAAAGATGTGGCAATCTGCTTCTATAAAGAACCCTTGGAAACCCTATGGGGCAGTTCTACTCTGTCCTATAGAGTTGCTACGAGTTGGAATTGACTTGATGGCAATGGGTTTGTTGTTTTTGTTAATACATGAAGCATGGAAAGTAACTGAGTCTATTCAGCAGTGCTTAATGAAAGCCAAGTGCTCTGTAATTCATTCATGTGGAAGGAATATAATGACGAGGGATGCTGAAATCTGTGGGAATACTTGGCCCTCCAAAAGGTGAGATGCACCCATGTGTTTGTCCTGGACTGCCAGACACCTTAGTAAGTCCTAAGACAATATTCTTCCTGTCTTCCATGAAATTCCCTTTATGTATATCATCACATGTGTCAACAATGTCACCCAAACATTCAAAAAGTTGATGCTTCCTTGCTCAGAGGAGATGATGGCTTTGGGTTCGTGGATGGGCTC